>NC_091538.1:52767500-53392500 GCF_042242935.1 Bactrocera oleae | reverse complement strand
CTGTCTCTCGTCCGCAACGTGCTTGATTCTTTAGAGAAAGATACTCTCCTCGTTTGTAACTTATGATAACTCGGATAGTAAAAAGTTAAGATGAACAATTTAATTTTAGTATCAGAGTTCATGAAATCTGTAATTCTTCTTTTTTTATACTCTCGCAACCTGTTGCTACAGAGTATAATAGTTTTGTTCACCTAACGGTTGTTTGTATCACCTAAAACTAATCGAGTTAGATATAGGGTTATATATATATAAATGATCAGGATGAAGAGACGAGTTGAAATCCGGGTGACTGTCTGTCCGTCCGTCCGTCTGTCCGTCTGTCCGTCCGTCCGTGCAAGCTCTAACTTGAGTAAAAATTGAGATATCTTTATGAAACTTGGTAGACATGTTTCATGGTACCGTGAGACGGTTGGTATTGCAGATGGGCGTAATCGGACCACTGCCACGCCCACAAAACGCCATTAATCAAAAACAAATAACTTGCCATAACTAAGCTCCGCAATAAGATACAAGACTATTATTTGGTACACAGGATCATATTAGGGAGGGGCATCTGCAGTTAAAATTTTTTTTTAAAAAGTGGGCGTGGTCCCGCCTCTAATAGGTTTAATGTGCATATCTCCTAAACCGCTAATGCTATAATAACAAAATTCACTGGAAGCAAATATTTTTAGCACTTCTATTGACGGTGTGAAAATAGTTGAAATCGGGTGGCAACTCCGCCCACTCCCCATATAACGGTACTGTTAAAAACTACTAAAAGCGCGATAAATCAAGCACTAAACACGCCAGAGTCATTAAATTTTATCTCTGGGATGGTATGAGATAACTTTATAGGAACCGCGTTCAAAATTAGACAGTGGGCGTGGCACAGCCCACTTTTAGGTGAAAACCCATATCTTGAGATCTGCTTAACCGATTTCAACCAAATTCGGTGCATAACGTTCTTTTCATGTTTCTATGTCACAGTGCAAAAATGGGCGAAATCGGACTACAACCACGCCTACTTTCCATATAACACCATTTTAAATTCCATCTGATTATTTCACTTTCCACTATGCAAATCAGGCAACAATGTCTGTATCGGGATAAAACTTTGCGTGAATAATGCGATTAAAGTATGCCACCTTGTGGCCAAAAATTGTCTAAATCGAACCAAAACTGTTTAAGCCCCTAAGTACTAAATATGTGGACCCCAGTGCCTATAGTTGACCTTCTACCGAAAATATCAGCCAATCCACAAAGAAATCTCAAACGAGTATACTATTTGACTTTGCGAGAGTATAAAATGTTCGGTTACATCCGAACTTAGCCCTTCCTTACTTGTTTAATTATGGACTTTGGTTTTTAATAAAAAAATATTGTCAAAATCTACGTATCCCTATCTAGACTTTTGCTTTTCGATGCACTTTTTTCCATTTCCAAATATTTGTGCAAATTAAGAAATAATAATATTCAAAATTATTATCTTTTTTTCACCGCTTCCTTCCATTATTATCTTTTTTGCTTAAGCAAGAAGCCCTTTTGTCTTCGGTATCACTTTCAACTTTATGCCAATAAAAACACAGTTGCAACTGTCAACAAAGCTTGTCAGTTGTTTTACTCCCTTCCCCCAGTCCATCTCTGTGCGCACTCCTCACATGGCATTCATAACCTCAGCAATCAACAACAACGCCAACAATGCTCCGGCATCCTTCCATCTCTGCCACTTACATCGTATGCAATGCATCCCTGATCGTACTTTCTACGTCACTCTCTATCAACCTCATCTACAATTTAGCTCTGTAAAATGTACCGCTATTGTCTTCCCTGCCACTTTTCGCTTACAGCTGTGGCATTGATTTTCCAATTTAAAGAGTGTTTATATGTATGTGTATAGGTGCGGCAGCAAGGCCATCACCCGCGCATATAACAACACCTTCAACTCCATTGCAATCGCCCCACGTTCGTGGGTTTGTCTGTCTGTCACTTGAAAATTTCTCCGTCTGGAAAGTTTTTCATTCTGACAGCGCACTTCTCATGTGAAAGCAAGAGGAGGAATAAAAAAGTTCTGTATGAGAAACATGACATTTTTGATAAAACAGTCTCGTGCTCGGGTATGTAAATGGTTTTTAAATGTTTCCTGCGGATGTCCTTGAAATTTCTATGCAAAATATATGAACGTGTTGGTGGTTGGTAATTGATGAGGAAATCCGTTGAGAATTTTAAATTTATGCTGCCGGAATGCTGATGCCCAGCAAAGTACCATATACGAGTATGCAGCTTCAAAGAAATTTAGACTTTAAAGATTTTACTAAAAATGTTTAAGTTAACAATTTCAGCAAATTGATTCCACTTGGGCTTCTAAAAAGTTAATAGCTGTCCGAGAACACAAAAATATGTTTCTACTTTTGTGAATTCTGTTTTGTAAGAATTTTCATTGGTTTTTAGAGAAAGTGTCATTTAAAAAGTTCTAAAAAAATAGTTATAATATACGCTACATATATAAAGCTCACGTAGTTCTGATTACGTTTAAAAATTATCGCTTTGCTGGAAATAGTCTTTTCAATCTACCGAAGTCATTACATTCACAAATTTAGTTCTTAGTTTTTTTCTGAACCATCCAGGAATGCTGACGATTCGCTTGACTGACTCATACTCCTCTTGGAGAATTGCTTGCAATGTTTCCTAATTTGTTTAGGTTTCATCAATGGTTTTTTACTTCCTCAGTTTATTTGAAAGTCTTTTTAACACCGAGATACTTTTAGTTCAGTATACAGCAAAACCTCTGGAAATCCTTTTTTTTAATTATTCTTATAATTTGGCAAATTATATTACATGTGTTAACTCTTGGAAAGACTTAAAACAACTTCAATTGAGAAGCTCGTTGTAATGAATTTATGTACAGGTTCTGCGCACGACATCTTCCTTTTAAAATTTGAGTTTTGCGAGCATGCTTTCAAATAAAAGTTCATTGTGGACATCGCTGATAGGTGCTTGGCCGCGAAGGCTGCTATTAGACTTAGAGAAGTTGGGTAAATGAGAAGCTCCGGGCGGAAGATCAAATTCTCCACTTCGATTGCATTTGATTTGTGCTCGGTTCGAAGCCGTTGGAGAAGGAGTGTAGTGAGCTTTTTCATGGATAGATCGAAGTTAAGAGGGATAGTAGGTGGTGGAGTCTTCTGCCAGGAGCTCTTCATCAATTAGAGTTTCAGACTACCAGACCATTGTAGCGTCTTTCAAGCGGCCATCAAGGTAGCAGGAGATGTACTGCAGCTTCCTTGAGAGAGGTGTGCGTCACTCCGATAGCCGCGGCTATACAGGCTCGCTGACTGTGCGCTCAAAACCGGTCATAATTTTATGAGCAATAGCTTCAAGCTTTTTCCATATTAGACTTCTATGGGTGCCCGGTCAAAGCGGAATCGCCGGAAACTGCAAAGCCGATGAGCTTGCTAAAGGGGGTACCCTTACCCCAATTTCATCCGATTGGAAGCGAGTCGGTCTTCCGATGCCTTCTTGCGTTTTGGCGTTGGACTTTTGGACCTCTAGAGAGTATAGCAAGCCGTGGTCAAAAACCTGAACTTGTGCGACTGCTAGATCCTTCTGACCAAGAGTGAACCGTAAGAGGTTCTCCGAACTACTGGCTCTTAGCAAAGTCAATCTTGTCACAATTTTAGGTGTTCTGACTGAACACTGTACAATAGGTTTAGACGCGGTGCGGCTAAATATTCTGTCGGACGTTCTTTGCCAAAGCTATATGGAGGAAGGTGAAGTGGATGTATCTTGTCACTTCCTCTTTTCTAACCGGCTTTTGCCAGACTGAGATTGAAATATCTCGGTAGACACACGAGACGAAGTTGATGGGATTAATATTAACCGCCTTAATAAATTTGTGGTAAGCTCAAAACGCTTCGTCGATCTATGAGGATCTGGTGATCAACTTTTAAGTATACGGATAACATAAAGAACGAATATTATCTTTCCAAGTGAGATCCATCGACTTTGGATCAATCCTACGACCTAACCAAACCACAATAGTTGTCATGACCTTCATTACAAAAGAATATCCTAGCACAATTTAAGATCATTCGGCACCTCTGTTTTCACGACAGCCGGGCCTACGTAACCAGAGCTGATCGGGATTTTTATCGGGTCAAGGACTGTAAACATGGCATCATTTCTATAAAAAATTATACAATGAATGTTTTCTGCTACAATAATAACAACAGCAATCATTCAACACTCCAGAAGAATGGCTGAATATCACATTTAGATAACCGACGTCCTAATAGACTATCGGAAATACCGAAACATAGATATCTCTTTAAAATGATTTAAAAAAACGAGACGAATGAGTTTTATATCCAAATAGAACGGGTCGAAATATCATTAGCCATTAGTCGACATAGAAGCTCCTATATTTATCGTAAGTGCGGAAATACGACATGGACAAAGATTTGAGAAACAAAGATCTCCGCGGTCAACAATCGACGCCAAAGGTGTGTTATTGTACCCTGAACAGGGTATACTAAGATTACCATGTTATTGTAACATCCAAAAGGAAACATTGGACACTCTATAAATTATATATTATATATAAATGATCAGTGTCACGTGCTGAGTAGATTTAGATATGTTCGTCGGTCTGTCTATCTTTATATAGCACAAAAAAACTACTTATTTGTCAAAACCGTCGATATCGGGCCATTATAGCATATAGCTCAAGCCCCTCTATAGAAAAAATTTAATTTGACATGATATCTTCACCAAATTTGGCAAGGATTATTATCCAAGACATCGCTACAAGCTCCAAAAAAAAAGATCGGATAACTATGGCATATAGCTGTCATACAAACTGATCAATCAAAATCAAGACAAAGACGTTTTTATATTATTTTCTGCCATAAAAAATGCACCTGTGAAGTGCTTTGGTGCAGCCGAAGTTAACGTTTTTTTTTTATTATGGGAATGAAAAATCCGATTCTGCTCCAGACGGCGAGAAAAAGGTGAAAATAATCATAGTTAGTGCTAGTGTGCGTAGAATATTAGAAAAATTCAAATATTTGATCCAATAAATCAGATTTATATATATTATCAGTCGAATCCATCAGCTTTGCTAATTGATATATCCTATTGTAATGCTGTGTAAGAGAAAACACTTTCCGATCAAAGTTTCCATAATTGCCTCATAAAATATGGTCTGAACTACAAACAAATTTCCTCAATAACCCCATGGCCTATTAAAAGTTGCGCGATTAGGAATTAAGGCAGGTTGAACTTAACCTAAATTAGGGAAAAAATTTCACAAAATTTTATGCCGCGGCGCACGATTCCTTACAAAAACGCTAGTCTCTTTCCCCTATTCGGGTTTTTACGAGCAAAAGAGCTGCTATGCGCCGCTATAAAATAGAAAAATCCAACGCTATTAAATAACGGCACCCCCTAATTTTCCGCATTCACTGGGCAGAGTCATTACTAAACCGTTTCTTTTAGACAACAATTAAGCGTTTGCACTTAGAAATTTCTGTCACAGCGCTGGGACCATATACTTGTACTACCGTACAATAGTGTGTATATATGTATGTGTGTGCAGTGTTGCATATTATATTTGGCCAGTACACTTGTAACACCATACCGTTTCACTCATTTTGGTGAATTCTAATTTTTATAAATTTACATTTGTATATAAATATATATATATGTGTGTGTGTGTGTGTGAGCCTATGCCTAAATGGGGGAGCCTACATTAAACACTTAGTACCCCATGCGCCATTTAAAGGCACTAAAACAGTTGGCAGCAAACACTCACACACACACACCTGTGTATATTTTCTTTTGTTTTAGTTAGTTCCTTTTTTCTCTTGTTTTTGCTTTTATTTAAGCGCGCTCTAGCGTTTAGCACTTTGTGGCCCTTTGGGTGTTGGGCGTACTGTCTGCTTGGCTGTTGGCGGTTGGTTGTTGCTCGCTTGGAAATTCAAAATGCTAAACGGAGCGTAATAAGCTGCTGCACACCAGATTACGACGGCGGCAGCAGCGATTTATTACGGAAGCGCACTTATGCATTCATGAATAAATTAACAATTGCCAAGCGCGCGACTTTTTTCCATTTGCTTTAATTTGAATGCTTAACTTTTATACAAATTCTTTGGACACATTCTTCTATTTAATAATCGCAAGAGTTCTTTCTTTCTTTTTTAATTAAACAATACACATTTTTATAGGCAGGCTACATACAAAGCTTGTAGGAATATGATAGAGAAACTATACATACAAACGAACATACAAATCAGAAGATAAAAAACTTTGCTTCCTCTTAATTCCTACTATAACCTTGCGAGTAATTTCGTCTGAATTAGATTAGAGCAACAGTATTTTGTTCTTCGTCCCACAAATCGGCATCAATGCTCACCCTAAATAAAGTCTTCGACATTTCCAACACAAAAAAGCTCTCCGCTAACATTTTATACAAGCTATTCTGCATAGAAAAGTGTTGCGGCCTTTACTGGTATTTCTGGATCAATGTTTTTTAGCCGCTAAAATATATTTCTTAAAGCTGTGCTCTCAATCTTACTTGCGTATAATAAACCCTACAGCGTTACCTTTTATATTACGGGATTTGGCAACCTTAGTCTGCAATTTGGCTATTCAGAACTTTAACGTAAAGTTTGACATTTTTGATGTTTTACCATACTCAGAACGTTTTGGCATACGAGCGCTATTTGTGTTGTTTACAGCAATTAAAATATTCATCTCGGCCAAAAAATGGAATTAAATCCCGAACATTTTCGCCCGATTATTTTTTTACATCTTTCAATGTGGATAAACTCAGCAACAGTACATCGATGAACATATTTCAATTTTTGGCGATGAAGCTTCATCAAGCACCAGTTTTTATCGATGATATGAAATTCAATCGGGGTCGAAGATCACTGCAAGAGGAATTTCGTGAAGTTCGTCCAAAATCAGTTGTTGTTCCGGATGCTGTGCGCATACTGATATCGCAAGATCGTCATGTGACCTAGCGTGAGATTGAGACAACTATAGTCATAACAGGGACCAACATTCATTAAATATTGTTTGAAACTTTTGACTATAAAAACAAAATTGTTCACGTTGGATCTCGCACAATTTGTCAAACGCTGGAAAAAAAGCCTTGTATCGATTGGAAGAGAGAAAAATTAAAAAATTAGGAAAGCAGTGCTTCGAAACACGTCTATGACATCGTGACAGGTGATTAATAGTGGATGAGCCCGAAAGTAAACAGCAGTCGACTGTATGGGTGTTTTAAAATGAGCCGAATCCAACAAAAGTTGTTCACTTGCGAAGCACTTCCAAGCAAATGGTTGGTTGTTTTTTTTTATATTTGAAAACTGAACATTTCGCAACCAGAGAACAGTACAACGGAAAACAGTAATTTCTGAGTGATACACAACCATTTATTTGCCAGTTGTCTTTTCAGAAATCAAGAAAACCAACTGCCGAAGACGAATCACTCTTCACCACGATAGTGCGATTTCTCACACATCTACTGGTACAAGCGCTTTTGAGAACTCGAAACTTCGATTTGGTGAGTCATCTATTGGATACTCCTGTATTATATGTAGTACCGAATGACTTCTTTTTATTCCCGTACGTAAAAAATAAACTAGAAGATTAACGTTTTTCGACAACTGAGGAGGCGGTTGATGCGTTCAAAATCCATGTTTTGGAGATACCTCAATCAGAGTGGCAAAAGTGCTTTGACAATTGGTTCATGGTAACCAAAAATTTATAGATCTTAATGGAGAACATTTTGAAAACAATAAAGCGATTTTGGATGATTTATTTTGCTTTTTGTTCTCTAATACTGAAATTATACCCCACAAACACGAACAATTTTATAAATCTCTTAAAGAATCATTCTTTTGAAGACACTGAGGACATTGTGCACACAATTGAACCGGAATGTGTATCGCCTTTATATTATATAATCTGCATGCATCATTTATGAGAATAGGTAAGGTTAGGTTAGGTTAAAAAGGTCGATCCTAACAGGGATCGCACTTGTTCCCTCCTGCTCATCGATAAGCTAGACTATAAGTTTTCAGCAATTCCGCTATGAACAGAAGAGTTTTATAATGAAGTCGTTTTATGCTATTGATTGCTTTTTTTCTTACATATTTCTTATGTAGACGTAACTAGAAACATGTCCTATATAAGACTTCATCTAAAGCATGTTAGTTTACGAGATATCGAGCCCCACACCCCGAGTCTTAATTTGTCTACAAACCACAGAACCTACCAATCGATCCATTAGGCATCCATAGTCATGCATGGAACGCATGCAGGAAGTATTTTTGCCATAAAAAAAGATACCAACGCAACGGTGATTAAGAATCACTTGACTACGACGAACCCATAACTCATTGTCATTGTCAAAATCGTTAATCTATCGTTTTCTGCGAGATTAATGTTTAGAAGCAATGTCTCTACCGTCGTGGCGTGGCCGAACATTAGGTTCGTCGCTAAGCTCAATTAACTGTCACTTTCTCGCTTGACGTAAAGGCGTGATGCGGCGACTGGCGTTTAACAATTGTTGCATTGTAATATTGTATTTCCTACTGTTGTTGCTGTTGTTATTCTGCGCTTGACACCACTGCTCGCACAATAAATTACAAATTGTCAACTTTGACAATTGTACGAGTAGTTATTGTTTATGAATAACTAAATAGCGCGACAGTCGGCGGCGCTGTAGCTGCCAACATTGTCACTCGCAACTGATTTTCCAGCTATATTTAAGCGCACAACAACAATTACTTATGGAATTTTTATTTTGTTGTATTCTGTAGTCTGTGTCACAGCCGCTGTCAGCGCGTCGCTGACGCTGTCACTTTTGCATAAATGGCAAAAATTACTTGAGTAAACGTTATGCTACAGGTAAGTCGCTACTCGTTCGTCATTCTAACGGCGCCCCTTTTGTCTAAGAAACGAAAAGAAATAAATAATAATTTTTTATTCACACTTTTTTTTATATTTATTATTTTTCACTCCCTTCTAGTTGCGAGCGCTTAAATTTTTATACTCTCGCAACATGTTGTTTAGAGTATAATAGTTTTGTTCATCTAACGTTTATGGGCTAACATTTTTCAAAAAAGGTGCGTGGCCCAGCCCTCTATTAGGTTAAATGTACATGTCTCACATACTATACCAGTAATATCGACCAAACTTGCTAAGGAGAAGCTCTTTTGGCACTTCCCCATACACTGTGATGTTCGATGAAATTAGATGATAACCACGACCATCCCCTCTATAACCGTTATATTGAAAACCACAAAAAATTAGATAACTCGCTAAATATATACGTCAGCAGCATACAACTTTACAGCTATGTTGGTAAGGGTTTCAAGTGAAGCGATGTAAGTCTTGGACAATAGGGGGCATCGCTTCTTTTTCGTGAAATCACATATCTCAGGAACTACTTAACCAATTTCAACAAAATTCGGTGCATAATATTATATTGACATGGCTAACTTGCAGTGCGAAAACGGACTCCATTCACACCTATTTCCCATATATCACAAATTTAAATTCCATATTATTCTTTCACTCTGACGATATCGAAATAAAACTTTGCTTACAAAGTAAACTTAAGGTATCCGATTCCACGTCCAAAAATAGTCGAAGTTTGGACCTCAAATACTTTTTTCGGAGTTGGTTTTTTTGACAGACATTACTGGATTTATACTCAATTTGGTTTGCTATTTGATAATGTACAGACTTACTCCGGAGCAACGATGGCAAATCTTGCAAATTTATTACCAAAATAATGGTTCGAATTGTCCTGCGTCCAATATTCGGTTGACATAATCGCATATAAGAGTCGATAATTCGAGCAACCATTGATCGGTTTCGCACCACCACATAACTCTATTCTATTGGATAATGCGCAACCGCAGAATTGCTGTACAATGCGCACCGAAGACGCAATTGCTGATGCGTATCGAAAAGGAGCCGAATGAGTCCATCCGCCTTCGCGCGCAACAATTGGAACTGAGTCCATCCACTTTATGGAAGATTTTGTGCATGGATCTTGAAGCACACAAGGCTTACAAAATCCAACTCGTGCAAGAATTGAACCCAAACAACCATCAAACGCGTTGCACGTTCGGTGAATGGTCCAAAACGAGCTGGCTGTTCATGGAATAGGTAGGTTAATGAATAAATTCGTCACGGGAGTGATGATAATCCACAAGCCATTATTGAGACGCCGTTACATCTTCATTGGTCCATACTTCTTCAAAAATGAAGTCGGACATAATGTTACAGTCAAAGGGGAACGCTATAGAGCCATGATTAATGATTTTTTCGTGCCTTAATTGAGGGATGTTGATATAGGCGACCTTTGGTTCCAACAAGATGGCGCTACATGTCATACGACCATCAAAACAATTAATTTATTTATGGAAACTTTTGGTGAGTGCATTATCTCGCATCGTGGGCCTGTGGCGTGGCATCTAAGATAGTGCGATTTAATACCGCTGGACTATTTTTTGTGAGGCTACGTGACGTCACTTGTCTACGCAGCAAAGCTAGAGACGATTGAAGTCTTGGAAAAAATATTGCGAGAGTATAAAATGTTCGGTTATACCCAAACTTAGCTTTTCCTTACTTGTTTTATTATTATTTTTTTGTTGTTGTTTTTTTTGCTGGGAGTGGAACGGAATTGCATGTAATATTTGTCGCATTTGTCTGGGTTTGGTTTGAAGTTAAATAAAGAAATAATAGAAATAAACAACTAAAAGCAAAATATAAAAAAATTATGGAAAATATTAATAAAGCAAACCGGCACTTATGCTACTTGTTGTTGCTGCATATGATTATGCGGCATGTGCATTGCCATTTCTGTTTCACTAAGGCACTGCAAGGCTAAGCGCCTGTGAATTACAGTTACAAAACAACAAGCGCTGGCAGCGCTTAAATGCTGAAATTAATTTAAATTGAATGCACTTAGCATAATGTAGTGGTTTTTAATAAATTTTCGTTTGAATGTCTTATGCATTTTAATAAAGTTAATACGGTGGGTTTGGCTAACGGTGCATGCAACTAATGCAGCTACTTAGGTTGCCTATGTTGCTTACTTGCCTACTTAGGTAAACGTTTTGAGGTCGCATTTGTGTGGTCTATTGGGTAAATTTTTGAAAATTTTCGAATAAATGCTTGCATGTGAAATTAGATACAATTGAGATAAGCAAAATAAACAATATCATTACGTAATAGAGTTTGAGAAACGCTGTTAAATTTGTTCTTTTGCACCAGAAGTTTAAACTTCACTAAAAGGTGTGGCTGACTGACGTCGTCTATTTTCCAAATAGCTCAATCAAACTGTGCTACATACGAAAATAGAACTGCAATAAACATTGTTGAAACTCATCAGATGAAAATCTTTATTCTTAGCGATGGTAGAAGAACTCAGAACTTAAAATTTTGAAGGTGGAATATTTGGTCCAATAATTAGAAGCTCTTTCTAGCTGAACTTAAATTGAATTTATCTTATTCAAAATATAGAAAATGATCAAACACGCTGGTCTCAACCCATAGGTCTTGTATAAGATTCTAACCTAAGCATTGCGGTAAAGCTAGCAAAACATATTGACGAACAACTAAAAATTGGACCCTATCCAATTTGGACGATATCCTATATTTGTGTATTTTAAAAGCGAAGCACTTTAAAATGCCGTGCTGTTGAATTTACTGTACAGTTTTCTATGACCGAAAAATGTAGCTCAGTCAAAATAACGAAAGACCTATATAGCTAGTTTAATACCGAAGCCCAAAAATATGTTCCTTTTCACAAGAAGGACTCAAACTGCACAATTCAATCTCATCTCTTTAAGGTCTAGAACAGTTGTGTTCTGCAGCTCTGTCAAATTCTCGAAGTTATAGTTAAATACAGTTGGTAAAAAAAGTATGCTGGAAAGAACACATTAAGAGCACGGCATTCAAAGTACTTCGAATTGGGAACTCCTGCCTAAGAGCCATTGCCCCAAAGTGGAGTTTATGTCAAGTGGGCTTCTGCTCTAACCAGCAAGTCCATAAGCCTTCTGGTGGATAAGAAAGCGGCAATGAAGGCTACCTGTAGCGCCAATACTAAGTCTCACTGCGTTAGACAAGCAGAAAATAAACAAGCTTTCAGTAAGTAACTCGGTTAACAACATCTGGGTAATCATATATAAATAGAAGGAAATGAAAAGGTAGACGAGTTGGTCCGCTCGCAGTCAGCTGGGAATACAATTCCCCTAAACTGCCCGAAACCATTCAGCTCCTTCAAGGGTTTGTTTAAAGCAATGGTCCTTACAGAAACATCTTGGGTCTTGGAACACAAGCAACACAGGGCATACCAAAAAGTTACTTTGGGATAGCAAGGTTTCTACTTCTAGGCAAAAAGTGTCTGTGTAGATTGTAGGGATCATCACAGGAGAGTTATCCTTTAGATCCCAAAAGTGGATTCGGCGAAATGCAGAGCATGTACGGAGGATGATGAGATGCTGGAACATTATTTATGCGAATTCCCAGCCTTCAGACGCATGAGATATTGGGCAGCTGGGGTGTATCAAATCCGATTTTTTTACCAAATCGTTTGAGTTGCTGGATAAGGCTTAGTTTGGTTAACACCCGGGAGCACAATAGGTCTCACCCTTCACAGTTTCAACTAACCATCTAATATTTCTGTCATACCATGTTAACTACGAAGGTGGTATATTTTGATACCAGAATCAAAGGCTTATGGAAGACTCGATCAGAAGAGTGGATATCGCTCCAGTGGAGTGGTACACAGTACAAACTTTTTGACGAAATCAGCGTTAGTATATCAGTAAAGTAGAGATCAACAATCACTCTACAATGGACACCAATTAACTAGATTGAAAAGGTTAGAACTTATGAAATTTTGGCTATAGCCGTCACGTGCCCCAATGCTGTAATCGAGGTGATTCTACGGGATATTTATTTTTCATAGTACCCTAGGATTTTGAACCGGAATATGGCATGCTCAAATATGCTGTTATATGTGTTTTCTCAACTGATTTTGTAATGCATCCTTTGATATTTTCCATTTCATCGTCGTAATCATCGTAATCCCATTAAATTCCAACATAATCCCATCATATGCGAAAGTGAAAGGCATCATTCAATTATTTGCCTCGACTGAATTTTAAAATGATAAGCGCGTAAGTATATTACGAGTATAATCGCATTGCTGAATTGACTGTGTTAACAACACGATGACTGGGAATACACGAGACAAGCCGCAAGCGCAAGACACAGAGAGTGCAATAGCCACTTACTTGAAGTATGGATATAGATAAATATATTCATTCATATGTACATATGTGTGTGCTATAGATGTCCGCCTGTTGAACTGTCTGAACGCCCGCTTTGCCGATTAGCTGCATGCAACTAGACAGTGTGGCTGTGTGTGCGTGTGGTAAGTACCACCAACTTTTAAGTGAGTGAGTGGGTATCAAAAGTCCAACACTTGACACATTGAAATGTAGTAAATCCTGTTCGATATGTCCGCAGCGAACGCACTTCAAAGATGATGGCTTTGGGGAATAGGCGGCGGTGGCGGTAGTGTTGGTGATAATGGTGCTTCGAAATGAAGTAGAGTAGTGCTTGTTGTTGTTGCTGTTGTGGGGGTTACGAGTAGTCACAGTGACAGCAATCACAGTTCCTAATCGAAAATGTCGCGCGTGCGCGCATACACAAGCGCGTATGCACATATCACAATATATAAGTAGAGCGCTGGCACGCGACGCGCGGCGCGGTGTAAGTGCGACTTAAGCAGTTGATAGTGAAAAATTGAGTGTCTGCGCGTGAATTATAAAAACAAATAACAGCATATGAAATGCGAGCTTGTTTGCCAAAAGATATATCGAACTTAGCGGACCTATGACAACGCAGCCACACACGCGCGCACACCCGCCGTTTGTTACATTGCGCTTGGAAGGGATTTGCGATTGCGTCTGGCGCTGACACATTTAGTGCTTTTCGGACATGTACAATGCGCACTGGCAAATGTTGACAGCTCGCACGACATGAACGACACTACAAACACTGCAAATGTGTCTGCACATGTCGTCACCGCCAGCGATGCGGCCAAGCGCCGTCACCACCGCGCGCTATTATCCTCAACGTCAGTCTGCGCCGCCACGCTTTTAATGGCGGCAATAAAATTTACTTTAATTGCATTTCATCGTTTTTCGCATAAAAGACGCGCGCAAGTAAATTTGATTGTAAATTAGTCCTTTGTCTTGTAAGTGCATTGCGCGCTATTAGCGCGTACGGCAGACAGGCCGCACTACACCTCTACGCCTCTGTGCGTTTCAACTTCGTTTATTTTATTGCACATTTCTTATTTAATTGTTACGCATGTAGCGCGCGGTTGCATGCAACATATTGTATTAAAATGCATTTGACCCAACATGCTGAGAGGGCAAAATACGCGCGCGCGCACAAACACACATTCAGGCGCACACACAAGCTTTCATGCAAATAAAAAATCATGCGGCAAAGAATATCTTCACGCTCATTTGCCATGTAATCGATACCCCAGCAGCTTTCGTATTGCCTCCATGTCGGCTTCTGCCATTCGCTACAGCTACTGTCTGGCACTGCCACTATTTGTACGTATATATATATATGTATGCAGCTGTTGCATGCTGAAGAAAATCACGGTTCTGCGCTTTGCGCATGGGCAAATGTACCGCACACAGCGACGCGCCGGTTAGCGACGAGTGAGGCATGTGGTGTGCGTCAAATGTGGCAAGCAACACGACGGTAGCGGAACTTGCAGCTAAATACTTTGGCTGTTGCATATCCAAAACAAATGCCAAGCGACCCGAATGCAGTACATGGCAGAGGACACATATGAATAGTGCTGAAAACGTGCTTAACCGCAACTATATCTTACTCCACTGAGAAAATAAGATTATGTGGAGAAAGATATAACATGAATTTAAGTTTATGCTTCATGGTCTCAAGTGCTATGTAATCGTGCGTCTTGGAAGAGTATATAAAGTTGGTAGCTAGGTTTATTGAGTTCTAGAGCTCTGGAGTCCTGGCATGCCGCATCGAACTTTAGAACCCCATAACCCATAGATATAGTATAATAGATCCTCTGCGGGCAATATTAAACCTAGTACATATATACCGTCTAGCTCTGTATTTAAAGGCAGAAGACGGAACTTTCCGCCCCAAATAATAGTATGTATATAAGTTATATATAAATAAGTTCGATAACATTCTCGAGGTGTACCTCAAGATCGCAGTAAAAGTTGGTTGAAAACGCTTATTATTGTCATAATATAATTACATAAGTTATATCGTCCTCAGAACTACATAGGTCAACCCCAAGATCGATATTATTTTATCCGACTATAAAAAATGCAATGTTGGGCGGAAAGAAGCTGGTTGGCAGTCCGCTGATTGATCTGATAAGGTTCTGTTTTTGTGAAAACTTCAGTTGGGAGATGATCACCTATATTAATATCTAGCCAGAACTAAGCAGTTCTAGCACATTTCCTACATATCTTGCCGAGTCGAGGAATACTGCTTTCAGACATAGCGACTCCCTACCGGAAGATCTATTGGAGCATTTAACTAAACTGATCGGTACTGGAATATATAGTTTTGGCATACATTTTTCCTTCCTACCTACATTGTACAAGGAAAAAAGCGAATAATAATCGAGGTAAAAATAATCAGTTACGATCAGTGAGCGTATTTACATGTTCTCGAAAAATCAATAGATCTTCACTAAATAAATTTTACCATAATTTACTATACCAACGAACTAAAATGTTAAATATTTGAATGTAACTGCGGTTGAACTTCACTCAAAAGGTTGACTTTGAAATTGCAAACCTTTTGGTCAATCTTGGATCAGTATAAAGGCTGAAAATAATCTCGGGTTAGAAAAAGTTGCTTTTGTCAAGAAGTGATGCATGAAGTTACCCTTATAGTGTTAGAGAGAATGTCAGAACAAGATGTAAACTAGACCTTTAAGGGCTGGTAACATCTCATCATAAAGACCGATCAACGAACCGAAAAATATTAAAATATAGTAAAGGTACTGACTACGAATACTAAGTATCTTGAAAATAAAATAAGAAAGAGGCTAGCTCGATTGCACCGAAACTATAGCACCCGTTTGTCTGGCAGCTACATATATGCTATAGTACTCCGATATCGGCGATTCCGACGATAACGAGCAGCTTTTTGGGGAAAAATGGACGTGTGCAAAATTTCGGACAGATATCCCATATTTTTGGGGTTAGTTCGGGTATATACAGACCGGCGGACATGGCTAAATCGACTCAGCTCTTCAAGCTGATCCTTTATTTATTTTTTTATAGGGTTCTCGACGCTTCCATCTGGTGGTTACAAACTTCATATCAAACTTAATACCTCCTTGTTCAGGGTATAAATATTTGCCATATTATATGACGGCATAGAAAATTTATAGGAACTTGAACGTCATCGTATTAGTATTGAAATTATAATAGAGGCTTTAAAAATTTCAGACAGAATAAAAAATATACAAGTTTAGAACAAAAGAAAGAATCGAAGATAAGTCAATTAAGGCCATAACAACTTTCTTAATTTACTAAAGAAACTAAGGGCATGAGAAAGCTTGTATTAGGCTGGGGCAGGTGAATTTCCTGTTCAAATGTTAAGGTCCAATATATAGCCTACTTTTACATCTAAAGAATATTTTTATTTCTGTCATTGTCGAGAGGGTTCAATGCAGTCGAAGTTGGCCCCCCAATAGAATTTAGGTTGAAGAAAAGTAATTTGAAACACTACTACAAGGATATACAAAACTGAAAGTGAAGTTAAGCCAAAGGAAATATCGGAATATTTTTTCCATTCGACCAAAAGCCTTGTATAATAACCTCATTCTTGCTCCAAAGTGTGTAAGCAAGTATCATCCATTGCCTGATATAAATGCATATATATATGTATGTATGTATGTTATCATGTCCCCTCTGCTTTAGTTCCTCATCCCGGTTTTGGTCATGTGGAAATGCGTGCGTTCCTATCTTTGGTGATTCTTAATGCGAAATATGTCAGGAAAGCCACATGAATTGGTAACAAGAGTCGCGCTGCTGTCAAACATGTTCCGCCACTGCTTGCATTCAGCGACCTGCCGCTCGCTACTCCCCATGCTAGCACTCATTCTGTGTTTGGTGGCATGCAATGCAACGATTAACGCAGTGGAAAGCAGAGCATGATAAAGGAGAAAAAATACAATCGTCCGCATTGTTGTTGCACGAGTGTTCTTGTGTTTAAATCGTGAGTGATTCTCCTGGTTCAACGCGTACGCAGTAAACAGAACAGAACGACAACAAGCGCTGCAGTGGGAACATCAGCAGCAACAACAATAAAATCACAAGCAACAGCAACAGTAATATCAGTAGCAGCAGCAATTAGTTGCTGTTATCTTGCATGTTGCCCGACTTTGATGGCAGCAGCTCCATCATAGCTCTAATGAAAACCCCCAACTAAATACGGCTTAAGCAGCGTTGCATTTAACAAAGCGAGCGAGTAGAATGAACCCATGTGTGGTAATAAGACCATAAGATAGCTGCAAGCTTTCCCTCTGGCTCCAACTAATACGGTATGAAGTAACACTGCATGGAAGAAGACTAGAACAAAAGCCAATGTGTGGCCACAGAGTGAAAACCGATACTCTCATGTTAATATTATATATGTGAATGGAAAAGATTTGAAGCAGCTTTCTAATCATAGTCACTTAAAGCATAATAAAATTATATGACCATATCACTGTAATCTACATTCGTTTAGAATATGTTATGTGCAAGCTTTGCATTCTAAAAGTCAAACTAAGTACAGTGGGAAGTTTTCGCTCTAAAAAGTTTCCGCCAAGTCGAAAATCTTTTGGTTGGCTTTTTTTTCACAGCTTTACATTAATGGACCAATATGTAGACCACAAGTTGTCTGTTGATATGAAAAAAAACGAACTCGGAAACAGCTTAAAAGTTTATGAATTCCTAACTTGTTGGATGACCTAGGTAGCTAGGTAGGCAGAGTGGATGTCTGAAAACGCACCTAGGTCTTTAGGAGATCCATTTTGGAACTACCAGGACTAAAATCCGCTTATTTATTCTGTCCTCTCTGAACCACATTGTGCTCCTGATGAACTTCTTCAACACAAAAGGTTTTATTTGGCAACCTCCAAGACATTGTCAAGAAACTCCCGACAAATAATTGCGATTCTTGTCTTATAAAAAAAACCCTGAACTCGCATAGAAGATGTTCTATAGTCTCTTCATCTTCCACCTCATGCTTCATTGATCCATTTATAACACGTTTGTCTGCTTGTTGAAAAAGTTAAGGATTGACTCTATAGAGACATGTTTGTCAATTAAATATCTACAAATAGCCAGACATACATAAATTCCCTCTTTTTCGGGGTCTTATTGTAAGCGTATCAACAGTTAGTTGTTGCGGCGTTTTTTCTGAGTCCTCTACTTGTATTTCCGATGGCTTCGCCGTAACAATTTGCGATACCGTTCATGGTTCATGCCGCAAACATTCAAACGGCATTATTTAGTTCTACTAGAACCAATTTTCTACACAACTGAAGAGAGTTCGCATGGGTCAAGCAGTTGTTTATTAATAACTTTCGACCTCGGCAATCGCTCATAAACATATTTCGTCTTCTTCCTTGTGTGTTTCTGATATACTTATATTAACCCGATTTTGTCTAACTTTGTGTGTGACTGTTCGCTGCCGATCAGGCTGTTTTTATACTCTCGCAACATGTTGCTACAGAGCATAATAGTTTTGTTCACCTAACGGCCGTTTGTATCACCTTAAACTAATCGAGTTAGATATAGGGTTATGTATATATAAATGATCAGGATGAAGAGACGAGTTGAAATCCGGGTGACTGTATGTCCGTCCGTCCTCCGTGCTAGCTGTAACTTGAGTAAAAATTGAAATATCTTTGTGAAACTTGGTACACATGTTTCTTGGTACCACAAGACGGTTGGTATTGCAGATGGGCGTAATCGGACCACTGCCACATACAAGACTGTTATTTGGTACACAGGATCACATTTTTAAAACTGGGCGTGTCCCCGCCGTTTAAAAGGTTTAATGTGCATATCTCCTAAACCACTTAAGCTACAATAACAAAATTCACTGAGTACAAATACTTTTATCACCTCTATCGATGGTGTGAAATCGGGTGACAACCCCGCCCACTCCCCATATAACGGTACTGTTAAAAACTACTAAAAGCGCGATAAATCAAGCACTAAACACGCCAGAGACATTAAATTTTATCTCAGGGATGGTATGAGATGACTTTACAAGAACCGCTGATCTGCTTAACCGATTTCAACCAAATTCAGTACATAACATTCTTCTCATATTTCTATGTTATAGTGCGAAAATGGGCGAAATCGGATTACAACCACGCTTTTTTCCCATATAACACCATTTTAAATTTCATCTGATTTTTTTACTTTCCAGTATGCAAATCAAGCAACAATGATTATATCGGGGAAAAACTTTGAGTGAATAATACGTTTAAAGTATGCCACCTTGTGACCAAAAATTGTCTAAATCGAACCAAAACTCTTCAAGCCCTGGGTACTGAATATGTAGTGACCCAGTGCCTATAGTTGACTTTTTCCGAAAATATTGGCCAATGTGTACGATATATAATTCATATAATAAAATAAATAAATGAAACTCTCGATAATAGAATGTTTTTGTGTCAAAAATGGGTTGAATCGGAACAATACTTCCTTTAATATAAAATTTTGCCAACACCTGAAGTAATTTCCCGGGCTTTGGTCCTTGCAAGTTGCGAGAGTATAAAATGTTCGGTTACACCTGAACTTAGAACTTCCTTACTTGTTTTTAAAATTGTTTTTATTTCTTCGGTGACCAGCGGAGTCGGTGTCTATCATCAATTCGTCGTTGCTGGGATTATTTTTACTATCCATGAACACATACTCGTTAATGTATTTGAAACATCACAGAAACCATAGAAACGTGATTAAAAACTGTAGATTTCAGACTTTGAAAAGAGAAAGATGACACACACATATACATATATGCACACAGTTCTAATAGCAGTATCTTCTCGAGTACTATCTGTACCTTATTAAAGTTGTATGACCTTGAAAACGAGACGAAAATCATGTATAGTGTGTGGTATTTTTTTATTACTCTACTCTTTTTGCTGGCTAAATATTGGTAGTATGTGTGGTTCAAAGCTCTGCCCGATACAGTTGAAGAGTAAGCATTCAATAAACCAGGGATATCTTTCATATCTATTCGCCGTACCAATACTATTGGAATTTTCTTTAAGGTGTAAGAAGAATCGTATATAATTTTTTCTAGTCAACCCCACTCTGCGACTTTTGCTTAGAAATTTAATACGAATACTTCAAAGAAGACACCCTTTAGTCTGCCTTTTGTTAAATCTCCTAATTTCCAGTTAAAACTGGTGGAAAAAAGCCAACCAAAAATCGTAATGTTATTTCCGTTGTTATAATTGAATTAGCGCCAGTATCCTTTGCATACAAAATATTCAGGGCAATATCCGTCCGATGGTTGTAGATTCCCCCACATACTTCGGCAGCAGTCAGCCAGTAAAGCAACCGAGCTAGACAGACAGACAAACATGGCAAGCGTGGAGACATAATTGTGCCATGCAAACAGAATCAATTTCGCAGGACAACAACCTAAGATGGCACAAGCACACGCGTGAGGATACGAAAAGTATACGGAAGTGCAAAAAATCCTATGTAAAAAAATAGTATAGTATGTCTGTATGGTACATTGTGTATTATTGCAACGAAGCAGAGTACTGTGATATTGTCAATATTTAAATATTTGGTCGTCTATTGTCGCCATAACGCTTACCAAAGCTTCTATTATTGTTGCTGTGTAATCGTATACGTATACATCTATTTTTATACTAATTAGTCCTTTAAGTTTTTATAATTTTATGAGAACGAGTTTCTTCTTGGTAACAGACTCGGAGTCATCATATAGTTCATCCATGTACTACAGTTACCATGAAAGATATACATTTACATGATTTCAAATGTATGATACTCGAGTTTTAAAAGGGTCATCATGCGAATGCTGGCTATAGTCTAATTTTAATCTTCTGCAGAAATCTATTCTGAACATGTAGATGACTGCCAAGCTTCCCTAACCTACCTCAACGGCAAGTCTTGGAAAACGCCAAACAAAGAAGGAAATTTAGCTGAAAGCTACTTAATTTAGTTGGTACGGCAGACTTTCGGATAGAATCCTTCGAATGAATATTTAGAACCTCTCCAATTCTGAAGACTTGATTCGATATAAACCGCGGTGGCGATAAAAATTTGGATTTGAAGCGTTAGAATGATATAGTTGGCGAAGACTTAACTTCGCTTAACTTTCAAAAAGACATCCCTTCAAATAATATATTTTCATGGTTATTAAACTTAGCTTGTTTTCCAATAGTTACTGAATATGATTCTCGAAGTCTGTGACCAAACAACCGTTGGACTAATGAATTTACTCCAGATCAAATTCTTCAATGGAAACAAAAAGCTCCTAAATAATGTCAAAATACTACAATTGTTCCTCAAACATTAGAGCGGGTCACATATCTTTATAGCGCATTAAATAGAGTATGATTCTGCATCAACGCTAATAAGTATAGGTATTAAAATATTTCTCGGTATAATAACGTCTTTTCCTTGTTCAGTATTTCAAATTCGACGGATCTTGGACTAGATGAACCGTCTTTCACCTAATGCAAGGCTTAAGCTCATCAGTTTGGGCTTTAACCTGTATAATTACAAGTAAACAGAGGGTTAAAGGCCGGCCTCACAATAATAATTAAGGTAATATGGGCTGCTAGTTAAAAACGAAAAACTGAGAACTATTTACCAGTTGTACCGGTACGAAGTGAGCGTTAAGATACAAATAGGGACATTTGTTGTGAACGAGCCTTAGTTTTTTTTCTGTTTGATTGGCATGGCATCTGTTAAACATATTTAATAACCTTAGGGTCATTTACAATCATATTTGCGGAAAGTATTCATTTTTTATTTTCATTTGCTCTATCAGAAGCAACGTGCGAAGGATAGTTTCAATTCATAATGATTTTGAAGACTATCAAAAAAGTTTCAAGACGTCAAAGGCAAGTTATATTGGATGAAAATGATATTTTGGGTCAAAAGTAAATGGCAGTCATGTTGAATGTTGCAAAACAAACAGACGGCAAATATTTGCCAGAAAGGTGGTCAAAATTTGTAAAAAGCAATGGTCAATACTTTGAATAGATTTTTTTACTTTACCACAAACAAAAAACGGTACACCTGGTGTGTCTAATTTTTTTCATTGTACCACCCTGTGTTTTCGTATGTTGCGACTGAAGGACAAGAACACAGCTGCGCCACTAATAAGAAATCCTAGCAACATACAAGCCTTCTCTTGCTCCCCATTCCTTTTTTGCTCAGTGATTTAGCGCAAAAAGGGTACACACCCGAAAACATACATACGTACATAGGTTCGGTATGTGCTTAAATGTAAAAAAAAAATTAAATTTACATATACTCAACTGAGCGCATGGCTGGGTAGCAGTGGCGCAGTCACAAAAAGTTGCGAAATGAATCGAGTTCTTGTGTGTATTTAAAATGAAATTTTAGCTGATACGACTCAATTTAGTAGAGCTTATATATGCGGGAGAGTGAATAAATAAGCGCACATATGATGTAGTAATGCAATAAGTTATTGTAGCTCGACAAGCAATAGATTCCGGCATGCAAAGCCAATATCCTTTTATGCTACAATGAGCAGTAAGTCAGTGACTTTAATAAGATTGTTAGCAACCAGATTTCGATAAGGAGAGGTAGGGGTAGATTTACTCTCAAGAACATATTTTTTGCTAGAAAATAAAAAGGTAAGGTTTGGGATATCTCATTAACGTAATGGATACCTGTCAATACTGTGATAAATAAGCATTTAAGTTAGTCAAAAGTAACGTTTCCTTTGTAAACAAAATTAATTAATTAATAAGGAATACAATTATAAACTATATAAGTACTTTTAGATAATTAGTTAGTTTTGCCTGTTTTTTACGCAAATTAAATGAACAAATAATATCTTATTTGTAGCTCATCGAACCTTTCTCGAGCTGAAACGCACCATATATGAAATATGAAACTAACACAATTTCACAATTTTCCATCTCTAAAGAGTTTGTTGGACTAAATATCTTTGTGTTCTTTTGGTTAATTCTTAGAGAGTTGATTACAGTAACTTAAAAAATTCATCTCGGCCAAAAAATGGAAATAAATCGTGAATATTTTCGTACTTATAACAAAGTGGGCGCTTTGTCAAAAACCTGATGCAAAATTACCCCCAATTGAAATTGATTCCAATTAATCATATCACATGACCACATTATTATATGATCTGAAATCAGATGATATAAATCTCTCTTATCTGGAATTGTTTTTGCTTTTGTAAACAAACATTCAATAGCATATTTATATTTGAAAATGGATCCTATGATAATAGAGTCGATGATGTGATCAGATCGTATGATATTTAATTCAGAATTTTATTATTTTATATTTACACATGCAAAAGTACTAAAATTCAATATAACTGTAAATCCAAACTTAGTGAAGTAACGCAATATATATAAATGATGTGAATCTCGCACCATATGATGTTATTGTCAAAATTTTTAGAAATTCTTTTACCTATTAAGAAATTTTTTTTTGATTATCTTGCACATTATTATGGTTTAAGCATTTATTAACCGTCAAATAATCTTATTTTATACCGCAATTGACTATTAAAATATCATATGATGTGATAATATTTTTTTGTTGTTTAACATAACTCTTTGAAATGCAGAAATATCGTATCTCATCTCAATTTGTGTTACATTTTTCTTATCCTATAATGATAATTTTATTACGTTTTTTAGAAAACAATTTAAATTGTTACTCAGAAAGCGTAGTTAAGAAATTAATTGAATTGTTTTGATAATTTGATCTAACATATGACCTTATATTTATGGTCATATGATAATTATTTTAATATTTTCCATTTAGAAAAAGACTTTAATTTTTATACAAGAAGCGAAATTAAATTAGTTTTCCTTTTTTGATCATATGATCTAACATCACGTGATATTATTGCTCATATGATAAGTTTTGTTAAACAAATTTACATTTTTACACAGAAAGCGAAGCTGAGAAATTAATAGTGTTATATTTTTATTTTTCTGAAAGTCATTAAAAATATTTTTATACATTTGGTATCATATGATGTAATGAACGAACAGCTAATCACATGTGACCAACATCATCAATATGACCCAGTTGTCAAGAAATGAGGCCACAACAAATAGAAAATTAATTTTCTTCGTGATTCTCAGCATTTTTACAAAAATTCTTTAAGCAAAAAATTCAATATCAAATCATGCGGAAATCGTCGTGACGTGTTGATCAAAATACTATCATTCTCACACTCGAATATAGTAAATTCTAATTAATTGGGCAGCTGCAAACCGACAAGTGACCTCATTTATCCAAACAGACATACATGTACAGCTGTGTACTTACATGCCCCTATGTTTGCTTGCAAGTATGTCTGCGTAGTAATCAGCAACATGTTGCTGCAACATTTTTTTAAATAATATATAATATCTAGAAATGCCATAAATTTGGTAGCAACTATCAGTGCAGAGAAATGCATTAAGGCCAACTAACAGCAGTAGCGCCAACGAAAATTACAACAACAACAAACAGCAACAACGAATTCAAAAGCAAAAAGTATCAATGTCAGCCCAACGACAACAACAATTATCATAGTGCATGCGAAATGTACACAAATACAACAGCAACAACAACAAACACAAGGCATTCGACCATAAATTAAACTCTGACTCGAATATGTCAATGCGGCCGGCTGGCTGACTGACGCTGGGTTGCTTGCCCATTGGATTTTCGGAGCGCGTAGAACTGCCGTTCAGCAACCTCGTTCGCAAGCCCTCAAAATTGGCTGCCAAATGGTAGGCAGACAGACTACATGTAAATACAAAAATGCATGTAAATATATGTAAGTGTGTGTGTGTGTGCGTGAGTATGTGTTGCGCTTGTAAATTCAATTTTAATATTCGTGAAATATTTCGAATTTTATTTATTTGCATTTTTTATCTTGTTGCTTTTGTTTTTCTATTGCATACAATGCTTATGGTATACTGAGTGCGCTGAGCTTTTTGGACGTCCAAATACAATGCATTCATACGCCTGTATGGATGTGTGTGTGTGCGTGGATTTGTTTAGTGTGTTAGCTCATTTAAATATTTACAAAACCACCGACCAGCACGCAGTTAGACGGACAGACAGCGAGATTTATGCATGTGAATTACTGTTGCAGGCGCACACACATACTCGTATGTATGCAGATATGTATATGTGTGCACAGCGTCACTCATACATATTTATTTGGAGGCAACTCGGAACCGTTTTGCATCTGTGCATGTCATTTTGTGTGCATATCTCAACTTATTTTTTCGAATTTAAGTTTTTTTTGGATTTTTAGGTGTGAAATTGAAAATGTTTAAGTGCGGTGAGCGCCACAAATCAGCCAACATAATGTCGGACTGTCGCCCGGCTGAGAGCAAAGCGACTGGTAAGAGCGCAACCAAACAAACAGACATACATACACAGATATGTAGCAGAGTGGAGACCAACCACTGTCTCAGCCAGTTGGGGAGTGTGGTGGACCGGGGAAGTGGCAGTGCTGGTCAGCGAGACAGCCACAATCAGACCGCAACTTTTGACGGCTCATCCGTTTGCGGCTGCTCCCTCTTACTGTTGTCGCATTGTTATTGTTATTGCTAGTTTTTCTTGTAATTTTTGTTTCTAGGTTCATTTATTTGGACGTAAATTAACAAATTCACCGCATTTGCTTTGGTATGACGAAGGCAAAAAGTGGTTAACACCTATGAGCTCGTATACCATCCCAAGAGAAAAACGATTATGAAGACTTTGAAACGATACATTTTAATCGAAATTTCTTTATAATGGTATGTGTAGCGACACGTCAAGTTGTGGTAATCGAAAAAAATACTGACACCATTCCTAGAAGTCTTCTTGTGTTGGAGTGATTCTTGTACGACCATTACTACCATTACATCTATTTAAACAGTATTAATGTGTCTCTTTCTTGGAGTAGTTGTCGGTTTTGTACTAATTTTCTTTGTTGACTGGAGGATCAACAATGTCCCTATAAGTGTGTGGGCTTGATTCCTTTAAATCACCCAATTCTAGTTATTCCAAAAATAAAGCGCTAAGAAGAATATTTAGTTCGAGCTGCTAAATGGATTTTTCCGTAACTCTCGCTAATATCAGCATCCTATAAAAACCTACCGCCTATCCTAATTGCTTTTATTTCTAACTCTTCAGAACTCCTCAGTTGTCGGCTCAATAATTATTTGTTAGGATTGAGTTTACTGATCCGACACAGATTTTTGATTACCCAGAGATGAAGTCCTTCCTCTAATTCTGTTACCATATTAAGTATAATTATCCCGAATCCTGGTTCTTAAAATTTTACTACATTAGTAGCCTTACACATCAGAGATCAGTTTTATTGGAGAGTAGTCACTTGACTGCTCTTAACGATGTGTCCAAAATATAGTCTTGCATATAGGACGTCAACGCTTTTTGTGCAGTTTATTCGAAACTTGATAGTCCTTCAAACTGCAAAGCTTCTCGATACCTAAGGCTAGGTGACGACGTGTTTTCCTTTGGTGCCTTTACTCATGATTTTAGCACTCCTGTACGTCCTTAAGGCATTCCATCTCACTCTTATCGGCCAGTCAGCTCTTTCAGAAATTTCAATGTTTTTCCGTATTCCGGAAGCTTGAAGGATCGCCGATCGAAGCTTGATCTGGCTTCGCGCAATCGATTCCGGCGCCCTCTACGCCATCCAGCCTCTTTTGATGCGGCTTGAGATCCTCCTTCCCAGATAAAGCGTAAGGGTATGTGTCTATTTTATTCACCAACCCCCTGCTTATCAAGCTATGTTCGAAGGTTCTTGTAGAAAACTCAACTAACGCCGCCAATCTCGCAGCATATTTCGCTTTTGCAAACATATGGAGAGGTTTTCAAACTATAAAAAAATCCAAAATTTGCAAAAAAGTATGATCTTATAAGTAATTTAGCTGAAAGTAAAGCCGACTGTGCACTTTATTTTGATAATGTATAACAGTTTTTTGTACGGTTGCCGTAGTTAAATGGGTAGAGATGCACAGTGGACTTGCGTTCGAACAGAATAACGAAAATACTTTCTTAATAACGTTAGCTCCTCCTTAAAACAATGTTTAATAACCATATTTGCTTCAAATTTCCTACTGGAATGAACATTATCGCAAAGCGAGTGCTCATAAATCATAGCTGTTTCCCGTGTTGTGGCCGAAAATTTTGCAGAGAAAAAGATAAACCAAAACCCAAAAGAGAAGACATTTTCAAGTTGAAACCAAAATTTAAGTCAAGACCGAAAACGAAACCGAGACAGCGAAATAATGATCAAAGAACCAGGAAGTAATCACCTGTGAAAGCCTAACTGCAATCAAGCATAACAGTACACATATGTATGTATGTAGTAAGGAACTGTGCTACTCCAAAGTCACTTAACCGCATTAAACGAATAAAAAAGGTAGGTATCTTCCGGCCTTCTATTTCCTTTTTTCCTTCTTCCCGCATAACGCTTCAACTATCTGCTAATTGCTTTTCAAAGCTGCCAAAAATATTGGTTAATTAACTCAGCGTATCGATTTCGTGGCGAATCGTTAAGGTGTTGAAAAAAGTGGTTATTTTAGGAATACTTAGCGGAAGAAGTTAACAAGATTTCCGGAAGTTGGTAGCATACATAATTTTCATTTGCAATTTCACAGCGAGACACAAAACTGAAAGGGTTACGTGTTTGTATCTAAAGGTTTTGCAATTTGGGAAAACAGGTTGGTTTTCGTTCCCAAATATTTTTAGTAATTAACTAAGGTAGGAAACGCCTGTTATGTATAGAACTTGGTTAGAAAGAGGTAGTTAATTATATTTATAAATACTGCTTCATTCCTTGTACCACTTTTCAATAATTGGTTTTAGGGGATTATTGGTCGTTTAAAAATAATATTTTCTGGACTTTCAGACTAAAAATAGAAAATTTAGCCCATAAGCTAAAACTGTTGTATCAATTTGATTTTATACCAGTGTTTACAAAAAAAGAAGAAGAATTATTTATTGAGAATCTTTTTTATTTCCAGTAATGATATCTACTAAAACGGATGGTATAAATCGTATTCTCAAAAAGAGAAGACAAAGGTTAGCCCTCACATCGCTTATATCTTAAACTCCTATTTATTCTGGTTGGGTCATCACAACATGATCTCATTTGATAAAGAGAAGCAGGAATTATATTGATATTAATATTATCATTCTACAGATACCATTTAAAAAATAAAAAAAAATTGAATATAGT
The DNA here is from genome assembly GCF_042242935.1 of Bactrocera oleae. Classification (NCBI taxonomy): domain Eukaryota; kingdom Metazoa; phylum Arthropoda; class Insecta; order Diptera; family Tephritidae; genus Bactrocera; species Bactrocera oleae. The sequence continues at coordinate 53,363,940 of NC_091538.1, read as the reverse complement.
TATAGAAGTATATATATCGTAGGTAAACATAGATAAACGTCACTGATTCTGTCAGCTTTAATTCTAAAATATATGAAATATATTTTTTTTTCAATAGCCGATAAAAGCCAAATTCTTAGCTTGGTATAAGAAACTCGAATTTTCCCAAGAGATCATTATTGCAGCAAGAATCTTCATTAAAACCTTTTATAATGTTTTAGACTATGCTATGAAGTTATTTGTGAACGAAGATCCAAAACTTTTTGGAACAATATTTTTATGTTGGATCGTACTGTGGTTATGGGTTAGTTCTAAAGACTAAATCCTATTGGTTACCTACTAATTATTAATATTGAAGAACAAATTTATAATTAAATTATTCCAAATGTGTCTAATCTAGCATGCTATGAAAATTGTCTCATTCTGTGAAAGGTGTAGATTAACAGACCAATCATTCCAAGCCCGCGACTACCAGAAGATGAATTCTGGAGACTATCTGCCTTGACTAAGACAACCCACAATGACATATTCTTAAGTAGAAATATTTCGAAGCAGCTCAAAGAATATTGGACCAACACAAATATTTAAACTTGGTCGTTCTGATCAAGGTCTACTATTGTAGTTTGCAGATTTCAATAATAAAAGATAAATATTTTTTTCAGAATTAATCGTATATCATTTAGCTAGAGAACTTAAAACTCGATGTTTTTCAGCTCTGTTAGCCGTCCAATCGAGCATCATACAAAATTCAGTTTGCACCTTTTCGTTGTTCTAAGTTCTCTGGTTTAACTCATCCGAAGGAAACGAAGCAAAAAAATTCGTTTAGACTTATGCCTCACTTATTTTTTTTTAATTTGATATTAAATGCATAGCTTACCTTTTGATAATTTATTCATTTACTTAAAAACTACTTCACAGCGCGGTTAGCTGTTAATATCTCCAATACGATATACTTGTAGGTAATGCTTTTCGAACAACCCTGCAAACACAAGAATATGAAAGATGAGTTAACTTTGTTAATTTTGTTTTGTTTATACTCTCTAATTAGAAAGTATTTCTCTTAGAAGAACATTTCTCTTATTCATATTAAATCTAGCATGTAACGGAACGGAATATGTTAAAAAGAAACATAAGTGAGAACAGTTTTGTTTATACGTAATTTATAAACAATAAAGAAAAAATAAAAAACAAGAATTAGGTGAGTGCGAAATAGTAAAAATCGAGAGCAAAAACATATTAACGAGAGTCAGCTGTTAATTCGCAATGTTGCAACTTTGCAACTCAGCGTGTGATTACAGTTAATTATAGGTATGTAAATATGCACGTATAATATAAATATTAAGTAGAATATTAAAGTAGAAAAAAAATCGAATATTACAAAAACATTTAACGAATATAAGTAATTAAATATAATAATCATTATATTTGCAAATTATATGTATTTTTTATTTATTTATTTATTTTTTGTTTGCTGGAATTAAAACCAAATATTAAGAGAACTAAGAAGCATCACCCAAACTACGTAATAGATTATTTACATTGACTACTTTCATAAACTCAGTTTACTCTTAATAAAAAATACACCAATCAAAAATTATTGAGCACCTCATCAATTTTATTCAAATATAATTTTTTGCGATACAACGAAATGTAAAACTGAATGGAAATGCAGACATCCGGCTTTTTTGTGAGTAAACAAAATGCTGAGCAAAAAATAAAATCAACATTTCTGTCGCTACTCTTATACTCGTGCTAGAAACCGTTTTAATATTTATTTAAGAGAGGAGAGCGACAGAGAAGAGAATTATCTATGCACAGTGTGGCAATGACAAATAAATCTTAATAAACAAGGAACATTAAATGGAAATGAGCTAAGTAAAACAAAAAACAAAAATAATCAAAAAATTAAAATCATTTCTTGGAAAAGAAACTGATAAAAGTTCATACTCTATGGAAATCTTACCCTGTGACCACTTCAAGTATGCAACAAATGGTTGATTAAAAAAGATGGATTACGAAAATCTGATAGTAGATTTCTATATTTTCAATACTCAGATACTTTAGCCAAATACAATGAAAACCCTTACATTTACGATTATTTATATGCATAGCATACTTTAAACCCTACAATATAGCCAAATTTAATAATATTTGGACAATATTTTCGGTTACTATTATACAACAACAGCAAACATTACATGTGTTGTGGGTACAAATCAAAGCAAATTATAATCATGTGCCTCTCTTTTCAACCAACCAAATATGTGTTAGAAAAATCTCCTTTTAACTCAGGCATTCAAATTAGCTTGTTCGTGGAATAAACATACGATGATACTAATTAAGGAACTCAGCTCGTATGGCTCGGTTTTAAGGATTATCTTTTGAAAAATACGAATATAAAATTATTAGGTAGGCCGGAGTTTTAAAAACAAAAAACAGGGGACTTTCATGAAGAGCTCCCTATATGCCAATTCCAGCGAAATATAAAGTTCGGTACAATTGGACCCATCATAGAGAATACGGAGCAGTTATCCCAAATAAATTAAGAGGGAAATCAAAAATGTACAATTAAGAGACTTTAGCTCCCTATATAGTAATCGAAGATTACTATTTGTTTGGGAAACAAGGTTCTATACAAGCAGTATTTTCGAAGCATGCACTCAAAGAGAATAAAAGTAAAACCCCTTGCTGTCTTCGAATATGTTGCACACATATATTTCTGGAAGCCATCAAATACCTTATTTAAAAGTAATGTCTAGCCACACAAAACACCAAGACGCAGTAATGCGTTGTAGAAGCTGTTAAAATGGACTCTATGCTTACAATTTAGATCTGTTAAATTAATTCTTTAATTACGTGAACGTCTAAAACTGCGTTTAGCGTGTATTTATGGAATGAATAATTGGCGTAGTTTTGAAGATAAAATGCAATAAAAAGAAAATTTTTAACTTGTCTTAATCAAAAGGTGAATTGCCATTCAGGTCAAGCATTATCATTCCGTGGTTATTTTAGTAGAAATCCTGTTTTAAATGCCTCTTTAACGATTGTGGGTATATAAAGATAATGGATTTCTGGCTGGCAATCAATAATGATCTTATAATTTGGGATGCGCTTACTATTTTCTGAACTTTCGGTATCGTTTGCTATCCGAGTTATTTGTGTTAACAGGGTCGAATTGCTTTTTTGTATTGGGTCCGCAACTATATTCGTACGGTTCCAATATTCCGAACATCCCTCGGAACAATACTGAACTTATGATCGTTTTTTGTATTGGGTTGGCAACTAAGTAATTGCGGATTTCATTCATAGATGGCTTCAGTTGAATTTTTAGGTTTGCTGGCGTATTCCAAATGTAAAACACATTTTGTTATTTGATAGTTGGCAATTCAGCTGTCAATCAGTAAGAAAAAGGTTTTTGATTGGTTGCGTAGTTTTCGTTTGGCGTTCGTTGAAAAATGGAAGATCAAAAGGAACACTTTCGTCATATTTTGCTCTTTTATTTTCGCAAAGGGAAAAACGCATCGCAAGCTCACAAAAATTTGTGTGCTGTTTATGGCTTCTTCATTACTTTAATATGAAGAGAAGCTCAACTGAAAGTCTTCGTATTTTGGTGGATGGTTATAGAGTACATGCTCTAGCTGAGCAAGGAGCTAAAAGTGGTTTGCACGATTTAAAAAATGTGATTTTAGCTTTGAAGACGGACGTTCTTCGTCTAGGCGGGCAAAAAAAGTTTGAAGATGAGCAACTGAAGGCATTACTCGATGAAGATTGTTGCCAAATACAAAAAGAGCTCGCAGAAACTTTGGAAGTCACTCAAGCAATAAAAGAGTCCTTGCTTAAAAAGCAAGCACATTGGGTGCCATATGAATTGAAGTCAAGAAACGTTTAAAGACCATTTTAGATGTTAGAAATGCTGTTTGAACGCTACAAAAATATTTGCATCGGATTGTGACCAGTGATAACAAATGAATCAATTACGACAACCCTAAACGCAAAGAAAATCATGTTCCAAGTACGGTAGAAAACTATTTGGAAAACGGCGGTTGGGTAGTTTTGCCTCACTCGCCCGATAGCCCAGACCTATCAGACATGTACAATATGTATATACACAAATATAGTTATAGACCCAATATTTCGGATGGCGGTGGATTTTATAAAGTGGTTATAGGTGCGTACTTATATTACTAGTTCGGAGAAGTTTGATCGCATTTTTTGAACTATTTAAAAAAAAATTGTTTTCTTGCGCAACCGCTGCCCTACCTTCCTTCCTTTTTCTCAAAGCAAGTCTCCAAGCTTCAGCTGTTTCAGGCTTAAAAAACAAACACTTTTCACAAAATTCATGATCGTTCACGGGCAGATGAGGGACCTACATAGTCTTTGGATAACATCGAAACTCACACATCACAAAAGGAAGAAGATTTTTTAGCAAACATGAGACAAATATGTACTAGAATATTTTAAAATCTACTTTCAATTTTTTTTATTTTTTAGAAGCTGCCAAGCAAAGCTGTGAGCCATTGCCTTCCGAGGATGCGTACCATAAAGTAAATTCTATTTGTAGATAATCGCTATGTATACAAATAAAAAACCATTAAAATATGAGAAATGTGTTTGCACAACAGTAAAAGTGGATAAAGCATATACAAACACATAATATTACCTTATAGCCATGCATACAAATAAAGATAGTACTTTGTGTGGAAGTTGCTGCAGGTGGTGGGGAAATGGGGGCTTGTGAACAAATCAACGCAATTCACTTGCACTGCAATGGCACACGGTTTTTTGCGCTCGGTTAACTGCTTTCTGCCAGTAGCTGCGCAAACACACACCTATGTGTGGACATATGTATGTGTATGTGTGTGTGTGACGTTAAAGCGTATCGCCGCGACATGTCAGACTACAAACAGGACACGGCAGCAATGCATTTGCAGTGAGAACGAGCTGAGCAGATTGGTTGTTGCTGTTGTTGTTGGCATTTGGCAGCTGACAGCAGCAGTTGGCGGCTGGGGCTGGCCACACGTGTCGTTGGGCACGCGACGGGGATTACGAAGCAGAGTTGAAACAAAAGCGAAAGTTACACATTGAAAGGAATATCAGCATACTAATAACAATAATAACAAAAACAACTGCAATAAAAACAAACAATTTGCAGTTACACACACTCTTCCATACATAGATGCATATGTTAAGGCGCCCGTGTGCTTGTTGCAGTCAAATGTTTGTGAAAGCGAAAAGTTTGGCTTTGAACTGACAATTCAAGCACAACAGAACACTAAAACACACACAGGCATATATATGTATTACCTATATAAACATGTGTGCGTACTGCCGCTGAAGTGAGTAAACAAAAGTCGTCGCAACAAAGCAAGGTTGCAAGTGCTTAGCCAACAGGCGGCTTGCATTTTCACTATTGTCCTTTAGGTGACTGCATCCTGCTTTCGCTGGCACACTGCCACTCGTTGGTGGGGGGCGATGTTCTTCTACTTATCTGCGCAGAAAAAGCCAACTCATCTTGGCGATTGTTGCAAATTAGCGACATTAAAGACTAAAAACTTTGCACCAACGCTTGCCACACAGCTTGCCACACAGTTGCAATGCAGTTGTGGTGAGTGAATGACATTGAAATTATTTCCTTTCATCACCACGCACACGTACATACATATAAATTTATACCGTTATTCAGACATTCATCCAAAGGACACGTGTCCGTCTGCCTTTAATGTCGCTCATATTGGTTGAAAAGTCATTTGCTGTGTGACCATAATTTGTGGCTGCCATTTTTTTGTTCTCACATATGTGTGTTGTTGTTAAAGCTGCTGTTGTATTTTTTTGCAGTTCTGTTTATTGCAAAATATCTTGCATACTCGACAGTTAGAAATTGAAAATGCTGCAAACTTTGTGTTTTTAGGAATCTTAAGTTGTTGTAATTGTTGTTGTTTTGTTGCCGCTGTGGCGGTGGTGAAATTCCGCGTCTGGAATGGCAGTTTTATGACGTCGCCGCGTTTTTGTCAATTCTAAATTACTAACGTCATAGCATGCGTTAAGCAGAGGTTACAGTGGGGTGATGTCAAATTTAAGTAAAAAAATTTAATTCAATATTATTGAATTAACATAAGATGGCCTCCAAATATTTTTTTAAAAATATTTAATTACATCTTTTGGGGAATTTTTAGTTTTTTATAACCTTGGCAAAAAAAATTGCTATTATAGCCTTCACAAATACAAAAGATTTCATAGAATAACTACTATATCCTATAATAGTCCGATCTAAACAATTTCCTCGCAGTTTCTACCGCTGCCTAGAGCAACAATCCGTGCCAAATTTCATGAAAATGTCTCGTCAAACAAAAAAGTTTTTCTTACAAGGACATAATTTTGACCGCTCGGTTTGTATGGCTACTATATGCTATACTGATTTACACCAATGTATTCGACAATTATTCATGCCAAATTTCTTGAAGAAATCTCGTTAAATGAGTAAGCCTTCCATATAAGAACTTGTGTCCGATCGTTCAGTTTGTATGACAGCTATATGCTATAGTAATCCGATCTGAACAATTTTTTCGGAGATGGCCCAATTGTCCTATGCAATAATTCATGCCAAATTTCATAAAGATATCTCGGCAAATGAAAAGGCCCTCCATATACGCACTTTATTCCGATCGTTCAGTTTTAATGGTAGCTAAGTATATGCTATAGTGCATATCTCAAAACTGAGGGTCTAGTTCGCGTATATACAGACAGACGGCCAGAGGGCTAGTCAGATGGGCTTGGCTAAATCGATTCAGCTCGTCAAGCTCATTATTCACATATAAATATATTTTATAGAGTCTCCGATGCTTCCTACTAAGTGTTACAAACTTCATGACAAACCTAGTATACTCTGTTCATGATATAAAAATAATAGCATAGCTATATTATATTCGAATTGGATTGTCTTCTGTTATGCGAATGTTTCGGCAAGCTGTCAGACATGAAAGCCCAATTACAAGTAGACATTTACCACCGTTACATTTTCTTCGTCCCAGTAATTTCGGCGATTAATTATACGAATTAATCTCAAAAGATGAAAACCTCCCTTATAGAGAAAAGAACAAATAGGCAAAGCCGTAAAGCGGGTGGACATGTGTTAAAATGTGTATCTTTCAATCCGAATATAAAAACGGTAGCAATGCGGACTTCCAAGCTCCTAAAGACAACTTTACGTGTCACTTAGATCTTACAGAGTGTAAATTTCAGGCTCCGTTAAACGCTTAGAAATTAAATCTATTATTGTCATTTTTGCTGTATTGATTGTTATTGACCAGTCTTCATTTCTAAGGAAATCTCCAGTCAGCAGATATTACAAAACCTCTGAATGCATACCTGTTTTTTTTTCAGAATTCTCCATATATCTATATCCTCCCTATATATAATAGAATACCGTTAAAATGACTAGAAAAAAATTATGAGTCTTCTAATTTGAGACAATGACAATTTGGACTAAGTTGGGCTACAAGCTTCAAAAACCGGGCTAAAATTCGACTTTGTGATCTTTTATTTAGTAGCATATTTTTCTGTACTTTCTTAGCAATAAAATAGACTACGCGAGAGGTTGGGTTCGAAGTTCTTCAAAGTTGATTATCCATACAATGTATTCAGCAGGATCGACGCGTCAGAGTTTCGTCGTCTTCAGATCTTGGACTTATTCCGAGGTTTCTGGGTAAAATTTTCGAACATACATAACAGACTTTCAATGGCAAGACTTTAGTCGGATCTATGCAACCGAGTCCTTGAAATCTGGAGCATCTATATCTTTTCTAAAAATATAGTATTTTTTCCAAAATTAAATCTAAGCATACTGTATCATAAGCCAACCATATCGGACTACGCAACATCAACACGTTTTTAATGGATTCCTCGAAGTGTTGCGTGTTGAGCCCGTTGGCGCCTATGATGGCCTCCCACTCCCATCCGTTGGCTGTCTACCGTCTAAGCGGAAGTTAAATGGGCCTCTGTTCGTCTGTGGCGGCAGACATGACACTTACGAGGAATTGCCGCGCAAACGACCATCAACCAAAATATACAAAGTCACATGCTGCAGCAACTACAGTATATGTTTGAGAATATGCAGGGGAAAGTAAAAAAATGCCAAAACCAGGACACGAAATAAATTGTTTGCGATTTGTCGCCCTTCAAGAGTCAGCAAAAAAAACTTTTTTATTACATTTTTTTGCAAAGGACTTCCGACCATATGCATTCATATGTACATATAAGGATGTGAGTGAATATGTACTCATAAGTGACAAAGTAATAAAAGTGCAATTTTCCAAAAAATATGGCAAATTAAAATGTGAACGTGTGGATGTGTGTGTACACCAGGCACCAGCTTAGTCCACTCAGACAACTCCATAAGCAATGTTTACTTTTCTTCATTATAGTTTGTTCTTATTTTTCATTTCTTCTTGGAATTTGCTTTTGAAACTTTGAACTGCGGCGAGTGCAAATCGTTCACGCTTGAATCCCATATATGCGATAAATTTCGCAAGTCACTACGTGAGTGTATGTGCATATGCATGCTTGTGTGTGAATGTGTGTATGTGCTTCTAAAACACAGCTCACACGCACACAAACATATTGTTCTGTGGCTTTAACGTATTTTCGTTGTCCTTAAAGCCGCAACGTTAAGGCATCCATTACCACGTCGCATTCGTAGACGGTTGCCAGACAGACTTTCGGCTAAAAGGCGAACACACAAATAAAAGTGCAAGTGTGGAAGTTCAACGACTTGCAGCACTCGCGCGAAAGCAAACGCAGGAGTTTCGCTGGCGATCATATACAACGTAAGTGGCAAGGCTCCGCCACAGTGGGACAAACTCGTATATATTTTTGAAAAAAAAAAAACAAGAAAACACGTTAACCTTCAGAATTAAAAAATATTTCTTCCAAGAAATTTGTTTTGATCGGTCCGCTTGTAGGGCAGCTATATGCTATAGCGATCCGATCTGAACAATTTCTTCAGAGATTGCACCATTACCTTGGGAAATAATCCATGCCGAATTTCATGACGACATCTTGTCAAATAACAAAGTTTCCATACAAAGACTTGATACTAATCGTTCAGTTTGTATAGTAGCTATATGCTATAGTAGTCCGTTATCAGCGGTTCCAACAAATGAGCAGCTTCTTAGAGAGAAAAGGACGTGAGGGACTAGTACAGACAGACGAATGGGCATAGTTCAACTAAATCCACTCAGATCGTCATGCTGATCAATTCTAAATACATATATTTTATAGGGTCTTCAACATTTCCTACTGGTTATTACAAACTTCGTGGCAAACTCAATATACTCTATTCAGGATATAAAAATTATAATATATTTGTTTTAAAGCATTCCTCACATTCAAACCTAACCTCAAAAGCCTTAAAAATATTATGAAAATCACACTGAACCAAATTGACAAAAAAAAACATGGACATGGTCGATTTTCACAAGCTTTTTATGAAGTGAGTTTTTTACCAGCAAAACCATTCGCCTAGACCGTAACAGATAGTAACCATTTGAATCCATGCCCAAACTATAAGGTTAATATATAAGAACTTCCCAACCAAGCTCCGGAGCTTCTGGCTACTCACTATCGCTGAGTGTTTGCTCTGGCGTTGTCCTGATAGAACACAATTCTTCTTCTATTGGCCAATCTGACCACTTCTGAGGGAGTGCTTCCCTCAGACGGTCCAAATGTTGGCAGTAAAGATCCGAAATAAGAGTTTGTCAAAATAATCTCATCAAACGCATAGCAAAACATTCCTAACCGTGAATACTGGCTTGACTATCGTTTAAGTCGCAATTCGATCACGACCATTTTCACTTGACGTTGTCGTAAGTGACCATCATTTCATTACCAGTAAACACTAACTAGCTTCGGCTCACTTCGAAACACGGAGAGATTATTTATTTTACTTATGACTCAATCTAATGGAAAAAGAACTCCAAAGAAATTTGGCCTTAAAAATTTATTTAAACTGTTGAAAATTTTAACCTATAACTCCGTGTACAAACCAAAAATCAAAAACTAAAAAAGTTTTGATGAAGTCTCACGAAAATATTGGAGAAGTCTGAATTGAAGCCATTTTGAGTTGCTTAAGAGTAGTATTCTTAACTAAAGAGCCTACCAACAAGACCGACGTGATATTAAAATGAAATAAAACACTGAATTTGGTCAAAATGGGTTTTGTTGGGTTTTTTATGCAGATAATTTTATGACATTTATGATTTGAACAAAATGTCGACCAAATGGCCGCCACGGTATCTCCACCCGTTTATGCTAATTTCCGATGACTCAAAGCAGCATTTCGGTTGGAAACTCGGCTATAGTGTACTGAATGTTGTCTTCGAGCTCCTCGAGCGTTGCTGGTTGATTGGCATTAATCTTTGATTAACATACAACCAGAGAAAATAATCTAGAGGCGTACAATCGCATGCTGCCATTTGACTCCCCCCAATGGCGACGATTTTGTTTGTTGACGAAGCTATTAAGTCATAAATAGGCCTCATCTGAGAAGATGATTTTTCGGATTTCCGGATTTTCCGGAGAACGTAAATTTGGGTAATAATCTTGAACAACTTTTACGCGTTGTACCAAAGTTAAACGTGACATGATAAAATGGCAAACCTTACTGATTACACTGATAAAATGATGTCTTCACGGCAAGACCAAAGATACCTAAATTGTACACCAAGATCCCACCGTGCGACGTGCGGATATGCATTACAACTGATATTTAGTTTTCTTTGTATACATATATACATATATTACATATATGTTTGCATGATTTCACTAAGTAAGTGTTTGACTGCTGAATACAATCGAAGTGAGGCGTGAGTGAATGCATTTCTTGTGGCGGATATGCTTCCTTCCATTTGAGCAAACACATGCATACATACATACAGTGCCTATATGACTGCAAACAAAGGGTCACATATTCACATACACCCAATGGGACATCCTTATGTGGATGCCATCCATCAGCGCACTTTTCCAGCGCAACTTTTATTGCAGTTGCAACTTTTGTGCAGCGTTTGTCTTCTTGCTCAGCTGTTTGTGTGCGGAAAATTATTAATTAAAATCAAGACTCGGCAAATTCATAAATTCGTTAAGCAAATCAAAATCGCAAATAAATCTCAGAAGCAGCTGGCGGGTGAAAATAATATAAATAATAATTTAATCTTTCTTTGTTAAGAAGCGAGAAATTAGAAAAGTTAGCTGTGAAATGAGCTTTGTGCTTCTGTTAACGATGTTAACATAAATTAATTTAACGCTAAAAGATATTTTAACACAGATACCAGTTTGAACAAGCTTTTTTCAGAAAATTAATAGAAATTTGCGGGATTAAATTATTTACAACTTTCAAAAAAATCAAGTCAAAAACTTAGCAATAGTCACGTCTAGGTAATGTGTGTGGGCGAATAACACAAATGTGAAATCGATGAAGAAAATGATCAAAGAGTGACCAATCGATTCGATCGAAAATTTTTCGATTTTGATAAATTTTATTTTAATAAATATTGATTATTAATAGTACTTCAATAAATAAAACGCATAATACCAGCTATCTTCATAATAAAAATTTCTCGTCGGACAGCCTCCTTACCTGAAGGTCCATGTTAGGCCCGCCTAAACCAAAAATATTAGTTTTGAATTCATCAGAAAACAAAGTATTTCTCAAATCAATTAAGATTCAGGATTTATACATTTCTTGTTTGTCGCTGGTGCTTATTTAACTTTGCCTTTTCACAGTATCTTGCCCATCTGAAGCTTCAATATATTCTAATCTTTCTGGCAATTTCTGCACTTCATCCCAAAAGAACTGCGTCGTCTTGGCAGCCAAGCATGATTCAAGCAAATTTTTAATACCTTGTTGTGATGTGAATCGTATGTCAGTGACAGCGTTCTGTATCGACCAGAACAAATGGTAGACAGCAGGTGCAGGGTCTGCAAGGGGCGTTATTGCCCCTCTGAAGCTATGACATAACTAATCCAATTTTTATAGCATATGCTGATGTGAACCGTGTTCCATTGAGGACGTTCTGAATCGACCAGTAGGTAGTCAGGAGGGAAAAGGTCTGGGCTATAAGATGGGTGAAACTTTCCAGCCACTGTTTTCCAAATACTTTTTAACCGCTTTTGCAACCTGGACGAGTGTTCTTATGATTAAAAAGTATTGCCTCGTGTCAAGTCGCGAATTCCATTTGGTGAGTTGTTGTCGGTAGCATTCCCTATTGATGGTTTCATCCGGTTTTAAGAGCTTATATTGACATATAACACCCAATTTCCTTGCATTTGAATGTATCTGGCTGCTTTTAAACGTTTTGCAATGGCTACTTGAGTGACTTCCAAAGATTCTGTGAGCCCTTTTTGTGTTTGAAAACAATTTTTATCGAGTATTACCTCCAGTTCCTCCTCTTTAGACTTGTTGAGCGTGCACGACGTTCTTCATATTCCAAGCCAAATGTGAAATTTATCTTATACCTTGTAATTGGTCCTCCGCTTGTGTAGCGATGATCAAAGGAATGACTCTGATACTACTGAATTGCTATTTCCAACATAAGTTAGACCGATGTGAATATCGCTATGTGGATCGCAGAGATTCAATTTACTTATGTAGAATAAAATCTGTCGGAAATTTGTTATTGTTAAACTACTGACAGGATACCTGGGCGCGCGAAAGATGAGCAATGATTGAGAATAATGGAGTCAAGTTTTACAAAATGAAATTTGTGATGTTAGTCGGATATTTGGATCAATCCAAACCATGGCGGGGTTTGTGCAACATCGCTCTTTATTTAATTGGTCATTTTAGTTTAAAACTTTCACTTCGATTTTCTGAGCCAGGTGAATTTTTTATAGGAACTTACTGAATGATTGAAAAGTCGTACATTTATAAAACTACTTAAAAAACTCTGCTTTATGTTAAGCTAAAGTAGCGAGGTAATTCAGGAACAGAATTGACAGAAATACCAAACAACGGTGAAAGACTTCTGAAGATCCATGACTTTCTGGTTTTGGCGATCTAGAAAATACTCAATGAAAATATTGACCTTTTTATGTGGCAACTCTTCTCCAAAAATTGTCGAAATCCAAGATATGATATGTCTGATTGTAAATACGGTTACTAATTGAGATATCCTGCGTGAGCAAGTTGGAATTGATTATCAATCGTTTCATATCTCTCCCCAACTCCCACATTACTAAATACCATAGGTAGGTAGAGTGAATGTCTGACTAGGCATCTAGACCTTTGGGAGGCCTATTGTGAAACTACCGGGACTAAAATCCACTTACTCTATTATGTCCTGAACTAACCACCCTGAACTAAAGAAAATATCACCTATTTCATTTAAATTTTAGTAAGTATCTTATTTTACAATTGATAAGCTGAATAAAAAAGAATTTCGTTCATTAATCCAACACTATTGTTTGGGGACTGAAATGCTGCTGACAGGAAACAAAATGGCTGGAGGAGTGTTATCTGGTCTCTACTCTAGGCGAAGCAAAGGTTCGTTAGTCGTTTGTGACGGAGCATGCGGAAACTTAAGAAACTTCACAGCGTTATTTTGGAAGACATTAAAATTAGGTTAATCACAAGAGAGAGAGAGAGCGAGAAATTAAAGTGTGAGCTACTTTTAAGATATCAATGCAACGTGTTGGACATAACATACCGTATCTTTAACTAAAATTTGGGTATCCTAGAACTCTGTGTAAAAAGAGTATCGAGTGAGCTAACAATGATTCACCGTACATATTAAACATTATTAAAAGCGGTAGCAAAATGGTAATGCTTCCAAGCCCACCATATTTTCCGGATCTGACCCCCGGTAGCCCATTTGTGTACTCAAACTTGAAGAGAAAGGTGATTTGAAAAAGAATTGTCGAGACTGAGGTCTGTTTTGAAAAGTGGCAGAAGAACAATCTTTTTACAAATGTCTTTTCGAAAAGTTGGAAGCTCGCTTTAATGGGTGCGGCGACCTCCGGGGATGGTGAAATCAGATTTTGTTCAGAAGAAGTGTTTTTACTTTAAAAAGAGAAAAGAAGAAAACGTCGGAGTCGGTGAAGCCATGTCTGTCTGTCTGTCTGTCTGTCTGTCTGTCTGTCTGTCTGTCTATACGCGAACTTCCCAAGAAACTACTCATTTATTGGAACCGCCAATATCAGATCACTATAGCATATAGCTGCCATGGAAAACTTTTTAATTTAAGGAGATATCTTCACGGCGAATGGCAAGCATTATTATCTAAAACAACGGTATAATCTCCGTTGAAATTGTTCAGATCGGATCATTATAACATATAGCTAACATAAAAACGTACCGATTAAAATTAAGTTCTCGTATGGAACGCTATTTTATTTCTGATGGATATGATAGCTTCGATACAAGGGAAGTTAACGTTTTTTCTTATTTCAATCTAATGTTGGGATTCGCATGAGCTGAGATAATTTTTCCGTGTAAAAATTTTATTTCCGAAATCTTTCAAATCGCTTTAGATAATTAAATTAGCTTTAAGCAATGGTTCAACGCCCTGTAGGTGTCTTTGTTGATCCGAAATAGTAGCACAGCATGCCATTAACATTTAAAAACACCATAAATGTGACAACTTCGTTATGCAATTACAACAAAATTCCCGTTAAACATCAAATATGTCATTGCAAATTAAATATTGCATTAAACTCAATAAAATTTTCACAGCAATTATGTGTGGCAAGCAGAAGAAAAGCGCAGCTGCACTCAATAAGCAACAAAAGATCATAAAAAGTGGAAATATTTACACAGACATACATACAAGTATATATATATAATATATATATTTACATATATATGACAGACTCATGCATGTTTGCACGCATTTCATTCATTGAGAGTTTGTGGCTTTTACGGGATTTATGACGTTTTTAGATTTATGACAAAAATTAAAAATAACTCAAATATTATGTGCAACCATACAAGCGTATGCGTATGCGAGTGTAGTGTTTGAAGTAAATATGTGTGTGTGTGTTTGTTGGAGTACAAACAAATGCCGCCGCTGCATTTCTAAAGCATTTACATATAAGAAAGTAAATGAGTGTCATAAAATGGCCATAATCCTTTTTTAAAGAACACAAGTATTCTACAAGTACGTAAGTATGTGTGTGTGTGTGTGTGTGTTTCAAAAGGCATGCACAAATATTCAATATTCATATATAAATAACTTTAACACACATGTAAATGCACATACAAATGAACTCTTCATTGCTTCATCAGCAGCACTTGCGGCATGTGGCATGCCACTTGCTCCACGTACATATGTAACACATGTATCCACACTTGTGTGCACTCCTACTCATAGTCACCTCAATTCTAATTAGTGCCGCTTGTCGATGAGCCCTCAACGGCACCAGCATCACCATCGAATTATTAGTTTTGCGCAAACAACAAACAGCCAACAACAAGAAGCTAACAACAAAGGCAAGCGTCAAATACTCGCGATAGAAAGCAGCATGCAGCAAGCTGAACGGATGCAGGAAATAAGCGCAATGATGATGTCTACTAATGCAGACATATAAATCTCTCAAGCTGCACTACTGCCGCCCGCACTGGATTTTCAGCATTTTCTTTTATATATGCTGTATTTGTATTTTTTTGCTAAGAAATGGAGCGCGAAAAATGATGATTTGCAGGTTGGCTTTTTAAGGATATTATTTGTGGGTGTGGAGACTGCAGCAATTTAATTACTTTTATGCGCAAATATATACATATATATGCGGATATATTGGTGCCTTAATACACTTTCTTACAGTTATGTGAAAAATAATAGAATGCTTGCAACAGAAATGTGAATGCTTAAGGCCTCAACTCAACATAATTCACCTGAATGCCGACGGGTTTTCCTACACTTGCTTCTTCCAAAGTGTGAGAAAGCTTCTTACCTTGGTTTATTATCAGCTGTTGTAGAAACCAAATAAAATCATCGTGATCCATTCCCACTCCTCAAGGAGGGAGGTGTCCTTTCCCCGCCCACCCATGAAGGTGGCGGCGCTAAATGGAAAAATGATTCAACTCAACGGAGGAAAAGTGAAAGTAGCATATGCAGACGACATAGTGTTGAAGTTATAAGGAATACCTTCCAAAATCAGTGAAACTAAGGAAAGAGTCCAACGAAGATTATACCTATGGGCCGCATCCTAGGCACGAATGTCTAGGTGCACACCCTCGTATAAAAGAACTGCTGCTATTGAGGAGTAAAACCAAATCACTCCAATTTCATCTTCCCTCTTTCAGTGGTATAACAATTTCTTTGTCCCCCACAGCTAAATACCTAGCGATACCAAACTGATTTGGAAATCTAACATTGAAAAACGAATAAATAAAGCGTATATGGCCTATTACAGCTGCAAAAGAATACTTAGCAGGAATACTTAGGTTAAACATTGCATAATGGGTCAAGCCAGTATTGACTGTCGAGAAAGTGTGTCTATGTATTTGGTAAGTTTGGCAGGAAATCATCTACTATGAGCTTCTCCCCTATGGCCAAGCACTTAATTTTGACCTGTACTATCAACAAATGGACCGTCAGGCGAAAGCATCCGCCCAGAAGCTGTCATTCTTCACCAACAGGAGAGAAATTCTGTACCCACAGGACAATACCAGGCCACACACATCGATCGTCAGAACCTCCGGGATTACGGTTGAAAAGAACTTATGCGTTCACCATATGGCGAATGATTTTTCTGTTGAAAAATTAATTATTTCTAAAAATATTTTGAGTCCAAATTCAGCCATGTCAGTTCGCTTGATTTTACTTGAAATATATTAAGCAATGAATATGTTTAGAAAAAGAATCTTAGAGTACAGTTCAAGTATGAAAAATAATGGGGCTACTGGCACATTCAATATTTATTATTGGTAATTTATTACTTTTAGATGTCTTAAGTCGAGCTTTACTCATTCTGAATTTTTTACCACACTTTTCAGTCTTTTTTTTCATAAAATTCATTGAAGCGCTTCTATTACTTTACCCAACACTGTATAAATACACATTAAATTCATATTTTCCACAACGATTTCGCAATGCTGCCGCTGGTGCATATTTCCGATAGTTGGCTGCTGACTGGGCCACCTTTCGAAGACACTAGCGTAGATATGAATAAAATGAGGCAATGAAGTGCAGCATTTGGCCCCTTTTTTTGCAAGCATATATGTGTATATACTCATAACTGTATATATGTATATATGTATGTATGAATCTTTAAGAGTGTAACCGAGACACTTGAAGGCCTGGTCACATACTTATGATTGATTTTCTAAAAATACTTAAATAACATGTTGATACAGTCATACATGCATGTATATATATTATACCTATGTTACGTATGTACATATGTACATTTGCGGCATTGCTGGGGTGGCTGACAATTCAATCATCGCTGCATAATCAGTGAAATGTCAGAAGCTTCTTGGAATGAAGTGCATTTGACAGCGTAAATGGCACGAAATGTGCCACCGAGTAGCAGAAACACACACATATGTATATATTGTACAAACATAGCAATATAAGATTTCTTGCACTCATTCTCACCAACGCCATTCAGCCATTAGCAGCAGTGCAACAGAGGCAGAGCCTGTTCGAAATTGTTGCGTGGCAGCAGTTAGCAAAGACAAACACACACACATACATATATGAGCGTCGGCATAAGTGTGCTCAGCCTCTTCAACATGGCATGATCGTCATAAACTGCACGCAGCACTCATCTCTGATGGGTTTACTCCTTCTGCTGCCGCCGTCACCCTTCGCTGACAGCTGACTCTGTTGGCTGTGGAGGCGCATGCCAAAAGACGCGTTTGTTGCCGTCAGCGCACCAAGGTGTAGAATGATGAATTTCCTTGGTGAATGAGCTGATAAATGAAAAATTTCTATTTGACTTTGGCGGCGCATACAAATATCTACCTCACCTCCACCTTCTTTTCATACTCATCTCCCTTCGAGGCTGCAGTGAGGGTCGATGTCGCTGTCTCCGTGTCTATTTGCGATGCGACACATTTGTCAATTGGTAATTTAATATCAACTTAAAAGTAAATTCACAGTTGTAAATTAAGAATTGCGTGTTCTTGCGCACTTGAGGCATCGAACATTTAAAAGCAGTTTTTATGAGGAATTCTTTTCATAAAGAAAATGTTGTATCGTACATACATACAAGTATGTAAATATAATATGTGTAAAAGTTAATTGCTATTTACTCAAACACAATTCCCTATAAAAAAAAATACATCTGTTCATTCACTGTTCTGAAATCCATAGAATTGCGGTCTGCTAAGAAGACCTTTGGCATCCCATATAATTTGAATAGTTTACGCTACCAAATGTCACAATTGCTCGAAATTTTAATGAGACACTAAGTAGGTGTGCTTAGACCTTTGAAGACCTTTCAGTGTTTAAAAATGTAGACACACGGGCAATTCTCAAAATAATCTTTATTTTCATTGTTCTTTTGAAGCCTTTGTTGTATTTGTAATATGCCTTGCATAGTTGGTTGCAGTTATCAAATCCACAACTTCATAATATCAGGTCTAGTAAAAAGAAATCCGTGATTTTTGTATTAAATTGAAGGTTTTATTTAGAATGATCTGAATTAGGTCAAACATGCACCGATTTGTGCGATAACTTGTTGTTATTATGACAGTAAGAGTGCCTATCTCATTGAAACTCTCGTCCCTGCCGATTCCTATCGTGTGTGTGGCCTGCTGCTCATGGAAGACAATTTCCCTCCTGTTGGCCAAACTGCGCGCTTCTAGGCGATTTTCTTTCTGCTAGAAAAGTAAAAAGGCGGCGAATAGAACAAACGTCCGGTAGAAATCAGTAGGATGGTTTTAATCAAATAAATGCAAAATTTTTAAATCTAATCAGGCAACCTTATAATATAATATATATTGAATTGGATTTTTAAACTTTGATTGCTTTTATTTTAACCAGTAATTTCTTTTTGACAAGAGAGCAGAACTAAAGGTGGCTGTAGCTGTTACTTTACAACTACATAAGTATGATTAAAAAAATCCGTAAGCGACCAAGTTTAATATTACTTCGGAGGATGATATTCGTTATGAGGTCGGGCCAAGCTAGAGCTTTCAAAAATTGTCTAATTTTTACAATTTAGGTATTTTGTGAGAGTGAGGAAAAGAAATCAAATTTTCGTATTTTGGTGTTTAAAAAAAATGTATAGGAAGATTTTGATACAAAATGGCGACTACTGTACCATTGGCAGCATCTTTTTCAAAGGATCTCGACGGGCGAAGTAAATTCTAGGGACTCGTGCTATCTGAAACAAAATTAAAGACAGGATCTTAGTCTACATACGAATTGCTAGTAAAGTCTGTATATGTAGCTTTAGATAAATATTTCAATCCGATACGATTTGAAAAGTTGTTGTTGTTTCAAAAATATTTTGCGATCGCAAAAAAAATAAAGCTTTGAAAATCCTACACTGGGCCCTAAATTTACTGCTCCAAAGCTTACTTCTTTCAAAGAGATATGCATTCACTCTGATAGCAGAATGGCAATACAGGATTTGAACTCGCTGATAGCGCGCTCAACGCTAGTCAAGAAGTGTATGAGTATCAGTAGCAATAACATCAATCTACTTGTATTAGATCAGTATGTGGTCACTGCGGAATTACTGAAAATTGCAAAGCCGATGAGCTTGCAAGAAATTACCATTCCAAATTTCATCATATCAGGGAACCAGTCGGTGTTCCCCTGCACTCTTTCGTTCTGGCACTTAATCTATTAACTTCGCGGAAGCTTAGTAAGCGTTGATCAACAACCATATATGGGACCGGCGTTCTTAGCTGTCCAACACAAACAAAATCATACATTATTAAGTCAGTTAAAAACAGGATATACTCAATTTAAATACTAACAATATTAGCAATCAGTGAGTGCAAAGAGTTTATATGCGCCTGAAATTAAACTGAGTATCTCTCAGATAGATAGAAACAGCTAGAAACACCGGTCATATGTGGTGCACAGTTCTCCTTAGTGTGGACCCACGCATTTTGACAAAGCGCGTTGAGCCTGTTGCAATTTGTTGAGGTTGATCTGTTAGATAGATCAAGAATATTAGAAATTACATAGAACAGATATATATGAAGGTTGATTCCTGGAATATTTCGAAAAATCACAATAATTCTGTATGATCTGAAACTGCTGTAATTCATGAGAATCCTATTGTCTTATTTATATTTGGCAGCGATGCTAGTAATAAAAATATATTTTTAAATTTAATTTGGAGGATCAACTGGATGACTTTGTGTTTGCTTCAAAATATATGTATATATTTTTTTACCAAATAGCGCAGTCCTAACAACGCGATTAGTGAAGTGGCGTATCGAAGCTGCCAATTAACAAGCAACATAAGGAAATATTAAAAAAAAATTTATGCCTCTTAAAAAGAACTAAATTTTATGAGAGACTTTAAAACACCGCAATCTCACCACATTATAGATTAGCAGTTGGATTACTATGTTATATATAATATATACCCCGAATAGACCAAACTGATGCAAGATAGACTTCCGCTATGCTTCACACCTTCCCTTCGGCTGGTTCAAAGAGTGAAATTTTAGGTTAGATCTCATAAAATGATAAATTAAGTTTGTAAAAGTTCACTGTTGAATTTTTTCCACGATATTTATACCTGTCTGTAAGCATTTCAGTAATTTTCTACAATTATTACACTATTATGGTGGTAAATGGGCCACAATGCATACAGTTATGCTCATAAAATATATGATCATTACATTGTTGATAACTGCAATTTCCTCAATAAAAATAGACTGAACTTGGAGAAGCACTGAACATCAAAACTCATAAATCCAACTTAAAACAACTTTCGGGTTCACTGCACAAATAAACTCGCATAAAATATTGCATTTAGACAGCTCATACACATACTTATCCATGTGGATGCATATATTCTTTAGGAAACATATATTTTATATATATACCTACACAAACGATTATACTTGTATACTCATATATCTAGAAAAGCACATTTGTGGTCAGTTTGGTTGTTTACCTTTTTAAGTGTCTCTGGCAACGCAGGGCGCGGCATGTCGTGTAGCAACGCGGCTTTTTCGACATCTTTGGCACTTCGTGAAAAGGGCCATTGAACCTTTTTTTTATCGCTTGACCAAAGCGCACTTTGCGGCAACTGCAACTGTTGGCAGAGTCGAGGCAAGCGGGCAAGCGAGGGCTAATGCTTGCAACAACAATAACGGCAACTCAGGTTGTTGCTTGTGTGCTAAGTGTTACTGCTGCAATTGTTGCCGCTTGGCTTCAATTTATCTTGGAAATGCTTGGTTTGCCAAAAAATTCACAAGTCCATAGATATCAACAACTATTTACATGGATGTATATACATATATGTGACCAGCCGTATACCTAGGCCAATATGTAAATAGGTTTCTCTGCGCTCGAATGCATATATTTGTTTACAAATGTATATACATATGTAAGCTTGCGTATGTTTGCTAGCACAGAATTCCAGTCAATGACCAAGCAGCGCACTGAAACTTTCGACTTTACGTCGACGACCACTCGCATAAATTGTGCATGAATGAATGCACCAATGACCGACCGGTGAATGGCACGTGTGATCTTACGAATGAATGAGAGCACAACACGTGGTGGTCAATATTTATAAATATCACAGGGCAAGTGCGAATAAATTTGTTTAGCATAGCATACTTAATTGAAATATTTTACGCTCACAAGCATATTAACAGTAGTCGTGTTCGATTCGCCACCTATCCGGGAGTTATCTTTTCAATTATCTAATGAAGGCTGCAACAAGGTTACCTAGTTGAACTTAATACGAGAGAATATAAGAGAGTAGAGTGATATATTCGCTTATTCTTCTATCTCTATTTTTAGACCAGTTTATATGATTTATGCCAGTAGTACATTTGATACTCTGCAAGGTTTAAGGAGTCAAAAGCAGCCACTACCATATATGTTAAAGTACAAGGAAAACTGTCAGGTTGTGACAAGTTAAAAATGATTTTTCGAAACTGTGCTAAATTGAGCGAGTAGTTCCATTATACGACTTCAAGAAGGTTTAAATACGTTGATGCGAACTTGAACAATATATTAAAAGATATAGCTGCGTAGTACAACCGAAACTGAAATTTCATATTTCAGCAACTCTCAACAAATTTTAGCAAAATTTGGCTTATAATATTTACTTGAAATTACAGTTTAAAATGTGAAAAATCGAATTACGCTTATTTCATATATAAAACAGATCAGGTCCACCAGATTCTTTCACATTAATTATATAAATCAAGCAACAATAAAGATATCGAACTGAACCTTTAAAATAAATGATGACTTCAACCTATGGTACCACTCATCTAAAAATCATCGAAATCGGACTATAACTTTTCAGGCCCCTAGATAGCTAATATAAGGATAATAGTGCCTATGCCTGACTTTGTATCGAAATTATCGGTCAAAACATAAAATATCTTTTGTCCATTAATTATCCCAGCCTCTTGATGACTAAACACATAGTAGAAGTAGGCTTTTTCGAAGTCTATGGACAATACTGTTGACTCACTGAGAGCTTTTCCGCTGCCGTGGTTACACCAGAGAACTTAGAAGATTACGTTCTCTGGTTACACGAAGAGTCTGCCAACTCATGTGGGGGTTGGTTATGCAATGCAACTTACATTTTTACTATGAATAGTTATTGGTGCCAAAATACCCGCCACGTCGCTAGAGCATTCAAAATTTATTAGAAATTCAGTGCAACCCAAAACCGCTCAGAGACTCACAACCTAACCTCAACAAACAGAATTTTGCAAAAATTGGCTGATGGTTGTAAATTATTTATTGTTTTTTTGTTTTTACATAATTACAAGCAAAATAAGAAAAAATAAAGTTTCGTTACATTTGTTTATTAAATTGCACCTAATTTCAATATTAATTAGAATCTGTTCACGGTTATCGGAATAACAAAGCAAACTACGATTCACTAAAGGAAGGTCAAAGTATAAAAATACTTATTTTTGTTCTTAAACAAAGCCAAAACTTAAATCGTATCTGATCTGATTCTTCATTAAAATAATTTTACGCCCCGCTCAGTGTGAAATGTAAACAGAATTTTAATTAGCGTTAAACACGCACTAGTATCACCCGCCATATGTAAATCCCAATAATGTAATAACAGTGAGCCACTAGACAAAATTACATAAATATAATATATGGTATACATACGTATATGTACTTGTACATATGTGTATATACTATATAATAGTAAAATTGCCTAAGTCGCCTTAAGCTATGTTAGCTATTTAGATTTCTAGTAAAAGTTCGTTCGTAACTTTTTCTCTATTTTCTTGTATTTTACAGGTAACAATGCATGGGATCTCGTATAAGTTGCTCAGAGTAATTCAATGAGTTTCCTTTGACTTATGTCGACTTAAGCTTTTTTAATAAATTGCTACTTTATGCACTGTGTAGAGAGTTTGTAACTGTTTTCCCTTTTTGGACATCCCTTTTATTTACAATTATCTTTTATTTTCTTAAATACGGTATATTCCACATATTTTATGCAATATACATAGATATGTATGTATATCCTTTATTGCATATATAAAAATTAGCATTTTACCAATCGGCAACTGCTCATAGTTTTATAGCGTAGCATATACGAGCTCATATACAAGTATATGTATATCGTACCATTAAATGCTTAATTACTTCTAATGGACCTCTGTGCCCATGACGAGAGGAAATTTTGCATTGAAAAGAATGAGGGTACTATTTAGCAATCTTGACCTTCTACAGGTTGGTTGAAAAGTTTCTGCGCTCGAAATGAAAAAATATTGGTTTTGGTTCGAAATATATTTTTTTTTATTCAATATAATCTCCCTTAACTTCAATACAATTATTCCAATGATCCTCCAATAATTTTTGCCATCCCTATAATGACTTTTCGGAAGTTCTGCAAAATACCCGTCTACGGCTGTAATTGCCAAATCTGGTGAATACCGTGGATGCCCAAGCAATTCGTTCTTTAATTCGTTGAATTTTGTCATTGTTAAAACACCTTTATGAGCAAGTGCATTGTTTTAATAAAAAATATTCTGCTGCAAACCGGGTGTTTTCTCTTGATTTTCATCCAGCTGATCCAAAAAGCTTCAACAATATCAGAGTTGATTGTTTTATCTTTCTGCAGATAATCAATCAACAAAATTACTTTTGCATCTCAAAAAACTAATGCCATAACATTCATAACTTTCCCGATCGTTGTGACTTCACCTGCTTTGGAGCTGAACAACCAGCTTTACTCCACTGTAAACGTCCTCGTTTCAATTTACGATCATGATGGTAGATCCAAGTCTCATCCATAGTTATAAGACCAGAGAACTTAGAAGAACGTTCGTTTTCGATCCAGTTTTTGTTGAATTGTTAACGTGAGCGGTATTAACTTTTCAAACAGCTTATTCATATGTAATTCTTCATGTAAAATATGAAGAACTCGTTCGTCTGAGATGCCTATGGCATTAGCCATTTCACGCTTAGTCAAACTTGGATCTTCACTAACAATAATATGAATCTGCTCAATGATTTCTGATGTGGTTGCGGTTTTTGGTCGTCCTTCGCGTGGATCATCTTCGAGCCTAGTACGACCACGTTTAAATTCACCAGCCCAAAATTCAACGTTTGGTTTTGGAGCTGAGGACTCCTTTTACACTTTCAACAATTGTTCATAAGTTTCCATTGCTTTTAAACCTTTCAAAACAAAGAATCTAATCACTGCACGATATTAAATTTTGTCCATATTAAAAACTTTGACACGTCAACTTCAATTGGCTTGTAAAGAAAGAATTAATTAATTGGCAGAATGACTTGTAACTTTTCATTTGTTCACACGACAGATGTAACAACTTGAGGAAAAAAAAATTGGAGCTAGTAGTGCTATTTCTTGGCGAGACCAACTAACTTTTCAACCAATCTGTATAGTACTATGTATATCATAAATAATTTTGAGAGAAGAAGTTAACCTTTCGCTCAGTTAAATAAGAAATGTGCAGTTTAGTATATTAAGCAAGTTCTAAAAGCATATACTTGCCACATATGAACATATTTATATAATATATATACTTGTATATAAGTATATCTATAACTTAACCTTTTATCAAACTACTTATTATTTACAGGAGTTATGGGGGACTAAAATGTAAATTATTTAGTATTACGACATCACTAAGTTCATAACAATTTACTAAAAAATAAATTATGTGCTGACTCTTTAATTTGTATGATAATATGTAAGTGGGAGGTAACTCTGTTTCATCTGTGTAGAAAAAGAAATACTTCATATTCTAAGTCTAAATCTTAAATCGCTTACAACTTTCAAATCATTTTCATATAAAAATCATATTGGCTACACCATACAAAATATTTAATTTGTGAAATAGTGTCAGCAAGCCATCAGAGGAATTAGGCGGTGGTTGTCATTCTATGTCGATATTAGAGAAATATTAAAAACCTGACGATCCCAACAGGATTAAATCTCTGAAAAAATATCCGTTGGCCAGATAAAAACCGAATCCGGTAACGAAGTACCGGTTCTGGTAGGAATTTATAAGAGTCCTTCTTCACTCGTTTATATACATAACTATTCTTTGCTCAGGAGGCGGGCGTAAAAAACAAATGGTGCTTGCGAAATAAATGAAACTACCATATTTAGTATATTATCACGAAGATGAGTACGTGACATCTCTTAGAATATCAAAAACATCGTTGAATAGCTTTAGAATGTCATCTATCTCGATCAACTTCTTTTTACGGTTATCCAAAATCATATTGTAAATTTTTATTGAAGTTTTCGCTCCTTGGATCTGTTCGACATCCTTGGGGTGCATCGTCATCGGTGCTCATATAATTTGTATCAAGCCACTTTTTGGTATATCAAACAAGAACTGGAAAAAATTTCCGAATACAGGAGTTGTGGCCTACATACCTAAAAAGCGCTCCTTTTGAGCAAATTTTTTTATGGCGATTTTAGCAAAATTTTCTTGTTGTATCGCATAGCTACTAAATAAGTACTTGATCCAAGCTAAAATCATATTGAGTATAACTGAAAATTTCAACTAATACCATAAATTGTAAAGAGAGAGTAAAGTAAATTAATATTCATCAGCTCCACTGGTTAAGTCGATTTGAGGCAATCTTTAGTAAGTAGGGTATCTCTGTGAATAATGTGTACATCAAGCGCCTGTTTATGCCAACAAATAGGTGGGATATGAACTTACACTTTGCAGGCACTTATGCAAAAGTATACGAGGAGATATTCATACATGTAACTATGATTGCAATATAATCTGAAATGTGTAGTATTTTTAGCATTTATTATTCTCCAAAAATATTTAGTCAACTATTCCTGGTCATTATGCACAGATATGAAAAGGAGTACTTATATTAAGTTTGGCATATTTGCAAAATAGCATTAAGCGCGTACAAACTTTCATACATCAACACAAAGACAAATACATACAAGTACTTAGAGACTCATAACGGCATATGAAAATGCAAATATTTCTGATTTGAGACACCTGATAAGCATTTGTCTAGACTTGATAATTGCACAATAGCCGAATTGTTCGAAGGCTTGCTTAGTTTAGTTAAATTATCAAGCTACAATTTGACAGCAGGAATTGAATTAAGTCTTGCCAGACGAAGTGACCGTTGAATAATTGCATGGTAAAAGAGGAATGCGTCGGTGAATATGTAAAATATTATTAAATTTAAGTAGTTAAGTTTTAAACACACAAAAATAGCGCAGACATTTTATAATTACATTTGATGAATTGAGATTTTAAGCCGTTCGTATCGGAACATTGTATTAGACAAAGTGCTGATTCCATTACACTAAATTAATCTATATTACAAAAGCGAACAATACATTCACCATATTAGAGTGTAGGAAGAGCTGAATCAATACTATTCTATTCTAGTATTAAAATGTAATTGAAACTTAAAACACAAGCTCCATTCATTAAAATATTAGTAAATAAATATTAAAAATATCTTAACTACTGATCGAACTACTTGATACAAAATAAACCAGAGAAATAAAAATCGATAAAAAGAGTATATTTTGCATATTTTGCTAAAGAAAGTATATCTAATGATATCTCTCTGCATATCTACCAAACTCAGCTAGCAGCTTCGAAGCGGAAGAACTTAGCATAGAGAAGGCCTGTAATGTTCTACTGAATAACTACGGGAGGATGCTGTAAGCTACCATATATACTTATACAGATAGCCAGGCGGCATTGGTAGCCTTATCGTAGCCAAAGTTTAATTTCAGCTTAGTAAACAAATATAGGAAGGGTTTAAGCTCACTGGCAGGTCAACACCACTTGACCATAATTTGGGTTCCCGGTCGTAGGAATATATATAAATATAAAATTAGACGAGTTGGCCAAATCAGGAGCCATTCTAGACGAATCCGAAGCAGAGATAATACCGCGTCCGCGTGAGCTCAATACACAATTTGAACAAATAGCTCAAAACAGATGGAAATTTATAACCACATGCAATATAGCAAAGCAGATACGGCCAAAATATGACAAGACAAGAAGTATTAAATGGGTCCAAGAAAAGTATATGTAGATTTACAGCAACCATAACGTGGCTATGGCCATTCGGAGAATATGCGTTAAAGATTGGAATATCTTATAACAGTATTTACCGCAGTTGCAAGCTCGAGAAAACAGTTCTACACTTCCGCTGTGAGTGCCCAGCTCTAACACAAACCCGACATAGAATTCTTGGAATTCATCAGGTACCAAACCTTGAATGTCTATCTGTAAAAAAAATAATGGAGATACGCAGTTTCGATGAGGGCACCAAATGATTTGAACACAACGATTAAACGTGGTAGCAAAATTTAAGGATCTTACGAATAGTGTAACAATACCGAAGTGGCTGCACTTCTACTAACCTAATTATATCCACTTTATTTAGTTAAGATATCTCCCATGTTTGCCGATATACATACTATATAGTAAAAAGTCAACTGGCAGAGCGGAGGTCCTTGTTTTCAAGAAAAACTTTTTCTAGAAGAACTGTCATGTGTCAAGTTGGAAACACTAATTCAGATATTTTTCGTAAACTGGAATCATTTAAAATGGCGTTACATTAGATGTGGGTGGGGTTGTATTTTAATTTAACACATTTTTTATGAACGTCAAGAGGTTATAGCGGGAATATTACAAGTATGAAACAAATATGGTTGGGTTGGTCTAATAATTTTCCTCTACTTCGCAGGACTCTCAGACTTAAAAAAACTGACATTGGAAATTACTACCAGAACTGGGGGTTCTAAAATAGTGGAGACCAGTTTGTTCAGATCCTTACTATTTAAATCACATATAACATATAATAACAACGTAGAACAGTAAATTATGAGTAGTACACAACCATTTGTTTGCCAGTTGTTTTTCAAGAAATCAGGAAAACCAAAAGCCGAAGACGAATCACTCTTCACCACGACATTGCGAGCACTCATTGCACGTCGTTTAGAACGCATGTTTTGAAGATACCTCAATAATAGTGGCAAAAGTGTTTCGACAATTAGTTCAAACGCATACAGAAAGGTATAGATCTTAATGGTGAATATTTTAAAAAGTCATAAAGCGATTTTCGATGATTAAAATTAATTTTTGTTTTCTTATCACGAAATTTAAAATGCAACCTACCTCTGCCATGATTTTAATTATAATTCGAGCACATTTAATTTATCTGACTCACTTTTCAACAATAAAAAACTATATTATTTTCTCTTAATAAAACATAAATCTCTTAATAATTGTTGCTGAAATTTTGGTGTCTTTAGTGGAACAGTTTTAGATCTCGACGTTTAAAAAGCAATATTGCTTTTTATGATTCGACTAAGTCCGCAAGTATGCGGTAGCGTTCTTCGCGTCGTTTGGGCGTGTGGATCGTAATCGTTGGGTTATTAATGAATAAATAATAGCTTTGTGAACATCATTTAGCAGCCCATTACTTTGGTATAAGCAATTTCCTCGACAATAAGGATTTCAGATTTTTAGACATACTATATTAATAGGTATTATTTTACCAGGTTAATACTCATTAAAAAAATGTATCGACTCGATAGTCAAAGATGAGCACACCGCAAAGATCTAAGTGAAAACAAAGAATTGGCTTTAGCGATCGAGAATAGCTTTTACACCATGCCACATTACGATATAACATAAAAACCTCCGATAACAATTTGACTTTAAAAATGTGACGTTTATTTCAGGAAAACATGTCTAATAGTATTATTAAAATTATTGCTCATTTGAAGCTATAACATAACCAATCAGAATTTTTATACTCTGTTCTGATGTGAACCGGTTTTCAGTGAGGACGTTCTGCATCGACCGATTGTCAAAAGGTCTGGGCTATAAGGCGGATGAAACTTCACAGCCGGTGCTTTCCAAATAGTTATTAACCGGTCTTGCAACATGAGGCCGAGTTATAATGGGCAGATATTGTCTTGTCGCAAACTCCGGGAGTTTTTCGGCATTTTCATTCATTCCTTTCAATTTGATAAGTTGTTCTCGGTGGCGTTCAGCTTCCTCTAATGGTTATTTTGGTTATGATTGTTCTATTTCACCTTATTATACATAAAATCACTTCAACAACCTGTCATCTCAACCTTCACCATTTCTAATCGTTGATTTTCTCTTTGATGTAAAGTCCATTAACTAATTAACGGTACATACAAATCTTTGCATACATACAAGTACATATATTTGCCTACCAATATACATGGAAGGTTAAACTGTCCATAGGTAGTCGTCATGGTAGTATTTATCTTCGCACGATTTACACCCATCTGTTTGCAATAAACTACGTTTGCCTGTCTGGCAGTACCATTGGCTTATTGATAAAAAGTAAAAGTAGTTGCTGCTGCTGGGTCGGACTTATGTTAATGTGTACACCTACATACATACAAGTGTACATATGTATATACAGGAACAATTGGAACGTTTCTTTACATTTATCTTTGTTTGCTAAATTTACGCTAAAAGCTTTTCTTGTCGGTGTCTGATACGCCGAAGGAGTCCGATTTATTGTTGGAAAAGAGACAACGTATATAGCATATGTATAATAATGTATCAGTCAGCTTGAACTGTGTCTCGGTTGAAATTAGTTAGGCTAAGTGAATGAGTGGTGATGATAGTAATTGGAAATCAATAATTTAAACTAAAAATTTAATTCTGTTTCTGCAATTGTAACAATTAAACTTCATACATTAAGGTTGTATAAGAATATGGCTTTGTCGAGTGTCATATATTTATGGCAAGAATTACATATGGTATATAAACTAGAAGCAGTGATCAAACGGCAGCTTATTGAGAGAGCCATAAGTCCTTACTGGGTATTCGGATTTCCGTTATATTTATGTATTGAACGCATAAGTTTACCATTTGCTTTGAACTCTTCAAAATGATCAATGTTACATAAAGTCTTAATTGTCGCTCATATACCAACAAACAAAACAACCTGATGGGTCCACATTTCTAGTCCATAATATCATCCACCTCTCCTCCGATACCCGACTTACAACAGTACCACCCTGATAGAAGTGACTGCTTAATTTACCAGAAATATCAGTAGGAAGAGAATGTCAGTAACTGCGTTTTAGGAAATCCAACTTGTTGGAATGCTGAGATCCGGACGACGAGACAAACAATGGTGCAATCCCAACCAAGTTCAATACAACCCAATATCAATATCAAATATTGTTATCTAACAATGACCTGCCGATCCCGAAATATTTAATACATTTCGTCAATTACTATACCTGTCAAGTAGAATTTTATAGCTACACTAATTAAGGCTGAAAATCGTGTGGTTTGTTGCAACCACCTGCTTCCTGATCATTTGAATTTTAGCCTGAAATTTCATCGAATAGAATTAAGATGGTAAACCGATTAGGCTTCTGAACAATGAATGAGGAAAATCAAACAATTTGAAAGTCCAAACAAATGTTGTGAGATTCTCTAAACTTAAATTTTTTCTTCAGAGCTGCTTTGCATTGTTTAGTATTTACGTGTTACAACCGAGAGCCGATTTAATGACTGTACGACTTATTCGAAAAGGAAATACTTATGTACAATCAGTCTAAGAAGCAGAGAACCGCTATAAGCCGAATCGAAAACTCAGATAGAACTTCAAACGGTTTTTAACAGCAGAGTTTTGAAAAATACTTCCGAGTAATAAGCAGAACTTGTAAGACATTACTATAGCAAGAGCTTGGTTAGTAAGTTTTATAACCTGAACCTGGATCAGGACTCTATTCCTTTCATCTTTCAGCAAATCTTTCGAATTTTTATTCGTAAGCAATGTTCATGCTCATTTTAACAAAGCTAACTTGTTCAGTTTTTAAAAAATTAAGAACACCATCATTTTCATACCATTTAATCTGTCGTAATTGTTGGTTAACGGCGAATCCACCAATACCACCAGTGTTGCACGTTTCAACTCATTTAGAAAAACAGCAGAAGAGTCTTAACAGAAGTTACAAAAATGTACTGGAAACCTTATCATGGGGAGCTGAGCTTATTCGAGTTTACATTGTTGATTCGATAATGAGTTAATTACTCAAAAAATGGGTTGACCTGAGAGGTAGAACTGTGAACTAAAACGTAATATTTTCACCACTTGTTATATGGCTAGCTCTTTAAATAACAAAAAACAAATATTATCTGTGAATCATTTAATACAAAATATTATATATTTATAATTATGCAAATATATAATACCACAAATGAGGTTCAGTCACCAGTTTAATAATCGTTGACAGCAAATCTATTCTCCGTTAATTAGAACTAGAACTAATAATTCGCAATAATAATTGTTGTAATCATAGTTAATGAAATTTTGTTGTTAAACAAACAGGCAGTGTGTGAAAGCTATTTAATTTTATTTCGCAAACATTAGATTCCAGGGGACTTACCAAAAAAATTTTTGTAGGGGTACCGACATCATTTTCGTAATGTTTTCAGGAATTTATCTCTAAAGAACCTCTGACCACCAAAATATTGGTTTTATTGGAAAATTGTTTTACTTCGTGGCAGATCAAGTCAGTCAACCGAAATCTCATCTGCTCACAAGTGAAGACCACCTCAAATCATCAAAAGTTGTGAAGTGATCCTACAATAGTTTCTGTGGTATATTATTGGAGACTGAATATACGATTACCAAACCGCAAGAAATAGTTTTCGGTATAGGCAATGCGGGATGACTTTTCATTTCAAAAAAAACTAAAGGTCCACAGCTTAAATTTGGGCATATTACCAACGATTGAAAAATAATAATATTTATAAACGCACTTTGATTGAATATGTATCCAAAATCATTATGAAACTGTCACTCTCTAAGAAAATATTGTTCTCTTCGGCGCATTGTGCTACGCCAAATGACAGTTTCTATGTTACTGAACGAGTTTAAAATCGCCTGAAAACATTCATTATTTCTAAGCTTTCGTTAAACTATCTATTTGAGCTTCGCGATTTTGACTTTGGTAAAAAAAATGTATATATTTTCAATATTATTCGAATGCAGTTCAATTTTTAAGGTGATACTGATCTAAATTTTTTGTAGAAAAAATTTGTAGCTCTGACTGTCAATATTTTAACAATTTCTTGTGGAGCTATGAACATTTTAATGTGAGAGCTTTAAGCAATTGTCTACTTAGCTCTAAGCAGAATGCGTTGGATTATTATATTTTGGATTTTCTACTAAACTATAAATAAGAACTGAAGAGTGTCGAAGTTATTCTTCGTTCATATTTATGTTAAAAAAAAATCACGATGTCAATAGGTATGGACAGTGGAAGAGGACTTGGACATTTCGAATCATTTCATAAATTGATTATAATTTTATTTATAATAATTTTCAGCGCCAAACCGTCACTTGTGCAAAAAATTATTTTTTTTACATATATATGTACACATATATAAATATATATATATAGGATGAATATATAATAAAATCATATCAAATCAAATGAACTCCAAGCGTGATTTAATTTAGCGGCACTGAAGCGTGCAAGCATTTGAAATTTTTTTCCATTTTTTTTATTTATTTAAAACTATAGAATAGAACTTTGTATAAAATGCCGAGTCTGGACCTGCTAAACATCAGTTGAAATTTGTCATTTCTGAGCCAAATTTCAAATATGAAGGCAGACTTTGGATTTTTTGTAGTGATTTTTGTATTTGTGGTGAGAAATTTAATTTAATATCACAATATGTGTGCTAATGTGTTATATTCAAAATAAAAATTTTTTAGTGCCACGCTAGCGCAGATGATGAAACTGTTGATTGCACTAAGCCGCCACGTCATATTGTAAGTAATTGCATTTTCATAGACGGGCGTAGATCAAAAAATTATTTCAAATTAAAATTTCTTCTAAAAAAACCGAAATTTTATGAAAATCGATAATACTGAACTTAAATGAACAGAAATTTGGTGATTGAAGACGGAGTTTGGCGATTGCAACTTATCTACATGAAATTATAATATTAATTACAATATAATGGCAAGACCTGACAACTATTCTTCGTAGTTCGTTACCATGTTGGAACCCCAACACCAAGCTATCTGCGAACGCAGATAAGCTGAAAAGTGTTCGACATTTTTGCTGACAGCATTATAAGCGAAAGCTTTGAAGCTGTGTAGTTTATAGTGAATGACCTCTATAATCTAGTGCATAACTACTCATTACTCGAGGTATCGCCAGTTTCGATTCCGATGGAATCAAAGTCTTTCTTTAAAAATCGACACAACAATTTAAAGCGCAGAGAAAGCTTAACGCTAGCAGACTCGCACCACAAGCAAGAAGGTCAGCCAAATAAAGCTCAAAAGATTGTGATCCCACAATTTCGTTTATGATGACACGACGTTTCAGACTCTAAAGCTACTCTATTGCAGCAATCTAACTTTAACAGTAGGACTGTATCGCATACTATTTTCTCAACTAGACACATTCGACTGCTTCGACCTAATTTCGTAGTTCTCTTTCATGACGAGTTTATAAGTTGTAGAAAAATATAAAAAGTTGTGGTTCTAGAAACTAAGTTCGGTAGCTGCTCAAATTTTCTGAGCTCAGAACTTCATTAAACATAGGGATCATATAATCGTATTTTAGTCTGTCCAACAATCGTAGAGAATAGAACTGGCAGAATACCTAGCCAGATGACTTTATATTCAGTATATTTTAGTGATAACGTTCCTAGCAAAGACAAGTCCCCACAAAGCTAACCTGATCTGCGTCATGGAATCTTGAAAAACTATAGAATTCATTGATTCACGCTCGTACGAAATATGTTTCTTTAGATTCCACTGAATAAGTTTTTACATAAATGTATAAATATATTCTCTTTAGCCGCCACAAATGTGCTGCCCAGTGCCAGATATCAGTACTGATGAACTGAAGGAGCAATGTGCTGAATATAACAAACCGCCACCACCACCGCCGATGGGACGTGGCGGTCCACCAAAGTTTAACCATCATCATCATCATCATCATCCACCACCTGTAAGTGCTGGGTTGTATATATTAAAGATAAATATTGAACATTAAATTACTTTTACTAACCATCCCATCCGACAGTGCCTGATCGAGTGCATTTTCAACAACACCGGAGTGATGGGCGAAAACGGCGAACCCGATATTGACAAATTTAGCGCGTTACTCGACACAGTCGTAATGGATAATGAAGAAATAGCTGCCGTTATGGAAGAATCATTCGAGACTTGCGTAGAGATGCTTAGCGATTTGAAGGATAAAATAGCTGAGAAGGCCAGCAAACACCCTGAATTTGAGGATAGAATGGGTAAATGTTCGCCATTAAGCGCCGTGCTGATGACTTGCGTCAATGTGGAGACCTACAAAAATTGTCCCACCTCTATTTGGAATGATAATGCAGAGTGCAACGCGTCTCGTAACTTCTTTACGCAGTGTATGTTTCCTAAAGACGGCAATTAAATGAAGGAAGTTATTTTCCTATAATTAAAATACATATATTGTCGAATTATTTGAGAGCAAAAAAAAAAAATTTGAGAAATAAAAGTTTTACGAAGATTATAAATTTGAAAAAAATTAAAGCAATCTTGTCCCTAAAGCCTGACTGGAACACCATTTATGCTTGATTGATAAAAATGTTAATAGGACTTCTGGACTATCTGTCCTGAGATCAATTAAGAGGCATTAATGTGTTATATCAATTTTAAAGGAACATTATGAAATCAATCCACATATTCCTAGAAATATTGGAAAATACTATAGATTGGTCTCGGTTCTATCGGAGAGGAACGTGAGTAATTCAGAGTCATATTTATTTCTGTAGCAAGTGGTGATTATGGGTATCATCACAGATGCGAAAGTTTATAAATGCAGTATTTTTTGTGAAGGGTTACCACCTACTTAAAAAACTTAATACCATAAATTTGATAAGCTAAAGTAATAATATTAAAATAGTTTAAGGTGTATGGCATTAAAGTTGGCCAGAGAAGGATCCTTACATATTTCCATTCCGTTAAATCAATTAATTTACAATAAGAAACTCAAAACAGCTTAAAGTTGAAAATATTTTGGAGGGGAGCTTATATCTCTTTAGAATTATTTCTTTCATTCAGTTGACAAAATTAATAAATTATTCAATTTGGCTATCAAAAAATAAATTCAACAAACTTGATAATACGTATGTATATTCAAAGTGATATTCGCTGAAAATATTTTTGCGAAGAGTTGCCGTCTGTTAATTATACCCTAAACAGGGTATATAAAGTTTACCGCTAAGTCCGTCTGTCTGTATATATACAAACTAGTCCCTCCGGTTTTAAGCTATCGATCTGCAATTTTGCACCCGTTCTTTTCTCTACTAAGCTGATCATTTGTCGGAACGGCCGATATCGGACCACTATAGCATATAGCTGCCTTTCAAACTGACCGACCAAAATCAAGTACTTGTATGGGAAACGTTTTTATTTGACGAGGTATCTTCATGAAATTTTACATGGATTATTATTTATCGCAACAATGCATTCTCCGCAGAAATTAGTTCAGATTATATCACTTTATCATATAGCTGGCATACGAATTGAACGATCGGAATCAAGTTCTGTGAAGGGCATTATACAAGTAGCTTCGATGCAACCGAAGTTAACGTTTCTTCTTGTTTTTTTATCAGTTAAATTGATCCTTTAAAGGAAATATTCATAGAAGGCTAGGCCTCTGGTTGATATTTTAGAAAAGGATCATCAACTCTTTATAATTATTTGATCATTATATTCATATCATGATTATTAAAATACTTAAATAATGGTTTCCATAATTGTAATCGAAGTAAACAGGTTAAGAATGATTTCTAACGAAGATGCTAATGAGAAACGTTGCCAACAAATTTTGAATAACATAATTTCGACTGCATTTTTTAAAGTATAAACGTGTATGAAAGGTTCTTCATCTTGATTTTGGTCGTTCAGTTTGAATGCGATTCCCTTAAATAATGTCTAAAAAAAATGTCGTTATGAAATATCTTAAATTTTTCACTTCTTATTGACTTCTTAAACTTAAAACAAACGAGCAAGTTTCACTTATTTTTGATTCGACCCTATATATTTATTATATCCACAAATGACACTTGTTTGAGTTAAAAACGGTTGGTCCTGCTGTTTTGTCAACACTATATTCAAACATTTAGGGACTTTTCATGCTTTGATATCTTCTTTTTTCTTTAAGTGACGTCAGAAAGAGTCTGTTATTCTATCATAGTCCGAGCAATTGTTATATATTTATTAGTGCCATAAGTTCTGTTACAAGTTCAGATCGATATAAAAATTAAATTATAACACTTTTTTTAGTAAAATTGATTTTATTTAATAATGCATTAATAAATATTAAATGACAACCATTTATTCGAAATGGTCAATTTTTGCTTCACACAAGCTCTCCAACGATTCGGCCATTGATATATAGCATCAAGCACAGTTTCGTTTGGTATTGACGACGCTGCTCGAACCATATGTTATAAGAGACTTTCAAAATTTTTGGTGGGGTATTTGACAGGCCATGTTCTTAAACTTTTATCACAAGCTGCATTCAAATCTAGGCTTCTAAATGGCCAATCATCTGCAGTTATGAAACCAGAAATATTGCTTTTAAGCTGCTGCTCGGTGGTTTTTAACTTGTGTGCTGAGCAGGATCTTGCTGGAGGATCCAATGCTGAAGAGAATATTGCTGAACTGCTTTACCACGCCTTCTAAAACTTCTTCAAGCGTGTTGTCAGAAGATGACGAGTTGACCGACGGTAGGCTTTCATGTGGAGATTATCTCGAGTAAGTTTTGACATTGATCTCGTCGATATACGATATACATTTCCCTTTACATAATTTTATGTGATCAAAGGGGATTTCAGTGAGTGCGTTCGAGAACAGTATATGCCTGAATTGGTTTGAATCACACGAGGGTTGCCACTTCTCTTTCTGTCATCAACTGTAGACGTTTGGAAGAAACAATCAATAATGTGGTAAACAAACATTCTCGAAATGTAAAATTTTTTGAGAATCTCATAAATTTCTCTTGCTTTTTTTCCACCTTTTGAGTTTACACTGTATAAAAATTATTATAAAAATAACGGTACTTTTTTCTGTGAATTTGTACTCGTTGTATACATTGTAGACTTTGTTACAGAATTTATGGCAAGACTAAATAATATTTTTTTATTTTCTTCGAAGGTTAAAACAAGCATTCTTTTACATACTTTTAAGAATTTAACGATTTGTTTAATCAAATATGGATCAGCTTGGGGGCAGCATACCAGCAGCAAATACATACTTGTAAGTGTCTGTGAATTTAATATACATATATTTTTTTTTAATTTTCCTTTCACTCTTAATTCTGCTTTCCCCTATACAATTTTGCCCGACAAATCGCACCACACTTTCAATTTCAATTTCGCATGCAATGAAGTGTTAAATTCGATTTAAACTCCTTAACTCGCTTATCGACAAATGTGCTGGCAGCCAGGCATGCGAGCAGCGCGCATGTGCTGTGGCAGCCTCAAATAGCAATTTGCCACATTTGCACGTTCCGTTTTTGCATCAGCTAACGCCACCGGGGAACTGCTGGCGCTCATTTGGGACCGCAAAGAGTTCGCGTGCAGACGCCTCATCATGGCAACGTTGGAGCAAGAATTTGTCGATTTCTTCGCTGAGTGCAAGAAGCAGGGCTTCAGCGACGACGAGATGCGTGCCATATGTCAGCCGTTATTGCAACGTCACCGCAACAGATATTTGGCGGTGGCATGCGTTGTTTTGGCCGTCTTCGGTGCTTTGTGTCTCCTCTACAATTGGTGCGATGAGTTCAGTTGGTTTGTCAGCGCCATTGGACGATTGTTGCTGATACAGGTGTTGCCCTATTGGGATTGGACACCGTTATATAATAGTCGCTGTCTGATTGAACGTACGGTGTATAAGGTGGACGAGCCTAATGTGGCACCTACAACTAAGATCTCGGAGCGCTACGAAACTGAAGCGACAAATTGTGTGCTCTGTGAGACGCTGGGTGAGTATTGCTCACGGAATTTGTAGTAATATGATGTCTTATATTTAAATTGGGGCTTCAAAAAAATGTAATTGTGATTTTTGTGAAAATATACGTCGACATATATCGATACATCGACTGTCTCTTTTCAAAGCTCCCACTAGAGAGAGCTTTTTCGTTGTTTCATCCGCTTGTGATCCTTGTCGTTAACTTTGGGAAATTTTCCAATACGGTGGGATTATAAATTTGGGTAGTGGAAACTACTCCTACAAGTTTTGATGCTAAATTTATTTTTATACCTCAAACAGGGTGTATTAAGTTTGCCACGAAGTTTGTAACATTCAGAACAAAACGTGATCAGCGTCGACTTCGCCCTGTCCTTCTGTCCGTTCGTCTGAATATACGCTAACTAATCGCTCAAGGTTTGAGATATCGATCTGAAATTTTGCACTCGTTGTTTACTCCCCAAGGAGCTGCTCATGAAATCGGTCCGTAATTTCATTTTCAATAATCTCTCACTTCCAGAACGCATTCCCACTACATCGAATATCACCTTCTCAACATTGCAATCAATGTACCTCGAGCGTGGTTGGCCAGTAATAGTGACCGATTCGCACCAACCGCGTACACTCTCCACGCTGCTCAATCAAGCGTACAACTCCTCATTGGATTTTCTAGAAAGTGAACCGTGCGATGTCTCCACGAATTTAATGCTGAAAAAGCTCTTTAATTTAGAATTAGCTTTGGAGAAGATTAAGAGCACAACACCAGCCAACAATAAATGGTTCCTACAGCTGCGTAATTGTCAGCGAGCCGCTGTAAAGGCTTCCCGTCGCTACGTGACACGACCCTACTATTATCCACTACACCTCGAGCCATTCTACTCAAGCTGGTTGCTGCTGTCGCAAAACTATGCGAAAGAAAAATTAAATGAAATCTATTTACAAGGCCTGATCTTCGTACAGCAACTGAGCGGCCACTTTGACATACATCTGCGCCCGAAGCAACCCTGTCAAGATCGCTGTCCTGTGGTGAATATACGTTTAGGTGCTGGCGAATGCTTGGTTTTCTCAACGGACTTGTGGATTATCAGCTATGGCACTGAGAGGGTCGAAAGTAAAGCCACTTCAATAGCTACAGTGTTGGAAATCGATTGGCAGTTGTAGGGTGGTCCTTAAATGCAGTAAATTATACCAGATATGTTGATGTAATTTTGAATGTGTTACATAATAAAACAATGTGAGTGTAAAGTTGTACTCGTTATTTTATATTCAGGTTTTAAAAATTGTTACATTTAATAATATATCTAAGATTATGTACACAAACAGAAATGGCCTCCAGGCAAACTAACTTAACTCGAATGTGGGTTGTTATGAGAAATACAATTTGAATATTGATTCATGTTCCCAAAATAAAATATTATGACTTCTAAGGTCAAACTTTTTAATAACAATGTATGAAACTTCACCGAAAATATACTTATATGTGTATGAAATAAAAATGTATGTTCCACAAATATACCAGAGGCATGAACTCAAATAAATCGTAACTCCTATTAAGCCTTTTCGACTAATGATCAAAGGCTTAACTTAACTAACCTAAAACAATGAAAAATTAATGAAAATTCATCATTTCACAGTCCACTACGCTTTGCGATTCTTCGTCTCCACCAGCTTCTGCAGCGTCGCCGTCAAATTGTTGATTGCATCGATCTTCAAGCGCTCGATTTTCTCTTGTTGCAGTGCGGTCGTCTTTTGGAATTGCATTTGTTCGCGATGCAACTCCTTTTGACATTGGATTTTTTCACGTTCCACATCCAGTTTGCGCTCGAAATAGTCCTTCCACCAGACACCATCGTCCTGCGCCGCATTGACGACAGACGGAAAATGGGCGTTGTCGCACTTATTACCGCTATGATCGTAGCCGTTTGCATGTGATATTTCCAATGGCAATTCGCTGTCATTAAATTCCATTTTTGGTTGTTTCAACTCCGACATTATGGTCGAATCCTCGTCGAACTCATCATTGGATTTGTCCAAATTCGTTTCGGCGGTGTTAGCCAGCAACGAGAGTTGATTGCCGTCGAATTGTGCCATCAGTTCATTCGTGAGTGCGGGCGCTTGTTTGAGCTCACGAAAGGCTGCAGTTTGCGGTAGTTGTTGCTTCTGTTGTTGTTGTTGTTGTATAGCTGATTTCGTATATGGGGTCGATTGCATTTGAAAATCATATATATCTACTTGCTTATCCTTTAAGTATTTATGCATCTCCTCGAAGAACTCCCAATGTACATAGCCACTGGACTTTTTCTTCGGCAAATTCTTGCTGTACGTAATCAATATATTGTGCCATTTCTTTTGTACCTTCGCAGCGCTATAACGGAAACCCAATTTCTGTAGCTGTCGCGTACAGTGTAACCAAAGCGCTGTACGCTTTTGACGTCCCTCCGTGAACATGCCTTGCATCGGTCCGCGTATGTGTATGAGCGCACGCGTTGCTTCGGAGGTCCAAGCACGTTCATAGGGGCCACGTCCACCGATTGTGATGCTGTTTCCATTGCTACCCTCTACCACTTCTTCTAGTAGGCAGTCATCGTTGAGATCATCGCAGTCTTCGAGATCTTCATCGCTGATTTGGTAGTAATCTGTAAGATGGGCATGCGATTTTATGAGAATATATGTGTTAAGGAGTTAAGAACTTGAATTGTGCCAAAGCACACATCACACAATCGATATTGTTTAATTGAGGAACAAACTGAATGTTCGAAACTCTATACCAATGAAATACTTCTAAGATACGAGTATTTGCTTGGAAGGAACGGCTCGTTATATAATACAACATATTCTACAATCTGGAATCACTAAGCTTCATCTGCTAGGAAGTAAATTTAAAGTGAGATTTAAGGAAAAGGACTCAACCTCTGTAGAAAACTATACGCAAATTTACAATATTTGTGATTCTTTTAAAACTTGTAAAAGATTATTATAGATACTTATTTCAATAATTGTTCTTTTTCAGGCTAGGTATTGACTCAGCAGTTCACCTTAATTAACGCTTGGCAATCTAACTGAGAGCAAAAGGGCTTCTAGGTTAAATCGGAGAACTACTTGACTCCTGCTATATCAAGCATCTCGACTTTATAGACTTATTTGTAGTTCTTGAGCTATCGTTCATAGTTACTGCCTATGTAAGAGCTAATGAAAAAGAACTTTGCTTCTGTTTTCGCTTTAATTTTTTTCAAATTGATAGCTATGTGGTATGCAAAGTCATTACTTTCGATTCATTTATTATTCGCGTACAAGTCTCATTTATTCTGTGATATCGACACTCTGGTTTGATCTCTTTAAGCAACTTGGTTTGGGTAAATGAACAGTCTTCTGTAGAACTACTTAAAAAATCACGTCGTCCGTTCATAAGCCAAATGGAAAGAAATTGGTTTAGAAAATATATAGAGATATTGAATTTATTTTATTTTAGAGAGAACAAAGAAAGACTCTAATGCTCATGTTCTAATGTGAAGGCATTATTAACCCAAGTTTTTTACTGCAACTGAAGATGGAAGAGCAACGTTACCGTCATTGGTGAGCACTACAGATCAATAGTTTCCAACTTTTTGTACCCTTTCCTCAATATAAATTTTTTTAAGTGCTCAATGGTTCTATAAGGTTAGCAACAAATCATACAGCGCCATACTGAAGCCCATCACTTTATTGGATCTAATTTTTTGCTACCAAATGATATCGAAAAATGATTAACTGGTCATTTAGGATGTGTGATTTGGCTCCTTCAGACTCTTTTTTGCGTGAGCACGCCAAGTCAATGATTTCTGTTGCTAAACCTATTACGACTAAATGCCTAGAAATCAATATTTGGCGTGGCAAATTTGGATCGATATGAGAATCTGCACGTACTGTTGCCATATGGTGGACATTTTTTGCAAATATTGAATCTCATAAAAATTGAGAACAAACAAAGCCAAAACATAGAGAAATTTTCTACAATTTTCCTGTGTTTTATTTAAAAAAAAGGTTCTATAAACCGAGAAACAACACTCTTGCTTTAGATTTCTGCTGAATTTTTTATACCAGTTGCTGGTACTACTCGACCAATTTTAACTAACTCTGGTTCAACATATTACTACGACATTTTAGTATCACTTTGCTTACTGAAAAAACGCAAAATCCGACTTCAACTACGTCTAGCGTCCAAACGACACAACACCTCCCAACTAAAAATGATCCAATTAGACTTGCGGTTAACGTTACAAGTCACCAGATACCTAATATGAATAACTTAGTGTCTGACACTGATTTCAGACCAAAAATATCGGTCGGTCCGTAAAGATATCTGAATAAAAATAAGTGGTAATCTTTACTTGATAATAAAAAAACCTGCTGCAACAAATTAATAAAATTGGTTTAGTATTTGCACTAGTCCCAATATACCAATTTCGGCATTACCAGATGTATTTACAACATATACCATACATCGGTCAATATGCATGAAACTTCAATCTATGTGGTCTAGCTTTCCATGTGAATAAATTGGTATTGGTCTGGTTCCATATACTTGATACAATGATTTTCGCTTCTTCTTCTTCCCCTTCTGGTTCAGCGGGACAAGAA
Organism: Bactrocera oleae; assembly: GCF_042242935.1. NCBI lineage: Eukaryota > Metazoa > Arthropoda > Insecta > Diptera > Tephritidae > Bactrocera > Bactrocera oleae. The sequence goes on along the minus strand of NC_091538.1, from coordinate 53,320,687 downwards.
TTATCGAAATATCGATCTGAAACTTCGTACACGCCCTTTTCTCCATAAAAAGATGTTCATTTGCCGCAAAACGTCGATAACGAACCACTCTAGCATATAGCTGTCATACAACTTGTATAGAAAATATTCCCATTTGATGAGATATCTTCTAGAAATTTGGCACATGTTATTGTCCAACGATGCGATCTCCGAAGAAATTACAATATTTAGATCGGACCGCTATAGCTTATAGCTGTCATACAAACTTATCGATCAAAATCAAGTTCTTGTATGAAATCTTTAGTATTTGTGAAGAGTATTACAACTTCGGAGCAACCGAAGTTAACGTTTTTTCTTGTTTTAGTTTATATCGGATGTAACGGTATTATAGTAAGATATCTCAATAAAATTAAGTGAAAATAAAGAGAGTAACATTATACCGTTAGGCAGCAGAAATATATACATATGTACATACATTGGTATGTACTTTGCCACAAGACTAGTGAGATGACTCCCTTATTTGGTTTTCTTACATTGGTTCTTTATGACAATTAAGCTAGTCACTTAATAAATACAAAGCAAAAAAAATTGGCTCACAGCATATCTTATTTATAAACTTGCGGTGAAAACGAATAATTTTTCGATATTCACCACGATTTATACACGCTAAACACCCGCAATTTGACTTGGCGCTCACAGCATCAGCCCAACCGACTCTTTCTCTGCACGCTGAAGCTAAATCCTTTTCGTTTTTCTAAACAACCAGCGACGAGAAAGCAGCGACAACTAATGTGGAGGTGAAGATAAAAAGCAAAACAGAATTGATAAAGCAATAAAGAGGAGGACGATAGAAGCAGCTAGCGTACAAGTATTCAACTGCTCGCTTGTGTCCTTCGCCAGTAATGATAACGTACTCCAAGCAGCCACTAACACAACACATACATACACAAATGTATGTATGTATATTCCTTTATACTTTGTTGCTGTATACACATTTTTGGCGATGAAAAAGCAAACAAACACTTCACTAGCTAGCAACTTAAGCGCAGGAAAGAAGCTAAATTGGAGGTATTACAACAAGAGCACAGCAACACAGCCACTTGTCAGGATACAGACAATCTGTTATGCTGTAAATCAGTGACATAATGGCAAATCACACGTGCACACAAACAGCCACTCGTGTGTAGTAAGTTGAGGAAAATACTGCAAATTTACTGTTCTTTAGTTGTTTTTGGCACACTTACTATTATCATTTTCGAAAGTATGCGCCGCTGGTATAGATTTTTGCGACATGGCGTCTGTATTCACTTTTAATATGTACTCGGAATTATTGATGTTTCCTATTTGCTAATCTTTTTAAGCAAGTATATACACACTGGCTGTCAGCACTAGATCTACTGCGTAGCGTCAGTTTTCTGTAACTAATTTCGTGCTGTCGCAAGCGCCCTAGCGATGCTATAAAAATCCTTGCGGTCACAGCTTCGTTTAGCACATTCGCCTTGTGATTTACCGTTTTCTATGTGTTGCTGACTCGCTTGTCGCTCTCGTCATTAGATCTGCTCTCAGTGTGCTCGCGTTGGCTTGGGTCTGTAAGCGCTGACGGGTAGGCGCTCGCACTTACAGTAGTGCCTGGCTGCAGTTGTTGGGGTCGGTCGGACTATTGGGTTTGCGGCCGACCTGGGCTGGTGGAAGGAGGTCGTGTATATGGTGGTTCATGTTTGTTTGTGTGTTTTTGTGCGCGTGTTCGGCTCGGCTATGTGGACTATGTTCGTGTTAGCATCAGCATTACCGTTAATCTAGCTAGCGCTCATCCATACGGAACGACAGACGTAAGGCGGCTGCTGCTTGCTGAGAGGTCTAAGTAATTCGTGAAATGTTGATATGTGCCAGAGATGCAGTGCAAAAAGCAAAATTTCGAAAACTACCCTCTTGAGTAGTGAGTGAGAAGTCTGGTGCGAGGTTATTAATGAATACTTATGTATACGAATATTCATATGTATGTATATGCGTGTGTATTAGTGTGTTAATGGATAGTATTTTTATTTGTAGCGCATATAAAATTATAGTATTAGTTTAAATAAAACATCAATTTTTTTTTTTGTTACCTTTATGAAGTTGATTCTTCTTCCCTATAAAATTATGTAAACTCAATGTTCTGGACACATATTGCATGGGTTGAAATTACTCTGAACAGGGTATATTAAGTTTGCCACGAAGTTTGTAACACTCAACGGTACAATCTTCAAAGAAATTGCCAAGATCTGACCACTATAGCATATACATACATATGTACAGGTTGGTTGAAAAGTTGGTTGGTCTCATCAAGATATAGCACTACTAGTTCCAAATTGGCAAATCTGTCGTGAGAACACATGCTAAGTTACAAGTCACTCCGTCAATTAACTCTTTGTTTAAAAGCCATTTGAAGTTGACGTGTCAGAGTATTTATTTTAATTTGAAAAAATTGAATATCGCGCATTGATTTGATTCTTTGTTTTGAAAGGTGATGGAAACTTATGAACAATTGTTGAAAGTGTATAAGGAGTTCTTACCCTCAAAACGAACCGTTGAATTTGGGACTGGTGAATTTAAACGTGTTCGTACTAGGCTCGAAGATGATCCACGCGAAGGACGACCAAAAACCGCAACCACATCAGAAATCATTGAGCAGATTCATATTATTGTTAGTGAAGATCCAAGTTTGACTAAGCGTGAAATGGCTAATGCCATAGTCAACTCAGACGAACGAGTATTTCATATTTTACCTGGAGAATTACATATGAACAAGCTGTTTGGAGAGTTAGTGCCGCACACATTAACAATTTAACAAAAACTGGATCGAAAACAAATTTCTCAGAATAATTTGGAGCGTTTTAAGCTGAATAAAACCGATTTCTTGCGTCGTTTTATCAGAGAACGTTCTTCTACGTTCTCTGGTTTTATAACTATGGATGAGACTTGGATCTACCACCATTATCGTAAATTGAAACAAGAACATTTACAATGGACTGAAGCTGGTTGTTCAGCTCCAAAGCAGGTGAAGTCACAACGATCAGAAAATAATGTTATGGTATTAGTTTTTTGGGGTGCAAAAGGAAATTTTTTGTTTAAATATCTGCACAAAGGTAAAACAATAAACTCCGATTATTATTGCAGCCTTTTGGATCAGCTAGATGAAAAAAAAAACGTTAGTAAAGACCTGATTTGCAGCACAAAAAGTAATTTTTCATCAAGACAATGTAGCTGATCACAAAGGTATTTTAACAATGACGAAATTCAACGAATTCAAGTACGAATTGCTTGAGCATCTAACGTATTCACCAGATTAGAGAAAAAGCTATTACAGTCGTAGACAAGTATTTTGCAGAGCTTCCGGAAAGTCATAATAGGGATGGAATAAATGTATTGAAGTTAAGGCACATTATATAGAATAAAAAAAATTTATTTCGTACCAAAAACAGTAATTTCTCATTTCGAGCGCAGAAACTTTTCAACCAACCTGTATGTACATATGTACATAGATGTCATATAAACTGACCGTGAAGGATATTATTGGAGTTATCAAGGGTTAACGTTTTTTTTTGTTTTCGTTGAAAATATGGCTTTATTATTCGACTAATCCCCATCTAGCGTTAGGCGGTCCTCTAACATGAATACTTTCATACTCTCTAAATAGGTATTTGGTTTTGACTTAACACCATCAATTGAATGAAATATTTTTTCAACGAGTTACTTTCTGAGCTGAGTTAGGGCAAATAGTCGCTTGTGGCCAAATCTAGCAGGTTCACCTCAATTTTCCCACTTTTCATTTACAAATATTCTTGAATAATTCGATATACGAGCACTGTCCATATTTTCATTAACATCTGCTGTTAAAAAATTATCTTCTAAATAACAGCAATTTTTCAAAACCGCCTTTGCCCTTTCCGCAAGCCTGGATACGCCCCTGCCTATGAGCCTCTGATATTAACTAACTCAATCAATTTCATTTTACGGTCACGCAAAAAAAAATTTTAAATGTTTCCGTTGTTTTCTCGCGTTGCGAGAGGAAAAAAATGATTTCTTAGGATCAACGGTGTTTTATCAAAACACAGAACTAAATTTTTTAAATATTAGTAAAAATAGCAGAAGAAGCGTAACCTTGAGACCAATAACTTGAAAATAATTGGATGAAATGAAATGAAACTCTGACAGTATTCTAGTTAGAGTTAGCGCTCGAAGGCAAGAATAGAGATTTACGTTTATGGGCGATGTCTCGATCAGTTCGAAGACTTTTCAGCCCATATGGTATTCGCTGCCAAAAATTGATAAAATTGGGCTGTAACTAGTTTCCTAGTCTCGATATGCCAAATATGAGAATCGCCGAGAACAACTATATGTATATATATCTATGTATGCATATATTGCCGTCTGATCATATAACATACTTATATAACAAATAAGATAATTTATTGAAACTTAGTGAGCTTACCTTGACTTAAAGTGTAGTGTGGTCAAAATGTACACAATTGGTTGACAATATTCCTAGAAAAAATCACTTATTACTTTAAATTTTTCACGTAATTATAAAAACTTGCACATATTTGAAAATATGTCATTGATCTTATTTAAAATTTTGTTGTTATAATCAAGCAAAAAATGCATTAATTTCGCGCACACATATAAAGAAATACATACACATGTTTTGTTAAATCTACACGTAATTAGTTTAAAATGCTTTTAATTAAAATTCGATTTATATAGCACTATTCTTTAGAATCACACAAAATTCGGGCACTCAAATGTCAAACTTTTAAGGAAATATGAATATGAAAAGGAACGCAACAATAACAAAAAGAAGAAAAGAAATAGCTTAAGGTTGTTGTTGTACAAGAGACAGCAAGATTTCCTATGACTAGGTTTACTTTATAAGCCTGTAGAAATAACATACCATCTCAACCTGGCCACCAAAAGTTCAAATAGAGTTTTATAGACTTCACTACACTTAATCTAAATTCACTTTTAAAATAAAATAAATCACTCTAAACAAAACAGCATTGTTTAAATATCACAAAAGCGCTAAAACAATTCAAACGGTTAAAAATCCATGCGCTACTACTTTAGCACAAGCTAATCAGCGAATCTATTACAATAGCGTGCCAAAACAAACAGCTGCTTTTGACAATTGACAACCGCATCGTTTCGGAATATTTGGCAGCTGAGCTATGCATAGGATTTCACGTTCGTAGTTAATTTACAAATTTTAAGTGAAATTTCTGCTAAATAATTAAGAAGATACTGAAAAACCGCAAACAGCAAGCAATGAGTGCAAATGGCAGTGTAATGTAAGTAATTTATTATAGATTACCACGAGTAAATAAATATATTGCAACACTACAAACACTACAGCACCGATTGGAAACGCCTGTGGCAACTTGTGTCCGGCATACACCATGAAACACCAGAAAGCACTGTGCGTGAAGAATTGTTGAATGTGTCGAAGGAACTACAAGATGGTGTGCTGCAATTTCGCAAACGTGCAGCCTCCAATGTGAAATTGGAAGACTTGCTGAAAGAGAAGAAGCAGCAGAAACTACTGCCATTCACGCAGAATTTGCAAGAGTTGTTGGTATGTTATTTAAAAATGTTTTACTAAATATATACAATACATACACGTAATTTGGCATTAGGATTTGGAGTCGCAACAATGCTGGGAAATACTCTGCTACTATCTAACCAATGAATATCGCGGCTCCGCCAGCTCGCTCGCGACACATATTTCATCAGAGAGTAATATGAGCAAACTACTCGATGATATTTGGGGTTATTATACGCTTGAACGCATGATCGTACTCAAAATTGTTAAAAATTTATTAATCTTCTACAATACACCCAATCATCCCTACCACACGCAATACAAAGAGATTTTGAATAAAATTACACTGCCGAAACTACGTGATTCCTACCTCAGTCAATTGGAGCAACTCATTAATGCATATCCACCTAATCAGCTGGCTAACGGTGAGTTTTTCGATTATCACACACGTTTGATTGTCTGGTCGGAGGGCAATGCACGCGAAATCAACGAAGTACTACACATCCTGTTGCTCATTTGTGAACATTCACCATTCGAATTGAAGCATATACAGAAAATATTCGACTGCTTTCGACAACACACTTTTGGCAGACAACAAAGTTACTTGGATATTGCGAAACCGCTACATAATGAGCTAATGACACGTTTGGCGTACTCGGAGACCATCTTGCTTTTGAAGTGTATCGATTTGAGCGACACAGCCTCTGCTTTAGCGCTGAATATTATCGACTTGTTGGATAAGAAAATCATACGTATGTATCATAATCCCGAAAATGGTCCGCTACTGCTAGGTTGGATGTTGCTGAAAATGCGCTTTACAAAAGCCATTGAGGATGCGGAAGCCTTTCTGCCATGCCAGCTGATGGGTAAACGCGCCATTGACCTGCGTTGTTTTGAGTATTTGCACAACCTGCTAACAAGTTCCATGTTTAAGGTAGTGTGATTGCTTTATATTGACATTGTAAGCGTATTAAGAATTATATAATATTTTCAGGATGACAGCTTGGTGTCGCGCATAGTTAGAAAGACTGTCTATAATATGCTTACGCATATGTGTAATTTCTTCGATAGTGATGGCTCGTGTGCACGTCATCCCTACATATATGAATTGCTGTGCGAGCTGCTGTCGTGGCCAACACTGGCGAAAGAGTTTTGTGCGGATGAAGGTGAGTTTATTCAAAGCTTACCAAAGAGAAGTGGAAAATTATACAAATATTGCTTATTTTCAGAAAAAGGTGTGCGTTCCTTATTCAATACACTTTTGGAGACATTTCCCATAGATTTTGTGCATCTGTCAATGCTTGCGAGTGCACTTACCAAAGCGGGCATGTCAAATTTTGTAAGCATAGCTTTAGGCGCATTACCAATAACCTTACTTACATTCTTACTTGCTTTCTAGATAAAAACTCAGCTTGAATCACTACCTATATACACTGATATATACGATGAAAGCCGTTATCCTTTGCGCGCCATCAATGAAGAAGACTACATACTCACTGCCGACATAATGCCATTCTCCCATTTGGATTTCATTATACCGGCAAATACAACAGCGGCTATCATGTCACGTCCCGAAGGTTATTGTGTGCATTTTCGTATCACACTCAATTATTTTATAGTTCTACATCACGAAATCAACTGTTTACTTGCGGAGACGGGGCAGAATCAGGGTGATTGGTCGCAAAATGAACGCGTGCGTCGCATTAATGCGGGTCTTGAGTATCTACAAAATGTTTTGCAACGCACAAAGGCGCTCAGCGCGATCAGCGCTGAAATGGTGCATCCCACCGAGATGTGTATTGATTTGCTGAATAAGTTTAAGGCGGTGCCGCAGCCACCGGTGCAGATGTTGGCCAATTGTTTAAATGTTTGCACAATGCTTTTGCCTTTAGTGGATGCAGAGATTTACGCACGCGTCGTAAATTTGCATATCTTGCCAGCTATAACTAATGAAACGCTCGATAATTACAAAGAATATGCGCTGGGCATCTGCTTCGATTCGCGTGTTGTCGGCACCTATTTGATTGATGTGGAGAAGAAATTGGAGCGCTATGATTTTTTGATAGCCTATATAGGCTTTCTGCGCACGTACACTAAGGTGACTAATTTAAAATTATTTTTCTTATACATATTTTTTTTATTCTGAACAGGATATATTGAGTTTGCCATGATGTTTGTAACACACGGTCGGAAACGATGTTGGTCCTGTAAAGTATATGTAGTAGTAGTATGTAAACTATTAGCGTCATGAGCTGAGTCACCGCTGATGTAGCTGTTGCTGTCCGTTAGTCTATGAGCGCGAACAGTCCCTCTGTTTTTGATATATCGATCTGAAATTTTGCACACGTTTTTTTCGCCTCAAAAAGCTAATAACTTGTCGGAATCGCCGTTATTGGGCCACTATGGTATATAGCTGCCATGCAGATTTAGATATCAAAATCAAGTCCTTGTATGAAAATTTTTGAAATGAAATTTGGCATAGATTATTGCCCAAAGCAGCGGTGCAATCATCAAAGAAATTGTTAAAGGCATATAGCTGTCATACAAACTGCACGATCAAAATCAAGTCATAGTATGGCTATACTTTTTTATTTGACAATATATCTTTACTAAATTTGATTTGAATTAATATTCTATTATCCTAGGCAACACTACATTATAGCATATAGCTGCATTTTTTATTTGTGAAGGGTATTATTATGAAAGTTAACGATTTTTATTTTAAGTTTTTTATTTGTTTCTAATTTTTTCTTTGTTAGTATTATTTTTATTTTAAATTTTTAAATTTAATTTTATTGTTATTTTTTTATATATTTTTACGTTTTTCTATCTTTTTATTAGTTTCGTAATTTATTTTTTTATTTACATTTTTCAAATTTTTTTTTAATTTGTTTTATTAAATATTTAAAATTTTCTTTAAATATTTATTTTTTATTTTCTTTATTTTATTTTATTTGTTAAATTTTTTTAAAATTATTTTATTAAGTTTATTTTTTTAAATTTTATTATTGATTTTTTTTATTTCTTTTTTTTTTAAATTAATTTTTTGTTATTTAATTTTTTATTTATTTTTTTTTATTTATTTTTTTTTATATAGTTTTTTTTTACATATATATATTTTTTTTTGTGTTTTAAATTATTTTTATATAATATTTTTGAATTTATTATTTATTAATTAATTATCTCAAATTTATTTAATATTATATTCTCATATGCCAACAGCTGCAACGCAATAACTTCTTTAAAATCGAGATACCCGGTTTAATATTTTTGCTGCGCGAAGTATTTCCACATATGCATGCTTGGGGCTTCCAGTCACAAACAGAGCGTCACAAAATTTATACCGAAATTATGGGTTTCGTATGCGACATATTGGATACGGTCACCAGCCTGGATGACAAAAATGAAAAAATAAACGCAGAAAAGCAATTCTTGCGCGACATATGCATACATAGTTTGTCGAATATCGAGAACGGCATGGTTCTATTGCGGTAAGCAAAACATAACCTTAAACAATTTTTTTTTAATAACCACACTTCTTTCAGTTTTGTCGCGCTGGGCAATGCCTACTTACAGCACACCATGGAGATGGAGTCCAATTGGATGATACAACAGTCACATGGCATCGTGCTGCTCGTGCGTTTAGCTATGCGCATACTCATGCAATTGCTGCGCTTGAAACCGGCTACGCAGGAGACCAGCGATTTATCGCCACTCGAAGCCTTAATCTACACGCAACCCAAGCAACGCGATACGCTACGCATCATACCGGTTGTTACGAGCTACATGAGCAATATCTTCGATCGCTGGCTGCCAATACTGTCGTGTCGGCTCTTGCGACGCATAGCGCTCGAATTTAATATGTCTTTGTTGGCATGTCTCGATATGGAACCAGATCAGATACGTTTAACATTTCTGCAGCGTTTACCTGATGAATTGGAGAGCGATTCGTTAAAGGTCGCCATATTGGAGCTGGTGGAGGCATGCATTGAAAAGCAGCCTGGCGTGACGGAGGCATTCTTCAAAGTGAATGCCACACAAGAGAAACGCTTCTTGGGCAAGGAGGCTGGTGTGCAAATTGCTGATAGCATTTTAACTTTCTTAGAGGACTATCTAGAGGCGGTGGCAAAGGACTCGCAAATAGTGGAGCATACGTTGCCTAATAAAATAATGAACATCTTCCATTCGCTCTGGAAGAATGGCATGCAGAGTCTGGTGGAAGAGCTCACTAAACGTCCGAAATTTTGGACACAACTTTGTAATCCTCTATTCAGCACATTGGGCAAAAATGCGCGTGTCTATACACAGCTGTTGAATATACTCTCCATTGAAATATTCTCCACGCCACCGAATGGCAATAGTGAGTTGAAGGAAGTTGTTTTGCGCTTCTTCCAGACGTCAAATTTCATTAAATGGCTTAACTATGTATATGATATGCCAAAAACGGCCGCAGCGAATCCGTATTGCGCTGTAGAGCTGTTTAGCGAAGATGTGCCCGAGTGGCTATGTCGTCTGGCAGCTTTCAAAAGTTTTCTAATAATACTGCTGAAGAAGCAACCGCAATTCGCTGAAGTGCCACCCAAACAATTGAAGAAGCTGGCTGAGCAAACGCTTGTCACGCTCGTGGATCGCGCTGAATTCATCGAAGATTTACGTCCATTTATCGTGCTTAGCGAGCTGTATCTCTTTGTATTGCTTAGCTTCAAACTCTCGTACACAGATAGTCCCGAGGAGGATGTTGAAATGTTGAAACAGCTCATTAAACTGCTTAGTCGCCTATCTTCCTGCTATGAAGATTTGCATTTGCGCGCCAAAGAGGCGTGTCTCGCCTTTACTATTAAATGTGCCGATTTGCTGGCTGTAGAGTTGCTAAATGACTCCGACGCCGCGCTAAATTTCCTCTACTCAGTCGTAAGCATTATTTGCTCGGAATTGCAAACCTTGGAGAATAGCGCACGTGTAGAGAAGCAAGCAAAACAGGAGCTGGAGAATTTGCAACAGACTTCCTCAAACTCACTCGTATTGAGCTTTAATCTACTCAAAACGGTGGCGAGCATATTTCACGATGCCGGTCCCGGTAACTGGGATTTGCCATTCATTGTCAATAAAGTATTTCAACGTTTGCTGAGTTGCGCCAGCTCCATATTACAGCTGTATAGCAAGCAAAAACTGTCTGTCGAACTGCTGGATGTGCTTATTGTCTTTGCGAAGGGCAATTGCTCGGCGGAATTTTTACATTGCGATGTCGGCGATTATTTGTGGCTAAAATTGTTGCCACCAAAGGAGCTCTTGCAGTCCAACTTCGCTGTGCTGGGTCAAACGAAAGCAGAGGAGCATAGCTGGACGATGCAGAAATGGTGGCCCATTTATACGCGTGGCATCACCTTGGTCACAATCTTGTTCGAGAAACACAAGCATTACTTTGTGAAACACGCCTTACAATTTGTGGGTATTCATGAGGTATATTTGGTGGACTCACTACTGTTGGCCAAACAGACGCTGGAACCGGCGGCAATGGAGCTGATCAAGAGCTCAGTTACTTTGGTGTCGAATTTGGTTGAGTTCGAGACACTGTGGCGTTTGGAACACTCGCAGTCGTTGTTCAATTTAATGGTGAGTGGAGTTTCGTATATATTTAAAGTGTATAGAGTTGTCGGATTTTTTATTGCTAGGTTGCTATAGGAGTGTTGAAAGAATTCTTAGTAATTACTTTATTTTATCACATCATCCTCAAAGTAGACTGTACTTTGAAGTTTTTGGTAAGCAATTCAATGCTCATCCTAAAAGTAGACTATCCGTTCGTGTTTACAAAAACGTTGCATATAATTAGGCGCAATAACGCTCGATGCATGTTTACCATATAAAACAACAAATAAAGTAATCAAGTTAATCTTATCGATGAACAGTTGTTATCTACAAAACTAGAGTTAATATTAATTATACCCTGAATGGGGTATACTAAGTTTGGCATCCAAACTAATCGATCGGAATTAAGTGCTTGTATTGAAAGTTTTTCATTTGACGAGATATCTTCAAAAAATTAGGCATAAATTGTTTTCTAAGGCAATAGTGCAATCGCCGAAGAAATTGCTTAAATCGAGTCACTATATTATATAATTGCTATACAAACTGACCGATCAAAATCATGTTCTTGTAAGGAATATTTTGTATTTTTGAAGGGTATTATAGCTCTGGTACAACTGAAATTAACGTTTTTTCTTGTCTTTTCTAATTTTTTTCTTATTTTAATTAACTTTGCCCTCCTTTTTATTCCCAGCGCTCCGTACAAGTGCTAATGGGGCATGCCATATCAATGTTTCATCAGCCGAAAAATCTGAAATGTCTCATAGCCGGTCGCAATTTGCAATTGGACATATTATCAGACATTGAGCGACCGGGTTTCACCGACGAAGTCATCAACGCATTCAACAAGTGAGTGGCACCCATTCAACACCAAATATTTACATATACATATATATATTTTTTTATTAATTTAGCCTCACCGAAATCATTACGTTAAGTGTACAATGCCTACAGCGCTTCAGCCCCAAATTGCTGGACTTGATATGCGCACCTGAATTTTTGGTCAGCAAGTGGGAACCGATTTTCGAAATACATTTTGGCGCGCCCAAATTGAACGAGACTGCCATAACGCTGACTTTTGGCACAGTGCTGAGCATTGTTGGTGTTTTTACGAAAGTACTCAATCTTGTAAGTGAAATATTTACGCACATAAAATATTACAAATACAATAAACGCATATTTTACGCTTGCAGCAAGGTCACGGCTTCCACGAAGTGCCGCTCAACGTATTACCTATCAGCAGAGATGGCGTCACTACGCCGCATGCCAGCGGCGCAACCGCGCTGGCACGCTCACAACGACAATTCTCGAAATCCGTCTCTATTACATCGGTTTCCTCAGCGAATTGCCCACCCAACGAGCTGCTGACCAATCTGGATGGTGAACTTTGCCTGCTCGCACTCGAACATGTACTAATGTTAGCCGCCTCGCAGAGCATGTTGGCGCTGAAAAATCCCTACTTGCCGGCACGCGAAAAACAAATCGTGCGGCGTGAGATTAGCACCGAACTCTTGACGTTCCATGAATTCGTGCGCAAAAAGGTGCTGATCGATCATCGTGAGCACCGCGAAATGTGGTACCGCCGCAAGCATGGCTTGGTGTTTATGGAATTGACAGGTGGATCAGCTGGTGCTGCTAACAGCGCAACAGCGAGCAGTTCGGCAACTACGACAACACGTCTGTCACCGACGCAGTCGGGTGCACGTCGTCACTCCAACGATTTGCGTGTGAATGTGGTGCGTCGTCTGCATTTGCAACAAGAGCACAGCCGTCAGCAACACCAGCAGACGCCATCAGGCACAGCCTTCGATATGTCGCGTGTGATTAGTCCTATTGGCGCCGGAGGGCATGCGCAGCAGCAGCACCCAACAGCAGCGTCTTCCACACCGCAGCTGCCGCGTCCACCGCTGCGCCGTCAGGGCGATCCTGCACCGTTGAGCAGTGAGGTGAAACGTAACAGCGCCAGCAGAGATCAAATTGTTGATGTTCAAGATGATGATGAGGTGGAAGTGCTGGAGGAAATACAATATTTTCCACCTGAGGAGCCCAGCTATACGCCTCTCTCCTATGTGCAACTGGTGGAGGAGGATTACTTGCATTTTATGTCCAATCTCTTTACGGTCATCTGCCAAAGCGATTAAAGGACAACGGTTGAAAGTGTGTATATGTCTCATGCTGCCTATTTTTGGCGCTGCAGTCGTTGCAAGAAGCAGAAATTATTTTAAGTACAATTTTAAGTGTTTTTTATATAACTTCAATGAGAATATAGTTTAGTATGAAAAAGCAGAGTTTATGTTTTATAAGAATTTTTGGAGTAAGGTAAGCGTAAAGACAAGTGAAAGAGCTATGTATATTAAAATGCAGAATTCACAAATATCTTTTCTTCATTATAAATAAATTTTTTCGTCATAAATATATTTTTTTTATAATTTTTTTTTTTGTATAAATATTTATTTTTTTTTAAATTATTTTTTTTTATAAATATTTTTTTTTGTTTAATTTTTTTATAAATATTTTTTAGTTATTTTTGTTCGCTTAAAATAATTTTTTATTTATAAATTTTACATCGACTTATTAACTTTCTAATAAAAAAGTCAAAATATTTTTTTTGGTTGTTACAAATCTTTACTCATTGTTTTGTAAAAAAATTTTTTTTTATTTTTTTTGTTTTTTTTTTATATATATTTTATAATTTTCTTTGTTTTATTATATTTTAATTTTTATATTTTTTTTTGTTTTATTATACTATTTTAATTTTTATAATTTTATTATTATTAAAATTTTTGTATTATTATTATTTTTTTATTGTGATTATTTTTTTATTATGATTATTTTTTTATTATGATTATTTTTTTATTATGATTATTTTTTATAATGATTATTTTTTTATTAAATATTTTTATTATTATTATTATTTTTTATTATTATTATTATTTTTTATTATTATTATTATTTTTTTATTATTATTATTATAATTTTTTTTATATTATTATTAAATTTTTATTTACATAATTTTTTGCATATTAAAATTGTTTCATAAGTATTTATTGTGTTATGAAATATTTTATAAACATTGTTTCTCTTTGCCATAATATTTATTTAATTTCTTCCAAATTTTTCAGATATTATTTTTGTATTACATTTTGTGCTTAATTATTTATTTTTTTAATTAGTAATTGTATTTTTTATATACTATTAATTTTTTTATATAATATAAATTTTTTAATATAATATTAAGTTTTATTTTTATATAATATTAATTTTTTTATATAATACTAATTTTTTTATATTAATAATATATTTTTTTTTATATAATTGTATCAATTTTTTTTATATTATTAATATATTTTTTGTTTATTTATTAATTTGTTTTTATTATTTATATGAAATGTTTATTAATTTTTTGCTATAATATTTATTAATTGTCTTCCAAACTTCTATTTTCAACTTTTGTAAATTTTATTCAATTATATTCTTTCCTAAATAATATTTTATTAAATTATTTATATTTTTAATTATTTACATCTTTTGCTTTTTCAATTGCAAACATGGTGCGAAGGCATTTTAAACGCTCCTTACGGCCATTTAGAAACAAGAAGCAAAAAGCAATTCGAAAGAAAAATGGCATTTGTAAGAGACAAAAAATCGTGGACTTCGCTTTAGTTGCAAATGTTTTGTCCGATACTGTATGTACATATATTTTTATTGCTGAATTAATTTGTTTTTGTTTTGTTTTTATGGTTCATTTTATTATTATTTGGTATTTTATAATTCTATCATATTTTCGTTTCGTTTATTTTTTATATATTTTTTTATTGATGTTTATCTTTTTTACCTTTATATGATTTAATTTGTTTTATTATGTCTCCTTTATTATGATTATTATTATTTAATATTACTCATCCAAACATTAGTTTATATTTTTCTAGCATTATTTTTCTTTTGAATACATATTTTCTGTAAATTATTTACTCAATTTATTGTTAAATAAATATTTTTAGAAAGAAAAGTTTTGTTTTAAAACGTGTTTTTATTAAAAAACTAGTATTTTTTTTATAACTTTTTTTTTCCTTTCAAATATTCAAATATCATCCATATTTGGTTGTAAATTAATATTTTACTAAGATATGTACATATGTATATAAAATTAATTGATTTGCGTAATAACATAAGTGCATATATTATACTTGTTCCAAAATAATATTTTCATAATTATTAATTTTTTTATAATAATTAAATTATTTTATAGTTATAGTAGTATTCTTGCATAATTATTTTTATTTTGTTGCATAACAATTGTTTAAATATCTCATAATATTTGTTAACCTTTGGAGGGTTAAACATAAAGACAACAGCTCTTTCGTCATTAGCGCGCCTATCTAACTGATTCACTATCTGCTCACCTTTATATTGAAGTACATGTATATGTATGTACATACGCAGATTTTACGTCAGTTCATTCATATATGTAGATTTGTTATCTAACAATCGGTTTACAACGTAAACCGGCATACAAATGATTGTGATGGATTTGATGCATTCACCGATCTACAAACATACATGCATACATTCATACAAATACATATAAGTATACACAATTCCATATATTTATATTCGAAGATAAATCACTCTTTATAAATACTTGTACTAGAAGCTATGTATGTATAGTAAGTCATATGGCAGCTGGCCAAATGTGGCTAATATATGCACGTGAATATACTTGTATGTATACGAACTGTATAAGACATCCATGCACACACACACTCATACATACATACATATGTATAGAGATGTATGCTATCAGCAGCAGCACTTCATCATTGATTAGCTGACGCGCGCACAAACGAGCCCCCAAATCTATCGAATGAGCGTTGAGAGTTCATCGCTGACTGCCAGCGTTGCCGCTGCTTCTCCACTGCCGTCGTCATTACTCTGCTGCATTGTGATGGTGGTTGTTGTCTCTTGGCGAAGAAGTTTGGAATCACGAGTTGGTACTCTTATATACTTACACATATACTATATGTATATTTGTATGTATATTGGTGCAAATGTTGTACGCGGAGCACAAGCAATAGATTACCACTGAGCGCTGGCGAGAGCACCTCTTTCTATGAACTTGAATGTCGAGGCTGGTGAGACAGCTTAGCAAGGCGCTCACGTGGGTTTCTTGCTGACTAATTTATACACATTTGTGTGATTTTATTACAACAGAGCAGCAAAACGAAGTAGAAGCAAATTTCTCAAATTTCTTTATATTCATACATACGTTTGTATGTTTGTATCGGTGATTTGATTTATTTGCAAAATGAGTTGTTCGAGTTCATCTTAAAATGGTTGTGAAATTGCGCATTGACAGCAATGAAGTTCAACTAGTAAAAATCGACGACGCAGCGCTACGAAGTGGAACTAGTTAATTATTTAAGTATTTTAGAATTAAAAAAATATACATTTATAACGGAAATGTATTCATGCTCATATGGACATATATTTACTTTGTAATTACAATTAAT
The DNA here is from genome assembly GCF_042242935.1 of Bactrocera oleae. Classification (NCBI taxonomy): domain Eukaryota; kingdom Metazoa; phylum Arthropoda; class Insecta; order Diptera; family Tephritidae; genus Bactrocera; species Bactrocera oleae. The sequence goes on along the minus strand of NC_091538.1, from coordinate 53,304,040 downwards.
TATTACCTTCAATGTGCGGAATTATGACTAAATTAGCTCCACTTTTTTGTTGGGAATTCGTCGTTACGTTTAATTAATGAAAATTGATAGCTCACGGAGAGGTGTGAATTAATGTTTGTTAGAAAAAGTGTGAAGACGGACTTCAAAGCGAATAGCAACATTTTCTGTTTATATTTTTTTTAGTAGGTAACACCTTTCGTTAAATTTTCTCAAAAAAATTAAATGAAAATAATTAAACAAAATAAAATTAAATACATAAAAGCATTAAAAAAGAAATAAATACAAATTTTAAATTAAATAATAAATAAAAATTAAATAAAATAAAAATAAAAAATTAATTTCAATTAAATAATAACTGAACTCAATATATAAATATATAATATATTTAATTTTATTTTCCAAAAAGGAGATAATAATAAAAAAAAGAAAATTAAATAAATATAATAAAACAAAATACATAAAATTAATGAAAAAAATTTTAAAATACAAAAAAAACGTGAAATAATAAAAAAAGTTATTTAATTTTTATATTTGTGTTATTAATCAAATATATAATATAAGAAACCTTATTTTTTAAAAAGTAAATTGAATTAAATAAATTAATTCACAAATAAAAAAGTTTTCTATACAAGAACTTCATTTTGATCCTTCAGTTTGTATTGCAGCAGTAAGCTATAGTGGTCCGATATTGGCAGTTTTGACAAATGAACCGCTTTTTGGGATAATTTATTTACAAAAAAAAAAAAAAAATTGCAAGAAAACTGTTCATTTACATATAGAATTAATGTAAATTCACATTAGAGTTTAGAATAAAAAATTACGAAAATTATAATTATATTTTTATTCCTCATAAAAATTGTATTTTATAGGCAAATGTTCAAAATTGAGTTGCAAAACGAAAATGTCAGTTTTTTGAACACCCTCGCCTTGTAACTGTTTTAGTAACGTTACTTTTTCTAACAATGAGTACTTCCAGCGCCTAAAACTGTGCTATTGCTAATTTTTGAAGCTGATTTTTGAAGTGATCGTATGCTATGAAACTGAGCTTTCTTCTCATTGACCGCATATATTTACTTATTTAAGCAGCATTTACTAATTTGTTACTTTTTTTTTTAAGTTTTAATATTTTTTTAAAATTTACTTATAAATAATTACAAACGATATGATTCCTTATAAATCAAAGTGATAGTCTACATCGTTTTTCGTAGCCTCCTGTCGATTTAAACGCGTATTTTAAACATTAAATATCTCAAAAAATTGGCATACGACCATACGCACGATTTCAAACCTCCTAGAAATTTGAAACCAAAAGAAAAAAATATAAATATAAAGTTGGAAAACATTTTTTTTACGAAATGGCGACTGCTCGAAAAATATTGTAATTTTTGCAACACTTTTTTAAACTGTTCGCATTTTTTAAAATTAAAAATAGTAAAAATTGAAATTTCGGGATAGACATACATAGATAAGTCTATAAAAAAGTCTCTCTAAAAATTTCATGTAAATCATTGCAGTAGAACCTGAGAAATCGTGGGTATCGTTTTCACAGTTTAAAGAAAAGCGCGTTTAAAGAAAATAATTTGAATTTTGAAAAATCCTCGTGTAGACATATTCATATTCTTGAATAATAAAACTTTAAAAATATACACAAAACAAAATATATATATATATCTATTTCAAGACTAGAATACCCACTTAAACCAGTATTTTTCCATAGATAGCGTCTTTAAGCAACTTAAAGTTTGTGCGCCTAAAAGCATGCTACATATATTTTTCAAAATCTCATTTAGTGTTGTAATCATAATTTTTTTCAATCGATTTTAGCGTTAATATAAATTTACTATTTTTCTGTTGATATTTACGAGTTATAAGCTAAAGGCTGCTCTTTTGAACTACTAAAATATGCATACTTTCCGTCCTATTAAATTAGATTATTTTATAATTATTATTATTTTAATTTTTTTATAAAATATTTCACTATTTTTAGATCGAAGCATCCTTTAAATAAAAATTGCACGAGCATAAATTTCGCTCCCCTCTACGGTACATTTTTAACAATACTCAACGTCATAAGCTGATTATGTTTATGCAGCAGAGAGCATATTTATATGCATTCATACATACATACATATATATATATATATATATATATTTCATGTATATATATACATACATACAATCATACAAACATAGAAAGAATTATATAGAACACTTCGCCTTTGGGAGTACTAGGTAGGGACGAGTTGGCCAAATCGCAGTCGCCGCTGAGGTTTCGCAGCAAATAAGAGCAGCTGTTTGCGCGACTGAGCATGAGCATGAGCCAACAATAGCAACAAACATAGAATTTGTGGAGAAAAGTGCAAACACATAAAAGCATACCTACTTGTTTGTACATATGTATACATATATTACATACATATATATGTACATACATACATATATGCTTGTACACATAGAAATGACTGAAGGCGACTAGAAAAAAAATTGGTGAGCAAATTGTGAAAGGCAGAGGCATTACAACAAACGAGGCAATGTGGTGAGTGTGCGCGCCCCTCTGCATACACAAACCAACATGTATATTTACATATTTACACACAACTAGTATAGTTTCTTATATGAAAAGTATGTATTTATGTACTTAAATATTTTGTATTTGTGGATATGTGTGTGTTACACATCGCCGCCGACAGTCGGCCCACGTTGTATTTCTTCGGTAGATACAAGAGCGCCAAGAGTTCACCCGGCCGTTCAGTAGTTCGTGAGAAGCCAACGTGACCGTTTGTCATCCAACGCAGCAAAGCAGCCAAAAATCTACAAGTAAGGAGTGCAATTGTTGTAGCGTGTGCTAAGCAAAAATAAAAAAAATTATAATTTTTTTCAAGAGAAAAAACTCTAAGCAACAAGCTCAAGTGCTAAACGAAATTAACAAACGAAATTCAATTACTGAAACTAAAATTACATAAAACTTTAGCGACGAAAATTTCATAAATTTGTTGTAACGTGTGTGCGCGTTGAGCAGTTCGCAGCAAATCGGCGGAAAAAAAATCAAGCAAAGCGAAAAGTCTAATAGAAATTAGGAAAATATCTCTACACACTTTTGTTTGAACTTTGTTGCTTCGCCCCCTTCGCACGGAGGTTGCAGGAAAAGCAAGTAAAAACTAAGAGACGCACAAAAGACATTGAGAAAAAAAATTGTTTGAAAAAAAAAAATTCAAAAAAAGTATTAAAAAAATAATTTAAAAAACATATACAATAACAAAAAAACAAACGCACGCTTGTCAAATTCAAAAGAAAACCGTTTTCTTCCCCCCAAGTGTCGTGTGAAAAAATAATGATTAAAAGTTCTTCGTCCATTAAAAATTTGTGGTTGTCCAAAAGCGCCCATTTAAATGCATTGCTCGTTAATGGATTTGTGAGTAAGCGTGTTAAAGCGACTGCTTTGAGTTTGGTCGAGAATTTGGATGAATCGGCGAATGGCAACGGGCTTAACGGCGGCAGCGGCAAAGATAGCAAAGCGACGACAGCGTTGAAAAGCAAAAGTGGCGAGAACGACACTAGCAACAACACTACCACCAATTTAACCGAGGCGAAACAACAAACATACTACAACAACACGGTGTGGTTAGATGATCGCAGCAAGTATGGCCACACCGGCAAGGAGTTGCAAGAGAAAATTGCCACAGAGGTGAGTGACGAAGCGACACGACTTTTGTTGCAAAGAAGCTGCACTAGTTGCACAAGTTGCAATTAAACTTTTTAATGAATTCACAGTTTTCATAACCATTATAACAACAACAACCAAAACATTTACATTATCCCTGCCAACCAACGCAGTCATGACTATCGATTTTCACGCGTGATATAACAGCTGAAACACCCACACAACACACCCATTAAAATAAGTTTGTATGTGTGTTTGATACGCATGCCACAATTTGCTTTATGTGCTCTCAGTTTGATTAACAAGAAGCGCGTGTTTTGTGTCAAATTTTGTTCTTCGTGCGCTCGTATTTGCGCCAAGGTGCAATAACTGAATAAACCCAATGCTAATTATCGGCAATTTGGCTATCAGTTATCGTTAAAACCGCTATGGGTTACTGCAACGCCTCCAACAAATGCTTTTAATGCTTAAGTATAATGACTAAATACAGGTTTTTGCTGTAAAAAGTTCCTAATTAGAGAAAAACGTTAGGTAAGGCCGCTTGAGCAGCATATTAAGGTGAACAAATTGTTGTTGTTGTTGTTAAAACTACCCAAATACTTCGAGGCGGATATCTGCTATTCTACTGAACTTCTTTTTCATTTTGAAGTAAGGAATGTAGCTCTCTGTCTCACTCGGAAATCGACGGTTGTAAGCTCTTCATCCAAAAAATTATTTTATAAAAAATGTACGGATCTACTGTCAATTGCAAGCCCAATGGCAGTTCAGGAGAAGTACTAGTCTACTATAACCAGCCATAGGGTCTAGTTATGTCTGCGGTCCCACTTTTTAGCGCGCATTTTTGATCTTTGATCTTATAATTGGATAACTGGGTTTTATAACGCTTCAAGCTCGTGTAGCAAATATTTCAAGTAATTTCTTCATTACAATTTTAAGAAAGTTTCGCTCGAGGTTCGTACAAATGACCAGCGAAACAGTAATCACCTAGTCTAACTTAATCTATAGAATCTTGAAGCTGTGGCATATAAATTCAACTTTAAGGGTCTGGTATTTGTTACGCTCGATTGCTTTTAAAGTTATAAAAGTGCCTTGAGAGTTATGAAGGTTGTTGACACTTATATTTGATACCTTAAGTAAAGTTTACAATTTCAATAATGTTTCTAATAATTTTAAATTTAGTTCATTTCCGGCGAAACCAGGGATTCCGAAGTATTAATGACTCGACATTTTTGATAAAAAAGCCAAAACCCTTAAACTATTATATTAGAAAGATATATTTATAGCTTTATGAAAAAGCCATAAACAATATAGGCCTGATTTTTTTTTATAAATTTCATATTCTAATGTTTTTAGAATAGCTGCACGGAAGTCCTTAAAAGGCAGAATTTATGCCCACTTGAAATCTGCCAATTGTTGAACATTCTTAGGGGTTTAAATAATAGACAGCAATATTTATTTCTAGTTGTTTCACGAAATTATACCGTTATCTATAAAAAAATGGTAGTGCCAGAGACAGTTTCAATGGACAGAGAGAGCGATTAAAGAAATATACTTTTGTTCTACCGTGGAACTATCAGGGTTGATTTTATTTGGCTGAAATTTCGGAAAAGTCTTTATTGAACAAATTTTTTTTTGAAGTTGTTTAACATATTAGTTTTTTCGTAGAAAATAATAATAGTTGTTAGCTAATGAAATAGATGTCCTGACTGACCTGTTTTCTATTTTGAGTTTCGGTCAAATCAGCTGATCTAAATCTGAGTAGGCAATACTTTTTTCTACCGGAGTAAATATCTTTTATTTTTTTATATTACGGAAAGTCTCTTAACGCAAATTGCTTGTCTCAGCTTTTAACTCCTCTTACATTGACCTAACTGATAGCAATTAATTAGGTTTGGAATTCCTTATAATTTCACGGCGATAAATATTGTTTTGAGAATTCTTCAGGTTTCAGCAGACATTAAGTTAAGATGCCAGCTTAGATTTTAATAACAAACTTAGAGGTAAAATTTCTCTCGGTGGTATGAATTATTGCTAAAAACGATATGGAATATTTAAACCCTGAACAGGGTATAATAAGTTTGGCACGAAGTCTGTAACACCCAGAAGCAAATGTCAGCTACTCTTTAAAATATATACTTGTACATACACATATGTGTATACATAAATGATCAGCGTGACGAGCAGAGATGATTTAGCCAAGTACGTCTGTCTATCTGTCTGCCTGTGCGGCTGTCTTTATATACCCGAACTAGTTCCTCAGTTTTTGAGATATTGATCTGAAATTTTGCACACGTATTTTTCTCCCCAAGAAGCTGCTCGTTTGTCGAAACCGCCAATATCGGACCATTATGGCATATAACTGCCGTACAAACTGACCAATCCAAACACAGTTCTTATATGGAAAACTTTTTTATTTGACAAGGTTTTTTCACGAAATTTTGCATAGATTATTATCCATGGTAACGCTACAATGTCCGATAGTATTGTGCACATCAGACTACTATAGTATATAACTGCCATACAAATTGTGAAGGGTATTGTATTGTAGCTTCAGTGCAGCCGAAGTTAATGTTATTCTGTTTTTTTTTTTTATTTAAAAAAAGTTGACTTTATCGTGCCCGAAATATCGAAATTAACATTAAATGGAATTCATTTCCGAATAAGTGACCGATATGTATGGTATTTAATGGATGCCGGTAACCCACTATATAGTACATGTATATATGTACCTATACATGTATTTGTAGGCTTAGTTATTGCGGAAAAAATTGTATGTGCACATTGTTAATTGACATTTCTGCTGCGACAAGTATATTTGCTAAAAATGCCCAATTCACGCCTGATTACTTAGTACTACAAATTTCTCTATGCATGTTTTTTCGATACAACATATATAAGCATATATACGAATATATAAGCATATATGCAAATTGTATTTTAATAAACAAATATTAACGTTTAGGTGTCATTTATTTTCGCTAAAAATTTCATTTTGTTGACAAAAAATATTTTTTAGCGACGTAGTTTTCTTTGCACAAGAAAAACTTGGCAATTCTTTAATACTTTGCTTGATGCTGCTGTTTGTTAAAAATGTAACAAAATAAGTAAATATGTATAGTAAAAAATAATATAAAGCACATATATATATAAATAAATAAATATCGATTTACGAAAGAATATACGACTATATTAGTGAATCACTTTTATATATTTTATATATATATATATACAATACATATGGACATATTATGCACTTTGTTGCCAAGCCCCTTTGGGGTGTTGCTAAATATTCCAGTGGGTGTATGCATCTAATAATTCAGCTTATTTGTTCGCAAATTACAAACAATATTGCCATAGTGGCCTGGTTAGTTTTATTAAAAAGTTTATTAGATCGATAAATATGTTAAAAGAGATTATATTTATACGAGGGAAGAAGAAATACTACACACACATATCTATGTATTTCTTTCACCTGTATAAAGTATTACATTATGTTAATTGCTCAAATTCATGTAAATAAATTATCTAATTAATGCTAAAACAACTTAATAATTGATCGGACTGTTAAGTTGTAATTTGAATATTTCGATTAATTTTTTTACGACCCTAACGTTTAGGAAACAAATCTAAGTAAAATTTAATAGTTATTAAATTTTTTGTATCATCGGTAAGCGCCTATGTAGAAGTTATCAAGTCCTTTAGTAATCTGCCGCAAACACGAGTTTATTGGTTGGTATTTAGCAATAAACAACTCACATAAATGCCAAGTTTATCAGCTAAATTTTAGTTAACTCATCTTAAACACCACTTCTTCTATTGTTTGCGGAGATATAACCGTATTTTTGTTAAAAATCAATTTTTTAAATATTTTTGTAATAAATAAAAAATTAAATAGATCAAAAAAAATTTTTTCTAAACAAAATGATTTTAACCTCGAGTGTAAGTTGGCTATGGCGTGGGTAAAAATCAAACGAATTTTTTTTTTCATTTGGTACTCTAAAAATTGTTTGATAGCCACATCTAAAAAAGTCTCTTTAAATATGAGCTCTTAATGGTAACGCGAAGGTTCTCCGCCTAACGGTTTTCTATTTTGTTTTTTGTTATCTGCTAGAAAAGTTCAAATTTGCTTTAAAATAATCAAATTTCAAGCGTTAATACCTTTTAAACGGTTAGGTATACGAAAAAATCGTCATATACTTTTGTTGTAGAGCATGCAATTTCCTACGAAACGCATGAAACAAAAAAGCTTTTCAAATAGTTAAGGATAGGAAGCGAGATATGAATTTTTCTATCTGGTAATAAGAAAAAAATAGAAAACTGTAGAGCGGAGCACCTTCCCGTTACAATTAAGAGCTCATACTTGGAGAGACTTTTTAGTGGCGTCTATCAACCAATTTTGCAGAGTACCAAGCGAAAAATATAACATTCGTTTTTTTTCTGACTCAATCCACTGTACACTTATATTACGTAGTTAATTAATAAATTTTTTAATACTTAATATTTCAATGTAAACAAAAAGTTATTAAAAATATGCCTACAAGACTCAGCCATACCAATCTATCTAGTCATAAACTTTCCTTACGCAACTTTTTTATTCTAATATTTAATTATGCATCTTTTGATCTAATCTGAAGTGATAAAATAAAAAATTTAATATAACGCATTGAAATACTTGATATCTTTTTATGGTCTGGGAAACTTCCGTTGCTTGCTTATTAATTGGTTTGGCTCATAGGTTTCACGCATTCTCTGCAACAGTAAAACGACACTCCTAGTTATAGTTTTGTACAAAAACAAATGTATATTTTAATTAACAATTTATATGTTTATATTTATCAGTTTTATTAAACTTTCGAAAATAATATATTTCTGAAGGGTTTAGAATTAATAATTTTCTAATCATATAATCTAAGAGTTCTAAACTTTTTTTTTTGTAAATTTTATCGTTAAATTTCAATTTTGTAAAAATTATAAAAACTTAAATAAATGGAAACAAACTTACTTGGTCGAAGCAATAAAAATAACTGCATGAAAATGTAAATGACTTACCTAAAAAACAACAAAGATGAAGCAATATTATTAAATTAGAATTAAATAAGCTAAACTTATATAATTACACACATACATACATAGCTACATATATTAGTTTTGATCAAACTTAATTAAAAAAAAAATTAAACATCTTATGCTAATAACTATGCATCTGCACAGTGTAACATGCTGATTAAAGATGTGGTAAAAATGATTTAACTTACGGCGTGAGACTAGTGCATGGTATGACTCTAAAGTTTGCAACCGTGTTTTGTATCAAAATGTCAAAAATATTAAAAAAAAAGTCAAACTCAACTCTTTTTTCGCTACTTATCTTTCATGTTCCGGATTTTTTGGAAGAAAATTAACTTTTTGTTCATAAAGTCAAACAAAATTTGTTAAAAATAGATAAAAAAAATTCTATTCAATATAAATATAAGTGAATGTCTTGAGATTCTGAGAAATATAATTATTTTGAATCTAATTACCGATTACAAATTACATTAACATAGCTTTGGTATTAATTACCCACTGTTTCTAATCAGAGCATATCTTTAATAAAAACAGAAATGCATATGTATAAGGTAAAATATATAGGGCATGGAATAAAATTATTTTGGTTGCAACGTCATAATTAATAGAATGAATTTTATAAAAAAATAAAAATAAAAAAAAAACAGAATATGAAAGAGAGATAAGTGTCAAGCTGCAATAAGTAAAGCAATATATATTTTTAATACTATACAATATGTGAGTTTCTCTATGAATTTATTTTTTTGTGTTTTGCACTTTCAAGTACTCTTAGGTATGCTCTCGACGCCACTGTGCGTTCAGCCTTAGGTTTCATAATCGTTTTTGGTTACCAAAAGTTGGAAACTATTCTATAATGTACAAAAGTTGAAACGAAAATAAATTGAAGGAATCATATTAGATCGTACTATATGTTAACATTACTGCTTGGTTCATTGTAAACATCAGCCGAGAACTAGGTCCAGGCAGTTCTTTTGCATTTGTAAAGAGTACAAATGATAGAAATAAAAATTACGACAATTTCGTCCTCTTACTAGATCTTACTTACTTAAGTGGAGCGCCATGTTGATAATTATTAGTTTGACAATTCGTTCCGTTTTTAACGTAGCGTATCACAGTTTTGCTTCTATCATCTTTGGTAAAGAAATATCGACTAATACTATTAATTTGCCAAGAGACATAACACAGATTTTATTCTTTATAATTTTTATTTTTTTTTAAGATTTCCTAAGCAAAGCAAGTTTGAGCGGAGATTACTCAAGCAAGGAAATCTTAAAATGAGAATTCTTAAATGAGAACTCTAGTAAAGATAATTAGCATTCAACATTTCATACGTATGTATTTGTCTTTGAAATATGTTCTTAAGCATCGAGTAATTTGCTAATCTTTTTTAACTATTTTTCCCGATTTTCAAAATTTTATAAATACATATATTTTTCAATGGTGAAATATATTTAACAAAATACAATTTTTCTAACCCAAACTTAACAAAATCATAAAGATGTTCACAAAAAACGAGAAAAAGTTATGCATATTTTTTCGTTTACTTATAAATATGTTTTTTTTTTTAATATTTTTAGCTAAGCAAGTGCTTTCTTGTACATAGTACATAGTATGTACTTACATTTGTATTTTTGTTTTGGGTGCATATGCAAATAGCATAATAACGGGGAGAAAACAATTTTACGATTTTTTTATGTGTACAAAACTATTTTTATGACCTCTCTGTTTTATTTTGAGTCTCTTAATTTGCTATTTTTGGCGTCTTCATTTGCTTTCTTAAGTTTTTTGAGCTTTCATTTACTTTATTTACATGTGGTTTACTTTTTTGTGTGCCGAAATAGTTTTACATACATATTTACATATACACATATACATATACCATATAATTTTTATAAGTAGTTGTTAACCACAAAGTAAAGTTGCAAACTACAAAAACATTCATGTAAATACATTTCTATATGAGCTGGATTTGCTATTTCTCTTTTCTTAACAGTTTTTAACTAATTAATGTTTTAATTTCTCTTCTCTTTTATCTCTAATTATTTATTTATTTGTTATTTTTAAATTTAACTAGCTAAATGGTTTTGCCACTTTTATACTCTGAACAGGGTATATTAAATTTGATCCGAAGTTTGTAGCATCCAGATGGAAACGTCGGAGACCCTGTAAAAATATAGAGCTCAGTCGTTTGAGTCATATCGGTATGTGTGTCTGTATGTACGCGAACTTGTCACTCAGTTTTTGAAATATCGATTTGAAAGTTTGTACAGGTCCATTTCTCCTTAAATGGCAGCTCATTTGTCGGTAACGCCGATTTCGGACCAGTATAGCATATATATAATTGTATAATAGCATATTAACCGAAGTTAACGCTTTTTTTTAAATTTATAATATTAATATACTTATAGACATACACACATCTTAAAGTGACCCCTTGAAAAGCGAAGAAAAAAAAAATAAAACCATTAAAAGAGTGCAAAATTAAACCAAATTAATTGATTCTCAGTTGGCGAAAGACCTGAAAACGGTTGGGTTGCTGTTTTACCACTAAAGCAAACATATGTACAATATATATATACATAGGTATGTATGATGTATGTATGTACCGATGTATATATGTATGTGTGAGTGTCAATTTCAACAACTTCGTAGTGTAAACAGTTTAGTATTTATTTATTCTATGACTACTGGCAAAAATTCACATTAATGCAATTCGAGAAAGAAGAATGTGAAAGAAGTCAAAAGCAAACAAAGCAATATATAGTCATACATATAAATACATATACATAGATACATGTGTATATATATATATATATAGTAGTATATATATTACTAAAAAACGTGTATTTGGCAAAAATATAATCTCTTTTAGAATATGTCTGTGTCTGCAGATGACAAGCCGTGTGGCTTTCTACAGTAGACACTAAAAATAGACCAACTCGTTATATTTGAACTAGTTCAGCTTGCTTTCCTATCAGGCACAATTACATACACATACCAACTGATCAAATTTGACTGGTCTCGTAAAGACCATATCGTAAAGTCAAACTTTCCTCATGCGAGTTAGCCACCCACCTCTGTCAATGATGATAACATCGTTAGAGAAACAGTGTTTAAAAATCGTCGTGTTGGCATCAGAGGATGTCAACAGATCTTATGGGTCGACCTAATACATTTTGGTTATTGTTTTGGGTATGAAGTGTGTCAATGCTAGACTCGTACCAAAATACGTGCCAAGGCTTATGACAAGTGTTTGGAAAGTTGGCGCTGATAAGCCTATTTTGAAGGCCTTTAAAATTAATTGTATTAAAATACGTGAAAATGTTGGTGTTTTGTCAATTCGGATCAAATTAGATCAGCTGGTATGCATATATTTCAATTCATATGCATTTATAATTTTTTGAGCATTCCCCAAAACACTGCCTTTGTCAAAATTGTGTATTTTTTCCGAACGTATTAGGTCAGCTGTTGTAAAAACAAAAAATGGATGAGCAAATGCTTAGTGAATTCATACCAAGGCGCATTAAAATCTGATGACGCTCAGAACCTACATATGTATGTGCATATACATACATATATATAAATTATTAATATGGTATTCCGCGCATTATATAATTTTTCGCTTATTATATGCCGTTATTTACAAAATAGTGATAAAAAAAAATCATCGCGAAGCGTTCATTAAGCGATTAGTCAAGTGACTCTGCACGTTTCTCTACGTGTTAGATGAACGTGTCTAATCTTATCGAGTATTTGTTGGAGTTATTCAACAAACCAGCGAATAATTTATTGATCACATGTATGTTTATCGGCAGGTATGGCAAAAATCTGTTTTTTATGTATTTATAAGCTTAACAGATTTGGCAAAATAATAAGAAATAGTAATAAAATAGAGTTTTCCGATCTCATGACTGGATGCTATAATTTTGTAAATTTTAAACGATTAATTTTCGAAAGTGCTGTTTTATGCAATGTTATATTTTGTCATATTAAAGGCGTATTCTTTCAACAAATCTTTTCTCGAAAACTCTATTCTCATGATTTTGAACTAATATACCGTTATTTTCTAAGAAATTCTCGTTTTAGAAGCCCCAAAGTCATACAGATATATTTTTCACCGTCTTCTTTTTAGTCTTTCGACCGCTGACATACAAAGTGCGGCACAAAGTAGTAGCGAAAGCAACGAGTATTATGTAAGTTTGCATGCAGCGAGTCCTCGCTTTATACTAACCACCTTTTCAACCACCCCACTCAAGTCAATTAATTTAAAAAGCCTTTTCTATGGCTAGATCCAGTCGAAAAAAACTAGTTTCCTAGATGACGTTAATGACAATATGTAACCTAAATATATTACTTGTATGACTTAAGAAGTTAGACGAGTTGAGAGCCATGGAAAATGTCTAACCGCAACCATTTCTTCTAATAGCAAGAAACAAGAAAACTAATTTTAATATTCTACGAACAATTTTTCTAGGACCCCAAAATATACTAGACTATCCCAACTATTAACCATAGCCTTTAAAAGTATTTCCAGTTTTAAAAGTACTTCCATTATTAATGCTTAGAATTCTGCTCTATTTTGACATTCCTAAAAAAGGACCATCATATATTTGTCGGTATATATACGCGAGTAGATCGACCAAAGTCTTAATATCATTTTTGGGGGCCTAGTAAAACACATTAGAACTCCGAAACTGCTTAAAATTAATTTTTAGTCTGTTGAGTAGACACACGTTCGCTAGGAACATCATTAGGTAAGGATAAAAAGTAAGAAATGATAATACCCAATTAACGAATAATATCAAACCAAACTGCAGACTATGACGAACCCATTCTTCAGATAAAGTAGATCCCAGATGAAATACGGAGAGCTTCCTTACTCTTAAAAAGTTAAAAATATGTAGAACAAATGTTAAATATTCTTTATAAATGTTCATTGAAATACTTAATTTTGCCACGAAGTTTTTAACACGCAGAAGGAAACGTCGGAGACCATATAAAGTATACAAGTATATATAAATGATCACCGTGACGAGCTGAGTTGATTTAGCTATATCCGTCTGTCTGTCCGTCCGTCTGTCCGTCTGTATATACGCGAACTAGTCCCTCAGTTTTGAGATATCGATCTGAAATTTTGCGCCTGTCCTTTTCTAATAAAGAAGCTGCTCATTTGTCGGAACGGCCGATATCGGACCACTATAGCATATAGCTGCCATACAAACTGAACAATCGGAATCAAGTCGTTGTATGGAAAACTCTTTAATTTGACGAGGTATCTTCATGAAATTTAGCGTGTATTATTATTTAAGGCAATTATCCAATCCTCGAAGAAATTGTATAGATCGGATGACTATAGCATATAGCTGCCATATAAACTGAACAATCGAAATGAAGTGCTTGTATGGAAAACTCTTTCATTTGACGAGGTATCTTCACGAAATTTGGTATGTATTATTATTTAAAGCATTAATCTAATCTCCGAAGAAATTGTATAGATCGAACGACTATAGCATATAGCCACCATATTAACTGAACGATCAGAATAATGTACTTGTATGGAATTTTTTTTTATTTGACGAGGTATCTTCACGAAATTAGACACGAGATATTGCTTAAGGCAACAAATTATTCTCCACAGAAATTGGCAGATCAGATCACTATATCATATAGCTGCCAAACAAATTGAACGAATCAAGTTCTTGTAAGGGGCCTTTGTATTTGTGAAGGGTATTATAGCTTCGGCGCAACCGAAGTTAACGTTTTGCTTGTTTTATTTATCAAGGTAACTTCACGAAAATTTGGCATTGATTATTATGCCGACCATCGTTATAATCTCTGAACATATCGTACAGATTGAATCATTATAGCTTATAACTGCCATTAATGCTGAACGATCAAAACCATATTAAAGATCTTTGTTTTTACCTTTTCTGTTATAAAAAATGCACCTATGAAGGGTATTATGGCTTTATGCATATAGATTAGTAGCTAATAGGTAAAATATTTAAAAAGTCGGTGAGTGCTAGAATGAAGACACCAAATATCATATCAATCGTTTCAGAGCGCAAAATATATCTAGCATATATGGCTGCATATGTTCCTTGATAACATATATAATATTATAAGTTATCGATTACCTTATCGATTAGAAGTCATGACTTTTTTGTGGTTGAAACCAGGGTCTCATATAAACTTTCTGTGAAAATATGGGAGTCTAGACAGAACTAACTACATAAGCACAAACTTTAGCTTACTGGAGATATAGTATGTTTTGCTTAAATCGGCATTTACTGTTTATCATCACATATAAGTATACTGGGGTTTTTTATTTACTCGCCGGAAAATGTTTATCTCATTTAGTTAAAGGTCAGTGGAGTGAACGTAAACTTAATCTACTGTATTATTTATGATATTTGAGGCACGAGCTAAATTGTTTGGCATGCGTTTTGTACTTTCAGTTACAGTTATCGAATTTCATCTGTATCTATATACATATATATGGCATTATTTCTTTTATTTTTAATATCTTTGCTGTTTTTTTTTCTCGCTTTTTCGTCGTAAATCAAACTTGTTGATTCTCGTGTGTAATTTGATTTTGTTGATTGGCGTTAAATGTGATTTTATGAGTATTTGAAAACATACATATGTACCTAAGTAAGTTTAAGCACTTTCGCTGATGATTTGCAATATTAGTCTTGTATATACATATGTATAGTATAGTTGACGTTTTGGCATAAATAAATGTACTGTGAAAAATTAATTGCGTAATCATATTATAATATTGCAGACAATTAAGGTGGCACACAATTTTCTAATTATTCTAGTGATTAAAGCAAATAATTATTATAATAATTTTTATTTGTATTCTGCAACGCTATAGCGGAATCTTGTCAAGTGATGCTTTATAAGGCGATCTCCTAACCTTAAACTTTCGAATTTTTAAAACGAGCAATGATTCAAAACTAATTCGATATCTAGGCATTGGGCTTTATCTGACCAGATCATTTCAAAAAAAAATTTTTTTTAGACCTTGAAATTATTTATGATTCATAATAATCTCCTACTCTTATGGCTTTTTAGAATATGAATATGTAAAAGGTAATTTTTATGCGGAAGGACTATTCAGTCTTTACTCAGCTCATAAGGCACAATATGTCAAGCGAAGCAGATACAATTTTTTATATAAAGGGTGTTTTTCTTTCAAGAATTTAGCTTTACTATAAACGCGTTTGCGCCACTATGTTTTAAAAATGATTTCGTGCATTTGACTGCCGCTGATGGGTCGAATAAATTCCGGACAAGAGGCACAATTTTCGATTATCTTTTCCATCAACTGGGGCTGCATGTCAGCAATAACGCGCCGAATATTCTCTTCCAAGGCCACAAATAAAACGCCAGCTGTGTTAAATCGCACGATCCAGTCACTAAACCTGTGTTCGTGGTCCAATATTGCTAATCTCATAGCTTTGATGCTTTGAAAATAGTTAAAAATATCTGCCAAATATGTAAATAATATTCACCGTTTATTTTTCTTGAAAAAATATCGTTAATGTATAGGTCAGAACAGACGAAGTGAACACAAAAACACATCTTTTTTGAAAACCACTTAACATGACTTAACTTCATATACTCATATTTGTACCTACTCAGGCTTTTCTGCGATTTTCGGGATGAGAAATAACAGTGTAGTGGCCAATATCCACATGGTATATACAAAAACGTTAAAGTCGACCAATTGACCTAATTGATCACTAACGCTTTAACAGATACGATCAAATCAGGAATTATAAAACTAGAGATTACGACAGTTTCGTTCCGTTACCTTTCTTTTGAATAGACAGAAAAAAACGTTGGTGACGTCATAAACTAATGAAGGTCTTCCTCTTTTTGTTAGTATGCAAATTTGAGGTTCGTTCAATTCGTATATAACATTCTCGGATTATCCTCGGGATACTGTGTTTAAATTTTAGACTTCGGCAGAGTTATACTTGTATAATGCTAAAGTAAAGATCGAATTACCAATGACAATATATTAACCTAATCTACGGTTTTTATTATATACTTCATACACAAAATTCTCAGGCGAACCATCATTCTTTAAAAAATAGCACAGCTTTCCATATGCGTTTATTCGAAACAAATGTAAGCAGTTAAATAAGTTTTAACATCATCTATATGATACAACTCGAACTGTTCGACAAATATCACCATTACAGATAAGATGAGTTCGGCTTTTCAGTTTTTAATGAATTTGTTAATAAAAACTTAAGGTTTTATGGTAATTCATTTTTAAGAAGCACAGCAAAAAGTGAAATTAAACAAAATAAAGACTTTGAAAAAATTTTGAATTTTGCTCAAAAATGAAATGATTCTCGGCGGCCAAAACTACAATTATTAACTGGCTTTATGCGGAGAGTTATATATCAAATAAACAGATTTAAACAAAAATTACTAAAACTTGTAAGGAAGGAAAGAAGGGATAATTTCGTGTGTAACCAAATATTTTATACTCTTACAACTTGCAAGAATCAAAACCCGGCAAATTCCTTCATTGATTGACCAAACTAAACGGTTAAAAGACAGGTGGAAAGACGAAAATTTTTTTACCGGGTATATTGGCGATAGAGACAGGGACGGGCTGATTGTATTTGTGTTGACATTGCTCAGGTATACTCTAGAACATATTTTGAAACAATTCAATATATGAATAATACTCACTGACCGACATGTAACTTGTTACAATAACGAAAATCATTATATGTAGTATTTGGGACTTGGGTTTAATCTATTTTGGCAATACCACATACTTCTAATAAGCCACAGACTAATAAAATGTTCTCAGGGTTTTATTTAAGTACCACACATACTACCATCACCAATCATATGAAGCGGATGTTCGAAAAAATCTTTATATTAGGTAGGTAAAGGGAAGTATTGACTCGATTCAAACCATTTTTGACAAACAGACATACATAGACATACTATTATTCAGAAAGGATCCTCTCTGAATTTCAGTTATACATATATCTCACACACTGACCGATATTTTCGGTAAAAAGTCAACTAAATGTACCGCGTTCACATTTGGTCTTTTTGGTCATAAGGTGGCATACTTTAAAAGCATTATTCGCGTAAAGTTGTATACCGATACATTAATTTTGCTTGATTTGCATACTAAAATATGAGAGAAACAGATGGAATTTAAAATTGTGTTATATGGGAAGTAGGAGTGATTGTAGTCCGATTTCCTCCATTTTGCACACTAACATAGAAATGTCAGAGGAAAGCTATACAACGAATATGGTGTAAAACGGTAGAGTAGATCCCGAGATATGGGGTTTTCTCTATAAGTGGGCAGTGTCACGCCCATTTTAAAATTTTTGTATTAGCCCCATGAAACCTTAATAATACCATCCTCGACTCGATTTGTTATGGGTGATACAAACAACCGTTAGGTGAACAAAACTAGTATACTGTTGCAAGTTGCATGTTGCAAGTATAATTAACAGACCAGCAAAAAACTCAAAATAGCATTTACATAATCCTTGAAAACAATACATAGTACGAAAATGCCCAGACGATTATTATCAACACTATTTGTTTCCTGTCACTGCGTTCAACATCTTAGCGACAAAAATTTGTTATGTTTTGCGCGTCAAATACGCCGTAAATACGTTTATTACGTGGACCTGTATGTACATACATATACTCGTATAACATGTAAATACATACAGACATGCTGTTGATTTTTGAAGATTTACATTTCAGCACACTTTGAAAATGTTGAATTGTTTCGGCGGACTCAGTATGTATTCGCGTTTACAAAAGTTCGCATTTCTTTACAAATCTTCGTCAATTTAAAATAATATAATTTAGAATTATCAAACGAATTATAATTACTGTTATTAGATATTAATTCAAATGTGTAATTGTAATTTTAAAATTGTTACTTGAACAGCAAATTGTGATTGACTTATGGTAAAAAAGTGTTGAAAAATAATTGAGTTTTGAAAAAGTTGTTATGTTGGTATGTATGGACAAATAAAGTAATGTGTCTTATTGGGGAAAAAGTTAGATTATTTGTGGGCCCAGAATAAACGTTATTAATGAATGTGAGTCTCAAAAAGTTGTTTGATGATTTTTTTTAACCATGTACATATAATATAACGGGAAAGAATTTAACTTCGTTTGCACCGAATTATATTCCTTTACACATAAAAGTTTCCAAATAAGAACTTGATCGGTCAGTTTGTATGGCAGCTATATGTTAAAGTGATTCGATCTGCACAATTTAGTCAGAAAATGTACGGTTGCCTTGCAACATATATTATATCTTCTCAAATAAAATAGTTTTCCATACAAAGATTTGATTTGGAACGATCAGTTTGTATAGTGATTCAATCTCACATTTTTATTCAAAATTTTTAAAAAAATTTTAGGCAATAAATCATGTCAATTTTCGAGAAGCTATCTTGTCAAATGAAGGATTCTTCCATACAAGCACTTGTTTCCAATCTTTCAGTTTGTATGGCAGCTATACGCTATAGTGATCCGATATCGGCGGTTCTGACAAATAAGCAGCACGTGTACAAATTTGGGATCGATGTCTCTAAAACTGAGGGATTAGGTCACGTATATACAGGCAGACAGACGGACTTGGCTAAATCGACTCAGCTCGTCACGCCGATCATTTATATTTAAAAATGTGTTGTGTATAAAGTATTAAAATATTTCCAGTTTAAGGCTAACTTGAATTTTAGCTGTCTTCAGTTCAGAAGCAACTTGTATAAAAATTAAGACTGCCATAAATATATATATATAAATAATATCAAGTAGTATAATGAAATATAAATATATACACTTAGTTTCCTCTTTCTATACATTTTAAATGCATACCAATTAGAACCTAAATATTTTAAATTTTAATTGTAGTAAATTCGATTTATCTAACTCGTACTTAAAAATTGACTTTTAGCTGTTTTGATTCATTACAGCTTGGAGAGTCGTGAATCGAACAACAACAACTGGCAACGTTTTCTTTTCTCACAAAACTGTTACATTTATTCTACCTTCTGTCCGGGCTGTCAAAGTTGCGTGTTCTTTTTTCAGAACGTTGACTTCTAACCAGAAACCAGTGCAACATTTTACAACTCAATAGGGAGGAGTTGCTTAGGCGCTATTTATTTTTAATTTTTGGTAGTTATTATTTTTAAATAAAATTTTTCTACTAATTATAATAAATCGCTCAATTTTGTTTAGCTCCATAATGGATATTGCGAATGAGTTGGTTAGCAATTTTTTTTACTTTTGTCACGTTGCATTGGAATATTTATATAATGTGTCCATATAATAAGACAACATTTTCAGCGAGAAAAGAAAACGCTATTACATTGACCAAACATTTTAAAGTGCGAAAGCGAATCGAACAAACAACTGGTATAAAACAAACATATTGATATCATGAAATAAAAGCTTTCATAGATTTGACAAAGCGTTGAAATTGACGAAACGAACAAACAGCTGGTATAAATTGCATATGCTGGCATAATTAAATAGAGATAGAATAGCTGCAAATCAGTCTCTATTTTGACTGAAAAGCTTTATTGTGGCCGTCGTTTGAAAAGTTCCTGAGAAGAGGACTAGGTAACGAGAACAGAGCATATTGATGTCATTGTTTATTACATTAGACTAAAATTATTATATAAAAAAATTAAGTGTAAAATTTAGTATATTATAATACATCACAAAAAAGATATTCTCAAGCGCTATAAATATGGTATTATTGTGATGTCTCGAAATCTTTCTCAATGCTTCAAAAACATTTAAAAAATGCAGAATTCAAAATTTTTTAAATATCCGATTCATGCTGAAACCTTTAAATAACTTTGCAAATTATTTAAATATCTTCAGTTTAATATTTTAATTATGGAAACATATGTGTGTGGGGAATATTGTTAATTAGCTTGCTAACCTCTAACATGGAAATATTAGTTTGCTAAAAAAAGGAAATGACTTCATAACTCGAATGGGCAATTTTAAGAAGTTATATGACTACATTTAGCGAATATTTGGAACACATGTACTCATTAGCAATGTTTGACTTAAAATAGTTTTCCAAAGTCGCACTCCATACTTAAAGGCAAAGCAGATAAGTATGAACTGAATCAACGTTTTGTCATACCCATTCAAAAACTAGAGAGTTAAGAATAGGCTTTTGTGCATATTCATAAATACTGGCCTTGGTTTTTATATAAATAGATCTTCTCAAAAGCTCTTTTTTTTACCAGCTATTTTTCTTTCTTAAAAATCACTTAAAGGTAATGTTCATTTACTTTTTCTTTAACTTAAATCTTTTACGGTCTACGGAGTCTTCTTTGTTTTCATTTTAACAAACACCAAGTTTCCATTAACTTATTTAAGTGGCAAATAATTCAAATTTAGCAAACACATAACAATTGCAATCTACGACAAGAAAAACAGACGTACTGCTCAAGTGATCTATTTTTACACTTGTGCAAACTATTTAGACTGCAAAGTGATTTTGTGCGAACCCAGAACTACATAGGTATACGTACATAAATAGACAATTATTTAAAGTTGTCAAAGATGTGTGAAAAAATCTGTCATTTGAAAAATATGCCTCGCACAAGGCAAGTGATAATATTTATGTGTTGTAGAACGAGCTAGTGACGGATGACTCATAAATTGAATTGGCTATAGCAATTATACTTTTTCCGTAAAATAATCACAAAACCTATTTATTACTTTTTCCACAATTTTCAATTACAGTTAATACTCTGACCAGTTTTTGTTAAATTGTCTCAAAAACGTTCAATACTGAATTACTTTCTGATATCCCTTAAATTTAGCAACAAATTTTAATCACTTGGAGAAATGCTGAGGCTGAAGTTCAAATATTTCATAGCTAAATTGAATAAGTTTGCAGTTGGTCTAAAAAAGGCTAGCTATTATATCTGTAATATTATGCCAATAAATTTAAATTATTCCAGTTGCTAGCCATCCAACGAAACGAAAACAGTTCTTGAAGAATCGTTAATGCTAGGAGTGGTTGCTATTCTATCTTCAATATATATTATGTCAGTCAATTTAATTTATACCAGTTGTTTGTTCTATTCGCTGGCCTACAAGATTTAACGAAACGAAGACAGTATTTGGAAGATTTGTTATTGCTAAAATTTTGGATCACGTGTTTTGTGCATAATTTATGTTGTTTATAAAAAATCGAAAGTATTTGAGGAATTTTCGAAGACCATTTTTATGAATTGTCAAACGCTTTGAAACTTCTAAAATCTTTGTAAATCTCCTTGAACTCTCATCACGCACAAATTACTTGTAAAAAGTTGCCACTTGTGATAGTTGAGTTTTAAAACAATATGCAAATTATTTCGTGCTTTACATTGTTATTTAAGGAAATGTTATTTAGAAAGTGTTTTTTGAAAATATCTTATTATAATGAGTTGCCACTTGACGTAAAACAAAAATTGCTTTAATCAAAATACTTTAGCAAAACTTTTTCGAAAAAAATTTTTAAACAAAGTTGCCACCTGAATGAAAATAAAACATTCTAAACTAAAAAAATCTTTCAAAATATTTAGTAAGCTATAGTTGAAAACTTGAAACAATTTCATATATCTTATATATTATATCGCATTAAACGTAGTTGTCACCTGACATCAAATAAAAATTTCTTTGCACCAAAAGAAATTTGTTAGCAAGAGTTTTCGAACAATTTTATTAAAAAGAGTTGCCAACTGATATCAAAAAATAGATTGATAAAAAACTAAAATTTAAGTTTTCGCTTATGTATACTTTATACCGGCGTTGCCACATTTCTGTACTATATACTTATATTGGTAAATATATATATTGGTAAATATAAATATAAAAATAATTTATGTTGTTTAACGGAGTAACTTGCAAAAAATTGTTAATAAGACAACAAGTTGACGTTGCCACCTGTTCGCAAATACCAACTAGTTGTAAATATAGAAATTACAATAATAAAATTAACAATTAATATTTAAAATTAAATCCAAATAGAAATAACAGCATCTGTATATTTACTTGTCATATGAAATAAAGTTTTCTTGTCAGCTCTCGGTTAGTTAATGGTTAATGGTGTGTGACTAAATACTTGCTGTGTACAAATCAAAATGAATTGGGCTCATATGTGCTTTGCACAAAACGACAACAGTCATAAGACTTGCAAATAATTAGAAATATAAATTATATACATACATATGTGTGGCTGTATGTATATCTGTACACATGACCACACACATGCTTGTATCTTCTATTTTCCTCTTTAATTATGTTTCTATTTTATAATTTGCGCCATTTCCGGTGCACTCGAACATAACGGTATATTTTTGAAAAACAAGCGTACTATATGTACATATGTAGTAGTATATATAACGGCGGTGTTTTGATTTGCGCGCAAATCTTATATTTTTATAGCGAAACTACATACGCATATATGTATGTATATGTGTGTGTATGTATGTTTACTCCTGTGCCGGTCTGCACAAGCTTAGTGTGTCAAAAGCACGAGGTAAGATTTTGTTGATCGCCTAACATTAATTCCACACAAAATTTATTATACAAACATATGTATATATGTATATGTCTGTATGTACATATCTAGATATGTATGTACTTGTATTTTAAGTTAGTGTTCCATACTCGACTTAGCAACATGCCAAATGGTCTGCAAACCGCAAGAAACGCACACATACATTTAATTTATTTATGTCTTCAACTGCAGAAACGTGATCAAAACGAACGTCAAAAAGTAAAAAAAAAAGCAACAAAAGCGTAAAACTATTTAAGAACTAGAGAGCACTCATATTAGTGGGGCAACAATTGGCAGGTACCCCGGCAGTGAAATGGAGCAAGCAACTGCTAAGCATGTGTGCCAAAAATTAAAAGCTACAATAACAAAAACAATTAACCCATTGTAGATATATAAGAGAAAAAAGGTGCGATTTTAAGAAAATAACAATTTCAAGTGGTCAGCACGCCACTTCTATACTAACACTAACACACCTATTTATTTACTTTGAGACATGTGAGCGCTCTGGATTTGAATTTATGCACATAAACAGGAATAAATATATATATATATATATATATATGTATGTTTGTCTGCATTTTCAGAAAATATTTGTATTTCATTTAATTGCACAAAGCACAACAACTTCCAGAAAAATAACTTTTACACACGCTTATGTGGTTAAATTTAGTATACAAGTATGTATAAGTATGTACACATTTTTATGCAAATATTTTTGTAAACTCTATTTGCCTTTTCTAAACACTGCCTAATTTTGGCAAAAGCAGTTGTTATTTGTTTAGACAACTTTCAGCAGCCGCGGCGAGATTTTGACACCTTTGCTTTGCACTTGTAATTATGCACAAAACCATACATACACATATATCTAAACATTTACAAGTACATATATAGTCTTGTGAACATTAGGTTTGTTAAACAATTATAGTATATATATCTATGTACATATGCATATTATGTTTAGGTAAAACACCATTTTGGTTTTGATTGAAAACAACAACTGATACATAGACACCATCATATAAAGGGTGTTTTTTTAACGTTCTCCATTGACTGCAACATTATGACTGGCTTCATTTTTGTAGAAATATGTTGTGAACCAATGATTCCATCTGCGCGTAGAGCTTAACAAACAGTTATTTTTTGAGGATACAACAGCGCGCGAACCGAACCATTATTTTG
The DNA here is from genome assembly GCF_042242935.1 of Bactrocera oleae. Taxonomy (NCBI): domain Eukaryota; kingdom Metazoa; phylum Arthropoda; class Insecta; order Diptera; family Tephritidae; genus Bactrocera; species Bactrocera oleae. Next base: position 53,279,543 of record NC_091538.1, on the reverse strand, counting down.
GCGATTTGCAAACGCTGTTCCGGAGTAAATCTGTTCATTAGGAAATCGCAAACCGAACTGAGTATAAATCAGCTGTCAAAAAGACTAACTCCAAAAAGAAAACCACACGTCTAAAAAAACACCCATATTATTTATACTATACAAGTATATTGAAGTTATCCTCCTCCTCACGTAGTTAAATTGTTCGAAGGCAATGATTGTGTATAGCGAAACAAAAACCGTCACGTTTGCAAATACCAACCATATTCACTATATATTTAAAGTTTAACCAATTTGAATAACTTTCTTGCATTATTTGGTAAACTTCATCTCATCACTTAAAACAAAATAGTTAGAGGGTTACCAGCTATTTAAAATGTAGCAAAATTTGCAATACAAGAAAATAATACGATAAAGGTACCTAAAGAGAAAAACTAAAAAGAGAAAATTTTGAAAATATTTTTGAGAAACGTTGCCAGATTTTTGTATGTTTTCTATTATTTAAAATTCTACAAATAATAAGTGATAAATAATAAAGCTATTCAACTAAGCATGCTCAAAGAATAATATACATCGCGGCATTTTTTAAGGGTTGCCATCATTAAAAATACAAATACATGAAAAAAATTTATGATTTAGTGAAATTATAAAAACTGAGTATCACATGTTGAGCATAGGAATATATAAGGAATATAAAAAAGGATTATAGTTAACAATATTAGAAATATTGCCACCTGTTTATATAAAAAATGTATGTTAATAAAAGTAATAAACAGCAGCTAATAAATAATATATATAAGTTTTAAACGGTTTAGAGTTCAAAAAAAAATTTTTGATAAATTATGCCATCCATTTTAATCATTACATTTGAAAAATCTATATATATAAATATTACAATATTTTCAACATTTAAACTAAAATAAATTGGTATAATATTTTAGAAAATTATTGCCACGTATTTAAAATATATAATATTAAGCCAATAAAATTGTTGAAATATATTAAAATTAACAATTTTGGCATCAAACTATAGATTTTTCACAAAAAAGATATATAAAATTAAATATCTCAAATAATGGTAAATAATTTTTATACCATGAACCGATAATATCCAGAAGAAAACGTTGAAGACCCTACAACATATATTTATAAATGATCAGCGTGACGAGCTGAGTTGATTTAGCCAAATTTACCTGTCTGCCGCTCAGTTTTCGATATCTCGATCTAAAATTTTGCGCCTTTTTTTTGTCATCATGAAACTCTTCATTATACTAACTGAAGAAAATTTTTTATTTGACGAGATATCTTCATGAACTTTAGCATATAGCTGCCTTACAAACTGACCGATCAAAATATTATGATTTGTATTTATTTGTGAAGGGTATTATAGCTTCGGTGCAACCGAAATTAACGTGTCTTCTTGTTTTTTTTTTTAATAAGTTGCATCTCTTTTAAGACCCAGTGACAACTTGTCCCTAGCGCAAAACCTTTTATATAAAAATTAGTGCACTTTACCCTTTGATCTTTGCACATTTGTTTAAAATATTTATATTATACATTCAGCTTGGTCCTTTATTTCTCTCTCGTAGTTCCTTGAGTATTTTGACAAGTTTGAAAAAAATTGAATATACATAGAAAATCCAAATAAATTATTTGTGTAGCTTTTGACACTGACATTTAGACATGGCTTTGCATCCACTCGCTGCATTTTGTTGTTTAGATGTTGTTATTTATCTGTTGTTTTTGTAGCAACTGTTTTGTAGTCGAATCTTATACTGATATATGTACATATGTAAGTTGTTGTTACTTCGCACATCATGCGAATGTGTAACACTTTATATAAAACATAAATAGATTTTTAACAAAAATGGTCGGTTCAAAATTTTTCAAATTTCTACTCAATTTCTTTTGACCTTATTTTTTATAACTATGTACATACATATATATATATATATATTATATATACATACGTATATACGAGTAAGTATTCAGATTAAAACCTCATTCATTGTTTGTGAAATCCAGGCATTTTTCATTTCATTTATCAGGACGTGCTACCCACAGAACACTTAGTAGCTGTTTACTGATGTCAACTGCAGATAAATATTATATATTAAGTCACACAATTTTTTTACCTTGTGCTATTTTCGCTTGGTGCAAAATAAAAACGCACAGTAGAGCAGGTGGTGAAATTTGGCTGCGCATGAAATTAGCACAAGAAAGAACTTGTTGATGGACTTTATTGCGATTAAGCTAAGAACATACATACTACAAGTATATGAGATAATGGAACAACCTATTCGTTTGAGTACTTAGTAACTAACTGAATATTTCTAATCTTTTTTAGAACACTCAAAAAAGAAGACTGAACTAATTTTGAAGAATTTCTCAATATTAGGTTAATTCATCAGAGAAGTTTTACAACCGATACGCTTTTATTGTTTAGCTTATTTAGTTCTTATTTATAAAAGATATTTATCAAGCAGCTTTTATTTTGATCGGTCAGTTTGTATGGTAGCTATAGGCTATAATGGTCCGATCTGAACAATTTATTCGCGGATTGTAGCAAAATCTTGAATAATAATCTTTGCCAAATTTCGTGAAGATACCTCTAATCAATATTTGCTAATCTTTGTCTCGTTGTTCAAATCTTTAGTTTCCATATTTCACTGAGGAAGTCTTGGAAGAGAATATTCTGCGCGTGATGTTACTGCTGACATACTATTCCAATTTTTGCAAAAAGTTAATAATAAGGACGATAATTTTTAAAACATAATGGGAAACCTTTATCTTTATCATAATGCTAAATTCTGGGCCATAACAATATATTATATGCGTTTAATTTCTTTTTGAACAGCAAGTGTCTAAAAAGACACCCTTTACAATAATAAAATATACACGATTTTATTGCCCTTCGCCTTGAATTTTATTTTCATTTTCACCAGGCGAAATTAAGCAAGCAATTGAAGGTCCACACTTAAATTGTGTGTATATATGTAGATCCGTCATTTTTATTTTGTATTAATAACTCAATATCGAACAATGTTACATTGTTGTTGCTTGTTTTTACATGTGCTTGTGTACTATATATAGATACATATATATATATATATATATATACATGTACTTTTATATAGATATATGCATGTATAACATACTTCCTGCTATCGCCTGTCATATTCATTACTCACTCATAACGGCACACAATAGCGTCCGTCTGATGTGATGACTTTATCGATTCATTATTGGTGTTATTGCAAAATGATAAAAGAATGATAGACAAATTAACTTAATTGTTGGACAGCAAACAAATTGGCAGTAAGCGTAAAAATGATTTCAAATGATATGAGGATGACGAAAAGATGGAAATATGTATTGTAATTTAGGTAGAATTTTTTGATGTTGGCAGGTATTGTCAAAACAATGAGCTTTTGAGAAATCTTCGCTTAAAATACATCAACTGTGTAAATCTGTTATCGGATTAAATTAGGACTTATTTCACAACAGCTGTAGAAAGAAAGCATCTAAGATCGAGTTCTATGGTAAACTCAAGTTTCTTATAAAAAATTATTTTAGTTTTCTCCCCTCCTGCTAAGACTTATTGCAGTCATGAAATCTTAATCAGTCATCTCAAAACTTGTTTCAACAATTAAACAAGTAAACCCCTAAAAATATTTTCAAAAATTGTATGTGACCTAATTTAAATACCACACAGCCTTAAAGTGGTAGTGACAGTGGCAGATCCAGAATTTATTTCTGGGGGGTTTCTCTTCCAACATATTTTTAATCTTGATATTACTTCGTAAATTCTTCTGAGTTTGAATTAAAATCTCTGATTGACACCCTAGTCTCCCCGTGGTTCCGCCACTTGGTAGTGATGTATTCAAATAATATCCAAAGCTTTTTTCACTCATAGTGGTTACTTTTTGGTATTTACTCCAATCTGCGTTTTGAAAAAATCGCCAAGGCAAGCATATAATCGTCATAATATCAAAGCCACTCTGTTTTTTTTAGTGTTTTAAGGGTCTTGAGGGCTTTTTCTTCAATGAATACAATTGCAACACAGTTTATTACTCCAAAATACGTTTAGCATTTTTGATATACCACAAGCAGATCAGTCTCAGCCAGAAACGAACATAGTTGCCCAATTCGACAAACTTTAAAGAATTACGAATCAAACAAATAACTTGTATAAATAAAAAAAATACTAGACAACCTTACAGCTATCTAAATATAAATTGGCAAAAAAAATATTTTTTTAGTTATTTTATATAATTTTCACCGACTCAACCACTCTGCACTTGTTGCTTCTTTCAAAGTACTTAGTCGCGCCAAAAAAATATTTTTTATCTCATGACATTTTTTTTTACTTGCATTACAAACCTGCTAGACAACCACGATGACCTATTTGACATTTAACCTCTGGCGGTAATGTGCACAAATTACAGTAATCGGTAATCGGCTTAGACAGGGCGCGACTCGCAACACTTTTGCTCTTTTTACAAATTACAAAGCAAGAAACACAAATAAGTAGTTAAGAGGGATGAAAGCAAGGAAAACATAAGCAATTTTCTTCTGCACCACAGACAGACATAGACAAGCATAAGTACATATATAATGAAATATATATTTTTAATACAGGTCCGTCTACAAGGGTTTTCATATATAATTATTTTTATATATTATATACAATATATATATTTATGTACATATACAATATATATATGTATGTACATATGTATATATTATACAGTTGTTTGTAGATATCAAATTGCATTTAATCATTATTGTAATTTCCTCTGTCTTTTGCAGAAACGCCTACGCGCCGCACCATTGTTAAATCTAGTGTTTGCCAATCGGAAATTGTCCTTTTACGATACCAGTCACACTCCCGGCAGAGATGACGGCATGCGGTAAATATACTATATATATATATGTGTATACACATATTAATATGAACATTAAAAATATTCAGAACATTTTACCTAATGTTTGCGTTGGGTTTACAAAGAACAACAAATATCAGTTTCGTTTAATACTAATTTATAAATAAACAAAGCTTTAGCTAATACAAAAAAAAAACTCTTTTAAAGCGAATAATGCAACTAATATTGCAGTTAAAAAAAAAAAATAAGCTAAACTTTGTTGATATCATTTTTTTTTTGTTGTGTTGTATTATTATTATTTTTAATTGCTTGCTTTCAAATTGTTTGTCGTTTGGTGTGCGAGTTAATATTAATAAAATGTTTTTCTTGTCGCCAATGGTGCTGTGATGTCACGCTGAATGTCTACTGAGTCCAACTTTACCCTAAAAATGCATTATTGCTTAGCTCTAAGGCGGAATTAAATAAATTGTAAATACAAAACTATATAAAACAGTTATAATTGTATATATAGGCGTATATATTTAAGTCCACAAATGTATTGCATAGTTTTAGGCGATTATGGCATTTTTTTAGAACATTGTAAGACTGGATGAAAATAAGAGTTACAAAAATTTCCAAAAACTAAAAGGGTATCGACAAAATTTTTATGAAAAGCAATATGATTCCCTAGATAAAAGTCACCTACTATGTAAGTATACATACATATATAGGTGTATAAGTTGTCCGAGGATTTATAGGTGACTTTTGTCTAGGGAAGACCTATATAGCGGCCTTGAACTCGAATTTTAAGCTACCAACCGACTTAAATTATATTCGCATTAAGAGGCTTTTGACACTATAGTAATTTAACTGCCAATGAATGAAACAACTCATCATCAAAAGGGGTCTGTAAGGAAGATATATTTTTTTAGTGTTAATTGTTTATTGTTGAAAATATCCTTACTGTTTTAGTATGGACTTAATCTCAATATGAAGTCAGGGATTATTCGTATGGCAAATTTGTTTACCGTTTCAAAATTTATAGTTCAGCTCAATTCAAATAAAAAATTGTGTATGACAAATTAAGCTAAATTAACACAGGTTAGGTAAATAGACTGTTTTTTGTGAGGTCACGAATAATCACACATAGACAGCTAGAGATGCACGTCCATTGTGATGCCCAGAACTCCTAGAGATGGATCACAAAGGCGCCTAGAGCCTGCCACAAATTTATTGAGGCGGCTAATATTAACCGTAGAAAGTATGACAAGCGAGATGCTAGTCTAATGAAAGCTGGATAGTGGAGGAGAATGTTTTTAGATGTTTCTACCTCATCATCCTCATTACAGTTTTGACAAATTGAGTCTTTCAAAATCTTTAACCTCACCGCGTGAATGTCAATGGGACAGTGTGCAGTTAGAACACCTATCATTGCGGCGATGTGAACTTTGCTAAGAGCTAGCAGTTCAATGAAACTTTTACGTTCCACTCTGGACCAGAAGGCTTTAGCAACCCAACAAGTACTTGTTGCTGACCAACGTTTGCTGAGCTCGCGTGAAATCCATAGATCCACCGCCCGACTGAAACCTTTGCATTTTGGTAAGTGTGCTCTTTCTGGCAAGCTCCGCTGTGGTCAGGCAGCCAGCCAAGCTTAATATGGAAGTAGCTTGATGCTATTGCTAGTAAGATCATGCACGCCTTGACTAGCTTTGAGCTCACTGTTAGTGATTTTGTGCAGATTAGGAAATGAACTTAAAAAATAAGTGTTTCTAATACTTAAAATTAAGAAATATACTGACTGACAATATATATTTATATTTATATATATATATAATATATAATTACTACAATTACAGTTCGGTTATCCAAGTTCCACCTTACCTATCTCAGAGAAATATCTGGGAACGGCAAGCAAGATCGGTTACCATCAGCAGTGTTGCCAAGTTGAAAAAAAAAATCATATTATATATATATTATCTATAACGAATTTAAAATCAACTATTCGGAATAAAAATCTAATTATAATAGAAAACTGCAAACATTTTTAATTTGTCTTAAGTCACATGCCAATTTTGGCACTTTCAATGGCATAACAACGTTCATTCAATCAATTTATAGTTTAATTGATTTTGCCAGCTATTCTGCAATACTATAAGAATTCATTATTTCCATGAAGATATTGTATGAAATGCGCAAATATTTAATAGATAAATATTAAATAGAATGCGCTGTCAAGCTTGATTGATTGATTGCAAGTACCCCATATTAAGCAAAGCAAACGCCTTGATTGATGCGGCAATCGGTAAACTACTGAAAGTCACAGAAAGTGATACCTTTTTAATGAAATATATATATACAAGTATATCGCATATACAGATACTTAATGCATCTTCTCAAACACGCCGCGACTGCGTGTAACTATTGGGAATATTCCAAGGTAGATATTTCAGGTGATAGACTCATGTATAGACAACGTGCAATGTGCGACTCATATGCTTTTCATAACTTTGAGCTAATTTTAAGCCGGGATTTATTTTTATACTTAACACATTTATAAATAAAATCAAAGTGTTCAAAAATAGATAGACTTGACACTATAGCTTAGCGACTTGGCGAAAACACTGCTATTTGTAGCAGCTCTCTAAGCGGCAGCAAATAATCTTACCAAAAGCAAATATTTTTTTGGTGGCACTAAGCGCCTGACTCGGATCAAATCGTGCGAAATTATTTCTTTGTCCAACAGCAGCGTTTATTGCTATTCAAATTGTAGCAATACAACAACATTATCGGACAGACGGAAGTGTAAACTTTGAAACTTGGGTTATAGGGTACATAAAATAGCAGCGGTTGTATAAACTTTTTATATCCAGAACGGGATATATGTAATTTTCCACGAAGTTTGCAACACACAGAAGACAACGTCTCAAACCCTGTTAAATATATATACAAATGATCATTGTGACCAGCTGAATCGATTTAGTCATGTTCGTCTGTTTGTTTGTATATACGCGAACTAATCCTGCAGTTTTTAATATATCGATCTGAAATTTTGCACACTTCCTTTTTTTCACAAAAATATATTAACCCACTGTAGGATATAGCTGCCACTGAACGGTCAAAACAAAAAAGCCCCTGCAGGAAAAACTCTTTTATTTGATCGTTATTGTGCAAGGCTGTGGTACAATCTTCGAATTTATTGTTCAGATCGAACCATATAGCACATAACTGTCATATTGTACAAACTGACCGATCGAAAATCAAGTTTTGTTAAGGGTATTACAAAGGGTGTTTTTTTTTTGTTTAGACATGTGGGTTTCAAGAAGAAATAAAACGCATATAATTTAATGTCATGACCAAGAATTTTGCTTTATTATAAAAAAAGGGTTGCCATTATGTTTTAAAAATGACTTCGAGCAAGTGACTGCCGCGGCTGCGTCGAATAAGTTTCAGCCGAGAAGTACAATTTTAAAACACTTTTTGCAGCAGTTTGAGACCGTATGTGGGCAATAACGCACCAAATATTATTTTCCCTGTATGCCGTCCCTGAGGATACGCATTATCCACTTAAGTAAACGAGGTGCGAAACCGATCCATTGTTGCTCGAATTACCGGCTTTGCTGGGTGATTAACATATGTCGACTGAATATTGAACGCAGCGCGCGATGCGTTCGCAAACCGAACCATTATTTACACAATTTGAAAACGTTGTTCCGGAGTAAGTTTGTGTGTTATGAATAAGCAAGCCGCACTGTGTATAAATCAAATAACAGCTGTCAAAAAGACCAACTCGGAAAAAAGTTGAAAAAAATTATGATAAAGAAAACTCATACGATTGTGAAAGTAATTTTTTTTTTTATTAAGTAATCAGCGAGGCTCACTCAATATCAAACAAACCACTGTAATCTGCTAGGTAGTTGAATTGCAGATCAGCTATTGCCTCACCTAACGACAGCAAGCGGCAATCTGTAGCAGCAGCCGTACGTCAAAATTGATAACGGCACGTGCATTCAATTTGTAAACAAAACACTCACTATTTTTAGAATAACTCAGTGTGTGAATAAATATTTTTGACAATTTAACATGATTATAAATTTAGAACAAAGACCTGCGCGAGAGACTTTACTCATATTCGGGAATTATTTGTTATATAAAAACCTATAACTTTTTTGAACCGCAATACACTTGATAACACGGCGTAATAATGACTATCAAGTTGTTTTTAATTTGGGCCTTAAATATGTTTTCTTTGTTGCCTGGCATATTGTGTTGCCCATAAATCTTATTTATCGGGGTTTTGGAATAACAAAACAATAATAAGGATGTTGTGCTGTGGCTGTTGCAAAAACATGTTGTGGCTTTGATACAATTACTAAAAATTAAAAAAAAAATGTATTTCTAAAAAGTATTGTTTTCAAATCAAATATTTTGCGAAATAATTAACGTTTCAAATTAACACAGTACACGCGAGTAATCACAGTTGCTATGGTTTTGAACATTTGTAATTAACTAAAGGAAAATATTTGCTCTATTGATTGGTTAATACGAAGGATTTGTTTAAGTAATTTCACAATATTGAGAAATAACTTTAAATAATGTTTAAACAATTAGAAGTTTTATAATAATTATATATTATAATATATATATTAATTAATACTGAAGAAACGTGCATGAAAAACGTGCAGTAAACTTTTAGTTATATTGAGAATAGTACTAATATTGTTTCAAATTTTGAGAACACTTATTAAAAAATATTCTTAGTGACGCAAATTACTTTAGTTTATTATAGCAGTTAATATTTAATGTTATTGAAAATAGTTATCTTTTATTTACATTTTCGAGAACAGAGAATTTATACACTAAATATATAACAAAAACTATTCTTAATTGAGTCGATTAAGTTCCAAAATAGGTATTTATTTAATAGTTAATAATCAAGACTATTTTGGTTAAATCTTTAGTCTATATCCAAAAAACTTAAATTTTCACTGCAATTTTTGTAAATTAAACCCTATTTGTACTTATGCAACAGCTGCTACAGATTATAATAGTTTTGTTTACCTAACGTTTGTTTATATAACCTAAAACTAATTTTAATAGATATGGAGTTATAAATATGTATATAAATAATCAGGATAAAGTGATGAGTTTAAATTATTAAATGCAATAACTAAGCCGCAAATTAAGATACAAAATGGTCATTGGATACAATGAATCGCAACAACGAGGGGCAACAGCAGTTTGAAAATCTTTAAAAAGTGGTCGTGGCCCAGCCCTTTAAGAGGTTTCATGTGTATATATCCCAAACTATTAAAAGCTACAAGTATGCCACTGAAATTTGCGCGGAAAAAATCCATTTGACAGTTCTTACGACAGTGTGAAAAAGGGTAAAATCAAATGGCAACCACGCCTACTCCCTTTATTACGGTTATGTTGAAAACTACTAAAACTGCGCTTACTCACTGAACAAACGCGCCATATTAAATTTCACAACCAAGTTGGTAGAGGGCTTTACAGAAGCAGCTTTAAAAATTGCAAATTCGGCATGGCACCGTCCACCACTAGGTAATAGTCTACATCTCAGAAACTGCTTAATCAATTTCAACAAAACTGATTTGTGCGATCATCTCAACATTCCTATTATACGACGGGCGAAATCAGATTATTTCTTCTATACAACTAATTTTCAAATTCCTTTTGACTTTTGCATTTTACGTTATGCAAATAAAAGATAAAGAATAAAACTTTGCAAAATAGTGCTCTAAAAGTATTTCATCTTACGCCCGTAAATATTCGAAATTCGAATATAACTTTTCAAGGACCCTCATACCAAATATGTGGACGCCAATGAATATAGCTAATTTTTTACCGAACTTTTCGGTCAATGTGTGAGATCTAGTATTAAAACCCGATGAGAATAATTCTGTGACGACAACATGCCATTGTGCTAATAATGGGTGAAATCGGGTCAATACTTCCCTTAATTCCCATATATATAATATACATACAAATTTTCGAACTTCCTCTTGACGTTAAACCGCATAGTCGATCAATATGTAGGCAATCTTACCGAAATACAAAAATAATCTTTTTTTAATGGCAATGTATCCTCTTGCCAAAAATGGACAAACTCAAGGCAACAGTGCCCCTCTTCCGCATATACCTAAAATTCGGTATTTCAAACATACGATTGACTTTATATCTTATATCGTATATAAATTAAACTGTGATTTTTCTTAATGGCATTATTTCTGGTAATCATATGTCTTAATACCAAAACTAGGTAAAATCAGTTCAAAATATTCCGTAGCACCCATATACTTTATATAAGAAAATTGAATAAGAATTTCAAACTTCCGGCTGACTTTTTTTTTTGCAAGTTGCGAGAGTATAAAATGTTCGGTTACACCCGAACTTAGCGCGTCCTTAGTTTTAGAAGTTTTCAACCTAAATTGAAATTATGATTTTCACACTATGTGAGACGGTGTTAGAATAACTTGTGCTCAGAATAGTGGGTTGATATAGCTTTAATGGCTTGCGAAATATTTATATTAAATCTTATAAAAAGTTAAGTCAGCTCACTTTTTAAATCTTTTAAATCATGAAACCAAAATTTTTAATATTGTATTATATATAATTTTATTCCAAATATACATATATACTTGTATGTATTTACTATATATGTATACGAATTTATAGTAGAAAACTTATATGCCTGTATGAGCACAAACTGAAGACTAACAGGTTACTAAGATGACCGAAATAAATGTTAGTAAAATAAAAAACTTAAGAAAAAAGCTCTTCATAGCTAATCGTAAGCATACATATGTATATCCTAGGCATGTATGTATGTTTATATTCATAAACGAATAACATTGTCTCATTTGCTTATATAATTACATTATCATAAAGTTTGTAAAAAACTTGCTTTAAAACCGCTACTCATGCGCTTGAGCTTATTATTGGCAGAACCTCAGTGCTTTAGGTACGCCACCAGGTCGTATGAGTAACCAATGTGAGTCTTCAAAATTTCATTAAACTTTTTAATATACGAGGCTCGTGCATATCTATTTAAACATACACAAAATATATTACCACAGTGTATGGTATATATATACATACACACATAAAAATAATACAACTCATCTTTTACTCACGTTTGGCTGCCAGCTCTAATCATATTGGGTGATTTTTTCAATTTCATGCTAATAAAGAGTTAATAAAAGCGAATACAATGCAAATACAAGCTGCAGTTAAGCGATAAAATTTATTTTGAGTGTACGAAAGTGTGTGTTATACGCAAGTCTTGTGTGTTGTTAAAAAATTAAAAAACATTAAAAAATTAATATCAATTAACATATTTATTCGAAAAATTTGAAAAATACACAAAGAGAAGTAAAAATTGCCAACTAAAACGCCTATAAAATTCAAGTTCGGACTTTTGAATATAAAGTCTGCAGTGGATAACACGAGTGAACGATATCAGTTGAGTAGCGCAAGAAAAGCGGTGCCTGTTACTTGGGAAAAATAAAAAATAACTTGAAATTTTCACAAAAACTTCAAAAATTCGTGTGTGTTAATTTTTGTTTTTATTTTCATAATAATAATCAATTGCGGTAAAATAAAAATGGATGTTATAAGTTTAGTTGACGAGTTCGCAGTGACGGGACGCGATTTCCATAGTAAATATATTGACTCGCGCACGGAATCTTATGAGAATCTCAACGTTCTAGATAATTCTTTAAAAGTGATCAGCGCCGAAATGCTGAGTGACAAAGCGCTTGCTCAGGAATTGGATAAAAACGAGAATTTAGAATTGAATCATTATGATGAAGCTGTGCTGACCGAATTGGTGGAAGGCATTTGCATGCAGCAACAGAAGTCGACTTTTGTCAAAATCGTGTCCAAATATTTGAGGTAAATTGCTGAAAGTGTTGTTGTTGTTGGAGAAAAAATTTCGAAAGAGCATTTTTGTAGTATACATATCGGAGTGTAAAAATAAAAATTATTAAAAAACAAGAAAAATGTTAACTTCGGCTGCACCAAAGCTATATACCCTTCACAAAAAAAAAAGTTTTCCATACAAAAACTTGATTTTGATCGGTCACTTTACATGACAGCTATAAAATATCAGCTATCTTTGAAGATTGTAAGGCTGTCTTGGATAACAATCTGTGCCAAGATATCTGGTCAAATAAAAAACTGTTCCGTAGAAGAACTTTAGTTTGATCGTTCAGTTTGTACGGCAGTCTGCCGATAATTGTCCGATCTGTTCAGAGAATATAACCCTGTGCGGGAAAATAATTGATACCTAATTTCGTGAAGATATCTTATCTAGTAAAAAAGTTGTTTATAAAAGGGCTTGTTTCTTTCTGGACGTTACAAATCTCATGGCTTACCTTTGTGTGGCTCTATGGTATGTGGGATGTCTAGAAATCGAATTTAATTTTTTTTCGTGTTCATAAATGAGATATTTTTATATTTTTTGTCCGCAAAAGTATGTATTGAGGTTAAAAAGTGTTTAAATTAATTATTCAAGGATTTGAGACATTTTTTGGTGTGTGTCTTTGCTAAAATATGTAAAGTTAAGTATTGCGCCTAAATGTAGGCCAAGTAATTTTTTTTGGCAAGTAACGGACTTAAACTGAGCTGTCCTTAATGTTTAATGGGTGACCCTTATACATGTACAAATGTATGACAAAATTAATGAATGAATAAAAACTCCACAAATTTAGCGTAACTCCTAAGGAAGTTTAAAAACAAAACTGAGCAAAACGAATATATAATAAATAAATTGTTTAAAAATATGCGATAAATCTCAGTTTTTTAAAAAACAATACACAGCTGCAATTCTGAACCTAATCTTATCAACATAAACATCCTTCAATAAATCCAGATGATTATATTTTGGCACGTGTCGCCGATTTGCTAAAGACAAAGGTCTACCCACTTTTTCGCAATACATTTTCGAAACAATCAAATTTTTATATCTTTTATAAAAAATATGGAATCTTAAGTAACAGCAATTTATAAGCAAATATAGAAATACCTAGATCTATTAAAACAATTTTAAACTTAATAATGAAAAATCAGCTATTTTTGGAGACGCTTTTCTTTATCTTTATGGTCTCCATAATTGAAAAAATGCTTACTGTATGGTTTTACAGTTTAGTAGCCTACTAACCAGACTTCGTACTCGTGCAGGCAATGCGTTATTCTTAAATTTTATTTGCCTCGTCTGATTAGATAAAATTTGTGACTCAAACCGAGTTCTGCACTTTATTTTCTTATTGCACCGCCCATAAATATTTGTACTACCTGTTTCGTCACACACATACACAGATATATGGAAGATAAACTTGAACTGTTTTTTTTTTTTAATGAGATAACACGGCTAGTCATCGAACAGCTAACCTGTAAAGCTCGAACCTATTTTTGCTTACGTAGTTTCAAGTTCATGGAAATGTTGATGGTTGCTGCAGTTAGGTCTTTTGATATAGACTATAATAACTCATCAGTTGTTCATCAGTTTGTTATTAACTTAATTGCTTATTATGCAATTTTTCTGGACATTTCTTCTTTAACTCAATTTGATTTTTAATATCAGTAGAGTTTTACTACAGTTTAAGGTCTTTTAAAATAAGGTTGCGCTGCAGAACAAAAAATAATGTAATTTTTAATATGATATTATATCATTACCAAAGCAGTGTGTGAATAGATAATTAGTAATTTCTTCAGACAAAGCTTGAAGACCGTTTTTACGGCGACCGAGTTTGCTTACCCGAATCGAACGCAATTTATATCCGCCGATGCACTATTCTTTTCTATCTTCTACACCTTACTTCAACTTATTTGTCTTTGAAATTCATTTGCTAATTCTGGTAGATCTTTCTAGGAAGTTCGCACCAACTTTGTTTCCATTAATACACTGGCTGTGATAGAAAAGAGCACAAAAACGAACTGAGGTGGAGATTGGATCTTTTGGGAACTCGTTTGCACTTATCTTATAAAATAAATGAATTTTGTAAATGGCAGCTTTTACATAAAACACTTTAACAATATATAACTTGGACAATTTATTCTTGAAGTAAAGGAGAAGAAATCGAATTGCTGTCTTAGGCTTTATGAAACATATATTTGAGTGTATAAAAAAACAAGTCCGAACTTTAACAAAATGTTATTTTCGCTTTCATCGAAGCTTTGATACCTTTCCCATATACAAAAGATTCCATTCAAAAACTTCATTTTGATCGTTTAGTTTGTATGAGAGCTATATGCTATAGTGATCCGATATCGGCGGTTTCGTTAAATGAACAGCTTCTTGGGGAGTAAAGTACCGTGTGAAAAATTTTAGATCGAGGGACTAGTTCGCGTATGTACAGAGAGACGGACAGACAGACATGGCTAAGTGGACTCATATCATCATGCTGATCATTTATATACAGATTTTAGAGGGTCTCCGACGTTTCTTTCTGGGTAGTACAAATTTTGTGTCAGTTTTGATATACCCTGTTCAGGTATATATCGACATTTTCATACAAAATGCTGGCTACTAGGTCAATCTACGGAGTCACCTCTTTCAAAAGAGCCTCGATGGACGACGGTGATTCCAGGAACCAGAGCTATCCGAAACAAAATAATACATGGGGTCTTAATCTTAGATAAGACTTGTTACTGCAAGTTAATTATACGTCCTGCGAAAAGGGCGGAATTTTAAAAAGAATTGAATTTTTTACCGAAAAAATGAGCAGAAATTTGTTAAAAAATAAGTTATTTTTTTATTGCGAAGCTACAGTAAAAATATAAAATACACATGTGCGATAGCTTTCGAGTACTATCCTCGTCCGTTTTGGGCAATTTGGGTAGTATGGAGGAACGCATTTAAGGTTTTATGTAGTGAAGCTGGCTGACACGAACGCTTTAGCACCTTACAGCTGATTAAACGAGGTAAAATTTTAGCTATTCGGCCAATCCTTGACTGGCCTTCTTTACCAATTTCGGACATATTGCACTTGTTGTAATTATTAATATTGGTGATAAGAAATATATGATAGATAGATCCAAGTTATACAATGTTTTGAACGTCTCGACATTACAGCGAATTAAGCAGAGCAACATTTTTTCGCTATTTTAGGATCATGAAATGTAGCCAAAAAATGTAATATTTTGAAAATTGTAGACGTGCTTAACCAACCAAGTCAGCTGCTTTCAATTAGTATGGCGCTAAACAAGCATAAGCCATTTTCAGTCTAATTCTTTTATTGCAAAATCTAAAAATAGCATTATATTGCTCCCATTGCACGTTTGCAAATATTTCCATTCTGCAAAAAGTAAATACAAGCGATGGTTATATTTATATTATTTGAATAAATATGATATGCGATTTTTCTAAAATAATATATTCTGCGTAAAAACAGCTTGCACGCTTACCATATGTCTAACAATAGATCTTATATCTAAAGCGGTTTAAATATATATCTATACCTGTATATATAATATGTATATAAATTTCACAAGCAAATATTTTGTGCAAATGGTTAAAAACACTTAAGTAGTTTAAGTACTAAAATATTAAATACTTAAGCAAATATTATGTAGATTATCTGCCATCTAATATATCACTATCTATTTCTTAATAATTTCACCAAGATGCGCTAATTAACACCTTTCGCCGCGCGCAAACAAAAACCGCTGGCAAACGCTAATAAATATTTATTAAAATCTTAACATTAATAAAAGTGTTGTTAATTTGATACAAAAACGCCGATAAAAAAGCGGCTAGGAGAGACGCGTAGTGTTGAATCGCAGGTGAGTGGCGCGCACGAGTCTCACGCTTGCGGAGCGGAGGGTTGGGGTCGCTTTACACTACGGTTTAGAGGGTTGTCGAAGGCTAGGCAGGGGCACGTGCGATTTTGCTTGTTATGCCGATCACAAATCTGCTATATAATTGGTGTACAACGTGGACCTGCAAGTCACTAGCGCGCGTTCAAGCTGACAGAGCACAAGTGCAAATTCATAAGCGAACAATATTTGGTGATTTAATAAATTATAATAAATCAAAATACGATTAAAAGTACTCAGTGTTAATTAGAAATTGAGAATATCATTGATTAATAGCAATTTAATAAGAGTTTTTAACAAAAAGTTGTTTGAGTAAATAAACAGTCGCGCATACGCCATGGAGGTCCAAAGCAGTGCAGTTGAGAATTATAGCTTTGTTGGTGTTGATTTTAAGGACAAGGATACGTTGAATTTAAGCTCAATTGAAGAGGAAGCTTACGCAAAGAGTGATAGTGAGAGTGATGTGGGCATTACGATTGTGATTAAGAAAGTGAATGATGATGGAGAAGAGTCCTTAATTGACATTATACCAACAACTAATGAAACATGCGCTGAAACTGAAGCGAAAAATCAATTGGAGAAAAAAGTGGAAGAAGCTAAGGAACTGCAAGAGACCACACAAATTATCGAGGAAATTATCGAAGGCGTAGCGCTAAATCATAGGCGTGGCACCATTATACGTACCATATCGGCAATCATAAGGTAAATGCTACGCGGCAAGCTAAACAAAGCAAGCAGTTAATAGTAATAAAATATAAAAATATATATAAAATAATAAAGGAAGAAAAACCATAAAATTATATATCAATTATAAATGCAATAAAGTCAAGGGCATAAAAAATGAATAAAAAAGTTAAAGTAAATAAAAATTTTGCATAAGAACAATAACAATAAATTAAAAGATAATAAACAGCAACGCATATATATTAGTGAGGTGTAGAACTTATGAAAAGTGTATATGTTTGTATTTGTAACAACGTGTTACCCGTTTAATACGCTAAACAGTTTGATACGAAGTTTGTAACACGCAGAAGCTAACGTCGGAGACTATAAAGTATATATGTAAATATATTTGGATGATCATCGTAACGAGCTGCATCGATTTAGCCATGTCCGTCTGTTTGTCCATCTGTCTTTAAACACGAGAAAAATATATCTCCAAAAACTATAAACTTGATTATATGAATTTTGTATGTCAATTTTGAGGTTATGTAAAAAAGGTGTCAATAAAAAAGTTCTAGATTGTTTTATTACCTATGATTTTACCATATAACTTTATTCTATAGCACTCGTAGTTTTGCCGGAAATCGAGATAAAGCGTTTGAGCCCTTAAAAATTCATCCCTCTCCTTCCTCTTTCCGACAACAGAGTACTCGTAGAGTATTTACCCTTGCATTTTTTTATTTTACTTTTCATTTTTAATGTTATTCGGTTATATTTTTTTTTGCTTTCAAAAATTATCTGTCATTATATTGCATTTAATCTTTTGAAAGATTATTCTTTAGATACATATACATATGTATATCTAAAAAATTCTGAAACATTTTTTTAAGTTTTCTAAAATTTTATAAAAAATAATATAATTCTTAATTTTTCAACTTTTATATGTTTTCAAAATTCTATTAAAAAATTAAAAGAAAATACTGTATCTCTCATGCAAAAAAACAAAAATAACTGTGGCCTACATTTACTGTGTTAGCTTTAAATATTTAATATTTGTAATTTGTCGAAATTTTTAATATTTGTTCTGAATTTCTAGAATAATAATTGAAGGTTTTGTAGGAGAAAATTTAGTAGTTTATTTTTGAAACTTTAAAAAAAATATAAAATTAAATTCCTCAATTAATCTAAAGAGGCGTAGCAAGTCTGCCCATTTACAAAGTGAAATTTTACGAGGGTTACCACCAGTTTGAAACTTTCAAATAAATGAAAAAATATGAAATTATTACAGTAGAGCATAAAAAAAATTTAGGAAAGATTTTTGTCAGAAGTGAAATTTTTATTAGAGCTGGCAACTTTTTGAAAATTTTAATTTAAAAAAAATTATTAGGTTAGGAAACAATTTGCTATTGGTATTAAACTGAAGATCTTTAAAAATTAAAAATTTTGCAGCGGCTACTACCTTTTCCAAATTTTAAAGCAATAAAATACATCATATAAAAGAGTTTTTTAATTAAGTGAAATATATTTGAGGAAGGTTTCTATCGGAAATATTTTGGAGTTAATTTGTCAAGTGTTTGAAAATTTGAAATAAAAAAAAAATAACTTCACATCACAAAGAAAATCTGTCGAAGGTTGCCACCAGTTTGAAACTATTCTTCAATGAAATCGATTAAATAAAACAGTTTTTACAAAAACTGAATAAGTGTTTCGGCAATATTTCTTTCCGAGATATTTTTGGTTGCAAATTCTTCGTAAGTTTGAAGACAAAGAAATTTGTTAGCTCACGAAAATCTCAACATGGGTACGAAATCTAGTAAGAAGTCTCAAGGTTTACAAAATAAGATAGCAGCAGAGTTGTCAACTTGTAAAAGTTTAGTTTAAATTCTTTGCTAAATTAAATTTTACAAATATTATTGGTATGCAATTTTACAATTTTATTATGATATATTTTCTGGAATATTGAAAAAAAAATAAAAAAAACTATCTTTTGAAAAATTTTAATACATATTAAAATAAATATTTAGGACATGTCCAAGCCGAAGTGAAACTCACTTCTCTGAAGTTTATTTTTATGTCAAACATTTTTTTTCTAATTTCATCACTTTATCAATATTAAAGATTTCTCGTTGCCTTTTATTTGTCGCACAGTGTCTTTAGAGAACTTATCGCTTCGTACCGCAATCTCGCAGTGTCAAGTGGCGTCGTTTGGCACGCGCCACTTTCGAATGTTTATAGCAATATATACATATATGTGAGTGAGTGTTCACAAAGAACTGTTAACTGTAAAATAAAATTTAAACTCTTCTCTGCTTGATGAGTCAATTGTTGTCAAGCTTCCAATTTTTTTTTTTTGCAAAATTAATGTCTATCAAACTCAGCACATGTACATATATACACATACGAAGTGTTGTATGACTTTATGTATACTTGATGTACATACATATGTATATACATACCAGACAGCAAACACATTTGAAAATCAGCAATATTCAAATTAATTGCATTAATTTGTTTAGATTGTTCGATTTCAAGTGTCTTTTAAATACCGTTACATGTATGTACAATGTCTTTTCGTTTTCTTTGTTTTTTTTTTTGCCCACAACAACGAATTCGCTTTGGTCTAGCCTACAGAAGCGTTTCTTATCGATGCGACCGTGAGTAGATTTATTCCGAAAACAAACAAAAAAAAAAACATGAAAAATATTGCATAATTTAATTTATTACTTTTTACAAATAAATTTTAGAAAGTTTTCTTCTTAGTAAATCTTTAATCATTTCTATAAACACCGTTATTTATATAATTACATTTTCATAAAATTCATTATTAATGCATTATCTGCGCATATAATAAAGTAATTTCATTTACTATTCCGTTACTTTGAAATTCTTTATCTCTTGTTGTTGTTATTGCTGTTGCATTGATTGTAGTAATTGCTCCTGTGAGCTGCATTATTTCAATTGTGTAGTTTTGAAAATTTCTATAGTATTTAATAAACCGTTATTTTCGATATTTTTTTTCGACTTTTTGGTAATCAATGTCTGTCCGTTGCTTCTTAAAAAGCATATACATTTTCAGTTCGAAATAAGTAAATTTGGTTTTGTATTAGCTTCGAAAACTTTGTTTTCTGCTTGCATAAACGCATTGTTTTGCTTAATTAATTTGGTTATTGTTGTTGTAATAATATACACTAAACAACTCAAAAGATATTCTATGATTAGCACCACAGGTTCTAACGTATATATGGGCGAAACAGACTGCGATGAAAACGATCCAACAGATGGGTAAGGGTTTAGAAAAATATACACTTAAAAAAAATTGTTTTCAAAATTTTTTAATTTTTTGTTAATATTTCAAATATTATAAAATAATTACATAATAATAAATATTGCTTATTGGTTGCTGTACAAAATGCAAAGCAAAAAAAAAATATAGAAAATATACACAGGTTTGAAATATCAGTTCTCTGACCACAAGTTTTCGACAGCAAGCACTAACCTAATGTTAGGTTAGATGAGGTTAAGAGGTCGATCTTAACAGGTATCTCACTTGGACAGCTTAGAACGTCTAATGTTAGTAGATTAAAATTTAGTAAACCATTGAGGCAAAATAGTCGCTGATAGAGATAGTATTCAAAACCAAATTTTTGCAATAATTTTTCACTTTATTCTTCGAATACTCTTAAATAGTATACGGAGCCACAGTTTTTTCGGTATAGCCCAAAAACTCGTTAAAAGTTTCACCAATTTTATAGATATGCTACTTTGAACACACCATTAGATGCTTTCAAATGATAAAACATTATTTCCATGCGATCCATCGTGTATTAGTATCTTCAATAATTATAATGTGAAAAATTAGAAAGGTTAAGCTTTAGACATAATTTGTCTATATATATATATTTTTTTTTGGTTTTTCCTTCATTTCGATTCCAGAAAATTTTTCTGATTAATTGCCGAACTTTTGGATAGCCTTGAAGTTGGAAGCCGATATTGAAGATCCACATATTGAAACCTACATATAATCGTAGTAGTTGTTTGAACTAATTCAAAATATGATTCTGGACTTCCGACTGAAACAGCAAATATATTTATCCATATATAAACGCTTTATAGCCGCCTAACCATTTCAAAATTCCATATTCTAACTTATTAATTCCATCGAAATGTATAAATTTTTGGATTTAACAAAAGTTATATATCGTTCTTTATAAATAGTTGACATTTTTCAACTTCCGAATCTGACTTGAACTAAAAAAAAGCAAAACGAAAAAAAATAAGTGGAATATGGATTTCGAAACGGGCTATCTGGAGCTTTAGAGATACAGTTGGTCATATGCTGGAGACCAAGAAACTTGCATTTTAATGGTAATGTGTTTTCAAATTACTCTTGAGCCTAGCACTATAAAGAAGTCTGAAAGCAGTCCTACACTTTATCCGTTGTGAGAATATAAACCTTAAATGCCATCCTGTTTGGATCTTTGTTCCCAATTATGAGATGTAATCCTTTCCTACATCCAAGCCTTTATTAGCTGTCCGTTTTTATCTTAATTATCATTTCAAATTACTGATTAATAAATTGTAATTTATATTCAAATTTTTTCATATCTATATCTTTACTCAAGTCGTCTAGGTTCCAACATGCTACAGCGCTTTAACTAAATATTTTTATACTCTCGCAACCTGTTGCTACAGAGTATAATAGTTTTTTTAATATTATAGAATTTAGCAGCAAAATCTTTTGTTGACATAATTTCAAGCAAATATAAATATAAAGTCAGTAAATTTCTCATCAAATCAAGTTATGTTCTAACGTAAATAATAGGTTACTTAAAAAAGATGAACCAATTAAGTATTTTAGATGCTTAAATTGAGGGAAATGATTTCGACTAATGCCTATTTACAATTCATTACTAAAAAATCTTAGATTGCATTGCGAAAGAAAGAGCAAAGTTTTGGAGTATTTCTATTTTCGCATTCAAAACTAAATTTTTTAACATTAAATTCCATTTTGGTACTCAAAGTTATATTTCCAATTTGCAGTTTCGAAAAAATTTCCAATTTCTAATCTAAAAATTTTTCATTCATCATGGTTTTTGAATTTAAAATTAAATGTCCAACTTTTAATTATGCTTTTCGGATTAAATAATTAAACTTCCAACATTTAACTCAGATTTTTAGATTCACAATTAAATTTCCCATTTTTAATCCAAAAATTTTATATTAAAAATGTGAATTCGGGATTCACAATTAAATGTCCAACTTTCTATTCCGATTATCGGATTAAGGCATTACATTTTTATACAGAAAATATTTCATTCATCATGGTTTTGAGATTCAAAATTTAATTTCCAACTTTTGATGCCGATTTTCGTATAAGAATCAAATTTCTAACATATTATTTCGATTTTGAGTTCAAAATTAAATTTAAAAATTTTAATTCCGATTTTCGGATTGAAAAATTCAATTTAAAATTTTTAATCTAAATTTGTTTAATTAAGCAATTTGCAGCCTTCAATATAAAAATATATAAGTATTAAATTATTTTCTATTTAAAAAAGGTATTTTTTTTTGGTAAAACCTGCAAAAAATGTACACTTGAATCACACACGTGTGTACGACTCTTTGAAGGCGTCCAAAAAATTTACATAACATTAAATGCAGACAAAACATTGATTTGCATGTCGTTCGTCTATTATGTAATTATCATCTCAAAATAACATTCATTAGCGTTGTGAGTCCAAATTCCTTTACAAATGTCTCACCTCGATTAGTTATAGCCTAAACTAAGGTATACTCATATTCACTCATACATTCTCTACTACAATAACATGATTGTTATGAATGAGTGGATACATGGCAGTGTACATAGAAAATAACGTTAGTTAAGTGACGTTTATGACAAGTACTTAAATCTCAAAAAGTATGCAAACATTTCCGTTCACATTCACCTGCCTACATTTGCTTGCGCTCATACATATCTCTGCTCTCCACTCAAGCATACTCGATGGCATGGACACTACAGAAGTGCAGCATACATACAAATATATGTATATGTTATGTTATTTGATTTATATGCCTGTTACTTATACATAAGTACTTAAAGTATATAGTTGTTGGGTTTTTTCAACCAAATCTTTCATACCTTTCCACATACATATAGACAAACATCAATTGTATAAAACGAGACGATACATACTAACAACATACATATTTATATATATATGCATACATATATGTATATATCTATGTACATATTTACTACATATGTATATGTAAACATTTGCTGGTATATACATGTATATGTATATGTATGTGTGTGCATGTGTTACATATGTACCATAATAAGATGCCCACATGTACTAACTAACAGCTTTTCACTCTGCTAACTTTTGACACATTGCTACTAACTAATGCTCGAAAATTAGATTAGAAAAACAAAGCATCACTTACCAATCACTTGCTAATTAATTTCTTTTACATTTTTTTGCAAAATTCTTTCTACAACCTCGTCGAATAACAACAGTCATCGGGAGCAGGAGCAACGCAACGCCGAAGATGTGCTCTTCGATATGTTCTACAACGAGGAGACCGGACTTATATCGATGGGAAAATTTTTGGCCGCCCTCAAGACCACCGGCATTAGGCGCAGCGATCCACGCATACGTGAATTGATGGAGAATTTGAAGAAGGTGCATAAGTTGTCGAATTATGAGACTGGTTCGTCGGCGGAAACGCAAAATTTGAATCGTGAAACGTTTAAAGCGTAAGTAATGTTGAATAATAACTAAAAAATTAAAATTTGGTGATTTAATAAAGTTCGGAATAAGTTTATCAAAATAATTCGGTAGTTATAAAGCACCATGATTCTGTATCTTAAGGATTTGATTGGATAAATGATGGGACAGCTTCCAACGTACAGCTGAAAGCTTTTATGACAAGTTTTTTGAAATATTTTTGAAAGAACCCAATGATTTTCTAAAATTTTGAAGGATCCCAAACTAATCTAATATCTCCCTTCCTGCCGGTAGGACTATAATTATTGAGCCAAATGTTTGGATTCAACGCATTTTCAGAAAGTCTTACCAGGTTTTCGAAAACTCCTTTACATTATCGAGAAATTATGGTTCATTAAACTTTTCAAACCGGTTTCTTTAATCTATCCTTTTTAGTAAGCGTTCTTTTCATTCTTTTTTAAGTATGTCAAACTTCTGCTAAAGCTTTTTATGTCGTAGAAAGACCTTTGATTGGATTTTTATACAAATTTATTGTTTTTCGACTTTTGAGAACTAAAAAACTTGAAAAGGCCCAAGTAAAGTATAATTAGTAAAAAAATAAGCTTTTACTCATTTTTGTCTCTAGTGGAAAACGCTTTACGTTTCGGAGAAATATAAATTTAGGCTACGTAGGGCAACCACTAACTGTTATTTGTTTTCTTGCATTACCGGTAGGTTAAGTTAGGTTATACCAGCCGGCTATCATGCCATACAGATGTAGACCTACTGAGCCTTAGTAATGCTAGATGGAGGTTCAGTTAAATTTGACCTGAAGTATTCGTCATACAGCAGGTCAACGCTTTTTGCGAACTTTTAGAGCGACTTGATACCTAATTTTGATACTTCAACTAGTCTTTTGAACTATTAAGCTCTTAGATATCTAAAACGAGCTCTAGATAAGGTTGAAAAGAAGCATAGGAAGTGTTCCAGCATCTCTCTCATGCACACTTTCGGCATACCTATATCTTCGTTATTTATGCCAATCTGTGACCTGTAAGTAGGATATTAGCGCTAATCAATTTGAAAGCATTGAGTCGTATGTATATACTCGAGTAAACCGAAATGATCTTAACTCTGTTTTTCACTTACTCTTTCATTCCAGTGTTGTAGCACAGAATATCGTCCTGATCGCCAAGGCTTTCCGTCAACAATTCATCATACCTGATTTCGTGAGTTTCGTTAAGGATGTCGAGGATATCTACTGGAAATGTAAGACGAACGCCGATGGCGCCGTAGCCAATTACATACCACAATTGGCACGCTACAGTTCCGATTCGTGGGGTGTTAGCATCTGTACGATCGACGGGCAACGTTACTCCATTGGCGATGTGGATATACCGTTCACTTTGCAGAGTTGCAGGTAAATTTGTCAATAGAAATGCATGAGAGCGAGAAAAAAACCACAAAATGTGTTTCGAAAATAATCACATACATGCAATCATATGTGTATGTGAGCAGGTGTTGCTCATTCTGCTTCATACACATAACCAGTTCATATCAAGATACACCCCGTACCCGTACCAGCAACCGTATCACTGCCGTAAAGCTTCAGCAAGCGGACAACGACACGCAACGTAACATGTTTGGTGCAGTGCGACCGGTACTTCCCGGCGTTGGGTGATGATGCGAAGCTGACCCACATGCATACTTGCCTACGAGTACATACCGACGTACATACTTATAAATATACACTTCATTTGCAAATGTTCCACGAATTAATTACACTTCTTTCAGAGCGCGCTCGCTACCCACCTTGGCGTGAGCGTGTTGTGAGCGTATTCCAAGTAATCAGGTGATAAATTGCGTTTTCATTACATTTATCTAATGGATAACGTGTCCGTCGGTGACTTAAGTCTTTGCAAGCAGCATTGAGTGTGCGGCTCTTCGAACGCTGGCTTGAGTTTTCTTATGACCACCTAGCTACCCTGCGGCCGCTGGTGTATCTGGTAGTCCACGTTGTCGTCGTCGCCACTGTGAATCATCTACATATCTATGTTTCACCTTCACGACTGCCTCACTCATTTTGTGTTGTTTGTGTTTGTTTGTTTTAATGCATATGTTGCATTGAAGAATGTAAAGGTTCGTAATTATTTCAATCGATTTAAATCACTGCACAATTTGTGTTTCCAGCAAACCGTTGACGTACGCCATTGCCTTAGAGAAGCTGGGACCGAAGGTGGTGCATTCGTATGTGGGCCAAGAGCCAAGTGGTCGCAATTTCAATGAATTGGTGTTGGATCATAACAGTAAGTGTGTGGAAGTCGACCATAGCGTTTAATAAAAACTGTAAAATTTCTCATTTAATTAATTTTATTGATTTGTTTTTGTTATTTATTTACATTTTGTGTCACTTTAGACAAGCCACACAACCCTATGATCAATGCGGGCGCGATTCTAACCTGCTCACTGCTGCAGGCTTTGATCAAACCAGATATGACGGCAGCTGAGAAATTCGATTACACACTGCATTGGTTTAAACGTCTGTCGGGCGGGGAGAATATCGGTTTTAATAATGCCGTGTTCCTGTCGGAACGTGAGGCGGCCGATCGTAATTATGCTTTGGGTTTTTATATGCGTGAAAATAAATGCTATCCGAAGCGTACGAATCTCAAAGAGGTCATGGACTTCTACTTCCAGGTGAGTCAGTTAATTAAAAAAAAATTTAAAAACTTAATTAAATAAAATATTCAAACCTTAATTTTTTGGAACACTTAATAAATAATTTGGAATTTCTGACAATTTTTGTATTTAAATATTATCAGTATCATAAAAAAAAAAAAATGTATCAAATTGGATTAAAAAAATTCCAAATCCCGAAAGCAAAAGAAAATTTTGAGTCTGTACTTAGGCTAATATTGGTTACTTAAAAAATTGCATATTAACACGATATGCGTATGATAAACTTTTTCGAAGTTTTTTTTATTTTCAATCCCGAAATTATATCGGGATCAACATAGGAACCTGTTTAAAAATAAGAATTTTTGACTAGCTGACATTTAAATAAAGTTCAAAACAAATCCAATTCAATACAACTTTTATTTTCTTTCCCCACAGTGCTGCTCTATGGAGACCACCTGCGAAGCCATGTCCGTGATTGCCGCGACACTAGCTAACGGTGGTATTTGCCCCACCACCGAAGAGAAAGTATTGCGTCCCGAAGTCGTACGCGATGTACTCTCCATAATGCATTCGTGCGGCACTTATGACTACTCCGGTCAGTTCGCCTTCAAAGTTGGCCTTCCCGCCAAATCTGGTGTCTCCGGTGGCATGATGTTGGTCATACCAAATGTGATGGGCATATTTACATGGTCACCACCGCTCGACAAATTGGGCAATAGTGTACGTGGTGTGCAATTCTGTGAAGAATTAGTGAGCGCCTTCAATTTCCATCGTTATGATAATCTCAAACATGCATCGGATAAGAAGGATCCACGTAAACATCGTTACGAGACAAAAGGACTGTCAATTGTGAATTTGCTCTTCTCAGCGGCCAGCGGTGATGTGACAGCATTGAGACGTCATCGACTCTCCGGCATGGATATCACATTGGCCGATTATGATGGTAGAACGGCACTACATTTAGCCGCCTCCGAAGGTCATTTGGACTGTGTGAAATTTTTATTGGAGCACTGTCAAGTGCCACATAATCCAAAGGATCGTTGGGGTAATTTACCGATTGATGAAGCGGAAAATTTCGGACATCATGCCATTGTGGATTACCTGAAAGAGTGGGCAGAGAAGGCTGAAGCGGCCGAAGCGCACACACCCGAAGCGATTATTAAGAATACCGAAGCGGATGAGGTGAGTTTTTGTAGTGCGTAAGTTAATTGATAGCTAAATTTGAGTGCACATTGGATTGGGGATATTTTTTTAAATGTAAGATCTTGCTGCATTTGATGCATTTGAGGGATTAGGTTAATTAGCGGTAATTATTTTTTTTTGGCAGCAATTAGGGTGTTCTCAATCTGCTTGGGGATATTTAACTGAATTGTGGGTGACTCCAGCTCTATATATTAGTAATAAATTTCAGAGCATATGTTTTTTCTTATTCAAATATAAAGTTTTCTAACTTTGATAACGAAGTTGATAGCAAGCCTTTTCACCATATAACGATTTTAGGGCAAACGTTTTCGTGGACTTATGCATGCCAAACTTCAGTGTTAGAATATAAGAAGGATGTTTTCAGGATTGCCTATATCCTAAGATAATGGGTTTTATGCAAAAAACAAAAAAAAAACGTGTTGAGGTGAGAATCTGCTTAGAAAGTGTGCCCATAATTTCTACATATTTTTATACCTAACCATTCCCGTCTGCATATACGCGAGCTAGTTCCTTAGTTTTTGAGATATCAACCTGCAATTTTGCACACGTCCTTCTCTCACAAAGAAGCTGAATATTTGTCGGAACTACCAATATCGGACAATTATAGCATATAGCTGCCACACAAACTGACCGATGCAACTCAAGTCCTTGTATGGAAAACTTTTATATTTGTGTCACGTGGGTATGCTTTATCAACGAATATTCGATTTGGTCCGGTGAGTTTGCAGCTTCTTGTTGATATTACATAACCTGAAAGATGTTGAGTAAAAACTATGTTCACTTGTCATATAACGGTTAAATTTTGCTTAATAATCTGACATTCGGTAAATAGGCGTGGTTAATCGATAAAAACTGCCATTTATAATATAACGGTTTCAACTTTGTGTTGGGTTATCTTAAATTCGATGGTTGTTCCATAGATCGCACATGGACTACTATATGCAGTCCGTTCTGAAGCTATGAAAAAATATTTTCGATATTATTTGCTGTCTTATAATATTTCCCTTTGTAGTCAGTACAAATTTAGTCAGACATTTAATTTCTATTCCCACCATCTCGGTGGGATATCTAAAAGTATGAGCTCCGAAGTGTTTAAGCCTTGATCTCACAATCGTGGGACAATTAAGAAGGAATTGTTGAAATTTTTCCACCTCGTCCTCTTCGATACAGTTTCTGAAGTTGGCATCCGGTAATTTTACTGCGCCGATATGGCAATGACTTGTTAGAACCCTCACAACTAGATAAAGGCTAGCCGTACTGAGGGCAAAGAGCTCACTGAATCTCTCTTGATCGATTTTGTTCCAAAAAAATCATGCGACAGCGTATGAACCGATGGTGGCCCATCGCTGGTAAAGCGCCTGTGAAGCCCAGCTATCCAGTAGTAGAATATAGTTTTTGGGTCACGTTGTATAAAAACTAATCACATTGACTCTTTTTTTTATTCCTTTAGTTTTTGTCAGTCACTCCGATTCACTGTGTTCTTAGCATAAATTTCTTATCTGTTTTTGTTGTTGTTGTATTTTCGTACTAAGCTCGGTTTAAGTTTGATTGATATATTATATTTACCATTTGCCGTTTATAGGAAATAATTACTTCCAATCAGAGCATTAGCTCCGACTACGATCGCAGCGCCACTGCTAGTCCAATACCGTCGGATGCAGGCAGCAGCAGCGGTATTGATGATAATACCAAACCTGGTTTATAAACTCAGCATATGAACATCACGCACACACGCACACACCTATAGACTTAGAACCCATCAATTCGCATCACAAATACACATATACACATACTTAAGACAATGATTTGTTATGATTCCTGGAGAATCTCTTACGAAATGTAAGCCTATGTACCAAAAACAAAAGAAAACAGAAAAAACTCCGAACTCCGTTCGGTAGACACTGCAAATCTTCTAAGCTGCATTATGCATATTTTAAAATATTTCACTTATTTACGATACTTAATTATAGTTTAGTACTTTAGTTGTATTTTTAGGTCCTCTGCATCTCACAACTACTAGAATTGAGAAGAAGAGTCTTCTATTATTTAGCCGTTACAATGGCATTAATGTTTGTATGTAGCAAATAAGTACAGTTTTCTGTTAAAATATTGACCCATAAGTATTTACATGCGTATTGCTTTTTAGTTTATTCAAATAGTCTCAATATTATGAGCGTTTCGCGAGTGATTATTGAGTGGCAAATTGAGCTGCACTCGATTGTGAGCTATTTTAGAGCGCACATTTTGCGAATTTGCATAGAAAAATGTATGT
Source organism: Bactrocera oleae (assembly GCF_042242935.1). Lineage (NCBI taxonomy): Eukaryota > Metazoa > Arthropoda > Insecta > Diptera > Tephritidae > Bactrocera > Bactrocera oleae. The sequence goes on along the minus strand of NC_091538.1, from coordinate 53,249,331 downwards.
TTAAAAGTAATTGTGCACATTTTTTCACCCTACTTTAAAAGAAAGAAAATTCTTAAAAATCTGTGTAAAAGTTTTGTTAAAATTTGCATATTTTCACTCAATATCTTCTTTATGTGAGTGATTACGACAGACTAAGTATCTTGATGTTTGACAAATAATAAATACATAAGTGAAGTGACGGCTTAAGTTTCCTATAAATTATACTTGAAAAATATTCATATGTATAAAAACTAAAAAAAAATTTAAGACGAAAAATATGTTGGAAAATATTAAAAAAATTTAAAAAGTTTTAAAAAGAAAAAATGTGGAAACCTGTGGTTTTAAAAATCAGAGACGCAAGTAAAAAGCGATTTCAAAGCAAACAGAAAGTATAAATGAAAAATTTAAATAAAAAATACACCGTGCAACATGTACAATTAGCTTGAAATAATAAACAAAAATATTAATTTGAAGTTTTAAATTTATGCATACAATTTTTGAGATCTTTAAATTTTTCAACATAAAAATTGAGCGATTTCTAAACACTTTTTTGAACTGCAAAATTAAACAGAAAACAGTAAACTGCAAAAAAACAATTTTTTAATAAACTAAAAACAGTAATAAAAATGTTCATTAAGTTTTTTGCAAAAATGTAAGAATTATCAAACTATAATGTTATTTTTGGCAACAAACAGGTTTAAAATATAATAGAAATTTTGGAAAAATTTCTGTTGTAAATTTTTTTTTTTAAATATTGTATAACTCTATTATTACATTTTTTTGGGTAAAATTCTGAAATACACTAATTTCAACATAAGAAACAACATTTTCTAAAATTCAATTTTTTTTAATTTAAAAAAAAATGTTAAAAATGTTTTGCAAATTTTTTTTAAAACATAACATCTTGTTAAAAACAAAGAGTTTTTAAAAATTTTTGTTTATTAGAGAAACTAAATTAAAAAACAAAAAAATAAAACTAAAATTTTTAAATCGCAAAACTATTTTTAACATGCAAAAAGAAAATTTGTAAAAAAAACAAAAATGTTAAATGTAAAAAATTATGATTTTTATTAAAATTATCTTATTAGTCAAACTAAATTTTAAAAATAATTTTAAATCGTAAAAGCCAGGAGACAAATAATAATTAAAATATATTAAATTAAAAATAAATATTTTTTAACATAAAAAATCTAAACCCGAAAATATATTTAAATTTATACTTTGAAAAAGCAAAAGAGTTTTTAATTTGTTTTCTGCAAACGTTCGAATAACAAATGGAAATAAAAAAAATATTGGTAAAAATTTAATGTTTTTAAAATTATATGTAAAAAAACATTGGCGAAATTAAATTCTAATTTACTAATTCTTTTATAAAAAATAAAAAAATAATAAAATTTTTAAATTAAAAGAAATTAATTGAATTCCAGGAATTAAATTATTTTAATTAATTAATAAAAACTAAATACTTTTAAATAAAAAAAATTTAGAAAATTGGATTTTTTTATTAATTCTTTATTTTAATTTTTAAAATAACTTTTTTTAATCAAAAAATTATTCAGGAAATTTATTTTTTAAACTATTTATTTATTTAAATATAAAATGATTTAGGTAATTTAATATTTTTTTTGTTAGTACCTAAAGATAAATAATTAAACTCTTTAAGAAACAAAAAATAATAATTTCATTAATAATACAATTTCCTAAATATTTTTGAATTAATTAGTATAAATTAATACAAAAAATTGAATTTCCAAATTTTATTTAACTAAGAAAAATTATTTTAAGAAAAATAAATAAATAATTAATTATTTAAAAAAAAATCTTAATATTAATTACTAAAAATCAGTTCTCTAAATATTTTTTATATTTAAAAAATAATTAATTTTAATTAAAATAATTTAATTTTTTAAATTTAATTAATATTTTTTGATTAAAATTTTTTATTTTAAGCCAAACGGTTAATATTTTAAAAATGAATTTAATTAAAAAAAATGTTTTAATTTAATCAAATATTTTTTGTTTAATTAAATTTAAATTTCAAAGCATATAATTAATGAAATTAAAATTAATAAAAATATACTAGACTCCCCAACATGTTGCACGGTTGTAAATAAAAATAATTAAAAAGTAATCGTTGTAATTTTTTTTCAATTACATGACTTTCATACAAAATTTTAGCTACAACCGCTTCCTTAATTTGAAAACAACTTAACTTTAAATAGTGCAAGACACATAAATTAATAAAAAAAGCACTTTAAAATTAATTAAAATTTAAATTAAACAATACTAACGGTTAAAAAGTACTTAAACATCATACATCGTTATTTAAATAAAAAAAAAATTCAGTAAAAAATATTTAAAGCCACGTTACTCCACAACAACACACAAACACACGTGCGATTGACACCTAAATAAACTACTAAATGACAATAATATTGGACTTGCTGCATTTTATGCAAAGTAAAATGCGAATTTTCTTAAAGAAAAACTAAACTGAAAAACAATAATTGTATACCATTAAAAAAAAATGTTTCACTTCTTATGACCAATTTTGTTAAAACTAACGCACAGTTTCATTTTTTATGACATTGAAATTTTAATTAATTCTTTATTTTACAGTTTTGCATTAAGAAATGAAGATTTCAAAAGTAATGAATGCAAAAGTAATGAGTTAGAAAAAATTATGCATGCAAAACGAATGACTACACACTCAAGCCATTTTAAGCCATTTGAAAGAAAATTGTATATTTGTCAATTATATAGAGCCAGTAAATAAATGTCCAAGTAACAAACTGTTTATAGTAAAATCAAAAAAAAAAACTTAAGAAATATATATATGTACTTATTTATGTATAAATGTGTTTTGTAATAACATCAGTTTGTAAACTTTTAGACAATAAGTTTCCCAAAAAAAAAATAAATAAATAAAAACCACAAAAATAAAATAAAACTACAACAAAAAAATATTATTTTATGCTATTAAACACAAATGTTTAGCTGTGATTAGTTTGTTTGGTTTTTACTAGACTTCAATAACATTCGACTTATGTAATTTTTATGTAATATATAGTCAAATATGTACTTATATTTATTTAAAGCAAACACATTTTAATTTAAAGTATAAAAAAGTTTGAAAATTTTGTTTTAAAAATATTACAAATTTGTTGTTGAAACATACGAATGCAATTTCCAAACCTGCCTCAATACACTGAAAGAAATATTGTACGAAATACCTACCTAAAAAATTTGCAGAATTATAAAAACATATAAATAAAAGTTGAAAACATATTGAAGTTTTATGAAAAAGTTTAAAGTATACATACATACATATAACTGTTTTTTCGAGATTTTAATTTATTGTTAAAAAAGTTAATTATATTAAAGGCAAGTGAAAATGCTAACTACAAATGTAAATACTTTACATAAATCTTCAATTTCGACAAAACAACATAACTCAATTTAGTATTTTTATGCACTGAAGCTATAAATGAGATTATTCTTAAGGAACTTTCAAACAATTTGCTATGCCAAGCTCTGGTTTAAGGCAACAATTTCCTAAAATCGTTGTAGTAATTGAATTTTTCTTAGAAATATCAAATTAAAGGAGTTCAGTGGAAAACCTGTTAAAATGAAATAAGTTGTTTTACAAAATTCCAAAGATGTCAGTTATGTTTGTAGTTCAGCTACTTGTGAAATTTAATAAAGGAATTATGTATGAATCTAGCAATGCTTTTACAACTGCATGAATATGCTCTACTTATGCATTAAATACTTATTCAAAAATATATTTATACCATATATGTGTATTAAATAAAATAAAGTGTGTAATACACAAACTATATTGAAAGAATAAACAAATTTTGTTTCATTACACTTAGGTAAATAATTTTTGAAGCAAAAAAAAAAAATAATTTTAGAAGGAAACCCATTGGACAAGAAAGATAAAAAAAATAAAAAATTAAAGGAAAAACAAGAGTGAAGGTTAACTTCGGTTGCACCGAAGCTATAATACCCTTTACAAACACACAATATTACTTCCAAGAACTTGATCGGTCAGTTGGTATGGCAGATTTATGCTATATTAGTCCGATCTGAACTGTTTCTCAGGATATTGTACCGTTGCCTTAGAGAATAATCCATGCAAAATTTCGTGTAGACATATCGTTAAATTGAAAAGCTTTCCATGCAAGCAATTGATTCCGATTGTTTAGTTTGTAGGGCAGCTATATGCAATAGTGGTCCGATATTGGCCGTTCCGACAAATAAACAGCTTCTTGTGAAGAAAAGGGCGTGTGTAAAATTTCAGATCGATATTTCGCGTATATACAAATATCGCATGGAAAAAAGTTATATGTTAAAGTTATGTGTAATAAAAAGATCTACAGCTCTCTCATTTGTATAAATAAGTTCACCCGACACAATTTTGCCACAAATGGCCTCATCTGATGGGATGTTTAGGTAGAATATTTTCCAAAAAACTCTTTCATTGTTAACCGGAACCGTAAATGATGCTAGGATGTTTTAATATTTCCAAAAAATCTGTGACCAAACCAGACTTTTCAAATTCGATGACAAACACTTTTAAGAAGTGGCAAAATCGTTTTTGCCTTTGATATATTCCCATATAAATTTAAGGGGTTTGTTAGGAAAACGGAAGGCGAATGTTATTCGCTGACAAAAAATGGGTCGGTCTTCTTTTTCTAAAACATAAATCAAAATTATGACGAAAAAAATGTTGGAAATACTTAAAAAAATGTGGAAAACGGTTGGCCTCAAGGGCCATCCCTGCAACTTCCCTCTAATTTCATACGCTAACGTTCAAATTTCGCTTTTTTCACTACTTTTGAGCTCTTCGAAATTTTTCGTTTTCGATATCTAGCAAGTAAATCAACCGATTTCGACCCGATTTGCGGCAAACGATGTGTTTTTTCAAGGTTTAGAACTGATTAGTTTTTGGTGTCGATCGGTCAAGTCGTTTGGAAAAAATTGGAAAAAAAATCTACTGGTCCGATTGGGTCCAAACTTACACGAAATTCAAGTGCAATGAAACTCTTTGGAATGCCGTTTAGTTTATTCAAATCGGTTGAGCAGTTTAATAGTTATAAGAGGGTCACATACATCCACACACACACACATACATCCACACATACATACAGACATACGGACATCATCGTAGAAATGTTCGGGGAAGCTTCCTCGACCCTCAGAACGTCGAGATTTGTTGAGAACTCGATTTTTGCAAAATGGGGTGAAACCAATATCTTCCCGATTTTTAGAAAATTTTCCATTTTCTTAGCGGGAAGTTAAAAATTACACCGCGCAACATGTTTAGTTAGCTTAAAATAATAAACAAAAATATTAATGTTGTTGAAACTAATAATTGAACGATTTAAAAACAGTTTTGCACTGCAAAATTAAACGGAAAACAATAAACTATAAACATAATTTTTATTAAAAAAAATAAAAATAGTTATACCAAACTATAACAATATTTTGTGCCACTAAACAACCTAAAAATATAATAGAAAAATTTAAAAATTTCTGTTGCTAAATTTTTTGTAAAATATAACTGTTTGCAACTAACACTCAGATAATTAAATTATAAGTAATAACAATATGTGGTAAAAAAATTTCAAATGCAGTATTTTCAACATGAGAAACAAAATTATTTGAAATTTTCTTTTCATAAAAAAAAATTTTAAAAATGTTTTGAAAATTTTTTTAAAGCAAATCTTCTTGGAACTTATACTCAAATAATTAAAATAAAAGGAATAACATTTTTTGGTAAAAAAATATCAAATACACAATTTTCAACGTGAGAATTCTAAGATTTAAAATTTTTTATTTGAAAAGAGAATTTAAAATAATGAGTTTTTAAAAATTTACGCTTCTTTAGTAACATAAAATTTTTTAAACACAATTAAAAATTAAAATTATAAATTTGAAATACTATTTTCGAAACACGAAAAGAAAATTTCTGAGGTACATTTTTTTATTTAAATAAGTAAAAATGTTGAGTTTTCTTAAAATAATATTTTAATTTTGTTTTATAATAGTTAAGAGAAAAAAGAAATTTGGCAAAATTTTAAAAATTTTATGGGTTTATTGCGAAAATTAAAGTCGAATGTTATTCGCTGTCGGAAAGACCCATTTTTCCTTTCATTTTATAGAGACAATGTTTTTTCCGGCTTTTCCACTGAAAAGTTCTAATTGGTTACAGACAGAGAGAAAAAGTCCAGCCCATAATTTTGACCCCATAACCTCATATTTTATAAAAAAAAGGCGTAGCCGAATATAATGTAAGCCGAAATATCATAGATATAATTATTTGAGATATCTGTGGCATAATCGATTGTTGGATGTTGTTTTTAAGGCTGTTATGGTAATAAGTTGCCTCTTGAACCCCATTTATATTTCATTGGTATTGATTTTGATATTTTAAGGCCTTCGTTACAGTTCTAAAGCATGGTTTGATAGCAATCGTATATATATAAGTGGAAACAGTGACGATCAATTAGAAAAGGGTGGAACTAAGCCAAGTTGTTTATGTATGTTTGACATTATTTTCACTTAATTATCTTCTGAGATCATTAATATTTATAATGATTTTACTGCAGATAAAGTAATCGAAATGTTTGTATACTAAATTAATATTATTATTAAATACCAAAATATTGTATTACCTCGTATTTTGGCTCTAGTTTGTAATACCTCAAGAAGTATATAATATTTTAACTTATAAAAGCAGTACACAGCTTTTTTTGCTTCTATTTCAAAATTTATTGATTACACTGGCGCTAAATTTTTATTTATAACAGAATAGACTTTATCGGTTAACTAACATACTGGGAGTGTGCTTTTTATACCCTTAACAGTTTGCCACAAAGGAGACCCTGTAAAATATGTATCACAACTTAAAGATAACCCGATTCCTTTGCACATATTTCATATATTTAATTGGAACCATGTACAAGTGATAGATATATTCTTAAAAATGGAAAAATGTGTTATGATTAAGAAAATAGAGAGATCCAGAAATGTGTAAAATTAATATTTATATTTTCTCAGTGTAATAACTAAAAGACATATCTAAGACAACAACCATTTAAGAAGACTTTTTATTGCGCAAAAGCTTAAAGCACCAAAAAATACTAAGTAATAGCATATGTTGGCCATGGTAGATAACAAAACTGTTAATTGAAATATTTTTTCGTTTCAAGAAGTTGCATATTTGTCGGAGCCGCCGATATCGGGCCACTATAGCCTATAGCTGCCATACATACTGAACGAACTAAATAAAGTTCTTGTATGTAAAAAATTTTTATCTAATAAGATATCTTTCCAAAATTTTTCACGGTCTCAATATTTAAATAAACTTTTCAAATCGGAACATAACCAAAGTTAACGGTTTTTCTTGTTTCATTTATTTTTTCCACTTATATTGAAAACAAAATTTAAATTTTAAACCAAAAAAACTAAAAAAAAAATAACATCAAAAAAAATAATTGCAAAATTTACCATAGTGGTTAAAAAAAGGAATAAACAAATAGAAAACTATTTTTAATTAACATTTTTTTATTATTGTTTAAGAAGTTGAGCTAGTCTAAAGTCTTCAAAAAAGAAGCTCTGACAATTTATTTTAGGTTTAAAACAAAGGGCATCCAATTTCTCTTAATCACGCTATATTGAAAGTTTATTAGAGTTCCTAAAAAAAATTTAGATTCACACATTATCTCTTTCACATGGGCCTCTACGGGTGCACGATGATTGTAGCAATTAGTATTAGTAAGGAAGCTGAATGACCAAAGCCCCACCACAGTGTACAGTGGATTGAAAGGTGAACATTTCTTCATTACTCTACGTTCTAAGGACACTAAAGTGCATTTTAAGTCAACAAATATTGAGTTTTGTAAATACTAAACTGGCCGAACTCCTTAAAAAATCGGTTAATGTAATAAAATATGTTCGTATAACTGAAGCTATACTGACGCGTCAACTATGAAAATATAAGACTGCCGTTCAAAGGAAAAACTAGAAAAATCCACTTGTAAAGTCTGTACGTTGAGCTACCACTACTATATGACAACTTTTAAGGTATCATAATACTATTTTGAGGCCTTACTTTGATGTGTTGCCATTCGCGGTTTGGTTTGTACTGAATTGAAGTTTCTAAAACATTAGATAGTAAATGTTAAAGTTCCTTCATCTTATCATAAAGACTTAAAGAATGACGTTTATTGTATATAAGTTTTATTTTTGTTGATACAAAAGTGAATATCACAGTTTTAAGTGTCGAGCTGTTATAAGAAAACTCTTAAAAGTGGCAACGCTGTCCCGACCATTAACATAAAACGCTGCTGTTAACTTCGTTTGTGCTGTTCAAGCTCCAACAGACACCCATACATGCCGCTAAAAAGCTACAGTTACTCAACAGCGAACACAAGCAGCCAACGAGCGAACCGACAAACGAGCGAATGCACGCATCAGTTGAAGGAAAGCAATTGGGGTGTGCGTTTCGTAGAGGCGGAAAAATACCAGAGTGAAAGTTGTTGGAAGCAAGTGTCTATACACACGAATTTTTGCCAGTTCGTTTGTGCGTATGCGGCAACGTTAGTCGAATTTCAAATTTGTTGGAATTAAATTAAAATTCCTTTGCATGCCAACTGAGAGAACCGCACAAAAACACATTGCGGTGATCAGTTGATTTTTTCGGTTAAATTGTGGAGCGCGTTTCATGCGTGTGCAAAAAATAAATAAAAGGGAAGTGGTGTGACGCTTAATTTACCGCTAAAGTAGTGAAGTGAAAAGTTAATTACGGCGAGCAGGAGTCAGCGCGGAGTCATAGAGCAAAAGCGAAGCATATGCCGGCAAAATAGAGAGCGCATGCTGCACTAAAGATACGCTTGGGATAGGTCCATATGCAGTGCCGAGTTGTTGTTGCTACTACTAAATACATACATACATACATAGTGTAGACACACGCAGCTTCCGAATTCGACAACACAAGTCGGTGGTAGGTGCAAGCGCGCTAAAATACAGTCAGTAAAGCACTGGGGTCAAAACTAACAGTCACTTGAGGTAGCGAAGAACCGAGTGCGTCGTTTGAGGGTTGAATTTGTGGCGCGCGTCCGTTTCCGGTGTACTCACTCGCTTTGTGGTTAACTATTGATGCTGTTTGCTTTGTGGCCGCTTTTCGGCGTTGAGCAGTGAGCGAGTTGTCGAGTTTTTGTGGGCGTGTCCCAGCAATTAAATAGATAGAAAATACTTATTGTGGCATTTTGGCAACAAAAAAAAAAAAAAATAAAAATTGGGAGAAAATTAAAATAAAAATTATTTTTGAAAAACTAAATTTCGAAATTGTTTAAAAGCGTTTTAAAAGTATTTGTTTCGTATATTGTGTTCGCACATAAACAAGCGTATACCGAAAAAGAACGCGCTCTAACGCCCAAAACGCTGCTATAGTTAGAGTTACGCTCCTAATTACTCCGAAAAAGGGAGTTATACACTTGCGCTCCAAATGACACAATAGTTGTTGTATGCATCAAGTGGAGTTTTAGAGATATATATATGTATGTGTATATGTGTTATACTAGTTACTTTAAACCACAACAAATCGATGAACTTTGTGTGTATTTGTGTGCAATAACAAGTCACAACTAGTTGGCGGGAATTCCAGCAAAAAACGCACAAAATAAGGAAAAAAAAATTTAATTAAGAAAATTAATTAAAATTAAAAAAAAGTCACTTCAAACAGTAAGCAAATTTATCAAGCGCCCATAAGCCAATAACCCGATCCAGTTCGCGCTGCTGCTTTGACTACGAACAGCAGACACCAGTCCGTCACTCATCCAGCTATCCACCCATCCATCCATCCATTGAACCAACTATCCATCCATCCATTAGCTTCGCGCTCAGCTATTTCCTACCCATCAATCTATCAACGACAGTTATTCAATAGCAGATAGCATCGCTACGCATCACTCGTCACAGCGTTTTAGCGCAGGCATACCGGCAAGCAGCAGCAGGAGTCGCATTTGCATGTGAGTGTATGTGTGTAATTGCTTTTTACTCCTCTAACATATTTCATACTTTTTAATTATTTTTCTTTTTTTGGGTTTTATTATATAAAAATATGACCCCTCTTGCCACGCCAAATTTGAATCAATTGTGATGCTGGCATTTGTATAGATGAAAGAGTGACACACACAAATAAAATAAAATTGCTGATGAGTGTCAATATGCAAAGACACGCCAAGCGATAAGCAATAATGCACACATATGTATGTGTATATTTTATATATTTTATTTGTGCGTGTCACTCTTTGGAAAATGCAATGTCTCTTTTATCAAGTTATGAAAGCGGAAGTAACACTTCTTTGTAATAACTTTTGGTATATCGTGAAAAACTATACATAAAGTAGTAGCTATGCAAAGAGAAAATAATTGTATTCAAATATCTCTCGGTCTCTATTACAAATATTACGTGTGAGCAATTTAAGAGTTCATTGCCAGCGGAGGAGCTATGATATTCGTAAAAGAATATTCAATTATGTTGAAAATTGTGAACCATGCTTTCTTAAGTAGCTAAATAATTGTCTATAAACTACATTTTTTTTATGAAAAAATTATATTTGCAAAATCAAGAAAAAATCCAAAATAAATAATACAATTAAATAAAGTCTAAAAATTATTAATATTTTTTTAATAAAAACTTTTAATATTGTATTTTTTTTTATACAAATTATTATTATTGTTTTTTTCAATTTCTTCGGCGAATCCAGGCATTTTCATAGATAATAAAGGGTGTTTATGTTAGTGGTACAGAAATTTCATTTCTAATTACCCCTGAAAATATAATGAAGTAAAAAATATTTTGAAACAATTTTGCACCATTTTTCCGCCCAAAACCATCACTTGTGGTCTAATAAACAATGAGTTGTATTACTAGCACACAAATTCGTCTAACCAAGTCAAATCATATGACCTAAATAGCCTATCGACTTGGGAAAACTCTGTCACCAAACTTTGGTCTTAATAAAATGAAGGTTTCATGAGCTGTGTGGTTTGTTACACAGTCTTCCTGGAACTAATTAAAATGGGATTAAGGGGTAACATCCACTTGTCAGTTAGAAAACTGCGTTTTTTGTGATTGTTTTTTTTTTTGTTAACTAAAAGTATTTAATATATAAAAAACGAATGTATTTACATTTACAGCATTGATGTTATTTTATAATGGGCGCTTCAGTTTTAAAATTTTTGATCCCTGGATACCGTAGCTCCCAGGAGAACCTCCAAAAAAATATGTCTGGCGGTGAGGAAAATTGTTTGCTTAATAATATTAAAGGCATATCAAATCCAAAAACCAAATAAAATCATTATTACTATAGTTGAATACAGGCAATGATCGAAGGATTAGTCAAACTTTTAATTTTTACAAAATGGCGGCTTTCCAAAAAAAGTAATTTGAAAGAAAAAATTTACACTTCAGAGTGGTTTAAATATGCTAAATATATTTAAGAAGGTCGTGTGAAAATTTTAAGTCGATCGGGAAAGTTTTAAAGTTTTGGTAGCCGATTACACTAAGATCACTAAGATTCTTACAAATACGCTCATATCTCCGAAACTATTTGCCAGATCAAGTATTTGGAGATATATGAACATTGTTGTATGCAAATCGAGGTTTTGATGTGGTATGGCCAATGAGAAAATTACCTGAAGTAAAAATTTATGATGGTAAAATAACGGGGCGAGTTTCGTAAATATTGTTCCCACGACAGTCGCGTCTACATAACCGGAATGAACCCGCATTTTTATTCGACCAAAGGCTGTCAACTCGGCAATATTTCTCAAAATGATTTGAGAATTGTTTTCTGACGATGCAACATTAATAGCACCTGAGGGATTAACCACACTCCAAATATGGCAATTTTATTTACGACTATTAACGTGTCCAATAATGGACAGTTTTCTTCGTAGATGAATTTTCATTTAATTTAAGTGTGAAATTTAAAAAATGTAATAAAGTAAAACTTTGCGAGAAATATTATTCTGAAAGATTTTTAACCCCCTATGTACACAATGATTAATTTTGACCTTTATTTCTCCTTAAAAGTTAGTTTTTCAGTAAGGTTAGATGATAAAATTATAGAGTAAAATATTCCTTAGAAAAGTTTACCTAAATTTTTTGGAGTAAATTCCTGAATTTACGAATTGATCTTAAAAAATCTTTTTTGCATTTTTATATTGTATGCTAAAAATTTTAAAAATCATAAGGAAATTCTTTGAATCTTCGCCATGAACCTTGGGTCGGTCTTTAAATTCGAAGCACTTTTGTCAATCTGATTGAGGTATCTCCGAAACCTGCGTTATGAACCCATCAACCGCCTCTTCAAGTGACGAAAAACGTTAACCTATTAGTTTATTTCTTACGCACAGGCATAAGCAGAAGTCACTTGACAATTGGGAAAGAGAATTTAATATAGATGATGAGATGTAAAGATTCAAATGTATAGGTATGTGTGAATGAGTATTAACATATTTATATTCAATTCCGCACACCACCGCTTCGTAGGAAGCCCACTGGACGAGTGAGCCACGTTGCACTTTATTTCATAACATTGACTCGACTCCGTGGCCCTTGGCAAACAAACAAATAATCAAACCTTTCCTTTCTTTTATATGTAGTATTATTAGTATATATAATATGTATTTACATCCTCATTCTTTTCATAATTTTTAACTCTTAAACATAGTGTCCATGATATTTGCTAAAAAGGACTTCATTCATACTTTCCTTCTTATCAGCCATCTCAATTGTATTAGCATTTTTGTATGTACATATAAGTTTAACCTAACCACAGTGCAGGCTACTTGAAAATAAAAGGACGAAGTTGCCATAAAATTATAATCACAAACAATGTATGCCAATCAAGTGTCCTCATCAATGTTGGCATGTCCCTATTAGCTTTGTCAGCAGTTGACTTTAGAATGCACTGTAAGCAAAAATAAACTGAAGTTAAACATAAACCACATTTATAAATAGCGCCAGTTATTTATAGTGCAGTCAAGTGCAGGGTGATCCGAAAAATTTGAATTCGTGTTTTAGCTCAAAATTAAGTTTATTTCTAGTAGATGTTTTCCTTCAAATAAAATTATTCTAGAAGTAGTAAATCGAATTAAACATTGCCTTTAACTTTTAATAGAAGCATGAGGGCTTCAGTTGCCAATTTTAATTTAAAAAATTATAAGTAATTTTCAGGTAACTTATAGAAACGTTATTACGTAACGTAAACGTCTTTGTCTATATGTCTTAAAAAGACTTTTAAATTTTATCAGTGGGTTAGGTTCATTTAAATAAAAGAAGGAACTTTCTAAAGTCAACCAGAGGCCCTAAAATTGAGCCCGAGATCATTTATTATCATTATAGTAAAAGAACTATAACAGAGAGCATGGAATCCAAAATATAATGAATATGTGTTTAAAGGATTCTGATATTATTTTTTATAAGAAATTTGCAGGGTTGCATTATACACAATCTGCACGCAAAACCAATGTAAAGTAGTAGTACTCGTATTTCGAAACTTATCGTAAATAACACCGTTACTTCAATTCAGCTATTTTTCTGCTAGAAAATGAACATTAAAAATCATACAGCGAAAAACTTTTTAAACATTTTCGTATAAAATTTCAAAATTACTGGAATACAAATTTGTGTTTGAATTTGGAGAGAAAAATTTTTGAAGAAAAAATTTTATGTTTTTCTCAAAACATCCTGCCATATTAGACAAAAGTAGACAATTTTTGAAAACAAAGAAATTCATATTAGATTGAAACCCATCGAAAACGAAAGATAAAATAACAAGCATTAAGGGAAAAAATAGTTTACGGACGATCTGTGGTCGGGAAAGGGAAGGGGAGGGGCGGCGCTCCCTTTTAAGGGTTAAGAATGTTTTATCTCGATTTTAGGCACAACTACCTATAGTCCAGATTAATTTTACCACAGTAATGTATATATTTTTTATATAAAACATATATAGAAAAAGACGGCGAAAAGAACGAAAAGGTTTAATTTTCGAAAAGTTAGAAATCAAATAAGTAGTCTTTGTAAAAAGATTAAACTAAGTGCACATTACAAACTACACAGAAAAATATGCAAAGGGTTTTTCAAAGGATTATAGTCGAAATATTTAAAATGAAAGAAAGCTTACCTTAGTAACTGGGATATTCCCAATATTGTTACAACCTGAATGGAAATATTCTTAGCCGAATCCACCTTTCAATCCAACTAGGCTTATAGAAACTCTCTCGTTGAAGTTCGTTCATGAAGAAAGCTGGTTTGAAACATTATTTGTAAATAATTACAAATACAAACACAAACTTTTGAGTAAATATGTATATATATTTACACAGGAAGACTTATTGTGGGTGGAGAGTATTTAGACTGTACACAAATTTCGGTATTTTTTATGGTGTCACCACAATTTACATATCCATGTGGACACACCTACAAATTAATATGTGTTTTCGTTTTAAATGTAAATTTATTTCCCATGGTTATATAAACATATTGACAATGTGTTGTACTTGTATGTGTAGTCTGATCCTCTTAATCCTTATTGCTTGCCAGGCGCTCTATATATTTGTACTGATAGCTATACTATGTGTGCTATACCATACATGTACGCATGTGTATATATTTTTGTGGTTTTAAGCGGAAAATTTATTTTGCTGAGCTTCAATTTTTGGTAGAAACCTCGATGGACGATGGTTGATGGAAATAAATAGCTCATGCTAAGTAATATATAAAATGTTTAAATAATGAACTTTGCTTGTCGTGGACAGAAATCGGTTTAGGCGATTAGCCCCATGAGACATAGTGTGAAAATTGTTTACATCGTTAGCTCGGGTAACGGTATATAAGAGCCTAGGTGTTGGTTATTTTTTTCTTTTTCACCAATTTCTACTGCTGGTTTAGAATAGATTGTATGTAAGGACAGAATCAAGATTTGTGGAGATAATCACCAAGACATCATTTGAGAAAGACACCTCTAGTAAATCTTTGGGTAAGCTGTTCCACCACTCGCATTACTCGCAGACTAAAGGATTCATCGCATTTAAATAGCTGAGGCCTAGTTGTTCAACAATATATTCGGAGGCTTTATATAGCTGGCGAGAAAGAATTCTTACTATATAATATACTTTTAAGGTTATACGAATTTATTCGAATAAATAAAGCAACAAAGGGCTGAGACGGGAAAGCTTCCACGGCTCCAAATGCTCCAACTTAAAAGACATTAGGCAGTTGAGATGGAAAAATCAGGTGTTTTGCTTAATCCATGGATAATGGTTAATTTGGTTACCACCCAGGAGCACAATGAGGATTCTCAGGGACCACTTCAAAATTATAGACGTAGAGATCCAAAACTGTGTTATATAAATTAGGTATTGCCGGATTTTGATTATTCTATAAAGTAAAATCTATAGCATTTAGTTTTAAGAAGCTACCGACTATGGAGCTAACTGAACGAATCTTTTGAAAGAAACTTGTTACTAGTGATAAGTAGATACTGAATTTGGCAAACTTTTCAAAATGACTAATCGAACAAAAAACCGGTATATATCACAATAATAAAATTATTATAGAATAGGGAATGTTTATGGCACTTTAACAGTCTATCTAGATACTGTCTTGTATTTATTCAACTAAATAACTTGGTTATTTAAATTTGTAAAAAAAAGTATTGAATCGAAGACGTCTAATGATGTTGTTTAGGAATGTTGTTTATCAAATTCAGACAACTTTCATATTTTGTATATCCTGAGCAGAGTATATTAAGTTTGACACACGATATATATGGAAGTATATAAATGATCAGCACGACAAGCTGTGTCAATTTAGGCTTCTCACTCAGTTTTTGCAATATTGATCTAAATGTTGCCCTTTTCTCTCTAAAAAGCTGCCCATTTATTTGTCGGAATCGCCGATATGAAAATACTATAGTCTACAGCTGCCGTAAAAACTGATCAAAATAAAGTCCTTGTATTGAAAAATCTTTTATTTGGCAGGATATCTTCACGAAAGTTGGCATAGATTATTATCTAAGGCAACCCTACAATTTTCGAACATATTGTTTAGATCGGACTACTGTAGCATATAGTTGCCATATAAACTGAACGATCAAAATAAAGATAAAGTTCTTTGGAGTCCCTTTTAGAAATACACATGTGAGGGTATTATAACTTCGGTGCAGCCAAAGTTGAAGAGTTCAAAGATAAATCATATAAATCATACTTTTTCAGCATTCAGTTTTGCTCAGTAATAATTGATGCTTTTGCGTAAATCCTACCGTGACCTTCGGACTAATATATTTAAAATGGGATCACTGATATCTGTTTATTATATTCCAGTTAACTAGCCTCACCCTTATGGTAAGCCCTTTATGGAGTATAATTATGATGTATTAAGTACAAGTTATTAATATTACAAAATTTATCGAGAAAGCAAAAGTTAATGAAAAAGTGCAAAGCTTCGAATTAAGAATTTCTACAGAAAAGTTGCAACTCACCTTTATACATTTTTACATAATTACCATAGACATTTGTACATACATATATACTACTTATATACAAGTATGATAATACACATAAACAAATACTTGAGGACTCAAGCATTTCATAAACTTAATATTTTTATAAGCTTGCAGGAAATTTTTTTTTTATTTGCTTACATACATATTTACTCGTAAATCTGTCTCAATGCGCTTTTAAGCATAAATGCATATACTTATGTATTAATATTTTTTATATGCCTGCACTTATGTAAGTTTGTCATTTGTGCATTAATTACCAGAAATAAACGTGAGAAGTGACCACATGCTCGGTCATATGAGTGAATAGCCGGCTTTTCGCCTACCCGCTACATGGAGTTGGGGGGTAAAACAGTTGACAAGGTAGGCGTTTCGATGCGAGACCACTGACTGTTTTAATGACAATTTTGTATTGACGGGCGCGTATTTTAGTGCTTTTTATTTACCAAACAGTAAATAATGTAAAAATTATGTATGTCCGAGAGTATAATTTCGATAAACAGTAGTCGGTAATGTTTTGTTGACTACTGTGTATGCTTTTATATTAATATTTACATGCTATGTTTCTTCAAGACTTTCAATTGTATACAAGTATGTATTAATCTTGATCGTATAGTACAGTAGGTTAGTACATATATACATAAAATATGCAAACACAAGAAGTTAACTTCGATTGCACCGAAGCTAAAATATCTTTCAGTAGACTCTGTGGCCTATAGCGTAGTATTATTTGGAAACCTTTTTGAGCAAAGCAGAAAATTGTTAACGGTTTGACTGTTTTTTTGAATTCGGTGTATTTGTTTGAATCTGATTTTAGTTTTTGTCGGAAAAAACCTCTATCTTTGGTATATTTTATATATTCTTTTAATGCAATGATTTTTCTTAACCTTTGCAACCTTAGAAAGAAGTTTTAAAACTACTGAATGCTGCTAATGAATTGACTTCATTATATTTCTGGATTTGTTTCTAATAATCCCTGGTATATACGGAATTATTCTACTAAGGATCATATTTGAAATGAAATTTTCTTAAATAAGTATTAGATAATATTCTCAATATTCATTTGTAGCATTATAAAAATCGAAGGGTATTCATTACACTGTGCAAAACTCGGCCGTGTATTGGACCAAACCATTTTTTTTAGACATTCAATACCCATACGTATAATAATAGTTTTTTTTTCGAAATATTTGACTTCGAATTTCGAAATTGTGTTCATTGAAAACAGCGTTACCGATTTTGCCGTACAGTGTTATTTGAAAGAGACAAACTTATCTTGCAAGGAAAAGGAAAAATCAGACCAAATCCAATATTATATAAATAATTTCGTATATGGTAATAATAGCATAGAGCAGTACAATATCATATTTAAGACCCGTTTTTCGTATAGGAGTGACTATAAATATTATATATATATTTATATATAATAGGGTGGGCCGAAAATCCGTTTTTTTTAGAATTTTCATTATTAATACCGAAAATATTTTTTTTTAACAAAGAATTAAGATTATCAAGAAAAAAAATTTCGGTCGACATCTAGGCTTGCCAAATCCAGTTAAAGTTAAAAGTTTTTGGAAAATTTTTTTCCTTCCTTATATCGATCGGAAATTTAATTCTCTACAAAAACGGTCGTATAGTAAAATTACGTATAGTTTATAGCTTCTGAGATAATTGCGATTTTCCTTTAAAAAAATGAGATTTTTCAATATGGTATTAATTTTTCTAGATGAAAAATGTATCTGATCTTATTATTTTCATAGGGAATTCTATTTTCTACTGCATAAATGTAAAAACAATTTTTCTAGAGTTGATTGTTACTGAAATAACGACCATTTCGCTATAAGGTAAGAAAAAAATTTTCCAAAAACTTTTAACTTTAACTGGATTTGGCAAGCCTAAGATGTCGACCGAAATTTTTTTTTTTTGTTAAAAAAAAATATTTTCTGTATTAATAATGAAAATTCTAAAAAAACGGATTTTCGGCCCACCCTAATATGCATATGTATATATTGATGTAAAAAGGTTATGATATGAGTGCCCATGATCACTGGTCACGTTGCTATTTAAGGAATTCTTGAAATATGACCGAACAATTTTAGGTGCATCATTTATTTTTAATATACATATATATAATAGATAAAAATAGATAATTTTCTTTGTTAAAAAAAGTGTATTAGTTAGTATAAAGACAATCACAAGTTTTTTTTAGAAATCAACTTGCTACACTAACTCTACAATCTTCGATTCACCAGAAGCAATTAACATTGTTGACATTTGATATTAATTTTAGACACATGTTTACATATATTCTACTACGTTTGCTTATACTACATATATGTATACAACTTATATGGAAGTACCTGGAATTATCAATGCACATAGATAGGAATTTATAAATACATAACTACTCTGCTTACGTCGTATATTTATGACAATAAATTAAATTAATAAGAGTGAATAGTCGAAATGCTGAGGGAGTATTTGCCGGGTCGTTGCACTCGCGGGTACTCATACATACAAACAAATGAGGAGACATGCTTAAGTACAAACTCAGACGGGCCGTTAAGTGATTGATTGAAAGCGAAAAGTACCGCTAAGGCTTGTGTGTGTACATATGTAAATATCTGCAGGTCATACAAGCGTATGTATGGTAAGTATGTAAATATACCAAATTACTGCTAGTAAACGGGCAACAATTTACCACAAACCTAATGTAATAAGAAATCGCAATTAACTAATTCAATGCCGATGCAGTTATTGTACAACCAATTGAGTTCAATCTGCGAGCGGGGTTCTATGTGAATTTTTTCAGAAAATAATGCAGCAAGTATAAACGCTTTTATTATGAGGGTTAATTTGACAAATCGTTATGCCATTAGTGAGAAATTGTTTGATATTCAATTATAAACTTTTTGTGATATATTGTTTAGTGAAAGTGAATATGCATATAAGTATGTATGTAGTATGTACATTTATTTGTGCAGTTATATTTCGAAAAAATCCTTAACAGAGCTAGGAGAAGGTTCAATGAAATGTTGTCTGAACAATGAAATACTGAAAAAAATTGTAAATACTATTCAAAAAACATACTTCCATAGAGCCGAACTTAGGAAAAAAATCTAAAAAACGGGTATTTGGATATAAATCTAAAATTTTAGTTTGTTATTTTCAAAGGTAAACCATAACAAAATATACTGAAATCGAATTTAAGCCCAAATAATTTGAATGCTCAATACATTTCCGAAATTTCCAGTATTTACCACATTTTTTTATACCCTGAATAGGGTATATTAACTTTGTCACGAAGTTTGTAACACCTAAAAGGAAACGTCGGAGATCCTATATAAAAGTATATATACAAGGTGTTTTACAAAGTGAACAGGACTTTAAAAAAAAAGACAGAACAAATGGTTTTATCGGCAAAATCAATTAATTTTATTCAAAATAATCTCCTTCTGCTTTAATACAGCTTTTTGCACGGTCCAACAGCATGTCGAACGAGTGTTTTAGCTCGTTGCCCGGTACGGCCAGTATGCCGGTGCAAGCCTTTTGAATGGCCTCCACGTCTGCATAACGCTTTCCTTTCATCGGCAAATGCATTTTTCCGAAAAGGTAGAAGTCGCACGGTGCCATATCAGGTGAATACGGGGAGTGGTTGATTGTTAAAATTTGAAAACTCCAAGGTAGAATACCGCATTAACGTTTTGGCCGGGTGGAACAAATTCTTTGTGGACAATACCCTTGGAACCATAAAAACAAGTCAGCATTGTCTTCACTTTTGACTTCTCCACGCGCGATTTTTTGGGTTTCGACTCGTTCGGGGTCTTCCATTCAGCACTCTGGCGTTTCGTTTCGGGATCATATTGAAAACATCACGTTTCGTCACCAGTCACAATCCTGTAAAGGAAGTTCGGGTCTTTTTTTGCCTCTTTAATGATGTCCTTCGAATGTTGAATTCTGAGCAATTTTTGGTCGTCAGTCAATTTGTGTGGAACAAACCGTGCACACACCCTTTGTAAGCCCAAATGTTCGGCCAAAATGCGATAAATCGATGTTTTGGAGATGTTCAATTCTATTTCCATTAATTTCAATGATGATTTCGGCTGATTTTTTATGAATTCGCGCACAGTTTCGATGGAATTTTCGATGATCACGGATTTTGGTTGGCCCAAATGTTCAATGTCATTTATGTCCTCACGACCACTTTGAAAACGTTGAAACCACTCGTGCACTCTGCTACGGGATTGGCAAACATCGCCATAAACTTGTTTCATCAATTGAAACGTTTCGGTAAAAGTTTTACCAATTTTAAAACAAAATTTAATGTTGGCTCTTTGTTCGAAGCTCATTTTCCCACCGATGACAAAAACATACTGACACTTAAAACGCAATAACTTCACTTCCAATACATGAAATGTCATGAAATTTGTACTGGAAGTCGATAAAGGAGAGCAGAACGCACTAGTCGACATATAGATGGCGCCACTAGAGTTTACTTTGTTACTTTTTTACTGTTTACTTTGGAACGCACCTTGTAAATTACTAGCATGACGAGCTGAGTCGATTTAGACATGTCGGTTTGTCCGTCTGTCTGTATATTCAGCGAACAATTCCTTCAGTTTTTGTTCATTTGTCGGAACCGCAGGTATCGGACCACTTTAGTATATAGCTGCCCTACAAAATGAACAATCGGAATCCAGTGATCGTATGAAAAACTTTTTAGTTGACGAGATACGTTCAAGAAATTTGTCATGGGTTATTATCTAAGGCAGTCTCCGAAGAAATTCTTCAGATCGGATCACTATAGCATATAGCTGCCATACAAACTGACCGATCGAAACCAAGTTCGTGTAAGGTATTTTTTGTATTTTTGAAGGGTATTATAGCTTCGGTACAACTGAAGTTAACATGTTTTCTTATTTTAATTTCTTATCAATAAAGTTTATAAAATATTTTACTTTGAAAATGTATCCTCTTTCCTTTGAAGACTGAAAATCATGCAATGGAAAATATTAATATATAAATTTTATAAATAGTTTGTTTTAAATAATGTATAAATCTACCGCCCCAATCGCTTTCTTTGATCACCCTAGCTAAAAATGCCGGCAAAATAGTTTCAACCATATGGACGTCCTAACTTAAAAAATAATAATAAACGGGATAGTATGTTATTTCTTCCATATCTCAACTTAAGGGGTTAGGTCAGTTTAGAAATAGCTGAACATCGTGTTTTCAGTCTAAAGTATTAGGGTCTGAAGAATATAATTAAATTACAGTCAGTTGAGGTACGTAAAAAATTTAACGCTTTTCTATAAGTACGCAATTTTAAGAAAAAATAGATGTTTACTAGCAAATCGCGTGTTTTGTACTTAGTCATGTCATAAGTTCAGGCCGTTATAAAAATTAAACTTTATTGCAATTTTTAATAAATTTTATTTTACTTAATAATGTATAAATTAAGTGAACGATGTACAAAATTTCATTCAAACGATTCGGCCATTGATCCATAGCACATTGGTATTGACAATGCTGCTCCGACGAAAGTGTTTTTGTGACTCTCCAAATACTATCGGTATTCGAGAGGCCATGTTCTCCAACAGTAGTCCAATAGATTCAAATCTGAACTTAAACCGCTGCTGGGTAGTTTTTGCCAAGTGTACTGGAGCAGAATCTTGCTGTGTTGCTTAACTGCTACCACGCCTTCTTAAGCATCCTGCTGGTACACATTCGCCCCAGTTTTAATCTCTTTTTTATATTAGCTAAGAGGTGTAACTTTACCTCAGACTCCCCAAAAAACCTTTATAGCAGCTTATACATTTGAAGGAGGTTCGAAACTCAATTTTTCAATAAATTTAGTAAAAAGACAACCAAAATTGCGGTAAATACATAATCACGTGCGAGTATTTAGGGTGAATTGCCAAATAAATTACATAATCTTTGACTGAACTGATAAATATTCGACTCATGTCAATATAAAAAAAGGTTACAATTGCACTCTTCTATTAGTTTGGCAATCTATTGAGGAAATTTCATCATTGAACTCCGCCTAAGTCAAATTGTATACCATAAGTGTGTATGTTCACTCATGCACCCAAGTACCTACAAAAGCATGCCAAATTGATTGAGGTGCCAGTAAAAAGCGTGTCCAAATGTGAGATGCCAAAAATAATTGACCAATTGCCAGATAACGAGTTAGACGTCGCAACTGTTAGGCCACAAACTGGATGCACAAATGAAATAGTAAAGATACATATACTTAAAAAAAAAACACAAAAACTGCTTGCATGCGCCTGGCGCTATAGAGATTGGCCGGCGAACGGATATTTGAGAGTGCAATGCACTCGCCAAGAAAATAAATGCACAAACATTAATATTTAAATGCATGTGTATGTATGTATGCATGAAAGAGTATACTTGATTTTGTGCATTCATAACGGCACACTCAGCAATAAGCCATAACAATTGCAACTTCGGTAACCACAAAACGCCAAAACGCATCTCAGCTTCCGAATGCAAATAAAATTGTGAAATGTATGACTCTAAAGAAATATTCAGCTTTTTTATGAGCGCACGCAGCTTAAATTCGGGAAAATAATACGGAAATTAAAAATAATAAAATTTTTTTGAAGTGTATAGAAAATTAGTTGTGAAAGTAATATTATTTTACTTTCCGAATTTGTGTGAATAATTCGAGAAAGCTTGGTGGAAAAGTTAAAAAAGTTGCAAAAATGGAAAATTAAAAATGTATATATTATCATTATATCTAATTTTTTAAATCTAATCCATCAATTGATCAGACAGACTGGGTATTTTATAAACGCTTATAAATAATGGTTTTAACAAGAAAAAGTCCACTGCTGAGTGACCAGCTCAAAGTCTATACCTGAAATCTAACGAAAATTTCTGGTACGACATTAAAACAAAAGTTGGACAAACAAATTAAGGGTATCTATGTACTCTGAGGAATAGCATAGGCATTGTGATACAATTTACTTGAGACAGGTGTTAAAGATTGAGTTGAAACAAAAAAAAACCTTAACTTCGGTTGCACCGAAACTATAATACCCTTTACAAATGCAAAATATTCCATACAAAACTTGATTTTGATCGGTTAGTTTGTATGGCAGCTATATGCTATAGTGATCCGATCTGAACACTTTCTTCAAAGATTGTACCAAAATCGACCCAAATTTCGGGAAGATATTTTGTCAAATAAAAGGAAAGCTTTCCTGAACAGCTTCTTGGGACGAAAAGAACGTATGCGAAATTTCAGAATTTCATAAAATACTGAGTAGGTGTGGAATTAAACGAATATTTGTTTATCTATTATAAATATTAAAAATATTTTTTTATTTTCGAAAGCTTTTCTATATACCAATTTTAATAAGCAAAAAAATCGCCATGAGGCATATTTAAAAAAAAATGTATCCTTTACAATAACGCATCTAAACGTTTGAGCACTTAATATTAATTTAAAGTACTGGACCAAGGCGTGTTAAGATTTCCGGCTGAAAATACACGAAACCCTGTTTTTTATTTCCAAATCTCTATAAATTAGCGGCATTGCATGGCTTCACTTTGACCAAAGTCGGGTTTTTTCTGAATTGAACGCTCTAAAAAGTGTCCATTGCGGCCAAAATTTCACGATAGGATCGAAAAAAAAAGTTCGAAAAAAGCACCCTAGTACATATATTTATTTTAGCCCATAAATTCCATAATTATTTTAATTTGCTCTTTCTAATGTACTTATCTAATGCATGCAAATATGAAATTTTATAAATTGTTCTGTTTAGACACCACGTAATTGAAGTTATTTTAATTAGTAAGTAATTAATAATTTTTATTAATAGATAGCAATTGTTTTTTCGTAAAATGTTATATTATAGAAAATTGATGCGCTAAATATCTATTCATAGTTGCATAATCCTAAAATGTTGCCAACTATTTTTTGAATAAACACGTTTTTTTTAGTATATTTCATGTATCCAATCTCGAATTAGTTGAAAAACAACAATCAGAACCAAAAAGAGTTCCTTGAATCAGTTTGTTCGTTTGCGAGCACGCTATCATGTGATTATTATACATTTACTTTTTATAACATATAAATAAACCTTAATTTACATATTTAATTATATATAATAAACCAGACTTACCACATATTGCTGCAAAAGTTGTGTCCATTTCACTTCGTCACAACAATGATTCTTTCGCCAAAGAATGTTCGTTGCTTTCATTGTACGCTATGCTTCTCGTCAACACTTTTGTCGTTATGCTTCACATTCATTATTACTAGCTTACATTTACACACAAAAAACAACAACATGTATTGAGATCGCACTGGTGACTTGACATTGACATCGCAAATTGCCGGCACTAGATAATTTAACTACAATAATTTCATTTTCTACCAAAATGCTAATCACAATGATTTCAACCGATTTTCACTTTGCAAATTGCACACTATACACTTAGTGAATAATATAACACATAATAAACATATTATATTGATATGCAAACTATAAAAAAATATTGAACAAATTTTAGACAAACGAATTTTCACTCACACACACGGTCGTTTCCGCACGAACAAAGGAAGAGGACGCGAGCAAGTGCATTTACTTTACCCATTATTTTCTTCTTTAAAAGCACTTCACGCACTGCAAATTTCACATTTTGATATAAATAAAGGCACAATAATAACATTAATTAAAACAACACTTAATTTAGCACACAAATTAACGCGAAGATTTTAATTTGCACTTGAATACTGGTATCTAAAATTCCGGCATCACTTGTTGGCAACTGCGGAAACTAGCGCGTTGTGAAACATATGGGAAGTGACGGTAGAGTTGTATTTGTAATGAGAAAACTTTGAAATTTACTTAAAGATGTGTTTATATTTGAAAATAATTATATTTGCTTAATGTATATTTAAATATACGTATGTATATGATTATTGTACATTTTCAACTAAAGTTTTAAAATTAGTTAATTTAGCATTAAAACATAATTACACATTTGTATTAAATTTTGAAAATATGAATTTAATAATATAGGTGTGTTAAACTAGTCTTTCAACTTTTTTTTCAATATGAAAGTAATTTTTTGTATATTTTATAGTTATAATGTGTCATAAAATTATATTTTGCTTGTATTAGTTTATTGTAAATTGTTTTAAAATATTGCATAAATTTAAAATATACTCTTGTTTCTTAAATATGTGACAAATCTCTAGCTGAGGTTCTAGAAATCATTCTTAAGGCTCGAAAGTCAATAGTTCATTTACTCTGGCATCAATCGTGTTGATCTGCTGATTATTCATAATAAATATTAATTATTCATTAATAAACCTTTCAACAACATGCCTGACAAACATCAGCTGGTTTATCATGTTCGGATGACAAATATTATCATTTCCTTTTATATGTTTCTTCTCAATGATTCATAGAATATTCTGCTGATCAGAAATAGACGGAGTTTTCACTTGAAAATACTTTTTTTTTATATATATAATTACTGGAATGGAAAAAGAAATAGTAATAAGGATAACAAGTAAATTATTAAACCATCAGAATTTATTATTAGATGTTTGATCATGATATATATGATTTTTAAATTTAATTTTTAAAAATTTTGGTACAACTAATACATTTAGTTTTTTTATTTAAATATGTTTGCAATGGTTATCTTTGGTATACATGAAATATTTAATATTGTAAGCGATTTTTTTAGCGATTTTTTTTTTAAATATACTTTGAAAGGATTTACCACACGTAAATAAAATATTATTTAATGCTTAAGAGAGATTTAAATTTACATTTGTTGTAAAAAATTCTACAAAGTAATTTTTTTTTACGTTTCTGCATTATTGCTCTATGTACATTTGCACTAATCTTAATCCTTACGGAATTGCAACGCTACATCCGCTGTTTGATTTTGTCTGCTTCCTTAGTTTCCGCGTTTCTGTCAACGAATTTGTCAGCTACAAGAATAGTGCTCAGTGAAAACTTTCAAAATTTGACTAAAAATTTCTTTTTATTTCTAGTTTTTTTTTTAAGTTATTAAATAAGTGCTTCATGTATTGCAAAGTATAAACCTCGTGGTTTCGGTATTTCCCTTAAAAATATATAAAAACCTTTTGGTGGTGAAACAATCGAAGCGTAAAGGTGTTAGTGGAATAAGAACATCAACGGCTAGCAGTTGAAGTACAGAAATATTAAATTGACGTATGATTATGAAGGAAGGATGTTGGTATATTTATTTCCCTTATGTTTATATTGTTTTTAAGGTGTAATTTTCAATATTTTATTACTCATATTTGTAGAACGAATTAGGTAATCAAAGGGAAACGTTTGCTCTAAAGTTTCTATGTAAATTTAAATTGTTGAATCTGTTAATATTCAACCTACTGACGCATAATTTTTCAATTATTTTTTAATAGGAGCAATTTTGTAAACACTATCCCTAAATAAGTGAATTTACGTAGGTTTTACGTTTATTACTTTTAAGGATAATGAGGACAGATACATGAGGAAGACTTCATAAACGTGCTGTTATGACGGTTAGAAAATGATGTTGAGTAGCAAATAAATTATTTATAGTTATTACATTCTTAGTTATAGTTGTGTAGGAAATCTAAAAATTCATTATGTTTTCAGTAATTAGTTTATATCAGCGTTTAAAGTTTTTCTATATTTTTCTAGTTTTGTAATCAACCAGCAATCCCGTCAGACATTGTCTTATACGACGGGTTGACTGCTAAATATATCTAAAATTCGTCTCTAAGTGGGATTTTCGTTAGATCATATAATTAATAATAATATTTTGTGTATTAAGTAGCACCCTTTGACAACTAAAGTATATTTTTTTTTGTAACTTTTGCCATTATTAAAGTTTAGTCTGAATATGAGACGATTAGGTGGATGGATGTTAATTATTTGCGAAATACTCGCTCTCAGCGCCATCTAACGGGTTAAATTTTGGTCCCTAAACGTACTGATGAAAATCTGATCCAAATAACATATATATGTATATAAGGCATAGCTACATCAACAAAATTTACTTTAGCTACATAATTATAACAACCTTAAGTTTAATATTATAATAATATAAGGCCAAATTGTGGCGATTTCTCGTGATATTTGATCAGTTTTAAAATAATAGAACTTTTTGTGTAAGGAGACAGAACAAGTTTCTCAGAAATGGTTTACATACAGTTTTCAAAGGTATATATAGCATATCTATTTTTTTTTTTTTTTGATAGATCTTATATATTTTGCACAACGGAAAAAGACGACTTTCAGCTAACTCAGATATATTATGTCACCCATCCGTCACATAAACATAAGCTACATTGCCAAATCTTATGTAATGCAACTTATCTGTGCAGACGTAAAATCAAGTGTTTATTTATTCCAATCGAAGGTGTTATGGCATTACTAATGCTGAACGTGATGTTCCAAAAAGAGCAACAACTTTTCGTTCGCAGCTCGAATTATGCAGCGGTTATGTGAATGCAATTGCACTTTTCTGCATTTGCTTTGCGCTATTCGACACTTGTAACGTGCCTTACTTTATTAGTCTACTCAAACTAGTAAGTTTATATGCAAAGATAGTGTGCAGAAGAAGAATTGAGACATGGTTTAATTAGTTTTAATAGTTCAAGCCAGTTTTTGAATGTCTGGGTTTTAGTGATAAATTTAATTGATAAATATTATGTTGTAAATTTTACTCTGATTTTCAACATATTCTTAGTCTGAACAGTTGTTTCTTCGTCAATTAGCGGTACATAATACAAGTGTTAACAAAAAGTGTCTCAGTAAGAATAAATGATTTGTTACAAAATGTTTTGTTAAGTTTTTGACAGATTTCAAATATGTATATTAACTTTAATCGGTGAGTTTTTGACATGGTATTTATAAAAGTAAACTGAACAATATCTGGTCCTTTTTATACTTTGAACAGTGTAACGTAGGAGACTCTATAAAATGTGTATACAAATTATTAGCGTGCCGAACTAAGTCGATTTAGTCATGTCCGTCTGTATTTCTGATTGTCTGTCTGATATTAATCTGAAAACTTTCACACGTCCTTTTCTCTTTAAGAAATTTCTCATTACTACTGCTATATAGATACAGCAGCTACATAAACTGACCGATTTAAATCAAGTGCTTTTATGCAAAATTTTTTTATTTGTGAAGGGTATTTCTAGCTCAGTAAATACAGTTTTGAACATTCTTTGTTAAACGTACTTTTCCTCAAAATTTATTCCAAAAGGTTAGGAAATTTTTCCTTTAACCATAAGAGAAAATGTTTGTACTATACAAGCAATTGATAATTAAAGCCCAGAAGCTCATGTTCGTAAAACGACTATTCTAAAAAATAATTTATTACAAAATTTCATAACTTAATTCTTTTTGTATATTTCTATTTTCAATATAAAAATTATTAATTGACATAAATCTGACTAGCCTAAGGACGCCTTTGACTTCATATTGTTGTTGTTGTAATATCATAAAGAATTGTATATCTATTTTTATATACTGCTGCCGAGTTAATAGTCACCAGCTAGAAAGCAATTTGAGTCTGAACCGATTATGGTGAGAACGATATATACAATAATCCATATACATACATTAAGAAAAATGTTTAATCCTTATCAAAATTTATTTTGTTGCTTTCAAAATATGCTCCTTCTGAAACGGTACACATATGCCACCTCTTTTTCCAATCATCGAAACACGCCTTGTAAGCGTTCTTTCACGGCCACAATCAAGTCGAAACGGGTTCCACGAAGTGATAACTTGAGTTTTGGAAACACAAAAAATAAATCGCATGGGGACAAATCTGGTGAATACGGTGGTTGATCGATGGTATTGAACGATTTTTTGGTCTTAACATCGTTTGCGGCGGATGTTTTCGCACAAACGCCTCAAAACGCTCAAATAATACTCTTTATTGACTGTCTGTCCCGTTGGAACGAATTCATGATTCTGGTCTTAATGTACAATATATGTACTCACATATATATAACATTGTTAGATTTGGTCAGATCTTTGAATAAGACACAGCTTTTCTCGATTTGTATAACTTTATACGAATTAGTTTTGATGAGATTTAATTTATTGGCAGAAAAACACACAATTAAAGTTCACTAATCGAGTCAAAAGCTTCGTTATATCGAACTTAAAGGTCCAAATTCCGAAGATTGCTTGAAAAGTGGAAAAACGAATGACCCCTTAGGCACAGAAAACAAATTTTCTTAAACTTGTTTTACCTCTTTCAAATGTCTCGCGTAAGTTGCAAAATCCCTTAAGTGATAGACGGCTATAAAGTAGTGTTTTCGGAAGTAAAGCGTCTGTCACTGGCGCTTGCTGTCAGCTGTAATTCCCAACAAACAAACTTAGAATAAATATGGCAAAGGCACAGAAACACTGTCAGCTGCCAATTCTCAGAGATGTGTGCATCGGCACCTACGCCTTTCGGCGGCACGAATGCATAAAAGCATTGCGGAAAATAGAATTTCCAATAGAAATGAATTTTGCAAACAGACATACATACATAGATACATACATACATTCATTCATACTTATGTATATGCATTTCGTGATAGTTTTTCTATGATATGACGTTGCCAGTGCATTGCTCTCGGCATCACATTGTTTTGACAGATGGATGCCGATCATTGACTTTTGCAATGGGTGATGAGTGTAATGTATATACATAGTGAGGTTTTATGAGATATATTTACCTAATATTACCTTTATTGAACTTACCTTTGAGTAATGTATTTTCAAGTAGTAGATATTTTAAATTTTTTTTCGCATAACCGTTCTTGATACAAATATGCTTTAATCAGGAACTATCTCACTTGAAAAATGTTGCAAATCCATCTTCTCCCTGTTGAACTTCTTATGAAAATAATTTATGTGTTTACAAAATTCTTTGTATGCAACCTGTGCTTATTGTCCATAACAATTTTTCTAGCTTTTATTATGACCACATTTCGCATACTCATATTTGTATATCACTAACTTACTCCAGCTGCACGCAGATGGAGCATCAAAGCTACTTCAATAAACATTACATCGCTCATACACATATATACACATGTATCATATGCAACTCCATGGCACACCGATATCTAAGCGAACACGCACATTTTTATTACCTAAATAATTTTGACTCGCACTCACCCTGCAGGAAAAAACTACACAAAGAAGAAAGTAATTGTTCTATATACAACACGGAAATATGTATAGACTTTGAAACCCGAAACCAAAGTTTTAGTTTAAGATTCTTCCAATATTGCTATAAGAAATACTGAGCAACATGTCTCTCTATTTTTCTCCTATCCTTTTTTTTTTTACCTGTCAAATTTGTTCGATTTTTTATGCAGAGGCGAGTTCAGTGATATTTTTAAACAATTGAAGGTAAAAATAAACTAAAATGAAAAGACATTAAATATTATTAATTTATTATATTATTCTGTTTTTATTTCCAAAAAACTCTCCAAAGCAATTAGAGATCAAAAAGTTCCAGTTATGATGATCTACTATTTTTGTTCTCATATTCGTTAGAAGGTATGCTCTAAATTGGATCAAAGTAGAAATAAATTTTATAAGAACCTACTAGTCTACTAAGGAAGCTAGGTATATGAGGAGCCCCGGACAGGAACACGCCGGGGACGTCTTCTGTCGAAAGCTCTCGAGCAGCTCTAATTTCAGGCTACCAGATGACTGTAGCGTTTTAAAGCGAAGCAGATGTAGAGCTCCGTAGTTCGGATTTCTTCAAAAAGTGTGCATTCACTCGGAGTGGCTATACTGGCTTTCAGCTCGCTGACTGTGCGCTCAAAACTAATCGAGGAATACATAACCTCGTTAGCAATAGTATCAAGCTTTTTCCATTTTAGACTTTTATGGGTGTACAGTCATCGGAGTCGCCGGAAACTGCAAAGCCAATGAGTTTGCTAGGGAAGGCATCCTTAACCCATTGCAAGCGAGTCGGTTTTCTGATGTTCTCGGAAAGTGCGGGTCAACAACGAGAACTGAAGAGACAGCGAGATCCTTCTAGTACAGAGTGAACCATAAGAGATCCTCCTAACTACTTCCTCTTAGCAAAGTCAATCTCGCCGCAAATTTAGGGGTACTGTTCAGTAGGCTCACACACAATGAGGGTAGATATTTCGTGGGACGCTCTTTGTCAAAGCTATATGGAGGAAGGCGAGGTGAAGTCATCTTATCACTTTCTCCTCTATTGCCTCAGACTGAGAACTATGTATATCGGTAGTCACACAATCGGCGAACCAAGCGAATTGGCTGGGATTCATATTAACCGTCTTAAGAATTTTTGTGGTGATCCGCTATTAGGAGTTTATGAGTAACATAAAGGACGAACATCTATCTAAGTGAGATCCATCGATTATGTTAAATCCTATGACCTAACCTAACTATGTAAAAATAAAACTTGTTCTTCTAAATCATGTTATGAAGCTGCTTAGCTGTCCATATTGCCCTGTTGTGCTTGTCTTAAATATATGACTATAACTAACTTTCCTAATAATGAAGACCAAGATATAGGGAATCTAACGAGTCCTTAGAATACCCCAACTAAATTTTGGGGAATCAATGATAGTAAGCTCTTCCAGGAACTTTCGGTTAATGATCTTTATCGCTTTCGAATCAATAACCTGGGCAGATTAAATATATTCCATCTATCCGAAATCAGTTCAGTATTAATCGCATTCTAAAACTCTTAGTAAATAGATTTGTTTGCTCGTAGAAGAATCTTCAAGCGAGTACCTTACCCGCCAGATGGTTGAAAATGGAGGTCGCAAGAGTGCCAGACTACAAGCGGCCGTTCTTAAGCCATCATAATGCCATTCTGCCAACCCATCAGTCACATAGTCTTCTGTATCGAATTGTTTATCTATGGGTCTGATTTCATAAATAAGCAATGACCAAATGTGAAAATACTCCAATTCACACTAAGCTAAAGTAAATGCTCTAATTCATAATTTTTTTTCTCAAAAATTCCAACTAAGCTTAAGTCAAGTAAAGATACTTTCACAAATTGTCAAAGAAATGCTAAATATTTAGAAGATATTAGCTGTGACTAAGCTCTTATTTATAATAGATCTGCCAGAAGTTAGTTGAAGCTTTCAAGAAATTCCCCTATAGTTGCCGAGAAATTCTCTAAATTTTCCTACCCACTCTCCGGCCCTCTATGGATTATGTGTCGTTACGAGATTCCGCTATCTTCACTTTTGCACCGTGACACCCTGCTGATTCCACGCACTTTATATTGGCTTTCCAATTTCACACAGGAGAACAACAAAAAATGGGGGAAAAAAATGAAAAGAGGGAAAACTTGCTGTGGTTAAAGCAATAAAATTGCATTCATAAATCGCCCAATCTGTGCAAGTGTGTTTGTTGGTGTTTTTGCCATTGTGTACTTTGGTGCTGAATTTATGGAATAGCGGCGCTTGCAAATACACTTCGTATTACAGTCTACGGTTGCTTCGAGTGCGTAAGAGTACCCTTACTTAGTGTCGTGACCGAACTGAAGTTGCTTGCATTATAATGGAGGCGTCTGGATTCGTAGCTAATCAGTGATGTTGAAGGAGTAGAGTGCATGAGGTTGGTAAGGGGGTGTTGAATGAAATATAGGAGTGATTTTAGATTTCACTCAAACTCGGAAGTATTTGGAAAATATAGTGCTGTATTGTTTAGAAGAGTGCGTGAAAGAAGTAAGTGTTGCCACACTTTCAGTATACTTCAGAAGTATTTAATTTGGTCGGGTCTATAGAAGTTGCTAAAACAAAGTTTGAATGATTAACATAATTTTTTGAAGTGTGTTGAGTGCTGGGCTATTCCCGTCGACCGTGAGACAGAGGTAAAACTGTGCAGTCAAAGATAAAGGTTTGTAATGGACCCCGACATTTGCAGTGTAGGTAAATAGGTCAGGTTATGAACTCACGTCAAGTATAGGGAACCATGGAATTATATAAAAACCCTACATGGCTGCAGTCATGTCCAGAATATCAGGCTATAATGATCGTTAGATATAAAAGGGTACTTCTATATTATATATATCTATCGAAAAAACTATATCCTCAAGATGTGGTAAATTTTTAAGGATTTTACCATTCAAAACACTAATTTAAACCACGTTGTGCTTAATTTGGACCTCGAAAGACAGAATAAAATTAATTCAACGCCTTTAAAATTGATTCCACATCCTCTTAACAGTCAAATTACCCTCCTTCACATTCAGAGTCATTCTTATCCCGCAAAATCAAATAATGAAACATCTTCATTCCTTCTCTTTCAGCAAACGACACTTTTTCACAACTCAACGTAGCATCGCATAAGCCATCAAAATTCCTTGCTGTAGTATGGATACGAATTCTGTTAGTCCATTGCCACCACCAGAAGCACCGCTTGCTATGATGGAGGTCGAAAAATCGCCACCGGGGACACCAACAACAAACGATATGCCACCACCACCGGATGAAGAAAAGTAAGTGGAAATAATCAATTATCTACTTGAAGCTAATAAAATAAGACGCAGACAGTTGTGTGAAAAATAAAAGCACACTAAGCACTAGTAGAGACGAGAAAATTTTGAGTTGAGAAAGGAAGTAAATTCTCCATATATGCACTACCTCCATTAGCAGGGAAAAAAACTTATAAAAATGTGCTTCTGTATATTCGTTTTCTCGGAGGTAATATTTCAGGTATTAAATTTATTTTTGATAAATAAAAATGGAAATTGTATCTTATCAAATAAAAAAGTTTTCCATATAAGGACTTGAGTTTGCTCGATCAGTTTACCTTGTATTAAAAATCGGGAAAATACCTTATCATGAAAAAGTTTTCCACACAAAGACTTGATTTAGATCGGTCAGTTTGTATGGCAGCTATATGTTATAGTTGTTCGATATCGGCGGTTTCGATAAATCAGCAGCTGATCGATACCTCAAAAACTGAGTGAGTAGTTCGCGTATACAGATATGTACAGACATATAGACGGGCAGACAGGCGGACATGGCTACATGGACTTAAGTCGTCACGCTGATCATTTATATTTATATTTTATAGGGTCTCCGACGTTTCCTATTCCTTATCTATCGTTAATTGCTAGATTTTTACTCATAACTGTGTATAATTTA
This sequence comes from Bactrocera oleae, assembly GCF_042242935.1. NCBI lineage: Eukaryota > Metazoa > Arthropoda > Insecta > Diptera > Tephritidae > Bactrocera > Bactrocera oleae. Next base: position 53,214,594 of record NC_091538.1, on the reverse strand, counting down.
ACCAAAGAGAAAACTGTCATGGTCTATTTAAAAATGTAGCCATTAAATGCATTTAACCTAAAAAACTTTTTTTCATATATTTTCCCTTTAAGCACATACCTACAATATATGTAAGGAGGGGTTTACGCTTCCACTTAAATAGCCAGTGTTATATGCATGTATTTATATATATTATATAAATATATTTGTACTTCTGCTCAGCATTCGCCACTGCTTGGACACTTGAAAATTTCACTTAGCAATTCGGTAACCACTCATTTCCTGAGTTAAATTAAGATAGTTCCTGCGCCGTGTGGAATTTCGCACGGCCAATCAAGTGTTATGCCGTCACACCTACATATTTTCGGCACATATACCTACGTATATATTTATGGTTAGCCACTTGCTTTAAGTGTACTCAAATTTAATTAAATACATCTCGTACTCATAGCTGGAGACAATGTGGACTCGTAACGTGTCAGTAGCAGCAACGCGAAATTGTTATTCGTGAGCCAGCGACGATCTGGCAATCAGTGCACATTGCTCATTTATTCGATGACTCGTAGTTACACTAACACATTTAAATAAAAAAATTTCTGTAGAGCAGCTGATTAACTATGCAGATATTTGGTTGATAAACAAAACTGCTCGCTTTCACCGTAGGAATATCAGATAATTTGTTTTAATCTACATAAATAACTGCTGTAATATATTCCACCAACATTTATTTAATCAGCGGCTGTATTCGAGTGCGCTGACTGCGTGACTAACACATGGAAAGTATTGGGTTCAAAAGTAACAAAAAATTGTATCTAAGTGATCGAAATAGTTTTTTTTCTAATAGCGGTCACTCCTAACCGGGAAGTTCCTTAGTGTATCTGCCATTAAGAGGCCACCTAAAAATAGCCCCGCTTTGCATTTATTCGATAATGATAGGGTCAAACCTAATGGAGTTGTATACTTAAATGACTATCAATTATAAAATTATCTCTGATATATTTTATTTATGACTTCACTTTTATTGTGTACCAAGTCATCAAGTTTTACCTTATATCTCCCAGTCAGGCTGCTGTGAATACTTATTGTTTTGTTATTTACATTATTTTTACCGCTTAAACTTAGGTAATCTAAATGGCTAATATAAGAACAAATATTGCCAGATTTAAATTAAATAAGACATCCTTAAAAAATTTACTCAGGGTCGTATTTACCAAAATTTTACATTTCGCCATTTATGTCTTATTTCAACTTCTCTCCCGTCAAAGTTCAAAACAGTGAGACAACATTGTTTCTTAAGAACTTCATTCATCATTTCGGTCTTGGTTACAAAATATTGAAGATATTACTTAAAAAAGAGTTATCGGCTTTTAATCACTTTTTTCTTCACTTATCAGAGAGTGGTAAATATTATCATCGAGAACTTACTAAAAAGAAAATTACGCCTGGAAAGGTTTCCATAACCACGTTGTTTATTTATTTTAGAACAGAATTCAAGGAAACTTTGTGGTAGAGTCCACCTAGTAATGAAGACGTCAAAAAATCTCGTTCAAACCTATTTCATACATTCTCTTTATGGATGCTAACATGCACAAGATTTTCTCAGTTGCTTACAAAACTCAACTTCTGAATAAAATTTTTGTAAATCATTCACCCAAAAATATATCTGGATAATGCAGTAATGTAGTATTTGAAAATTGACTGCGATATCTCTTTTGCACCACTAACTTTTCATTTTCACTCACTCTTAAGACCTTTAGAGACACAATTAATTTAAGCTTCCGCACCTTTATTTATTTATTTTTTTTCGGGATTTTACCATATGATTAAAAATGACCCGGACTGAAAAAATCATAATATTCGTACTTCAATAAACTTTATTATCTCCTTCAAACTATGATCCTGAGCCAATACAAGCAAACGAACGCTTAACCCAATTCGCCATGCACTTCTTAGAAGCCTTTTCAAGCACTGTTTCTTTAACTTCTTCGATCTTAACGTCATTAACGGGGGATGACTCACGATCTTCAGTGAATACTTTTTGGTACTCAGAATTTGTGCTCGTGATAAAGTACTTATAGACTCCCAAAACCTTCTGTAACATTTTCATCGATTCTGTAGTAGTGATTTCATTGGAGACACAAAATTTCAAGCAAACTCGTTCAAATTTTTTCCATGGCAAAATGGCCAGACAAGCATTTCGCGTCGTTAACTTAACAGATGTTTGAAGAACTGTTGATTTACAATTTGCTTTCCGAAATTAGATATTGTTATTTTTATTTTATTGATACCCAGCTATTTTGTCTTTCCCAGATTGAAACGTGGCTCGCTGAAAAAATATTTTACTCAAATGAAGAGTTCAAGGTGGGAACAAACGCCTCTTTGGAAGGCGTCGAAGCATTTTTGAGAGAAATATTATTATTAAATTATAAAAACTTCATATTTTGCTTTGCATTTTCACATTGTTTTAGAGTGTGAACCATAAATACCTAAGTAAACTAAATTTCTTTTCTAATTTTTCACTTAAATCGTATTATTTTCACATGTACATATATATAGTATGTATGTGCCTTACGTTATTTGTACGTGTGTATGCTACATTGTATATGTAAAATGTCCGATACAATGCGTACATTGTTGCCGATGTCAGCGCACATAGTAGAAAATGTTCACAGAAACACCCAGACACCGATACATACTATATATCTTTCGTTCTAAAATAGTAATCGCATAATAGCTACAGCGTTGTGTCACCTACTTTTGCGAACTTCCTTTGACATCCTTTTCCTTGCCAAACGCTGACCAACTGACCGCGCGCAATCAAAAGTTGGTAATTGAGGCTAGAAAAATATATTTCAAGCGTGTGCCTGTGTATGTGTTATCCGAACCTAAACTAAAGACCTCTAAAAAACATTGTAAAAAGTTAATGGCACCGATATTGTGGCTTGACACAAACTAAATATCCGGCGCGTACACACCCAATGCACAATATATTCAACAGTTGATTGCGTGTTAAGCCGACTCTTGTTCTATTGTATAATTCTATGCTATTTAACGGTATTTTTATAACTTTGAAGCGATTTATGCGACGAAAATTGGGTTTATATATTTGGCATGAATTTAAAGAAGACTTAAATATGTACAATGTTGCAGAGATATCAATTTATATGGCAGTTATGTCACGTGTCGTAGCTTAGTAGCAGTGATATGGGGTTTAATTGGACCCCAATATTTGTTTGGGTCTTAATTTTTCTGAAATATTGTTCTCTAGATGGGAATATTGAAGTTGGCGATCGATTTTATCGAAAAAATTCTGATGTTACAAAACTTTTTCCCTAACGGTTGCATATATGTATATGTATATATGTATGTTTCCATATTTCCACACCAGTCTCTACTTAGTGAGGACACAAACCATTTCCAGCTTAAGTTTTCAAACTCTGGGAAAGCTACTGTATGATTAACAATCTGTTAACAACAGTCAAGTGCTTAATGTTATTTAACAGCGATCTTCAGTTGATAACAGATAAATATTGTAAGTATTTAAATTTTTTGTATGAGCTATGTTCGTATGTATTAACTCAGATTCAATCTCTCCGGCTCTCACCAAATGCTCCAATGCAATTTTATCACTTATCTGTGCAACGAATGCTGTACAGCTGACCGGCCAGTAAGTGTCCGTAGTTTGTTGGAGGCTGTTGGAAAAGCATAAAGACGAGCAAAAACAAAAACAAAAAAAAACTGCGAGACAATAAAAAATTTCGTGATTTTGAAATAAAAATAATCTAAATGTGTTAGCACAAAGCTTAATTGAGCAAGAACTTTTTATAAAGTGATTTAAGTAGTGAGATAATATTGGTATACCATATAAGTGCTTATGTATTTGTATAAATGTGAGTAAAATGATTACTCAATAAATTGTAGAAAGCTCAATCAAATGCAGTTTATTTAATTGTAGAAATGAAATAAAAATAATAATGTTCGCATAATACAATAAATTACAAAAACTCAAATAATAATTAATTGGAAAAAATTAAATTAATTTAAATTTAACTAAAAATAAATAAAATATAATAAAATAAATTAAATTAAATTAAATTAGATGAAATTAAACTAAATAAAATAAAATAAATAAAAGTAAAATAAATAAAACAAAATAAGAGAAAATGTACCAAAATAAAATAAAATAAAACAAAGTAAAATACAATAAAATAGAATAAAATATACTCAAATAAAATAAAATAAAGTAAAATTAAATTAAATTAAATTAAATTAAATTAAATTAAATCAAATAAAATAAAATAAAGTAAATTACAATAAAATAAAATAAAATATACTAAAATAAAATAAAATAAAATAAAATAAAATTAAGTAAATAAAATTAAATAAATTTAATTTAATTAAAGTAAAATAAAATGAAATATAATAGAATAAAATAAATTTATATGCAATAAAATAAACTAAATTAAATACAAATAAAATGAAATAAATTTAAATAGAATACAATAGAATAAAATAAATTAAATTAAAGTAAAATAAAATAAATTAAAATAAAATAGATGAAATTTAATTTAATATTTAAAAATGTTGCTATTTATCGAAATATATGTAAATATATATAAAAAATAAAATTGATGGAAGTTCCAAAAAACAATAAGTACAATTATGGAATAATTAATAAAAAGTGATATTAAAATTACAAATATAATTTATTAATAAAAATACCTTTAAAAAGCTATTCCAATGTATAAAATGAACTTTAACTCCTTTAACAAAAAAAATTTATTTATTTCAAAAGTTTAAAATACATTCACAAAAGTTACATACTACTTTGTTGAGTCTCACAGAAGCTAAGAAAACTACACACACACACAAAAAGCAAAATGCTCACAGGCGACTTAAAGAATGTGCAGCGCTGGCGTAAACGAACGTAAGTGTGGTGATAAATAAATAAATAACAAATAGAATATTTTTAATTATGAATCATTAGAGCATCAGCTATAAGTAATACCGCTTAAAGCTACATTCTAGCCGGGTTTCGAACCCATGCAAAGTGTTGTGAGTAGTATTCACCCGTCACCCTCGTAACTCTACTCACCCTTATTCTAGTTAATTCAAATCAATTTTAAACTTATTTACAAAGATATGCTGCATATTACCGTAACTTTATTGCCATCTCTCTGGCACTTTGTGGATTCCATCCCAAAATAATTGCGCCGGCTTGGCGGCCAAAAATGAATCCAGCCAATATCTATCAAAGCCTGTTCTAATGTGAACCATATTCCAGTGAAGGCATTCTGCATCGACTGGAACAAATGATAGTCGGTAGGGGTATGGTCTGAGCTGTTCTAAATAGCTTTTAACCGGTATTACAACATAATGCCGAGCGTTGTCATGCTGGAAAATTATTGTCTTGTGTCCAGCCGCGAATGCCGGACATTTTTCGGCAATCGCTCGCTTTAATTTTATGAGTTGTTGTCTGTAGCGTTCATGAATGGTTTTACCCAGTTTTAGAAGTTCATAAGTCAGAACGCTCTTCTGATCCCACCCAATATAGAGCATTATCTTGACGTCCTGGATATTTCGCCTTACCAATGATTTGACTTGTAATGTTAGGTGAGTTCAACAGAATTTCTGATATTTAAAATTGTCTTTCAAAATCTTTTGGCTTCAATTCATATAGCAACCAATTTCCTTGCTTTTGACTGTTTGAGTCACTCCAAAATATTCTGCGAGCTTTTAACGAGTAACATTACATTTCAATTTTTTATCTTCAAACTTTTTTACCTTTTACGGTATATTAAGTGTGCCGCGAAGTTTGTAATACCCAGAAGGCAATGTCGGAGCATCACAAACTGACTCAATTTAGCCATGCCTGGCTCGTATGCTAGCTAAGAATGGCACCGTTTCCCCAATTTTATCCGGTTAGAAGCGTGTCTGTCTGTGAGCTCAGCAAACGCTGGTCCATAACCAAAACTTGTGCGACTGCGAGATCCTTCTGGGCCAGAGTGAAACGTAGGAGATTCTCTGAGTGATACTGTCCAATAAGTTTACATGCGGTGCGACTAAATATTCTGTCGGACGCTCTTTAACAAAGCTGTATGGAGGAAGCCGAGGTGGAATCATCTTGTCACTTCCTCCTCAATAGACACACTTTTGGTGAACTTATCGAAGTGGCTGGGGTTGATATTAATCGTCTTAATACATTTCTGATAAGCTCAAAACGTTCCGTCTACCTATGAGAATCAGGTGATGCACTCTTAGGAGTTTACAGGTAACACAAAGTACGAATATTATCTGTCCAAGTAAGATCCAACGATTTTGGATCAACCCTACGACCTCACCTAACCTATCGATATATAATTCTAAGGTTAGTTCGCAAATCTAATAAGGACTGAAAAGAAGAAGAAAAGAATTAATCGAAAACGCATAGTGAATAGCTTTGATATTGGTCCATTTTTGATACAAAAATCCTCTGTAACTCTGATTATTAAATTAATAATTATTTAAAGTTAATGTAAATACTGTGAGCTCTCCACATGCAGTTCAATATAGTATAACAAAAACAAATTTTTTATACGTTCTCTGAACTACTATCCCTTTGTATTTTACCACAAATTCATTTATAATACGACCCGCTAATGAGAACAACACAAACACCATACGTATCACTTTCCATTTACCGCCCGTCAATTTATTTACGCCAAAAATTTAATGTCATTTCATTATGCTGTAATTTGCATGCCATGGCGTATGAGTAACATGCCGCGAATTCTTCAACCCAGCAAGTGCTTTCGTATATACATATGTACATATTACCCGCATAATAGACACGCACAAGTACATGCACACACGCACACATGCACACATGCATATAGCTACATGTTGCGGCCACTCACTCACGCATTCATATCCAATTTATTATTTTTAATTAAATCAAATATGTGCGCACGCGTTTGTGTCGCGGTAGGTGCGCGTGAAATTGTCGCTCGTGTTAAGTAATATCACCGACAACAATAGCAACTACAAATATATGCTATTCTACATAAATAAATAAGCTCAATAAGCTGACGGCTAGTTTGTGGAGCGTAAACTTTGTCGGTGCAAAATAATCGTTAAATCGCATAAGACCGCGCCGCCGCCGTCGCGTGTCCACCCACCAGAGCCAGTCGAACTAATTTTAATACACACACCCAATTTAAGTTGCGGCACTGAAATGCTGCGGCAATGAAATGCTAAACTTGGCATGCTTTGCTGGTTATTTTTACTTTTACTAATATCGATTGTTGTTGTTGTTGTAACTTGTTCTAGCTGTTATGTAGTCAACCACTCACTCCTCAGCGCTTGTGCCAAGCAACAGCTCACATTTGTTTTCCTGGCTAGCCTTAATTGTGGCACGCACATATAACGGTAATCAATGCAGTGGCATGGGATTTGGTTGCAGGGCGCTGTGTGGCCACTACCAAGGCGGATTCAACAGTTGTTTGCGCGTTGTGTTGACCAATTTTGTCTGGAGTTTGCTTGAGGTGCTCACTTTTTGTTGTTTGTTGTTGGTTTTGTAGTGATTTCATGATACCTTAATTTTTGTATTTTTGTGTGTTTGATGGCTTTAAGCGCACAGCTGCTCAGTACTTTTTATATAGAATTACGAATGAGCAGGTCAGATGTCACTTGGTCTGCTTGATTTCAATTGTTTACCCAAATCATAAATCTTTTTTGGAGTGTTAATAATACAAAAGCGCTCACCTGGTGGCTATCAATCATAATTGAGTGGATGTAGAACAGAACAGAAATTTTTACCGAAAGGAGTTGTTGCAACTCTCATAGTTTCCAATCGAAAGCACAAAACGTGCGACAGCTGTAATATGCTTTTAAGTATGGTTTACCACGTATTCACTACATTTATTAACATAAATATTGATGTGTAATAATAATTGAAAACTGTTTAAGGAGAATTATTTTTGACAGAAACCACAGGGATCTAAGCCAGAAGTTGTTTGAAACCTGTTCAAACACTATAGTGTTTTTCAAGCAGAAGTTGCCAAAGTAGTTAGTAGTTTGATGTACCTATATATCCAAAGAGCGGCATCTTTCAGAGACGTGAGCATTCACTTCGATAGCAGTGCGGCACTACTAGCTTTGAGCTCGCACACTGTGTGTTCAAAGTTAGTTAAGGAGTGTCTGATCTCACTATCGATAGCATTACGTTACTTTATTATCAGACTCGTCTGGCTGCCTGGTCATGGTGGAATCGCTAGAATTTGCAAAGCTGATGAGTTCAAAAGAGAGTACACCCTTGTCTCGAGGACATTGTATTGAGAGTGTCACTTCGAGATCCGAATCATCACGGTTATATATTCGGCGAACCTGGCGAAATAGCTAAAATTGTTATCGACCGGCTCAACAGATTTGTGGCAAGCTCAAAGTGCTTTGTCGAGAGTATCTTCGATCAATACTTAGGAGTGTTTGGGTACTACCCAACACCGGCCCTCTCACCTGTTCATATGGGTTCCGTTTGTAAATCGACTTTTTTACTTCGAATTGTAAAACAAGTGGTCCTATTTTTGTTTTGCTTTTCTACAACCCGGTATGTATGAAAGCATTTAGATCTCTTCATTCATTCATCTTGTTTTGACATACCTTTTCGTTGTACTGAAAAATATTCTTGCTCATCTCTAAAACCGTAAACAATATCAAAAAAAACTTTTAACCTTTGCTTTATACAAAAGATTAAATTGATATTTCATTAAAGTCGTGTAATCGCTTATTATTCTATTGTACTAGTTTATGCGATTTATACCAGTTATTGTTCAATTCAAAGAGAGTTTGTAAACTCTGTGGGCATAGCCATATTCACTTTACTCTAAACAGCGTATATTACGTTTGCCATGATATCTGTAACACCCAAAAGGAAACGTCGAAAATCCTATAAACAATATACATAATCTGTATATAAATGATCAGCATGACGAGCTGAGTCTGTCTGTATATGGTATACGCGAACTAGTTCCTCAGTTTTTCTGTAATCGATCTGAAATTTCGCTTACGTCCGTTTCTCCTCAAGAAGCTACATACATACAAAATCAAGTTCCTGCATGTAAACTTTTTTATTTGTGCAACATTCTCTTATTAATTTCTTTGAAGACTGAACTTTGGCATAAAATATACTATACTTTAAAAAAATAATATTGGTGTATGCATTAATTCGTGCGGTTTTCTAAGAGAGGACTCTACTAGTATTATTTCGCGTCGTATTCATCTGTGGCTATATTCATTTCAAAGGTACTGCCATTTCGCGTCGTTTTCAGTACAATTTGTACCAGATAAAGTGTTTTTGCGGGGAGTTCTTCTTCATTATTTTAACATGAAGAAAAGTGCTGCCGAAAGCCATCGTATTTTACTGGACGTTTATGGTGACCATGCTTTAGCCGAACGAACGTGCCAAAAGTGGTTTGCACGGTTTAAAAGTGGCAATTTCGACTTAGACGACGGAGAACGACCCGGACAGCCAAACAAACTTCTAGACGAAGAATTGGAGACATTGCTCGACGCAGATGCATGCCAGACGCAAGAAGAACTTGCAAAAGTATTAGGAGTTGATCAAGCAACCGTTTCCAGACGATTAAAATCATTAGGATTCATCCAGAAGCTTGGAAATTGGGTGCCTTATGAATTAAAGCCAAGAGACGTCGAACGTCGATTCTGCATGTGGGAAATGTTGCTTCAACGCCACCAAAAGAAGTCGTTTTTGCATCGGATTGTCACTGGCGATGAAAAATGGATTAATTATGATAACCTAAAGCGGAAGAAATCATATGTGAAGCCCGGCCAACCATCAACATCCACGGCAAAGCCGAATATCCATGCTGCTAAGGTTATGCTTTGTATTTGGTGGGACCACAAGGGTGTGCTCTATTATGAGCTATTGAAATCGGGTCAGACGATCAATGGGGACCTCTACCGAAAACAATTGATTCGTTTTAAAAAGGCCATCGCGGAAAAACGACCAGAATATGCGACCAGACACGAATACATAATTTTTCACCATGACAACGCTCGGCCACATGTTGCAAGGCCAGTTAAAAACTATTTGGAAAACTGTGGGTGGGAAGTTCTACCTCACCCGCCTTATAGCCCAGACATAGCACCTTCCGATTACCACTTGTTCAGATCAATGCAGAATGCCCTCACCGGAGTACGCTTCTCTTCAGAACAGGGTATCAGAAATTGGATTGATTCTTTCTTGACCTCCAAGCCGGAGAAGTTCTTTTGGGATGGGATCCCCAAACTGCCAGAAAGATGGGCAAACATCATAGCTTCCGATGGGCAATACTTTGAACATTAAATGTATAACAATTTTTTCACAATAAAGTCTTAATTTTCGCACGAATTAATGCATACACCAATAATATTTAGATGTTTCTCATTAAATAAGTGCATTAATTGTCATTTATATGCATTTATGTTTTTCTCTTTTCAACTTCGAACATAACCTTACTTCGAAACAATTAATGCGTCTCCTAGACCAAATTTAATAGCGTTATAAAACATGCTTACGCAATAATAATCTTTAATAATTATTTTTAACTTGATCACTTTTACTTTTCTTCATCCAAAGAGCATTACTTTAAGTAAATATTACGTATTTTGTGGTGTTGTTATGTACAGGTTGGTTGAAAAGTTCGTTGGTCTCACCAATAAATAGTACTACAGCTCCATACCATTTGTAAGATAAGACCTGGTTTGCAGCACAAATAAATAATTTTTCATCAAAACAATGCACCTGCTCACAAAGTTGTTTTAACAATGACAAAAGTCAACAAATTTAAGTACTAATTCGACATATTCACCAGATATGGCTCCCAGCGACTACTACATTTTCAGAAACCCGAAACAATTCCTTCGTGGAAAGCGGTTTTCGCAGCAGTAGACGAGCATTTTGCAGAGCGTCATTGACATAAGTGTATTGAAGTTGAAGGCGATTATATTGAATAAAAAAAATATTTCGTACCAAAAACAGTATTTTTTCAATTCGACCGCAGAAACTTTTCAACCTACCTGTATATATATATGTACATATATAGTATCTATAGTAAGTGCATTGTAACTAAAGCTTCAATAATAATTTAATAACGATCGATAATTAATGTGATTATATTTATCAAAGTAGATTGCTGACGAAGAGTTCAACACTCGTATACACCAAGAAAATAATGTGTATGTACAAGTATGTACTTAATTTTAACTTTCGCTCTTAAATAAGGTGTCGCTATGACTAAATGTAACAATAATGCATCGTAAGTGTGATGTATGTACTTAGTTTAGACATTTAATAAAAATAGAAATTAATTTTGGTTTATTCGTTACATGAACTTTATCATAGCGTTCACACGATTTCAGTGGAAAGTTGTGAACTTATGATTTAGACTTCGGTGAGGGTTATACTTGTAAGCTCAATATTAACAGTTGGCGCGAGAATTGATAATTTTTATCATTAGTCCAATTTCGCTAATATTCAATATTGGGAAGTGTGAGGGTACTTAGAAAAAATCAATCTAACTGATGTGCGGTTTTCATTATCGTTTGATATTAACCAACAGAACATTCTCTAAGCCCGAACATTCTCTATTGCAATTGGCGTCTGGTGACTGTGATGCCAATCTAAAGTAAAAATATGCTTTTTTTGTTTCCATTATGTACAGAGTCTGCTCCTATGTTTTGGATCATTTTACAGCATCCAAGGGGTTCAACAATACAAAAGTTGACTCATCTGTACATATTACTTTGCTTCAATCAAGGTTGATGTTTTTCTACGCTCAATGCAACCCTTTTTCAATGTGTGTTTTTGAAAGTAGGAGTTTGATTACAGTACTGCTGCGTTTGTCCCGTTTTGTATTTATATATCTAATGCATTTGTAAACAAAGTGGTTTTAGATTCTCTCAGTGTTTTCTGCTTTCTCACTTTTAGATGTCACGTGATTCCTCCTTAATGATTAGACCACCTCTTCACAAAAGTACAACTCGTTAGAAAGGCTGCCCCAAAACCTTTCTTATACAGTGATCGCAATTGAACATGTATTAATTTGCAAAATAATAAAAACACGCAATTGAAAAACGTTATTTTTGAAAGCACTGTAGTTGTTATAAGAAATGCACCTGAAAAAGATATTTTAGTTTCAATGCAGCTGAAGTTAACGTTTTTTTTAATTATATGAAAGACTGCTCAAGTGTATATAAATATACACATGTTATACAATGGTATATCGCTGTAAATCGGAATTATATATATTGATAAAAATCTCAAAGTAGTGATTTAAGGGGACTTTATTTTATCAACGCATAAAATTCAAAAGTAAAGTAAAAAAGTAAAGTTTTACTAAGTTAGTAAGAACAAAATTGAATAAAATTTATTAAAGCTTGATGCAGACGAAATACGAGGTTTGTTAAAAAAATAAATAAAACTAAAATTTCGCGGGTTTCTAGAGTCCAATTTTTTAAAAATTTGTTTGAACAAATGGATCAAAGAATTTGTCTGCGATATCTTGGGCAAAAGTAATACTGTAACGATACCCCAGACTCTATATTCGCCAGACATGGCTCCGTGTAACTTTTTCCCATTTCCAAAAATAAAGAAAACCTTCGTTGTTTTACAAGTAAACACTGAGAGAGCTAAAGGCTATCCCAAATATCGAGTTTGAAAAGTGTTTCGACGATTAAAAGAAGCGCTGGCATAAGTGTATAGTATCGAATGGGGACTATTTTGAAGACGACATCATTACTGTAGACATATAAAAAACTATTTTTTCAAATAATTAAATTTTCTGATATTTTTTAAACACACCTTGTATATGAAATGAAGGAAAGAAAAATTAAAAAATATTGAATATATATTGAATCAAATTTTAACTATATATATTTAAAACATTTTAATTTTTTCTTAAAAAAATATTTTTTTTTTTATAAAATTAAAGTATTAATTTATATTAATAATATTTTCACGTTTACAAAAAAAGGGAAATTTTTTAAAACACTCTCATTTGACACCCATTATCGCAGCGCAAAATGTTCAAACAATAATTCACACTACTTTCAAGATACTTCAAAATACAATTAGCATAATATAAAAATATAAATATGCTAACAGCGCTGCAAATTAACAGACACGCTTAACAGCAAGAGAGCGTAAATTGTTGCAAGCAAGTGAATACTGATAAAAAGGCGCTGTTATTACGCTCACAACGTGCCTAAAACCCAGTCCGTACAACTGATAAGTAGCTGAGTAAAATTCACAACAACAACAGCAGCAACAATTATTAACAGATTGATCTTGCACATCCGCACAACCCAAATGTAGCCGGCATCAGCGCCAAAACCGTAAAATGAAAACAAAAGCCGACGAAGGAATATCATCAAGACTCATTGAATTGATCACACGACGAGCCACGACTTTAGTCGACGTTTGTTATTGGCGCTGATCGGTTGGTATTGAGTGAGTTCAGTGATCGAGGAGCAAAAGTGCGGTTTTATTGCGATTAGAAGTGGATCATAAGGGGAAACAGTTGTTGGTGGTTAGCTGAGTGCGAATTTTTTTTTCTCAAAAATATTTAATTTTTCACTTTTTTAACAAACAAAAATAAATAAAATCAAAGCAAAGTGTGGAAATTAGCGTAAACAGAATAAGCAAAACATAAAGGATGAGAAATCATTTATTTAGAGTGGTGCTGTGAAGCGATGTGAATATATGTCTATATATACACATACATACATATATACACCAGTATATATTATAATTGATCGCGTATATTCAGCATATCAGGACTTAGTGTTTACTTCTAAGAAAAAAAGAGAATTGTGTTGTTTAAATTTAAAGAAAAGCAACAACAATAGAAACAACCTGCGGATTAGCAAAATTTGTCGAAAAGCAACGCAAGTGAGCGTAAATTAGGTCGTTGATGCTATTTATTTCGGTGAGGCTAAACGCATGCTATCGGTCGACACTTAAAAAATAAAGAGAAAAAAAAAACATAAATAAAAACCAAAGCAAACAATCAAACGGAAATAACCACTTATAAATAAGAAATTGTTTCAATAAGATTTGTTTTGTGTGCAAAATTCTGCTTTCAATATTCAGTTTCATCGAGGATGTATTTAATAAATACATACATACCTACTAAAACTACACTCAAAATCTTAAATTTGCTTCTTGAAATACCAAACATGGACATGGAATTTGAATGAAATATTATTAAAAATATTAATTTAAAAAAAAATTACAAAAAAAAATTGTAGTTAGTTTTTTGAGTCGATCGATTTATAAAAAATTTAATAAAAACTAAAATGTTTGAAGTTAGTACTTTACTTTAACATATTACAACCAATACCAAAATAAGTTATGTCAGATATTGAAATGAAACTTTATTTAAAATATATATTCATGTATTGAAATAAAATATATAGAAATATCAGATAGTGAAATTGAATGTTATTTAATTGAAATGTTAAAACAAGTTATACAATATTAAAACGTAATAATAATAAAAAATTATAAGAAACAAGTTTTAAATACTTTTTCGAATCGTTAAAACGTTAATTCAAAACTAAAAAAAAAAAATTGTTTTGTATAGAATATTTAAATAAAATAATATATAAATTTAATTTACGAAAAAAAATCTTTGAAAAAATATTTAAATATTCCAGCTTAAGATATAAAAAAAAACTAAAAAATATTGAATATACATATCAAATATTATTTGAATTCAATTTTAATTTAAAAAAATTAAAAAATTGTTATATATGTTAGATATTGAATATTAATTTATTGAGTAATATTCTACATTAAAAAATGAAAAAAAAAATTTCATATTAATAAATTATCGAATGAATGAAATTTTTAAAAAACTAAAATAATTAAAAATCAAACATCAATGCTTGTTTATTATTATTATTATTATGAAATAAGAAACAAAGATTTGTAAAAAAAATATTAAATGAGATGGAAAAAATATAACGAATATAAAAACTGAATAATTATTTAATAATTTTTTTTTAATTATAATATAAAATAAAAGAAATTTTTAAATACCAAAAATTAAAATATTATCTGAAAGCAAATCCTTTTTTGAACAAAATAAAAAATAAATAAATAAAACATATCAAGTATTGAATTGATATTATTGTAAAATTAGAAACAAATTTAGTTTTTTTTCGAATCGGTAATATTTTGCTGTTAAATATTGAAAAAAAATAGAGAAAATGTGAAATACAAAAATTTAATATGAATAAATTTTTTTTAAAAGTATAATAAAAACAAAAAATTATAAAATACCAAATATTAAATTATTATTGAAAAAAAAATTTTTTTGAAACTTTATTTTTGGAAAATTCGAATGAAATCAAAAGACTACCAAATATTGTTAAATAATAAGAAAATATTTGGATATTTGAATATATTTTTAAATTTGAAAATATTATTTTAAAACTGGCATATTTCAAAAACTAATTACAATGTAATAATGTAATGTACTAATTAAATACATGAAAATAAAAAAAAAAAAAATTATTATTATAAAAGCTTTAGAAAAATGTAGCTATTGCAATGAAAAAATATATAAAACTTAAAAAAAAGGTTTGAAATAATTTTTCAAATCATTAATTTTCATGTACAGGTATATATAGAATATATATATATATAGTAGTGAGATCTAAAAAATCTACAAAATATTGTTCTAAAATCAAAAGCAAAAATATTTTTTTGTTTGCAAATTCTAAAAAAAAAATAGTATTTAATTATTCACTTAAATTGTTTTTGTAAAAAATTGGCGACAAAAAAAACCACGTAGAATTATTTACATTAAAAGTCCAGAATTTTACTTAAAAAATTAACACTCTCTCATTCATTTAGTTCCAATTACCAGCGGAGCTAAATAAAATTAAATTTGTATTTAACTAATTTATCTCAATTTCCATTTGAATAAGCAATGAGTATTTGGAATTTCAGTGTAAGCAAATATTTATACAAGTACAACCTTCAATGGAAGCTGGCATTTTTGTATTTGTGCGCGTTTATTTACAATTTTCAATAAACAAACACACACTCACACATTTACAAAAACATAAAAACATACATGCGAGTTTGTGTGTGTGTGTGTGCGTCAGCTCGCTAATTTTGCAGTGTCAAGTGCAAAGCTGATGAAAACATTTGGCTGGAGTTATCTAAGACACAACACACACATACACATAAAAGCTTAATTACCAACATACACACATACACAGGAACATATAAATTTAAACGCTTTTCATTAGACACTTCGTGTCGCAGAAGCTGCACCCACGTTCGGTGATTATTGTGTTGATTTGTTTTTTTGGTTTTATTTTGTGAATTTTTTTTTGATTTACTAGTGACATTTTTGTGGTTTAATGACGTGGAAAGTGAAAATTTTGTGTTTAGCAGTTTTTTTTTTTCAATTCAAAAACATTTTTATTATTTGTATTTCTCAGCAATTTGAACTTTTCAGTGCCATTTGAACTTGAATCAATACTCAATCTATTATTGTTGTTGCTATTTTACAAGTAAACAATAAAATTATAGGTGAAATTATATAGACGGAGACTGGATCTTTACATGCGTGATCGCCATTTGAACAAAATGCCACGGGGTGGTACAACAACAGCGTGAGTTTGATTATAATTGTAAAAAATAAGCACGAAAACCAGTGCAAAACATAATCTATACCTCGCAAAGCTTTTCAAATTCATCACTTTATTTAAATAACATGAAACGACATATATAATATATATAAAACTTACTGACAATAAATTCATTTGGGTTGACACATCTGGATTGGGGTTTTCATTCGATGGTCACACAACAGAAGCGTGGCAACCATTAATAAATAATTTGACAAATTAATGATTTATAGAAATATTATTATATATAATAATAATTTTAGAATTGATGTTAGTTTACCTTAATATTATTACACTCTGAACATATTAAGTTCGCCACGAAGTTTGTAACACCCAAAAGGAAACATCAGAGACCCTATAAAGGACATATGTATGTATATAAATGATTAGCGTGTCGAGCTGAGTCGATTTAGCCATGCGCGTCTGTCTGTCTGTATATATGCGAATTAGACACTTAGTGTTTGAGATATTGATCTTAAATTATGCTCACGTCCTTTTCTTCCCAAGAACCTGCTCATTTGTCGGAACTGTCGAAAACTTTTATTTGACAAGATATCACTATATTTGGCTGGATTTATTTTATACAGCAACGGTACAATCTCCGAAGAAATCGATCATATCGGACCACTATACCATATAGTAACCAACCGATATAGATCAAGTTCTTGTATTCAATCTTTTGTATTTGTGAAGGGTATTATAGTTTCGGTGCAGCCGAATTTTCATATACTCTTGAAATTAGCAACACTACAATACTGTTACATTGTTACATTCTTCGTAGCAGAACAAGGCTTCTAGACAGTCCAGTGTACCTATCCACAATGAATCCGACAAAGGATATCAATAAATTTCCCCAAAATATTTGGATAATTTTTTTACCCATACAACAACCATCTTAACCAAGATTAATACTTTGATTGCTTTCTAAATCCTACTATAGTGAAAGATATATCTACAATGATATTCAATTTTTTTTTTTAACTTATCCATCATTTGTTTTTTCATAATCGATTGATAAAAAATTATCGATAATCTTACTGAGTTCAGCTCATAATTTAACTTTTATGTTTTGGGGGTTTTCAGTTTTGTGTTGAATGTTGGTCCAAATCCAATACCTTCCAAATATATCATCGCATATGTAAATCATTCATTTTCGATTTCCCTACGGCCAAAAATGCAGTTTTCTTACACCTAAATCGGTTCAAAGTTCTGAGTAAAAAGGATAAAAATGGTCTTGAAAGCGAACACTAACGATATTTACTGTCAAATCAACAGTATATAAAGGCTGATACTCTCAAGAATTAGCTGATGCTTCCATAACTAGAAAAAATATCTTTAAAATTAGTTGGGTTATGTATTTGAGACACTTCAAAGTAAAGTTTTAAATTATGATGAATAAGTTTCTTTCGATTGGTCAAACCTTGGAGAGTGGTGAATCGAATAAACAACTGGTATAAATCAAATTTACTAGTATAAACAAAGAGTGTTAAGATTGTGTCACAACCACTTCAATAATATGTTAGCATACGTTCTCCTTACGAATTCAGCTGTATAACTTTTGACTTTTCTTCTTCACATGTTGAATTTAAATTAAATACACAAATGTTTTTTAATTGCAGTAAGAAAAATAATCGATCAACTATATTTCAAAGTGTTATACGAGTATAAATAATTAATAATTTATTCAAGTTGTGTAAGGCAACTATCTCAAAATAGTGTGGTAAGTCTTCTAATTTAATATCAATTTACTAGAAAAATATGTAAATAAAGTGGAACTCATAATATCCGGTTAGTGTTTAGATAAGAAGCATATCTTTCTTAGTTTTATTAATTTTCTGCGGCGACCACTATTTTCCCATCTCATTTTTCTCTTACTTAGACCTCACATTCTCATCAAAACATAAATGAGTAATTATGTAAATATGTACATATTTCAAAATACAAATTAAATGCATTAAAAGCTAACAAAAGAATTAGCACGAATGGGCGTAGAATATTCCCGGCAAGTGACAGAATTACTGCTCCTGTCAGACACACGCAAAAAGAAGACCTGTAGGAATTTTCGAAATGCTAGATGCAGTGATAGTGTTGATGGCAAAATGGTTTTTAAAAATTAGTTTGTTTGGGGAAATATACTTTTTTTTAACTTTTCAATAATTGAAACGTTTTCAGATTTAATTTGTCTCGACAAAATCCTTATTTTGTACGACTTTCTAAATAAACATAATTTTTACAAATTGCTGCGCAATTTATGAATTTTTTACCTGTGGTTGTTTGAAAATACACGAATTATACTATATATTTTCAAGATCTTCTTCATAATAAGATGGTTTTTTTTTTGTCATGCAACCTTTTATTACAAGTCGATAATTTTTAGTGGGTCTCTCCCAATTCGTCAAAACGATGGAGTGTGTGTTGATTAAATTGGCATTGTTATAAGATACTTCTATAAGCATAATGCATTATACAACCCCTCAACTACTATTTATTAAATAATTTATTATAATGCAATAATTTTTAATTAATGAATCTATTTTATTATTATTTATTATTCAATTTTTAATATTTAATATCTGACTTGCTGATTATGATGATTATTTATGTGTGTACACGCTAGAATTTTTTACTCTTCCGACTGGCGCATTCTCCCAAGTCATGCAATGGAACAAATTATAAACAATTGACAATTTACTTGAATAATCGAGTTCTATGTAAACGCGTCTCACACTTACCGTAAGGCAACCACCGACTCTCAATCACAGGCTACTCCTACATATTTCAATATGAATATTAGGGGTATGACTTAATTATATCATATGATAATATGTATTTTTATGCCACAAAAATAACATAAATAATTTGTAAAATCAAAAAATTATTAAATAAAATTAATAAAATTATTAAAAGCAAGATTCGTTTTAACCTGAGAGGAGCGTTATGCTTTACTAAATATTTTTTATCACACCAATGCATTTTTTTAAATACTAAACATTTTTTATAAAATATTTATATGTGCTATTTGATTATTCATTTATGTGATTCTTACTTAAAAAAAAAAAAAGTTGGGTAGTATAACTAACACCACGCGTTCTTCAATTATTACCAACAAAACAAACAAGAGCACTCACCCTGCTCAAAGCTTTTGATATCACCTGAGGACTCCATACGATCTTCCTCGACTTCACCCATATCGTTTTCCTCTGTAGAATCGGTGTCAGAACTGTAGCTGATCTCCCCGCCACTTTTCGCCACCTTTGTGATGCATTCTTATGTTAGTAGCAGCAAGATCTGGTACGGAGTCCTCGAAAACCTTACGAATTTCCACCCCTCCGAAAGCTGATGTGGATTACAGGTTCTAACGAACTGTAATATCTTGTCCGGCTGCAATAGTGTAACCGGAATTCAGACCCGAGACTTTGGCCTGAATGGGATGTCTTTCTTGTTTACCGCTACCAGTCTAGCTCCGGGGTATACCTCAGGAACCTTGACTATAGCGACTTTATAGAGTTCGACCGATCTCTCGTCGTCACAAGCAATAATTTTGATTTGGCCTAGGTACCAATCGACATCTGTGTATGACGGAGTCAGAACCGAATTGCTTAATAGTACCTCAGCCCCCGGTTTTCAGCGTAGCTTGCACCCAATTCCATTGGGCTCTAGAGATTTTTCCTTCTGGATCTCCCTCAGTCAGCACATCAATGTTAATGCGGTTCTAGGTCACATAAGCAAATGATGTAGCGAGTCGGCCCTTGGGCTGACGGCTTGTCCTCTTCAGCTGACCTCTGTCTCTTGTCTGCAACTGAAACTTGGGTAGTACCGCTTTCACGGAGTCAATGGATTCACGCCAGGTATCCGTAAGCTCTATTCGAGATTGGGCTATTTGAGATCCTCGGCACAGTTTGAATGACACCTTGATTCAGCCCTTTTTGGTATCCACAACCATAGTATTTGAGGAGCAACAAACACCCAACTAAAAAGTCGGACCTTAGCTAGATACCTCCCAACTGCATCACGAGCGAACGTTACTAGTTCGGTCCTGCCATCGTCGTGATACTGTGGAATTTATTACCACTTTACACCCTCGAAGAGGGTTCAGAGGAGGATTTTTGGGTATGTGAAAAAAATTTATAAACAGATTTCATCAAATTTTACCTTAAAACGATAACTTATAGTATTATTATAGTTTAAAATTGGTTGCTCTTTTACAAAATTAGTATTCACAATTAATTTTATTTACAATAAAATACTTAAAAACTACAATTTTTCTTTATTAAATTTTCACATTACCTGAATTATGAAAATTTTTTAAATATTAAATTTTTAGGCGAAAAAATACCAAAATAAACCAGTCATGCCCCTAAACTGTTATGATTGAAGTAAATCAATTTGTATTCGCAACTCCGTCTGCAAGCGTGCGTGTGTGTAAGTAAATGATTGTTTTATTGCCACTTTCTTTAATCGAGGGACGATCGTGTCATGGCAGACCACCAGTTCACCCGCAGGATTTCTATTTACGTGCGGCGAACACAAAGGCAGAGAGAAGTGCATGCATGCAAACAGATTCGCACGCATTTACAGACATATCATATACTTGTATGGATGTATATATGTACATATATATGTTTGCGCGTGTGACTGATTTGCCGGCAAACATGCGAGGGGTGATTGCAATTTGTAAATGCTCCCATCATATGCTAGCCTAGCAATTTAATCACTTATGTACATACTATTGTAGTATACTTATATGTATGTACGATATGTATGCATGTATGTATAATAAAATATTTATGTATGTAGGAAACAGGCGGAGTGGGAAATCATAATTATTTTTAACGCGTTCCCAGCAAAAGTTTCAGCACACAAATGAAATGTAGCGAGAAAATGTGTTTAACGACAAATTTGTATGTATGTATTGTATGTGTGTGTATTTATGTATGTATGTGTTTGTATGTGTGTATGCGTATTCTCCGAATCTCTCATCAATAATTAACAATGTCAAGTTGTCTGCCTTTAAATAACACATTTCTATTGTTGCTTCGCTTGGCTTATCGCCGATCTTGCCTTGGCACTTTAGTCGCTGCTTCACCGACTCTCTTCCAATGGGGATTGCTCGTTCTTTCTTTTTTCAATATTTTTTTTTTGTTTTTTTTTTTCCCATTTCATATCGCTGATAAATGCACTTGACATCGCATTATGGTTTGTTTTATTCAATTTTTATTTTATTGTCGTTGGAATAATGAGTTTTTACAAAAAAGTTTATTCGAGTCAGCAGCTGATAATACAATTGGCTGCTTCTGAATATTTCGAAGCAATTTCTAAGCGCTTACTGCAACGAATGCTTTGGAATAAATAGCATATCTGTTTTTTATTTAGTAAAGTTAAAAATGGGGTGTTGTCGTACATCTAGCCATGCAAATACAATTTCCCAATCCTAACTCTTTTATTTGAGTATGCACAGAATAATCGTTGTGAGCAACTGTTGTTTAAGCTCCTATCTTGAATGAATCTGTTTGAGCAAAAATGTGTTTTATATAACTTGAGTCTTCGCAAACTGAAAATCCTAAGTGAAAGGAACAATAATGCCTTACCTTAGACCATATCGCTTATATTTAATAATTAACATTGCAAGCCTATGCGTATAACTCAAATTGTGGATTATTTGTTCACATAGGTTTCGTAAGTATAATATTAAACTACCTCTAGAGGAGTTAAATAAAAATTTAGACATTGCAGATTAAATTATGTTTTCCACAAAGTTTGTATTACGCTGAAGGAAACGCCGGAGACCCTATGAATTATATACAGTGGACGAGAAAAGTCTACGTACGACCCATTTTTTTGATGTCTTGCTGAATGTAAAAATAATAAAGAAATGAAAGTTTTGTTCGAATTAAATTTTTAATAGGAAATTATAAAAAATTATTTATTCCGTTACAAGCATAAAAAAGTGTTCGCTGAGTAATAATTTCTGCATAAATGCTGCACAGTTATAATGCTATTTTAAAATGGCATAAGCTCGCATATAAACTATTAAAGAAAATTATTTTCTTCTAACTGTTTAGTGTTTGTTTAAGCCAAAATAAAAGCTTTTAAATACAATTTAAACAATTTATTAAAAACACAATAAAAGACCGGCTCATCTCGGCTTTCATTAATAAACTTCGGCGTATGTAATCATTCATGCTATTCACTTGTATTATATATATACATATGTACATACATATATTTTCTCTTTTGTTATCGCCGCGTTGCAGTCGCTTTTACTTTTTGCCGGTGCATGGAAATTGTTAAGCCCGTGGCAAGCCATTTAGCAAGTCAAAACAAATATGTATATATATATATATGTATATACATATATGTACAATACATATGTATGCATAGTTGCACACGCTTCCAGTCAGCGAGACAAACAGATGGACCGTCAGTCAGTTGCATTAATGCCGAAGAAGCTACTAAAAGGCGGCGGCAATGCCTCAATGCATTTAGACTTACCTACATATTTATTTATGTAAGTACGTAAGATGTGTGTTGCACTAGCATGCGGATGCATGGAAACATTTCACCTTTCTTACAACAAAAAGGCAGCTTGCAAACTTGCAACATGCCGGTAATGTTGCAAGAGCGCATTCGTGCTTTTGTTTTGTTTACATTTGGTGGCAAGCAGACATTTTCAGTTCGCACATTTGTATTTATGTATGTACAGGCATCTAACAGATGAATATTAGGGATGTGCTTAGAAGTGGAAATAAACACTTTTTAAAATTATAAATGCATTTTTTTTGAAAAGAAAAATAAAAATATTTAAAAAAAATTCTATTCTATTTTTTTTTTAATTTTCGGATTTTTATTAATTAATTTAAATAAACTATTTATTTATTTTTACTAATTTATTAAGATTAAAAGCAATTAAAAAACAACGATTTTTTAAAAGAAAAATTAAAAAATTAAAAAAATATATAGTTTTTCTATTTAAACACATTGAAAAAAAATTTTTTTTTAAATTTTCTTTTAAAAATTTGTTACATATGTTATTTTTCTTTTAATATTTGTTTTTTAGTAATTTTAATCTTAATTAATTATTAAAAAATAATTAATAAGTTTTCATCTTAATTAATTAATAAAAATCCAATATCTTTTTTTATTCCAACAAATTTTTTTTATTTTGCAAATTCAATTATTTGTTAACTTTTAAATAGTTTTCAATAAAAATTACGTTTTTAACGGATCAAGTTCAAACTCAAATTACTCACACTAGAAAACTCTCCGGCACTAGTTTTTAAAACAACCAAAAATATTTTCGTTCCCAAACAGGCATCACAACTAAAATATAAAACCACATACAGTCAAACTAACTTCAATAAAATTTTGAGGAAGCCTCAGGTTCTACGGAAGTGCTTTCGTCCATATAATTCTTCCGTAAGCAAAAGAAACAAAAAACAAAAATTAACAAAAGTATTTATGTTTTGCGGAATTGCTTACAACATTGTTTTCCTAAGTTCATATTTTGATTATACTTTTATCGTATTTAAAATATTTCGTACTAACGGACTGCTTAACATATTTCTAAAAGCCATACATACTAGTTTAATAATATTTTAAATTTAAATAAATTTTGGGAAAACTTCAGGCCACGTGCAAACAGTACAGCGAAGAAATGTATGCTGTTTGAAAAAGGGCGTCGCAATGAACATGCCTTTTCGACACATAGTTGTCCTCAGTTCATATTGTGTTGTATTTGGAACACACTTTTATCACATGAAATTTATTCAGACTAAAAATTTATTCGATAATGATGAAATTTTTCGAAAAGCCATTTCTATCAATCCCCTATTAATCGCATGAACAACATTTCGATCTCCGGCACAGGAATTGGAATATCTTTAAAATCCGATTTAAACATACTGATAACACAATGTAAAAAGTAGAAATGCTAGGTATAAAAAGTATATACGTTACATTGATTCAAATGCCTACTGCAACTGTGGTGACATTTCACACTAATTTGTTTGATGAGCACAAATTAGATTTCTTTCGTAAGGATTTAAATTTGGTTCTAACAGTTCGGTTCATACAGTTGAAATTAAATCTATTTTTTAGTATTTAACTACGCATGTCATTGATTTTGTCGTAATTTGTAATATAAGATTTATGCCGATGGTCGAAAATCTTTACTGCAAAAGCCATTTAATGTTAAAATGTTACACTATTCCGCACTGCCTGAAATTTTATTTAAAATTTCGTGAAATTTATGTATGTATGTACACATTTCGACGTTTCGAAAATGCTCAGAAATTTGACAGCAATAATGACGGCATTTTGACATATTGCGATAGAAACTTAAGGACGTAGGTTAGTCATTATTTCTTATGTTCCGCAATAAAAGAAAAAAAACTTATACTGTCCGAAGCGAAGAATGAAAACTAGTGTATTTTTTTATGTCCTCATAAAGAATATTAAAAAGCTGTATAGTATATTACTAATATTTTTAAATTTTTCATTAATTAGCCAAGACCGTCTTTCTAATCCCTCAATTTTGGAGATATTGATCTGAAATTTTGCACCGGCCCTTTCCTCCCCAATAAGCTGGTAATTTGTCAAAACCGCCAATAACGGATCACTATATCTTATAGCTGCCATACAAATTTACCGATCAAAATCAAGTTCTTGTATGGAAGCTTTGTATTTGTGAAGGCTATTATAGCTTGGGTGCAACCGATGTTAACACTTTTCTTTTGAAAATATATAAAGGTATATATTTAACAATTCTTTCATTCGGCAATTTAAGGATCCCCCCTAATGCACCTCGTAAACAACAGCAGGTTTCACTCGATGTCACAAAACACATCTTACTACACCCACCCCCTTACTAATCAGATCAATATGACAGCTAAAACTACAATTCCATACATTCTACAGACGACGCGTTCGCACCATTGTCAACTATTTAATCATTTGAAGACGAAAAAGCTCCGTTTTCGCTGTTTTACTTCAAAATTGAAAATGAAGCTGTTAATGATGCCAAACATAAAGATAACGATGATGACAATGTCTAAATGATTAAAATTTTAAACCATTGCTTTTAGTTGTAGTGTATTGGTTATTGTATTTGCTTTTGCAATGCTCTTGTCGTCGGCCGCCGTCGGGAAATTTCACTTTTAACTCAAACGCGTCAATTGGTAATTACACGCGCATGCGCAGGTGATTACTCACTACGGTTGGTGCCGCACGGCACCACAGTTATAAGCCACCAATAACAATAACAACAATAGCGATAACAACAACAACAGTACAACCAATTAACAGCTCGTTTCCTCTGGCGGTTGAAAACAATTATTGTCGTCGCCACGGCAAGCGATACGTTTCCCCTTCGCACCCATGCGCATTATGATCGTCGGTCATAAATAAATGAGGCAAGCAAAGTTGTTTATTAAGCCATAATGTTTCGCTAGTTTTCGGTTGCAAGCGTGACTGAGCTTTGCCACAACGATGCTGTACAATTTATGTTGTTGTTGGTTATTATTGTTGTTGGTTGCTGCAAGTGACGGCAAGCATTTGGTAATGATTAATAATAGTGCCACGCTTGAGTACTTTCTTTTTCACATGCACAACAAACACACGGCCACAATTTTCCATGAACTTGCATGACCTTGCAGCGCAATGCAAATTAATTTCGGCAGTCAATTTCATTTTTCTGCTTATTTTATTTCTAAAATGCATGGAATTTCTATTTTAGTTAATTTTTTTTATATCTTGTCTAGCAATTTTCACTGCCTGCAACCGTGACACCATGTGACATTCGTGCCACAAGTCGTCTGCCGCATGCAAGAGTTCACATGCTGCACATCTGGGTCTAGTTGCACGATGCACAATGGGAAACTTGTAATCTGATAAAAGCCAATCAAGTTGATGAACTTGCAGAAGATGCTAGTAAACAAGTTGCATTTGTAAAAATGTTGATAATTATAATGACCAGACAGTGGTATAGTACAGCGAGTGTTTGATTTCCAACGAATAAATCGTGGATTCAAATTGATTAATTAAATAGTGTCAAACAGCTTCGATTCCTGATGATGAAAATCCATCTGCAGCTCGCAGTCAGTTTAAGCAACTACGCTCGACACTAGTTACCAAATTACTCGCTAGGTGGCGCTATAGTTTGGATACTCATAGATTTTATATTTATAACCAGATTTTCGGAACAAATATAGGTAAAAATGCCTGGGTACTATGAATTGGAGCAAATACCTTTTTACCCATATTCCAATAATTAAAAAAGGCAAGAAATCGTAATCGTTCGGTTTCAATTCTTACACGAGTTGGATTTTGTTAGTCCGCAAAATAAGATCCTTCGCCAAAATATTCCACAAAGTAGATAGGCACAGCTCAAATTATTGTGCGCAACGGCGGATGGACTCATTCGGGACTTCTTCGATACTCTGCTCCACAGCAGCAATAACGTCTTTGATGCGTACTGTACGAAGTTTTGCTATTTCTTTCTAGCGATGGTGGAAACTTAATAAGGAAGATCATTTGATGATGATCTGTTTCTTGATTTTGATCTGTCAGATTGTAATGTAGTTATTTGCTATAGTGGTCCGATCTGAACAATATGATCGGAGATTGTAACATTGTCTTGGACAATAATCTACCTAAAATTTCGAGAAGATAATTTGTAAAACAAAAAAATGTCCACATAAGAAATTGATTTTGATCGTTCAGTTTGTATGACATATTTCCAAAACTGAGAAACTAGAGCACGTATATACAGATAGACATATAGATTGACAGACAGATGGGCGGATACAGTGACGGACATGGCTAAATTGTCTCAGATCGTCACGCTGATCATTTATGTATATACATACATATACATATAATCCCCGACGTTTCCTTATGGGTGTTACACATTTCGTGGCAACCTCAATATACCCTGTTCGTGGTATAATAAAGTGAGCTTAGTAGAAGATTACATAAATACATATGATACATCCATCCTTAAGTCACTTGGTATGTAAAAATTATGAAAGAGACCTGAAATTGACTTTTTTAGCATAGTTAAGTAAATAATGAAAATCTGCTGTAAAACAGTAAATCTTAAACTGCTAATTGAGGGTCATAGAATATGCAATTAACGACTAAAGATATTCAAACTGGCATAAAACTTCCATTAGGGAATGAAGCTTCCGATGTCGATAAATTCCTGACTGTTCCAGTTCCAGTTACTTAGACAAAACTGTTGTGAAATGACGACTGTACAAAAAAGTTGAAATCGGTTGAAATTGAAATTGGCTGAAACTAATTTACAAGAGAAATGATCTTCCTTGCTTCTTTCTGACCTGAAGAAAAATATTAAGCTATGAGGTAGATGATAGCATTAACGGTGTCTGATAAAAAAAACATGTATCAGCGTCATATCTAATGCGATGTATCCAGGTGTGATGGTTTTCTATAATAGTAATATATGTAAGGCATAGCTTCGAAAAGATCTGGTGGTGTGTAAGACAATACTTGTCCTGCCATAAGTCCATTATAAAACTGAAGCTATATTACATTTTTAAGTTAAGTCAGTTCTATTTAAAAAGTATATTTGAAATAATCAATGTACAAAATTTTATTCTTAATGGTCACCTTTTGCCCTCAGTAGCAGCACGCACAGTTTCTATTGGTATTGACGACACTGCTCGAACCAAAGATTTATTGGGGATCTCCAAATTTCTGTGAAGTATTCGACAAGCCATTTACTCCAACTTTGAAAACAAAATTAAGTTCAATGAATTCAAATCTGGACTTCCAAGGGGTCAATCATCAGCAGCTATAAAACCATGAATATTGCTTTTAAGCCACTGCTGGATGGTTTTTGCCTTAGGGGCTGGAGGATAATTTTGCTAGAAGATCCAATGCTTTCAATCGAAGTAGGTATTGCTTAACCACTTTACCACGCCTTTTTAAACATGCTGCTGGTTTACTTTTGACCCAGTTTTAACCCCTTTTGGACAGAAGTGAAATGATATAACGCTTTTACCGAAACTAAACCATTACAGCAGCTGGTTGGTGACCACGTTGCATCCAGAAATAATATTTTTTGCGTCTTTGGAAATTTTTGGGTAGATTTTGTCGTTTTGCTTATTAAAAACTTCTTCAACAGTGAACACTTCTTTCATCTGAAAAAAATGCACCACTTACACTGGCTATGGCACGTTGTGCGAATAGGCTTCCAACTTGTCGGCAATCAAAGTAATTAAAGCAGTTCTCTGTTGGAGATACATCTAGGAGAAGCACTTGGTGTCCCTCCAAGTTTTGAGTTGTCTTTTCTTTTATATGTTGGAGCGTAGGTTTTTAAAGTTTTTAAAGATTTTAGTCACACCAAAATAGAGAACCTAAAGAATTTCAATCTCTCATGTGATACTCATCAAAGAAATATTTTTCCACACCATATATTCTCCAAACCTTTTTCACAATTGTATTACGTAATAGGTATTAAAATTTATTCGAAAATCTTTTAAGCACGAAAAATGCTCTCCAATTAAACTATGTTAACAATTCAATTAGCATTTCGCTAAGTACAAACGACATCCAATGCAAAACTCTCTAATAATTAGCACAAATATTCATTACAAACCTATATATATTTGTAGATATATGTGTGTGTATGTATATTAGGGTGGGTGTTTTTTTTTCGCTTCGTACTCTGAAAAATTGGTTGGTTGACTCCTCTAAGAAAAGATCTCCAAGTATGAGCTCTTATTTGTAACGTAAAGGTCCTCTGCCTTACGGTTTGCTATTTTTTTCTTATTGTCTGATAGAAAAAGTCATATCTCGCTTCCAACTACTTGAAAAAATATCTTGTTTCATAGATTTTGTAGAGAATTGAATGCTCTACAAAATGGTCTCTCACGGTTTTTCGCAAATCTAACTGTTCAAAACATATTAACGGTTGATGTTTAACTATTTTAAGGCAATTTATTCTTTTGAATTTAATAACTCAATGAAAAAAAAATCATTTAAAATCGCAAAGCTCATAGTCTTGTAGGAAATTTTCTCTTTCTTAGATCTTTCTTAGAGGTGTCTATCAAAATTTTTCCGAGCACGTATCGAAAAAACCATTCTTTTTTATGACCCACCCTTATCTATATAAGTGTCCGTTTATATTTACATCAAGTTAAATGATTAATAAATGAATGTGCTCATATTTCATTATTTGCGGTGACATTAAATATTTGTATAAAGAAGCAAAATTAAAATAAAAAAGACACCTCTCTCTATGCAATAAACACCTCCACACACGAAATAAACGAGGACGGTTTGATTAGTCCTTTACTTTTAGAAATTTTACATGTCTTCCGCTCCGAAAAAGGTGAAGAATCTGTCTAGTGTTATGTTCTTGGAATTTTGTATATTGAACTGTGGTGTCGTACTTTTCCGTGACAGATTTCCAGTTTTTAGTTGCAACAACATTGAATCTGACCAATTGTGTCATATAATCACATCAGATCGCTGGTGGCTTAAACTTGTATTCTTCTAAAGAGAGACATAAGTATACTAAATCACTTTCTGGTGGCGGTATGTTAACGATTATTTTGTGGTAGTCAACAAGAAAATAATCCTGGGACTCCAGAGTACCAAAAAATTAGAAATGCTCCGACTCGATCTTCAATTGGGTTATATAAGGGTCGATAAAGTAGAAGTGGAAGAGAAACACGAAAACTATACAGTGTGCTCTCAGCGAATGTTGAGAATATTCTCTTTAGAGAATACGTCATATTTAATCGTTTATATTCAGGATATTTATTCATAATATATTTCAAAACTTTATCACTATAGTTATCGTGATGGTTTTATGTTCATGTTTCCTCAGCAAACAACAAATTTTTTATTCTTATATCTCCTTCGATATTATATTGATTTATACCTATGTATCTTTTTTCTGCGGCCAT
Organism: Bactrocera oleae; assembly: GCF_042242935.1. Classification (NCBI taxonomy): domain Eukaryota; kingdom Metazoa; phylum Arthropoda; class Insecta; order Diptera; family Tephritidae; genus Bactrocera; species Bactrocera oleae. Next base: position 53,183,998 of record NC_091538.1, on the reverse strand, counting down.
AAACTTTTCCCGATTGCAGGTAAACAATCCTATAATATGTGATTTATCACACATAAAATCGCATTTTGGAAAAGAGATCTCTCTTTTTCTCTGCCTTTCCTGCTTTTTCTCTCTCTCTCTCTCTTTCACTCTTTTTTTAACATTGGTCAAGTTCTCTTTTCTCAATAACTGTCGGTGGAGAAATTTGAAAAGACCGATGATTTATCAATCTACCCCTGTATTTTATAGGTATATCCATATACACCAATAAATATGTATATGCTTTCGTGCGATGAATATCGTGCATGGGAATAACAGAACTTGAGACGATGCGTTATTATTATTATTCTATGCCTCTTTTGCATGCTTCCAATTTAATTCAATTCAATTCAGTTCATTTTAGTTAAGTTGAGTTGACTTCAGTTGAGTTGATTATTGTTGCCTCTAGTTCACAGCGAAATAGGATCGCCAGAATGCTGGTACAAATTCAAGCTATACATACAAATATCCATATATAATTATTATATATCTTGCGTGTAGACAATATGGATCAAAGTATTATCTATGCCATCCAGCTTTAGTTCTGGTTGAGAGTAAAATGCGAAAAAGAAATGAAATATGTGTACACATATGAATATATTTATAATTAAAGCCGCCCACCCCCTTTACTGGCGCTAATGAATTATTGAGCATGCGTGCCTTCGCGATGGAGGCAGACTTAACATACTTACTAACACATCAATATTATATATATGTAAGTACTTAAATGTGTCTACCATATATATGCTCGTGACGCTGCGGTTGCCACACGAAGGCAGTGATCTCACGCATGCAACAATATGATTATAAAAACACTAACAGCAGTAAAATTCGATATCACACTTGCTGGTTATTTCAATTCACTTTCATTTATGAATTTTTAACATCTGTTCAGTGAAGCGCATACTTACATATTTATATTGAGTCTGGACATATGTACATACATAATAATGCAGTTATTATTGCTCAAACATGCATTTATGCAACAGAGCTCATATAACGAAATTTATGGCTGTAAAATTGTAATAAATTACGATTAAAAACACAATAAATTTTAAAATTTTCAAAACACGACATACATACATACTTATGTATAAATTACTTAAAAACAAAATGAAAATTTTAGAAAACCCTTCCTAAGCATACAAATTTTCCACACAAGAACTTGATTCTGATCGTTTAGTTTGAATGGCATTTACATATATAATATATCATAGCGCTCCGATCAAAAAAATTTTATCGAAGATTGCATCGTTGCTTTGGGACAATAAACCGTGCCGAATTTCTAAAGATATCTTGTATCAAATAAAAAAGCTTTCCATACAAGGACTACATTCCGAGCGTTTAGTCTGTATGTCAGCTATATCCTATAGTGATTCGATATCGAAGGTTCCGATAAATGAGTAGCTTTAAAAACTGGAGCACTAGTTCGCGTATATATCGACAGACGAAGGTGGTAAAATCACTTATGTTATGTTTGTCACGCTGATAATTTATGCGATTTTTTTAGGGTCTCCAACGCTTCCTTCTGCGTATTAAAAATTGATGACAAAGTTGATACACCCTGTTCAGGGTATACAAATAAAATTTTTTGGTTGATGCAAATCATTTCAGGATTCTCTTATTCCGAGGAGTGTTCATACTCTCGCAACATGAGTATAATAGTTTTGTTAGCTTAACGTATATTTGTAACCCCTGTAAATAATCGTCTTATATAATATATAGTTATGAGGTGAGGGAAACATAGCATTTTGTCTTCTCATGTAATACTAATTGCGAAAGCTCTATATCGCAAGCATCTGCTTTTATATAAGTAATCAGAGAAATTATTGTGCTCTCCAAGTATTCCCTCTCATAAACAATAATTATTATCTGAATTTAGCAAAGGTATTTTCTTCTATTCTCTTATGTGCTGCGCTTTTCTTTGGGTTTAATCAACTTCTGATTGAGGCTTTGCTCTCAAGTTGTATAATTCTCTGCATATTTATTACGAACTGCCCACACTACCACTCCTTTGGAAATGAAATCTCAATGGCTCTCGTTATTGAGCTTTTGTTTTTATTTCTTATCTCTTCTCTTTTATTTAATGTTTTGATCGGCAGTTTTAATCCCAAGGACTTAAGACTACTAATATGTCAGCCATTTCGATTCCATTTCGTTCTCCAATAAAAATGTCTGGATATCTCTCTCCATATGCTGACCCTCATCCAAATCTCTACAAATGCTGACTTTTTTTGAGTAAATTGAAAGCTAGTAGACTTACAAAATAGAAATGAACTTCACTCCTTGTAATTCATAGTTTTTATACAAAATATAGAAATATCCTAAATTGTTCGATTTTTCCTTAGAACCTTAGTTTTATCAAGTACCTAACCTAACCTAACCGAAACTAATATCTACTTGAGTTCACTTAAACTGTGGTTTAAATTCCATTTAAGATTGGTACATCTCTCAATAATTTATTTCTCTTGTCAATTAACTACTTTAATCTGACACTTTTTGTCTGCGAATCATTTCATTTTCCTACTAAAAACAAAACGAGAACTCATTTATGCCTAGATTACTAAATTAATCGTAGACACATAATAAAAAGCAACGTTCTTTCAAGAATTCGAAATTTTACTGTAATTTACTTCACTTGGACCATAAAAATTCACTTTCCTCATTCCACGTCCTATTAACACGACATTACGAACATCTAACGATGTAAACAAAATTACAAAAACAAAAGCAAATTCCTTGTCTGGGCTAATGTGCGTTAAGTCACTAGTTGTAGTTGCTTCGTTTGTTTACGATTTAAATTCAATTAGAAAATCACAATTTTGCGTTGAACTTCCACCTAAGTGGCCAACATTTGCGACAACATAGCAGCCAATAAATCGTTGCTTCTTACAGAAAGAGCTGCCCTGTCGGAAGTTTTCACCTTAAGTCAGCTGATGATTGTGATTGAGTTACATGGTGCAATAAGTTCGTTGCTCGCAGATAAGTAAAAGTTATCGTAAGACTTTTGAATATTTGTAATTCATGAAAAAATAAGGTTATTTTTTATTGTGAGATGTTCTGAGGCAATAATTTTTAGTAGGATTGTCTTTTATCAATGTGGTAACAGTTTGAATGGTCATTCTCAAATCTTATCATAAAAATGTGGTATTGTAATAAATAGTTTTAAAAAATATCCATTTAACTTGGAATGTCGAAATGTTTAATAAAATTAAATTGGCAACCCTAAAACATACTTCTTATTGTTGAGAACTTGTCTCTTAAATTTTCAAGAAATTTCCTCTTTTATTTATACAGTGTATAAAACTAAATATACTCAAAAATATTTTTTGATTATTACTATAACTAACAAGTCTCTTTGGAATAAGCAATTGGCAAACCTATCAGAAAAATACTTGTTTCTCTATATATCATATTAGCCGAGTTAAAATAAAAACGAGCTTTTGAAAAAGTATTATTTTTTATACTTTAAGTGGCAACCTTTATTGAGATTATAATCATAACATTTTTTTCACACTTATCCATTTATGTATAATAAATATATTATATTCAACTTTTTCAAACAATTTAATTTAATTTTTTTTTTATTTACTTCTTATATTTACATCGCAAAATTGCTTTCCAATCTGCCAGACTGCTAATAAGTAACTGATATATTTATCATCAAGCCATTATTTTTTACACTTTTAACGAATTATAAAGAATAAATTAACCATACCTCAATAAAATTATTTAAATTCTTATTTCTATGGCAAGCTTTTAAATATATTCCCTCAAAAACGTATTCTCTCACATATAACTATACAATACATATACGGCTATAAAGGGAATTAAAACTTATTTTTTTAATTTGATTAACTTATTTTTTTGATTTGATTAAATTATTTTTTTAATTTGATTTTATAACGAGTTGGCAATTCTCGTGTCTGAAAAAAATCTCAAAATCACTCAGCATATGCCAAAACTAATTATATATTTATATTAAATTGGAAGGGTAAATGAACCAACCTTAAGAGCAAAAATTTTTTTTGGAATTTTTGTTGGCAACTTTTTTAAATATATCATCACATACATATAAGGCACTATGGCTATATATTGATATAATATGAATGTAAAACTTACTTTATAAATAACAATTAGGTGGTAATTCTGCCGAAAAGTTATCTAAAATTTCCACCATCTTTGAAAATTAATTATAGTTTTTTAAATTTAATTATGAAGGCTACATGAAATATAAGGATGTTTAATAAATTAATAATAACATTTTTTTTTTTAAATTTTAGTAGCAATCCTTTTAAAAATATTGCGATAAAAGCGTTGGCTGACGCATATAACATACTTATAAGGATATAAACTGAACTTAAAACTTATTTCATTAATTTGATGTTGAAACAAGGTGGTAACTCTATCAGTTAAAGCTTTCTTTAATATTTCCGACATATCTCACAATATATCTTCGATAACTACTTCTATGAAGCTTCGATAAATTGCGTGTGTACTTACATAACTAACTCTCAATTTCTATTTTCTACACGGTATTTTGCTATTTATATTTATATGTATTGGTGTAGCCGTAAATACATAAATTTGTTTGGGTTGTATGTACAAAGATTCATTTATCTAGATCGTTATAGACCATCATTACTCCTACTCGTAGCAGACATCACACAGCATCTGCATCTTTTCGTTGTCAATCGAGCTAGATTCATATAAAGCTCGAATCAAGCGAAATCTGCTTGCTGTAAAGTCGCTTTAATGATAAACACATTTCAATGCACAACAACGTATGTACATATGTATGTATGTACATTTATTTGCTGTCATATGTGCATGCCACAAGTTGTTCTTTCAGCTGTCAATTAGCAATTCTAATATTTTCCGGAGACTTGTCTTCCAAAGCCACACACAAAAGACGCATAATTCGAAAGAATCCCAAAGCTCGAGTTGCCTACGCTAAGCGGCACTATATTTACTAGGCTAGAAATGCTATTTAACTGAGAATATAATATAATATATATATACATATATATGTTAGAATGTCTGTGTTCATAGAAATATGTGTGTTTGTGTGTAAATGCTGAGTTCAGTCATTTGGATAAGTGGATGATCATTTTGATATTTGATTTGTGTCTTCATTCGTTACACGGTTATTAAGGGAAATTGAATTGTAGTTGTTATAGTTGTAATCTAATTGGAAATGCCTTGTAATTATGCATAATTCGAAAGACTTTTAAATGAACAATTAACAAATGAAGAGTTCCCTGTCAGCGACCAATTGTGGTAAATGCTTATGTATGCTGGCATAAAAACACTGAATTCGTTTTAGTTTCCATAATGGGAACTAAGAGTAATTTTAGTGTAAAGAGTAAGATTTTATTAAAATACAGAAACAAATATTAATATTATTCTCGAATAAGTAAGTCGAAATTATAGGACTATTTCTATGAGCATGGTGCCCCTTAGAAAATATTCCACATTCGTTGTAAAAGGCACTTCCAGAGTAAGTGCTCTAATCTTTCTTTGTTTATTCGATGTGGGTATTCTGTAACCTATTAACGCTTTCGACATCAACTTTAAAAGTAACACCTGAGTGGTTTTGAATGACGACCTAAAGTGTTTCACTGCTTTCAGCTCCAGTTAAAACCAATAAAACAACTTCTGGAAAAGTCGAGTACCAATGATGCTGTCTAACTGGTCTACTTTTTTACTACCACCAATTATTGTCTTACATAATATCCACAAAATTATCTCCATTGAATGTTTGATGATTGTATCTTAATATATATTTAATCTGATCCATATATTATCCATTTACTATATACTATAGATAATTTCCTGATAAAGAGGAAGCACAATTCTAAAGGGTGTTGTTTTTAGACGTGTCGTTTTCAGTTAGGCAATACTTTTTTTTAGAGTTGATCTTTTTGACAGCTCTTACTTGATTATACTCAATTTGGTTTGCCATTTCATGACGAACAGATTTTCAACGGAACAATGTTTGCAAATCGTGCAAATTTATTACCAAAATAACGCACGCGAAGCATGGTTCATGGGTACGTTGATAACCAAATTTTCGAATTTGGTATGATGATAGTCGACAAGCCATTGTTGACACGCCGTTACATGCTCAAAAAGTCACTGTTTAGTGTGCTTTATGGATAGAGAAAATCATTCATCCATATTTCTAAAAAAAATTAAGCTGGCCGTAATGCAATGGTGAACGCTATAGAGTCATGATTAATGACTTTTTCGTGCCTGAATTGGAAGATGTTGATGTGGACAAGCTTTGGTTCCAACAAGACGGCGCTACATGCCATACAACCAACGAAAAATTTAATTTATAGAAGGAAACTTTTGGTGAACGCATTATCTCGCATGGTGGGCCTGTGGCGTAGCCTCCAAGACCGTGGATTTAGCACCACTGGACTATTTTTCGTGGGGTTATGGGACGATTGACGGCGTAGAAGAGAACAATCGGCGCGTTATTTCTGACTTAAAGCCCCAATTGCTGGTCAAAAATTGGCTCTCTCGGCTGAAATTTATTCCAGCCATTCGCGGTGATCACTTGCCCCAAAACATTTTTAAAGCATAATGGCAAACCCTTTTGTTTATATAAAGCTAAGCCACAACATTAAATTACACACGTTTTATTTATTATTAAAAACCACATGTCTAGAAACACACCCTTTATATTACTTACGAGCACTAACTGATTTGCGACCTCTAACAGTGTACTGATCTATAAGTTTAAGCTTTATGTGCTTCCGAAAATGTGGCTTTTCAAATTAGCGTTACATGTTACCTTTGTTTTAACATATTTAAATATTGCTTTTTATAATATATTTGCCACGAAAATAAACATTTTAAAGCATCTAAGGCAGTATTTACTATTGCACAATTTCATTTCGATCCAACGTTTGCTTTTTATTTGCTTTTGCCGTAAGAAAGCTTTTGCTTTCATTCCTTTTCAATGTGTTATCAGCTTAAGCTGCTTTAAATATAATTGGAATCGTCTGTTCAATAAAACTGTTTTAACTCCATTTAATTTGCAAATATGGTTTTGTGTAGATTAAGAACTCCTTTTATGGCAACCACGAGAGCAGTTTGATATATCTGTATTTTTTTTTAATAATCACATATAAACTAAAACAAAGTTAGTACAGATTGGGGGGCCAGGCTAAACAGACAGTTGAATAAAAAAGGTAATAATAATTGCGGAATTTCGAGTATCAAATGGGAAATATTTTCCATAAATCTCTTGACATAGCGTCAGAAGAGGGATAATCGAACCAGAATTTATTTATAAGGCCATGGATTGATGCTCCACGATTGGAGAATAAAGTTTGTTTATATAGTTTTGGCTTAAATCATCTTAAGCATCTTTAGATATAGGTCATGAAATGATTTGAAAATATACCAGATATCAAAAAGAAAAGATTTGAAATATACCAGAGTCAAGTCAAAGTAAATAGAACATTGCCGAAAACAAAACTTTAGGAATTTTAGAAGAGTAAAAAAACACTCGTATCACGATTATTAAAATATTGTACTTCGAAAACGATCAGTTCGGTGATCTAGAATGTCCTGACCAAATCGATTGTTCTTACAAAGTTCAGCTTGCCGCAATCGTAAAGGTTCTAACTGGACGCTGTCCAATTGGCATTCATGAAGTAAGGTTACAAATCTTGTCAGACGCTAGTCGTCAAAGTTGTATGAAAAAGGGTGCGATGGAAACAACCAGGCACTTTGTCCTCCATTTTCCAGCTTTTGCAAAACTGAAACATATCGGTAGTTTTACCTTCGGCGAACCAGAAGTCATAGCCGAAACATTAGCCGTCTGTGATAAGCTCAAAGCGCTGTGTCGATTTGTAAGGATCTTATGATCTACCATATAGGAGTTTACCACATGGACCGGCGTTCTAAACTGTCCAAGTCAGATCCCTGTTGGGAACGATTTCTTAACCTAACCTAAGATAGACGCATACATTTTTTTTCTTGTAAAACTATTCTCTTTACGAGATTTAGAAATGTTGCAGAAAACATTACGACCTAAAAACAAATGATTTTAAAGAGAAAACTGTGGTGCAAAAACCGATATGTTCTTAAGAAAACAGCAAAAAAGCATTGACTTATTAAACTGACCTCGTAAATTTTTCAAACCCTTTAAGAAATGCATTGGAAATATTTACGTAAACTATATTTTACAAAATTTAAATGGAGTTATGCAGTTTTTAACATTAACAACAAATAGTACTAAAAAATACAAACAAAAATAAATAAAATAAACAAATTTTAGCAGGCAACGAAATCGTTTTCGTTTTTGTGGTTGAACAAAAACTATTGACATTTTCTCGCTTTGCAGACATTTGATATAATTTCTCTATGAGATTGAAGCGGAAAAAAATTAAAGAACAGAATTCGATGACGATGACGGTTAATGAGGAGTTTATGAAAGAGTTAAATCGCCAAATAAAGCGGCGACCCGAGGCGGAGGCTAATTACAGACGGTTGTATCTAAATGGCAGACGGTTGTTGCCCAAAAAAAAAACAAAAATTAATAGCTATTAAACACAAATATAAAAACAACAACATGCAAATGCCAACAATATTATTAGAGACTACATTTAATTGCAAATAATACGTTAATTTATGCATTTCAGGCGCTACGAGGAGGACTCAGAGAATGACTGGAACTGTGGCTCGTGGTTCGAGTATTTGCTCATCGTTATACTCTCCACCATTTTGTTGGTGGGTGTGTTGATACTCACGCTCTTCTGGATACTATTCTATCGCGATGGCTTCGCTTGGTCCGACAATCCAGCATTGCAATTCAATTTGCATCCCACCCTAATGGTGGCGGGCTTCATAACGCTGTCGGGATTTTGTAAGTAGCGCATACTATATATATTTCTTTGTTGTTTGCATGTATGCTTGCAGTTGTGTTGAAATAAATTTTTAATTTTTATTTTTTTGTATTTTCATTATCTCTGCAGCCATTTTGCTATACCGCCTATGCCGTTGCCTGAAGCACATCTATGTTAAGCTGATTCATATGTTCTTTCACGCCTGCGCCATACCGTGTGTGGCTTTGGGATTTCTGTCCGTCTTCGATTCGCACAATTTGTCGGAGCCGCCTAAAGTGAATTTCTACAGCATGCATTCGTGGTTGGGCTTTGTCACCATGGGAATGTTTGTGTTGCAGTTCGTTGTTGGATTTTTCAGGTATGAACATATAAAACATATGTGCGCATGCGCAATTTGTTGCAAGTATAATATATATATATGTATTTGCAACATTATGCACTCCTACAGTTGTCACAACACTCCCATGTAATTATTCATCATCTGTTTCTTAGTTTCTTTTTTTTTTATTGTTGTAAATTTCGTGATTTCTTCTATTGCACATCTGCTTGTTGCTTCAGCTGGCCTATATCTATGCTTTATTTGGTCTCTTGCAGTTTCTTGGTGTTGCTGTGCTGTGAGAATCGCACCTACAAGTGTCGCAGCATTATGGTTCCGATACACGCCAGCTTCGGTTTGGTGAATTTTATGTTGGCAATTGCCACTTGCATCACTGGGTTGGTGGAATATGAGCGCCAGAATGCGGGCAACGCCGTTTTGAGGTAAGCTATGATTATCTTTTACTACATTTAAGTAACGCGAATTATATACGAATGTAGAGATATGATCAAATCAACGAGATGTCACCACATAATTTCTATGATATTTCTGCGATATGACATCATATATATGTACATAAATTTATAAATATTTTCGCTGGCAAATTATTTATTTCGAAATTTCTTAAATAAAAATTGGGTTTAGCTACGCCCAATTAATGCCCTGAAACTTTACAAATTAAGTTCTGTCAAAAATAAAATATTCAGTATATATTGATATCGCTCACTTCAATTTGATCTTGTTGTTGTTGTTGTAGCGACAGAAAACATCCCTTAAGTAATTTCTAGGAATACTGCCGAGTTGACAGTCCTTGCCTGGTTAAAAATCTGGGTCCATTCTAGTTACGTAGACCAGAGTGTCGTGGGTTTAGACTTAACCTAACCTAATATTCAATCTAATCGATCGATAAAAATTTTAGTATTAATTTAGTAACAAATGGTGGAAAGATTTGGTTAGACTGAACACATACCAATGGAACCTCTTAAAAGTATTATATTATCAATAATCCGTCTTAAATTAACTTCTCCCATATAATAAAGCCCACAATAAATTTACGTAAAACTTTTCTCGAAACTTCAGTTCAGAAATTAACGAAAAAATCATATATGTATTTAGTAACAACGACGCCACCTATCGGGTAAAAATTCTATGTGGAGAAAACGGGTTCTAAGAAAATGGGAAAAATTGCATGGTTAGCAAATCTGAAATAGTTTAAAATAGCATAACGATCATTTTTAGAATTTTTTACCACTTTCTTGTAGACCTATCCCATGCTAAATATACCCACAGAATGTTGCGCAGTTGCTAAGCTTTTTTGTGTGGGCCTTACAACAAAATATGCGTTATATATATGTATATTATTAAGCTATCAAATAAAGAATTTAACCGAATTTTTTTAGTAACTAAATTGAAATTATCACTCAAATTTATTCCTAGAAAACTCCTAAATAAGCTTTCTTTGACCTTATTAAAACAAACAACTATTTTATAAAACTATTATTTTAGATAAATGTTAAAGAAAAACGGTATTCTAGGCTATAGGCCAAAATTTCGGGCATATTTGGATGCTCTATAAAAAAAACATAAAACCAACAAATATCTTTGCTTTCTATTTTTCATCAGTAAATATTTCAAGAGCTTAACAAAACTTTTTTTAAGAAAAACATAAATTTAACTTGACAGACGGACGTGGTTATATCGACTCAAGTCGACGTACTGGTAATTTATATGGAGACCTTATAGGGTCTTCAATATTTACTTTTGGGTGTTATACATATATAACGTGACAAACTTGATATACTCTCTTCAGATTAGATTAGGGTAGATTTTTAATCAGTACGAATTTCGCTAAAGCGGAAGGCTTAGAAACTGAAAAAAAATTTCTCATATAACTTACGAGGTTTTTAATCAGAATCGATGTTTTCAGTAATTTTCAAACTTCTGGATTTTTTTAAAAAACAGTATATATTAAACAGTATATATTAAAATTGGTTTTTTGTCCATAATATTAGGTAAAGAAAATATATGCCACATTTCATATAAATCGTTGGATTAGGACTTGAGATATTTTGACAAACGCTGCTTTTAAAGTTTTAGATTACGACTAAATAGCCCGTGTTGTCACGACACTAAAACGGCTGTAACTTTTAAAATACTTCAAATTTACCTTTTCATGATATATTCACGAATATTTAAATCATCAAGAACTGAAAAAAATTGTTTTGTTTTTTAGTAAATTTCTATGCAAAAGTGCTGTCGACTTCGTTATTGTAACTAATTACAAGGAAACTCGACTTTGTACAATATTTTACAGTTGACTCGCCATCTAATTGGAAGCTCCTACTTGCAATCAACTAGAGAGAAGAAATATGCTCACATTTCATTTCTAAGCTAAGATAAATGTTTTAATATCCAATGTTTTCTTAAGTTACGCCAATATATTACCAAGATATAATTATACAAATATAGTATAGGGTGACACTATAACATTTTATTTTCAAAAAATGGGTTTCTACTATACCTAGATGTGTTGATACAGGGTTTTGCTTAATTATATCTGAAGCAAGAGCTTTTCTCATATTTAAGGTTCACCCTAACATATATGCTTATATATATTGTTAAGAAATAAGCCAAAGCACCCTCATGTCTCTCAACCCTCTTGCCCTATTTTATTAAATTTATACATTTATTTAAGTAAAAAAAAATGATATAGTAATTAAATAATTTATTTTCCTTTCACAGCTCACGCAACTCGGAAGTCGAACACTACATTATAAACGCATTGGGCATCGTCCTCGTCGCCATTGGTATCATTGTCTCCGTCGCTGTACGACGATCGAACGCTCCAGCCACTGCCAAGGTCTACGTTACCGAACGTTGCTGAACACATTTTTAGCGCTATAAATCAATTTCATATTTTTGAAGAAACAAATTTAATTAACTAAATAAGATTTCTCGAAACAAAGAAATATGCAAAATGTACGTTGCCAGATTTTCCTTTAACACTATTATGCATAAGTGAACTACTTAAATAAATAAAAAATATGAAAAAGAAAAAAATTCTAAAAACCACTACTTTTCCAAACTTTAATTTGTACAGCAGTAACATATGCCAAATTGTCAGTGACTATTTTTTCTATAGTAAAAAAAAAAAATAAAAATAACGGCACATAGTGAAAACCCACCCAAAAGCCAAAATGCATAAAAGTAGAAACCATCAACGCCAGAAAAGTAGAGAACAAACAAAACGAATATACCAAAATGCAAAAGAAAGCACAAATTATTATAAAATACTTATACTGTAGATATGTATAAGCTAATATAAAATCAAAATTTCCAATTTCATTAAAAAATATAATAATCAACAAATCGTAATCAAAATTAGAAGCAAAAATCAAATGTTTATCATTAAAATTATAAAAAATTATACAAATGCATACATACATATATACATACAAGTAAAATTGACCGTAACACTAAGTAGCCCAGTATTGCATTACTCATACGACATGTAGTCCTTTCCACAACGATTATCATACGAAATGTGTACGCATTGTATCAAAAATTATCGCACAAATTCATTAAATTTTAAGTCATAAATGTAATTGAAGTGTTTGTATATTTGTTTTTGTTTTTTTTTTTTCTTAATATACTTGTATAACTACATATGTATGTATATCAGAAAACGTGAATTTATGAAGTGTGCAAATTCTTTTGTCGTTCTAAATTAACGTAGCATACATACAAACATACCTACATACATTAATCTTAGCAATATACAAATGTATGGAAATATTTCAATGGAATACAAATAAATAATAATAAAAGGCCCTTTTTGTAATTTAAATGTAAAATTTTGTTATTTTATTCATTTGAGTGAGTAAAAGAGCTGAATACTGAAACGATTTGATTGCCTTTTTTAATTGATTGTGCGATGTACTAGTTTCCGAACGGATTAATGAACAAGAAAAAATGTTAACTTCGGTTGCACCAAAGCTAGAAGACACTTCACAAATACAAAAGATATCTTAGGTTAAGATAGGTTAGGTCGTAGGGTTGCTCCGTTATCAATGGAAACTCACATAGACAAATATTTGTCCTTTGTGTTAAGTGCAAGTAGTTCGTAGGACCTTTTACGCTTCATTTTGGGCTAGAAGGATCTCGCGGTCGAATAAGTTCTGCTTGTTGAGCAGCGGCTATGGAAAAAACTTGCTGCTGCTAATAAGTTCAAGCACTCCTTAACAAGTTTTAAGACGTAACCTCCTACCCTCCCTCTTAACTTCAATCCATCCATGAAAAAGCTCACTGCACATCTTCTCCAATGGCTTCGATTCGCCCACAAATCTCTCGCTGGTGTGTGAGCAGAGAAGGTGAAGGTTCCATGATGCAGTGATCTAAATTGTAAGGAATCTAATCGAATTAGTGGAAACTTTCAATGTGTCCCTGCCCGGGGCCTCTCATATACACAGTTTTCCTAAGTCTAATAGTAGTTTTCGCCACCAAAAACCTACCAGCTATTTCTACAGGTGCAACATGTAGAATGGCATTGAGAGCCATTGGTGGTGTTGTCTTTAGTGCACCACAAATGCCGATCGTAACATTAAAAAGTTTTTCATACAAGGACTTGATTACGATTGTTCAGTTTGTATGGCAGCTATATGCTATAGTGGTCCGATATCGACCGTTTCGACAAATGTGCTGCTTCTTAATGAAAAAAGGACAGGTGTAAAATTCCAGATCGAAAGCTTAAAAACTGAGGGACGGACAGACAGACAGACGGACATGGCTAAATCAACTCAGCTCATCATGCTGATCATTTATGTATAAGTATATGTCATAGGTTCTTCGATGTTTCCTTATTGGTGTTACAAACCCTGTTCAGAGAATAACAAGCAAATAAAGTTTAAAAGACTTGGAGTTAAAAATATTTGCGAAAACGTTGCCAATTGTTTGATATTTGGAAGTAAAGAATAATCATAAGACACTACAAACTAAAGAGGTTTAAGAATTTAGAAGATCTCGGTGGAGGGTTGTCAACGCTTGACATTTTTCAATTCTCGGTTAAAATATTTTTGAAAGCGATTGCCAACTGTTTTTGATTTATCTATAGGGGAGTTACTATATGTGTTAGATCTTTTTACTTTGAAAATGCTTACAGTTGAATAGGGTTTTAAGAAGGTTGCCACATTTATAGAAATTTTCATTGAAATTGACAACTGTTTAGGAATTTTAGGTAAATATAATTATGGACTAAGGAACACTAAAATATGGGTATCAAACAATACGATTTTAGCAAGCCACCTTTCAATATAGTTTTAGAGTTGCCACCTATTCCAAAATTGTACTACAGCAAAATTTGATCATAAAGAATAAAATTAATAATTTAGTAAAATATTTATGTTACACAACAATTTGCAAGTGACTGTGTGTAGTTTGCGTATGCGCTTGTTCAACAGCGCCATCTGTGTGTAAGTTTTTCTTTAAAGGCAGTTGACAGTAGCGAACTGACAAATAGAAAAGTGATGAAATGATCTGTAGAAACGCTGAAAGCCGGAAACAAGGCATTAGTGAATGAGAGCGGGAAAGAGATCGGGGACAATTCCTCTCGTTCCTTCTCAGGAGAGACCGGTGCTCTGCAACAATTTGTGGCATGTTTATTTCTTGAACAATTCACTACAATCATCCCCGGGCACTGAATTTTTCTTAAGGCCGAGGTACACAGCTAAGGGACACGCGGCAAGAACACTTCTGAAAAAACAACAAGTTTTGAAAACTACGTCACAAACGGCTGATATTTTCAAATCCTGCCAAATTTAAAATCTGTAATTATAGACAAATTTTTTATAATGGCGGTAGCAGCATAGGCGACGCCCCTAACATCAAACCCCTACTCATAAACTCAGTTGTTTGGAGAGTTAATATGTTGCATGCGTTTTAGAAGGAGAGCCCAATATACGGTTTCTCTTAAGCATTTAATTTGGTCGGCTGATTCATTTTTGTGCCTGTTTCTCAATAATTGTATGCCCAGATCTTTACTTACATATAAGCCTAATGAATCGTCAATAGTTTTAGGCATATATTCTACACTTAGTACTAAGTGCTCAGTACTGATTATTAGTAAAGCTTAAGGTTGAAGTACTCCTTAAATACTGAATACATTGAATAACTTGATGAGGATACTTTAAAAAATGGGTTACTCACGATTGAACGATAATTTAATAAATAAGCTCGGTGTTTTTTACAAGCTCGTTAGGTTGAGCATTCTGTTGCTACTCGCTTATAGAAAACAGACTTTATATAGCTTTTTTGCATATTTATATATTAGTATGTGCATTTTTATAACCTAAAGAAAACTTCGAAGACTCTATAAAGTATATAAATATGCACATATAAATGATTAGGGCACAGAGCTGAGTCGAGTTAGTTTTGAAATATTTATTTGGCCTAAAATTCTTGCACACTCCTCAAGAAGCTGCTCATTTGTCGGACCACCAATATCGGACCACTATAGGATATAGCTGCCGTGTAGGTCCTCGCATGGAAAACTTTTTTCATTGACAAAATATCTTCACGAAATATGGCACAAATTATTGTTCAAGGTAACGCTAAAATTTCCAAACATATTGTTTAGATCGAACCACTAAAGCATATAAAGATTGACCGACCGAAAACAAGTTCTTGTAAGGACTATGTTCTATTTGTGAAGGGCATTATAGCTTCGGTGCAACCGAAGTTAATGGTGTTTTCGGTTTTTTTTTGTTTTTTTTCTCTTTAAATACACAACGCACTTTTCTGAAGGTTACTGCATGCCATGCCTTAAAAATATGCATATGTATGTATGTGTGTATAGGTATGCAAATTTTATGTGCCAGCCATTTCTATTTATTTATTACTGCAATTAAACTCAAATAAAGAGTTTGCCACATTTCTTAATCGGGTGCAGCGAAATTAAAAGGAAATGCTATTACTATATATTCTTAGTGCAAATCGAAAATAGTATGCAAATTGTATTCTTCAAAACATTCCATAGTTCAAATTGCCTTGTACACAACTGCATAATACATCAAGGGGTTAGGCCGGTAGAGGGTTTACAGTAATGCCGAGCATTTTTTTCGCTTTGGCTTTAAGTTCTACAAAACATTATTCAAATGGTAGAATGGGGCAAAAAAAAAATTTTTATTTCTCTAATTTGCGTGTGGGCAAAACTTAAGACACGTTTTTGTTTTCGAAATTACACTTTTTTGAATGATGATGGTACTCGGAGACAAACGCACGTTTTCACTTAAAATTTAGACAATATTTTAAAAGAATATTATTGGTTTGTTTTATGTATTTCAACTTTTTTCTATTCAAAAATTTAAAATTTTTTCGCAAGTTCACCATTTTACAAAAAATGTCTCTAAAGCTAAATAGCTTATGTGCTTTACTAGCAAGCCTTATGCAGATTAAGACCCCTGTCAGATTGCGCCAGTTCCTAGAAACACCATCGCCCGTGAAGGTGCACTTGTAAAAGGTGATTACATATATTGGCTCAGTACCCGCCATTTTGTATCAAAATATCAATAGACAATTTTTTTTAAGACTGAAATATATTTTAAAGCCTGGTGGAGAGAAAAAGAATTTTTATCCAATTTTCTTTAGTCTCGGCATAATTTGTCAAAGTTACTGCTTTTTCAAGGTTTTATACCGACCTATAACACCTTAGGTGCTTTCCTAAGCAAACACTTACAGACAGTGAACCAAAAAAACTTGTACAGAGTGATGTTTTGAATTTGATGAATCTTTTCTCTTAAACTATTTCAGCTTTTAAGCTGCAACGAAATGTAACAATATGAGTATCTTATGTATTTTTCATATTTTTATAAAAACTTCAACAATAAATCAATATTGATGTTAACGATTACAAAAAATTAAAATATCTCAATTTAACCAGCCAAAAAAACACTTGTACACTTACGTTTTCAACACTTTAAATGCAGTTATCAAGTAGGTGCCGTTATTTTTATCTGGTAATATTTGTGTATGGTCAAAATGTATTATTTGGTAGTCGAATTTCTGTAGTGCGGTTGTAGCTTTTAAAGAAAAAATGGAGAATAAACAAACATCTCAAGATGTAGTATTGGCAAGAGAACAAAAGTATTCTCGAAATAGGCAATATTTTTAGAAAATCACACACTATTGTTCAGTACTACCACAGACCTCACTCTGATTGAACGCGTGTGAGCCTATTTGGAGACAAAGTTGTGAGGGTGCAAAGTTAATTGCAAAAATGAGGTTAAGGCTGTTCTTCAGGACATATACGCAAATATATATATACCTCATGAACTTAAACAAAATTTGCAATGGTGCATTCTATGAATAAAAGACTGTAAACCCTGAAAGAGAGCAAAGGTGCTCATACAAAGTATTCATTTTACTTAAAGAGTGTTAAAATGTCAATTTATGCAAATTGTACATGTCCTTTTTTATTTGGTTTTCGAAAATGCAAATATTTTGTATATTTTAATTTTTTGGAAAAAAAACTAGATTTTTAAAAATAAATTTCAATTACATTATGAAAATTAATAAAACGGCAGTTATCTCACTTTTGAATGCAACTCAAAAGTTTTAATAGTTTAGGAGATAAATCACTTCAAAGTCAAACCATCTCCCTGTGTCTCAAGCATTTTTTGATTAACTGTATATACTTGCAAGTATGCACAAAGTACACTCGTGTGAACTCAACAAATAAATTGTATGCGCAAGTTCACTGCACTTTAAGTACTTCAACGCCAAATAAGTACTTCCTATTAATAAATGATCGTCGTGCCAAATCGAGAACTGACTTTTAATAGTC
Source organism: Bactrocera oleae (assembly GCF_042242935.1). Classification (NCBI taxonomy): domain Eukaryota; kingdom Metazoa; phylum Arthropoda; class Insecta; order Diptera; family Tephritidae; genus Bactrocera; species Bactrocera oleae. The sequence goes on along the minus strand of NC_091538.1, from coordinate 53,165,964 downwards.
ACTTTAACTACTTTATTCAAAATATAATATATGCAATTATTGTTGTTGTAGCATTTATTGTTGCTGCAATTATGCGCATAAATTAAGTGGCAAAGTGCCAAGGCATAGAATTGATAGTGTTAAGGTGCGCGTATGTAGATATGTGTGTGATTATGCTCATATATATGTATGCACGTACATGTGTATGTGTATGTGCGTGTGTTTCTGAGTAAGTGTTATCCATCAAAAGAATCACTTGACGCTACTAAATACATATTATATTAACAACACATTCAAGCTGCGTCGGCCAGCAAACATACCTGCAAACTTATACATATTATTTACAAGTGTGTGTGCGTTAAAGTGTGTTTGTAGAGCGTCTTGCGAGCTGAGCCACTGGGCGATCGTACAATGTTCACTCGACCCAGTGAGCTCAACTAGCAGTTCTGTTGTGAACGCTGTTGTGGTTAGTTGTGTTGCTTGTGGCACTCGCGATAGCTCGCTATACACATACATATAGACAAGTGTAAATTAAATATTTGAAAAACATTTTATTTTATTTATTTTTTGCTGGCGGTTTAAAGGTGCTCCTGCTTATTATAATTTTATGCGTATGTATGTATGTTTGGCAATGTGCAGACGGTACACACACACATACATATGTGACGCCAAGAAAGCACTGCTCGCTGAGTTTGTCTCATCAAACTTTACTTTGACGCGATGCGTACCGGTCGGTAGCAGTTCACCGCAGTTGTCTCCGAAGAAAAGTGAATGTTATTGTTGTTGACGGCAATTTTTGCAAACAAAAATATTTGAATTTTTTGTTTGAAGACTATTGTTGTTATGTTGAGTGCTAACAGCGTTTCTTGAAGAAACGACAAGTGTTAAGTGAGCGTGTCTTTAACCGACATTTAGTGGCCAAAAATAAATATTTCAAATAATTGTGTATATAGTGCGAATAATTGGCAAAGGACGGTAAAAATAAAAAACTCAAGCAAAAAACAATAAAAGTAAAGAAGAATTAAAAAGAAATAAGAAAAATTTATTGCTTCCCCAATTTTAGTAATTCCAGCCAGCTAAAAAAGCTAGCAATAATAAAAAATATATGTTATTTTTATTCATTAATAGTATTAAAAAAATTTAAAAAAAAGGAATTTTACGGAAACTAAACAATGCTACTAAAAAAATAAAAATGCCATGAGAATTTAATCTAAAAGATTTTTTAAATACAAAATTAATAAACAAAATCATTGCAATAAATAACAATTTAATAATTTTCATAAATTTTATAACAACAAATAATTTATATTATACATACTTGTATATAAATAAATAAAAGATACTGTACTAAATTCTAATTTTCTCGTCTAAATATAATAAAATAAATTTAAAAAATAGAATAATACAAGGAAAACCGTTAACTTTGGCTCCATCGAAGCTATAATTCTCTGCAAGGGTGCATTTACTATAGCATAAAACTTTCTTTACCTTGATTTGGATCAGTTGGTTTATATTGAATATGCTATAGTGGTCCTATCTGAACAATATGATCGGCGTTTGTAGCGTTGCTCTAGATGATAATCTGCGCCAAATTTCGTAAAGATACCTTATCAAATAAAAGAGTTTGATCGGTCAGTTTGTATGGCAGCTATATGCTATAGTTGCCCGATATGAAATTTTTTTTGGCAGATTGTAATAATGTTTTATATAAATATTTTTACTAATCTTCGTGGTGATAATGTGTTAAATAAAAGAGGTTTCTATATAAGGACGGCAGTTGGATCAGTCAGTTTGTATGGCAGTTATATGCTATAGTGGTCCAATATCGGCGGATCCGAGAAATGACCAGCTTCTTGGGTAGAGAACGAAATGTGTACAATTTCAGGTTTATAGCTTAAAAACAAAGGGGACTAGTTCGCGTATTTACAGATAGACAAGGCTAAATCGACTCAGCTCGTGGCAAACTTAATATATCCTGTTCTGGGTATAAAGTAATGTAATAAAGTATATATTCGGTTTCACAAATTAATAGTCATTCGCTGATGTTCTAATTCTTTTTCATACAACTTATCCATTATTGGAATTAGCGCAATAAATTGAATTGAATACTAATGTTTAGTAGAGTTTAGGTTCGTATAGTGGTCGGGACAAAATCTTAACTTATAAAACTAAACTCTTTTTCGACCCACATTGTTCAACCTACGAGGGTGTTTCTTATAAGAAAAAATCATAATAATATTCTCCTCCATTTGAAGACTTTTTCAACTTGTAGATATTTCCATTTACCAGATAGCAGTAATATATATGGCATACCATAAATAGGAGGCAACAGTTGAGTTAGTCGCTTATGAAAAGTATAATGAGTATACGAGTACTCGTTTTCTTAGCTAGTTATATACCACCAGTTGTCTTCAAAGTTTGGTTCGTTGGTTTTTTTTTTATTTTGCTCTAGTAGTTAGAGTACTACAAATTTTAAGTTTAAATTTCATTTTCAGGTCAATTTTCTAGATTGGGCACACTTTAGGGTTTCCCATTTATATAAATAATTTATTATCTCAGAGAACGGGCTGCATAGTGTTTATTATAAGCAACAGTTGAAAGGTTTAATAAATCTCTTACATATAGTCAGTTCACTTATGGCATCCATGAGCGCGTGGCAAGCCCCTAAGAGGCAGTCCTTGAGTACTTAAAAATTATCAATTTCCTAAAAGCATTCAATCCATGTGGATCTGTTCGATTATGAGAGCTCAAGGTTTATAAACGTTAAAGACCATAAATGCCTATTTGTATCGGTAACTACAAAAAAAATCCAGTGTCAAACAGTGGAGAGAGTAACCAACTTTTAATTTATGAGGAGATTGCGTTTCCATTCAAAATAGATTTTTGCTCTCTCAACTTGCTATTGCGATTGATTAAGTGACAACTAAACTTTTTCTGGAAATCTGTCACCTAACTGTACTCCTGAAAGCAAGAAATGTGAGGTTACGAAGTTTCTTAAGGTTAACTGAACTGCTATCATTTGTGGTGTGAGTCTTTGTTTCCAGTCTACAAATTTAGGGTCTTACTGTTTTTTTTTTTTTTTGATAACCACAAAATGGAGAAAGGATTTTATAATAAAATTTTTCATATCAGACATATTATCAAAAGTTGGCTGCATCTTTATAGGCCAACGTTATGCATACAACGGAAAACGCTTTGCTAGTTCTTTCTAATAGAGTAATTTGTTCTTAAATAAAGACCTTTATCTTGATTTTGATCGGTCAAAAACTGAAGCACTATATCGACTCACCTTATCATGATAATCATTTATATAAACTTTATAGAGTCTCTGACGCGGAAAACTTAATATATCCTGTTCAGGGGACAAAAATCAACCATCTGCTTGGAAGTATATTAAGTAAGAAAACCTCTGTTTTATTTCCTTGTCTACGAGCTTGAGTAGTTAGAACCAAAAGAGTTTAAAATTTCAGCATATTCTTCTGCTTCCGCTAAGCACTGGCGAAAATGCCCATAATACTTGTAGTTAAGGAAGTTGGTTGATGACCGCGACAACACGTTCCAGTGGAAATGTCATAATTGTGCGCAAGCGTTTCCTTCCTGTTTGCACATCGCAAAAGTGGAGTAATTCATGGCGCACGTCTTGATTTCAACTGCCAATCGTTGTTGCAAGCTATTGCAACACGTTTTATATCCATTTTCTTTTTCTATCATTTTCTTTTCGATTTTCATATTGGCGTGTTGAGTGGAAATTCATGATTTTCCACTTTGCATTTGCTGCAACTATTTATAACCGCGATTTTATTTTTATTTTTACACTTGTTATTACTTGCGGTTTGAGCTATTGGTTACAAAGCAAGTGGTTGTGCGGTTTTGTTTTCATTGCAAAAATCGGGTCTCGGAAAGTGCAATTATTGTTGTGACACCGCCTCATCCTGTAACGGTTTTGTTGTAATACCGTAATGGTCGCTTTATTTTCCTTGAGCACGCCTCCTACTATTTTCTTGTGTGTGTGTGTTTTTTCCAACGTCAACACTCGACTTTGTATATTTACACTGCCCCCGGTTACATAACGGCTAATCACCTGCCAGCCATCGACTATCGTCTGTGGTCGGTGGTCTGACGTGCTGCCGCGCTATCGGGACGGGTGTCCAAAGCACTTGTGCGGTTTGCCGGCCTGAATTTACATTTCACTAGGCCACTCAAGCGTCCATCACGACATCGCGACACCCACACCCCATTCGAAAAAAAATATTTTATGTACGCATAATGTAATGATTTACAACAACAAAAGTGATTTTGTTATAAAAAATGTACAACAATAACAGTAAAACTGTGCAAGTAAAACAAAATCGTAAAGCGGTCGAAGAAATTGCGTGATTTTTGACGTTTCGCATATTCAATGAACGGAAAAACTTGGTGACTCGTTATTTGCATTTCAGTGACAACAGTAAACAAACAGTGAAGGCATAATATTAAAAAAATACCTTTACACATGTATTTTGTTTAAAGAGACCAAATAATGCGGCAATGAAAAATAAGTGATTAATATAATTCAATAAAGTACTTATATAAAGAGTGATATGATTTAATAAAACAAACACTAATTGTTAAGGAAGGGCAATGTTTTTTATTTAGTTCGAAGTATATAATATCATTTAAATGGCCTCCATGCCTTCTAATTTAGCCACGTCTTGTTGGAACCAGATGTGATCAAGATCAACTTCTACCAAGTGCGGCGATAAAAAGTTGGTTAACATAGATCTATACCGCTCTCCATTGACAGTAATAGTGTCACCAGCTTCATTTCGAATGAAGTACGGACCGATGATTCCACCAGACCAAAAATCACAGCAAACTGTCAATTTATGTGAATGTAATGATTGTTCATGAATAATTTGAGGATCTTCTTCGCAGCAGAATCGACAGTTTTGTTTAATTACCGCAACACTCTGGTGGAAGTGAGTTTCATGGAAGAAGATGATTTTCTTAAAAAAAATAGTAATTGATAGTTTTAAAATGTCCAAAAATTAATATTTTTAAAACAAGTTTAAATTTTAATGTTCATACTTTTTAACTTTTAAATACATTATTTACATTTTTATTGAAAATTAGAATGTAAAAAAATGTATTTAATTTATTACAATATTTATTATTTCTTTTTAATATTTTAAAACAACTTTTATGTAAAAAAATAAATAAATTTTTATTGCAGTTTTTATTTAATTTAGGGGTAAGAATTTACCCGCGGTAAGGCATGCCTGTCGTAAAAGGCGACTAAAAGCCAAATGCACTATGACTGTTAATTTATTTTGCCCAGAATTATCAGCATAGTAAATGATGTCAGAAATAGTGCTATAATACTCAGCTTGAACTGATATTATAGACTTTAAATGAAAAAGCAAATAAAAAGACATTTGAAGTTCAAGCGACAAATGTCACCAGTCATTGAGTAATGGGTTGCTCAACTGGCAGTAATGTCGGCTACACAGTCTTACCGGAGACTTTCTGGTACCACGGGGAGTAGAAAGCCCTTGGACTTCGGTCCAATCTGCACAATGAGTTATGGCCCCTTTGGGGAGATTCGTGGTGGCTGTGGTTGAAACCTAAATGCAGCAAGAACTGAAAATTCAGCCTAACTGTTATTTCAGTTCTAAAATAAAGTTGCAAAAAGCAAATGGATTCCGTACCCGAAAACGGAAGAGGTTTTAGGTCGGCCTTGAATCTTACCAAGATGGTAGTGTGGGCCCAGACACACTGCCACTGGTAACCAAATTAATACTTGCAAATAGCTCGTATTATTTGGGGCGCTTATCAACGCATTGTATTGATACGTTGTGCTTTGGAGCACCCTGAGGTAAGGCCGTCGCCGGCAGGTACTCACGTAAATCAACAACGAAAGTTGACAGTTCAAAATCAGAATAAAGATATTTGTATACCCCCTTTTTTTATAAGAAAAGCAACTGCGAAGGATATTAGCTTTGAACCGGCCGAAGAAATTTTTTTTCTTTTCCTTGTTTTACTTTTAAAAAGTTTATTTATACTTAAAAAACCAGAATAAGAAAACTTTTTTATTTTTCAAAGCAACTTTTAATTTAAATTATTAGAAGCCCATCACAATTTTTATGAAAAAAATTTGACTTTTCATTTGGTTAAAATATTTTGATACAAATAAATATTATTTATTATATAATATTTAAAACCATAATGTAATATAATTGTAAAAAAAAACATAATATTATTATAATATAAAAATATATGAAACAGATAATGTGAACATATAAATTTCAAAAATAAATTTATTTCAATTTTTTTTTAACTATTAAGAATAAATTTATGAAATTAACAAAAAAGTAGTACTGAAATATATATAGAAGTAATACATAAAAAATAATATAAAATTTATTATTTACTTATATTTATAAATCGGATATATATTTAAACTTAAATTTTTTTAAGAATTTTAAATACTATAAATAAGTTTTCAAAATGATTAACTTGTTAACTCAAAAAAAGTAAACAGAAAATTATAAAAAAATTTAATATTTCATATTCAATTTATTTATAAAGCTAAAAATAATTAAATTTAACTAATGTTACAAACTTTTGCACTCAATTAAATAAAAATCGTATGTTAAAAATGTATAAAATTAGATTTCTTGTTTTTAAATTATTTAAAAATTAATACGTTTTAATTTTATTATTTACAAAAAAATATTAAATTAATAAACTAAAAACCATATATTTTAAAATTTTTTTAAAATTTCGTAATAACTTTATGTAATAAACAAACTAAGTTTAAAAAATATTAGGTTAAAATAAATTAAACACTACTAGTAGTAAAATTATAAAAATTTAAATAAATTAGCTATTCCCTTTATAGCTTTAAATCGTGAAAGCTGTCTGAAATTTTGTCAAATATTTACTTAACAGTTAACGACAATCAACACAAGTTATTCCATTATATTTCGTGCGCATTGCGGCAATAAGTGCGAGTGTGAAAATTATCTTTGAAAACAGGTAAATAAACAAAACAAAGTAAGCGAGCAATGAAGTAAAGTAGAGTAGAAGTTTAAAAGAAAAAAATAATATATAGTGAGATAAATTAAAAAGTGCAAAGAAAAAATAAATAAAATAAAAAGAGCAAAAGTGCTGTCTTGTGTCTTCTAATTTATTACGAGAATCTCTTCAACTAAAAATGTCTGCGCCAATTTGGCTGAACAACAAACACGCACACACATTTTGCTGCGCATGCGCCACTGCATTGCTGACACTTTTGCTACTGATTGACGGCGGAGAGAGTTATGGCTTCGGCAGGTGTCCGAAATATCCATCAATGCCGAAATTTAATATGAGCAGGGTAAGTAAAAGAATTATAATGGAAGAAAAAAATTGCAAATATGGAATTTTTCTAAAAAAAAGTAGTGGAATTCGGTAGAATGGCAATTACGATAATGATAACGTCAAATCTATTGTAATATTATACAGCAGTAGGCTACGACTCTCGTAAGTTAAAATAATAAGCAACAAAGTTATCGAGTTGTTACCTTATTAAAGTTTCGTTTTCTATTTAATTTATACGGGTTGTTTGTTCGCTCCGCCAGTCTACAAAATTTAGTAAATCGATGATAGCTACTAAATATTTACTCCAATGCTACTCTCATTCTTAGTATGAGTGGTATTACAAGGAAGGTTATCAGAAGAGGAATGTTATCCTCTCTAAGCCCACACTTTTTATTTCAAAAATCATAAAAGCAAAATTTCGACTCCTACTTCACAAATAAAAACAACCGTCAACCATGTTATTGATCATGGCAGAATGTTCTCTTTTCGATCATGACGTTGACAATTATTGCATTTTTCTGGTAAACGAGCTCCAAAAAAATGCGGTGACAAGCTATCGTAATCTCTATATCAATCATACTTATCGAATATGGAAAGGCATAACCCGCCAATGAACGCACTGTCATTATATTATCATCCGTAAATATAACATTCATACATACAGACATATACATTCAAATTGTATTTTTTCTCCTTTTTTATACGCAATCAAAATTCTTATTTCCTACCCAACTATATAAGTAGGTAATTATTTAAAATTTCCAAGTAGCAATAAGCCCCCAACTGTTGAAATAAAATAAACTTAATTAACATGTGCATATTTACAAATTTGCAATTACTTTTTCAATAGTTTTGTTTTTCAACTTTATACGCCAACAAATACTAATAAGTTCTTGGCAGAGCCGTATATAGGGTGTTCCACGTAGCGAATTTATTTTAAAAATCTTTAAAAAAAATTAATATTTTTGACTTTATTTGTATTGTATTCGTAAGCGCAAACATATCTTTTATTTATACGCATATATTGTTCAAGACCTTGAAGCGACTTTCGGACTCTATGTACATATATTTATAAACACAGCTCCTTGCCTTGCTGACAACCTCGCACGTTCTTCAAAATCATATATTTTTTCTAGCTCTCCCTATCCCTATCATTCTATTTCGACAAATTTAATACTAACTATTCCAATTAATCTCTTTCGGTAATTTTCATCACAGCTCTTTTACTTCTGATCGTGTCGTGTTAATTGTCCGTAAAAATAAAATGACTGATCCTGAATACAAGAATCCCAGAATACATAAACAAATACAATATATATCTATTACTTATAAGATGATGGTCCAAGACATCAAGGTCTTGAGTTTCGGGCTCTATTTCACGGGGTCTAGCATGATATTCACCTTAAGAGTCAGTATCATTCTAAAATACATAATACCAACATAAATATTTTCTATTCTTCTATATCTATGTGGAGTAACGATTGTCAATTTATATCGGGCAGGAAAAAATTTATACACGATTACCAATGGTAAATATCGAAGTTGCTGAGTCATTCTCTAACATAAGACACAAAAGTCAAAATGTAAAAAAGATTGGAAGCCAAATGTAAAAATTAGTTATTTAAGAAATGAAAACAATTGAACTCAGAAAATGTAATTGTAAATCTTTAACACGAGTAATTAATTAATTTCATATTATCGCTTCTAACTATTTTCAGAATTATACTAGTTTATTGACAACCTTAGCCTACTTTCATTTATTAGTAGCTGCAATTAAATTAATAATTAATAATTAAACTGTTCTCCCATTCACTGGCTGAAATTATACTACTCTGAGTTTTTTGTTAGAATACCAGGTGTAGTAATAAAATAAAAAGACCCACAGAGATTCTAACTAGTATGAAGCATTTTTTCTTAAGTATTTACAGTAAACTAAAGGTCTTTCGAACTCTCTAAGTTAGGATGAGCTTCTTCTTTTAGATATTATTGAAAAAGAAAACAAACAGAAGAGAGTTGACATCGTGCGTTAACTGGTTACAGCGATCTTCCAATACCACTTCGATAGTACAGTTGATATCTAAGAACAGGAAGAAGTTGAAGGAGACCAAGCCCGGCTAGTCCATGAATACGGCTACAATTCGAGGTACTTTTTTGTGGGAGTAGCGTTGTCTTCTTCTAGAAATATGGGGACTTTCCCTGATTTTTGATTTGATCTTCAAACTTTCCAAGTTCGTTCTATACCGTTCTATTTTATTCTATACTGAACTGTGAATCGTGGTAAACTTTTCATGACAGTCGACTATTAAGTTGTTTTTAACTTTACGCTCTTCCACATTTTGGATTCGGGTCTCGCATGAATATCGATTGGAATGGATGAATGTGTCATCGCCATGTGGTTCACTCGCATGACTATCGATTGGAAACTGTAATGACTTAATGGAGCCTTATTTCATTCCTTATCACATATAGATGTTCTAATTTGCACAACGTTCTCACATACCCATAGACTTCATTTTCAGTCCCCCAAAATCGTCGAAATTTCTCAGCATTTTTCGATTATTCCAAAATTTTCAGTCTACCTGGTACTTCTTATGTCTTAGCGTTTGTCTCATTTTTTAATTACCAACCCTCGTACTCTAGTTAAACTGGAGCAAAGACGTAGAAGTAACATATATATGTATGTACATATGTACATATATATAGCATAGTTGCAGTCAACGTGTCTACCTTTAAGCTTCGAATTGAATTCTTTAAAAATAATAACAATAATTACAATTAGTAATTATATATTATATTTCTATGTACTGTATGTATACAAAGTAGTCATACAGCTTTTGCCATAAACTAATTGAGTGCTAGTACTCAGTCGCTTAAAAAAATTTAACCATGCTGGGTAATTGCTGCAAGGCATGCATGCCCCATAGGAAAACAGAGAGGTTATTTAGAAGTAAGATATCATAACACAAATTTTTTGACTAAAATTAGCGGTACATAATTCAATTTGAAATTATTTTGTTTTTAATGTTGTTATTACAACAACAAAGAAGAATTCATAAAGTTTGATGATATATGTATTTGCTGAAGAAGCAATCTTGCATTTCATAAAAAGAATAGTTTAACTGTTCGCTTGAGTACAGAAAATCTAAATTTATAGGAAAAGAGCAGAACTCGTTGATTTCGATGAAGTAGGTTTCAAAATCTCTACGAAGATGGTTAAGTTACCTTGGTTTCGAAGCATTTAATAAAATAGTTGTTTTGAGTGCCTGATTTATGAATAACTTTACAGATATAGAATTTTATTTATATATATGTGGTAGTTTTGAAATCCTTAATTACAGTTTAGTCTGATTCAGAGCCATTATCCAATTGCGAAATATAAAAGAGCTTTTTCCTAACCATCTCCAAAAGTTCTTCTACAGGAAAGTCAAGTTTGCGTATATACCATATTTCTAACAGTAACTAAAAACTATAGAGAATGAATTAAAATTAAACAACAAATTAACACGGCCACCTTTACCAGGTTATAAAAACCTCTACCGATACGGATGATGTGATTTTGACAGCTCGTGACGGCCATGTATGTATACGGATTTGCCTCAAATTTTGTCAGTATGTTCAGTAAGGTTTGTTATTTCATCATGTCACGTTTTACTTTAATATAACGCTAACGTAAATTCACGTTAACGGTGGAGGAACCCTTCGCGCAAAACACGGTCGTCGTAACTTCTGGAACGCATAATTACAAAATTCGAAAATGATTATAATCTCCACGATAGTTTGCCACCTTCTCAACAAAGAAAAGCCCGTAGTAAAGGAAATATCGCAAACGTTCAGGCCAGTATTGAGGCCAATCCGAATCAGTCGATTCAACGTCGTACTGCACAGTTGGGTCTCTCTCCTGATTAGATTATTTTCTCTGGCTGTATGTTAATTCAAAGGTTTACGCCAATCAACTAGCAACGCTCAAAGACAACACTTAGCGCACTATAGCCGAAATTCCAACCGAAATATGGCACTGGGTCATCGAAAACTGGCGTAAACGGGTAAAGATATACAAACGGAGCCGTAGCATAGCAAGCAGATATAGGTACAATAATATAGATGAAAATTATATACCCGTCTAATTTCTATTATTTTCTCACGTTCAATCAACCTGAAACTACACTACTAATCTCTATTTCCACATTCGATTCCTAAATATCCGATTCCTAACTAATTATTTTTAGGAATAGACAAATGAATAAATGATAAAGCCTTTATGAAACTAATCACTCTAGGTATACTTATTTCTATTATATCAATTTTATGAATGTACTACATATGTATGTACTATGTACATATACTATATACTCATGATAGTTTTTCCTAGCAGGCACATTAAGACTTATTATGTGCATTATTTTCGTTGTAAAACGTACTGACCTTTTGATGGAGCACATTTTAATGTTGATTCTTAAACCTTTGGACTGCTTTCAATAAGATGATTAAACGAAAGGAGGTCAGGCAATGTGATTCTACAGAAATTATGTTTTTCTCATGAAAATATACTTACAAGTTTGATTGTTACGTCGAAAATGTGCTGCTATTTTGATTGAAAGAGGTGAGCTTTAATTGATTGCGCTGCAACGAAAATGAACTTAATAATGTTAAAGAAAAAAAAAATTAAATTAAAAGCTTGTTAAGAGTCATTTACTTTAAGAATCACTATTATACTTAGTTTCTATTATAAATTTGTGTCTTTATGCAGCTTATTTACGTATCCGCCCAACGGGTAGAAACAAAGAAAATTTTTATTGCACTTTAACCTATTTCTAGATCAATTCCATGAATGAACAGTAACTATTACTATATCGACAGTGTAGCCGAATGAGTAAAGTAAGCACTTGGTAGCTCGTGGATTCGATATCGTTCGGAGCCTGAAGCTATAATTTTAGAACATTTGTTTTCTCTCAACCTCTCACTCCCGGTATCAAACCGAAAGGTATACCAACAAGTGACACATATCAAAAATCAATTATTTTAAGAGTTATTATAAAAAATAGTATGTGCTGTGACTTTTGAGTATATCCTGTCTCCAGAGAAATATAATCTGATCAAATTTGATCCGAACTGCCAAAAAAAAGCTACATATTCACGTATATTAATACACTTATCATAAGCCTGGGATGGCCTACAATGCCACCAGCAATTTTGGATTTTTCGGTTTCGGTTCATTTTTGGTGCATCATTCCAACAATTTAGGTACGGTCTCTACGTCATATTCATAAATCAAGGTTTCGTCACCAATAGTGATGCATTTGATGAATATAAGGGGCTCAGCTGCGTTATAAAGCATTTATCTTGAGACCTCTATTCGACGTCGTTTTTGCAAAAGATTCAGGTCGTAATAGCCAAAACATTAACCAAAATTTGTTGAGTCGATTCATATGTTGAGATCCACTGCTATCTCTGTGATCCCAACACGACCAAGCACTGTTCCTTAAACATATTCGATGTTATCCTCATTAACAGTCAAGTTTTCGATGACTTCACTAACTTCACTGAATGCTTTGTGCTACTCAGATACTGTATTCGTGATAAAGTACTTCTCCCCAAAACCTTCGGCAATATTTTCAACTATTCCTTAACCATGTTTTCATAAATAAACAGCTAATTGAAATATTTAGATCAAGTTTTACACGAAGATAAAAAAGGTTGCACCAATCTAGGCTTTTATTTAATTTTTCTTCTCGTCAAATTTGATTTGCTGGTTTCTGGAATCTGGTAAATCAGAACCACGAGGTTTAGTAACTTTTTCTGTCAAAGAGAAAATATGGATTTATATAGCGCATCATTGTTCAACTTTTCTCTGAAAATATTGCTGAGAACGTTAGTTCGATCAATTGTAAAAATGAAAGAGAAATTTTCAAGTATTTTTTGTGGTCGAAAATTCAAAGCTTGGATCTGAATTGTTTTTTTTTCGACAGAACTACACTTCATGTCACTCAGATCATGTCACTCTCAATCGGTAATCATAAATTCAGCCATCTCGACCTGCATAGTCTATTAAATTTACAAAAATCAGACGTTTGTTTCGTCGTATTCAATTATGCACTGCCACCAAGATCTTTAAAATTAGGTTTAAGAGTATGGATTTATTTCTATAAATAATAGAAATACCTTATAAACGATTAATATTAAATTAACCGAATAAAGTATTCAAATATAAATATATATACACACATACTGATAAACTTGTACACACAAATATATAACTGTATATGTACGTATATATTCAGGTATAGCCAATTAGTAATACATAGAAGACTACCAAAACACTGCATATCTGCTGCTGATCATTAGCTCAAGGATGAGCAGCTCCATAACTGTGTAGTCACATTTCAAGTACGCAGTAAAAATAAATATATTATGAATAATTTTTACTTTGAAGTTGCTTAAGTAGACTTCAATTAATTATAATGATTTGCGTTATTTTAAATAATTTAAACGAGTTTCAATGAAAAGACTTATTTTAAACTATAACTCAGATTTGCAAGATTCAAATTCTGATCAAATAAAAACAAAAGACTTTCCAAGATTTTCTGCAGAAATCTAAATATCGAACTAAATATATCAATCGACATATGTATGTTATTTTAACATGTTGCCATTCATATAGATTTCTTTATATTTTACAATTTATTTAATCAAATCAGGCATTTTACACTCTTGATATTTTAATTTTATTTTTTATACCCCAAACAGGGAATATTATGCTTGCTACGAAGTTTGTAATAAATACATAGAAGGAAACGTCGGAAACCCTATAAAGTATATGTATATATAATATATATTCTTGAGATATCGATTTGAAATTTAGCATACGTACTTTTCTCCACAAGAAGCTGCTTATTTTTCGATACCATACGAACTGTCCGATCAGACTTAAGTCCTTGTATGGAAAACTTTTTCATTTAAGAAGGTATCTTCCCGAAATTTAGCATAGATTATTATACATATATACACATATAGATTATTATATATCGCTACAATCTTAAAAGAAATTGTTTAGACCGGACAGCTCTAGCATATAGCTTTCATACAAACTGACGGATCAAAATCGAGGTAAAGTTGCTTTTATACCCATTTATGCTATAGAAAATGCACCTGTGAAGGGTATTATAGTTTCGGTGCAGTCAAAGTAAACTTGTTTTTATTTATTTATATTTCATTTCATAGCTGACGCTTTAGCTTAAAATATAATAGTCATAATAAACTTTTTACAAATAATTTGTAAATTAATTTCCTCTTCTAACTATATTGTAATATAGCTAATAAGAAAAGCCGAAAAGATGATACATTTAATCAGTGTCAGGGGATTAACATATCAATTCGATTGACAGATGTCAAGATAATTGGTTATTCAAATATAAATCAAACCACATAAACATATGAAACAGGGTGCGCAATTTATTGAGTCGGTACGAAAACTTTTAATTTTTTTTTAATAAAAAAATATATAACTTTGGACTTTTTTAGAATTATTTTTGGGTTACAACTTCATTGAGAATGCTGCCAAGTTAATCACATAAAAATTATTGCAACATTTCAGCATCCCGATCAATTTGTAATATGAACAGATCTCTTTCATTTCTCTGCTAAGTTTTTAACTCTTTTCTGTTCATTGGCTACCGCACATATTTATTATACACTATCGCTGCCATAACCATGATTGTTAATCATATTTCGCGAACAATTCTAAGACTGGCACCCTTACTCCATTTGACGTCACTTAGTAGCTCATGAGCGATACTCAATTGCGCGGTACAAAGTCCTTGACTACTATCGCATATACATACACATGTTTATGTATGTAGGGTTGAATATAATAATAATTATATATTCACAATTATCGTTTTACCCCCCACTCTGTAATGATTTTAAAATACTTGCACCGCGCTGATCATCTGCTGTCACTTCCAGCTAATTTATGACTTTGAACTAATTTTAACAGTAATTTCTGTTTACATTTTTTCTCTAAGTTTGTTTGTATGTACATTTAAATACTACTTATACTTGTATATATGTATACGTACATATATATGTAAATATGAAAACCAGTTTCTCTTTGAATCGTAACTCAAACGTTGATGCTCACGCTCATGCGTATACGCGAATATTTTTGCGCTTGCGCATTGCACGCTCAGTCGAATTCGGTTTTTTGTTCGTTATTATCATTATAATTATTGTATTATATTTATATATACATATATTAAAATTTTGTTTAGTATGCAGTGTTTTGTCTTGGCGTCAACATATTTATTAGTTATAGATTTGCTAACTTTAGACGCCTAACCCATAATTGGCAAATATTTATGACAACAAATAATTATGTTTGACAATTTTTGAAATACTATATTTAAATCAATATAGACATCCATAGATATACTTGTATGACTTCATATCCACATAACTACCCGGTAGTAAATCAACTGGTTCTAAACTACTATACAAGTGGCATGAATCGGACTAGTCCACCAGTGTAATACGCGGATCATTTAAGGGAAATAAATGAATTGAAGATTTTACACATAAGTAGTAAAAGTAATAAAATTATTTATACACGGGTTGATTAGATTTAATAAAATTATTGAGAAGATAAAATTATTACAACAAACCAAACAGTTTTAAAAAAGTTTTCTGTGAATACTTTTTAGGGGTGTTGTCGCCTGTTAAAAAAGTTTACGTAACTTGCTTACTGTCAATTAGCAAAATATAACAAGTTTTGAAGTTATTTAGTCAGCAAACAGTTAAAAAAATATAGAGCTGCCACCTATTTTAACATTTTAATGTAACAAAGTTGTTAAAAAAAACTCTGATAAATAAGAGGCTTCAAACCAAATGGTTTTAAGAAAGGGTTACAAAATATTTTTTAAAAGACTTGCCACCTGCTCAAAATATATTAATAACAATAAATGACGAGAACTTCGGTTGCACCGAAGCTATAACATCCTTCACAGGTGCATTTCCTATTGCATGAAAGGATATAAACAGATCTTTATTGTGATTTTAATCGATCAGTTTAAGTGACAGCTATATGCTATAGTAGACCGAACTGAACAATATTTGCGAATATTGTAGGCTTGCCTTGAACAATAATCCATGTTAAATTTCATAAAGATATATTGGCAAAAAAAAAAGTTTTCCATACAAGAACTTGATTGTATCGGTCAGTTTGTATAATAGCTATATGCTATAGTGATCCGATATCGGCGAAAAAAAGAACATGTGCTCGTCACACTAATCTTTTATATAGATATGTATACATTTTATAGGGTCTCCGATGTTTTCTTCTTATTGTGGCAAACTTAATATACCCTCTTTAGGGTATAAAAAAAGTTGTTAAAATAAATGAAATATTGCAATGCGTGGGTATCAATGTGAAGAGGTTTCTAAAGTTGTTTAGTTGACTTACATATTTTTAATGCTCTTGAAAATTTTTAAAGTTTATACTCTAATTTAAATCTCCTTCATTTACTTTCAGGTACTTGGTCAATGGTATGAAGTGGAGCGTTCCTTTTATCTGCCCGAAATCGCTTCTGGCTGTACGCTACTGGAATTTCAACCACTGCATAAGGAAAAACTCTCCAAGTTTAATAATTTTGAGCTCGAGGTGGCGATCAAAACGATAAACAGATTGTAAGTTAACATAATTTGTAAATGATAAAAATTATTTTAAAAGTTTCAACTTATTAATTTAATTTCTTATAATTTATTTACTAGAACCGGCAATCCGTCGGTGAATCTGGGTTATGCCACACCTGAGAATCGAAAATCCTCAATTATGGATTTTAAGGTTAGAATTTATTATAGAATATTGTGTTATATTACAGTTAGTTGCAAAATTTTTGGACTAGATTTGTAAACGATAAAATGTAATTTTCTTATGTTTACACATTCGCTATAATTTCAAAATATTAAAATTTTAATAATATGGTATTTTTATGCTCTCACAGTTCAACACCCGCTTCCCTGATGTAATTGCTCGACTACTGCCTGGCTCTGGCAAATATCAAGTGCTCTACACGGACTATGAGAATTTTGCAATTCTATGGTCTTGTGGCAGTCTCGGCTCGATCGGTTATTCCGATCAAATTTGGGTCTTTGGACGCGATCGCGATTTTCCTGTAGAAGTGCGTACGAAAATCTACGACGCCTTAAAGAAATTGGGTCTCGATCCGGAGCGATTAGTGTTGAGTAAAAATAAAAATTGTCCACAAACATTATAGTTAACTTTGCCATAAAAATTCACACAAACGAAATTAACTACTTATATTTAAATAATAAACAAATATGTATATAATTAATTTTACATTAAATTCAAAATAAGTTATAGGAATAAATCGGTAATTATGTTGTAGTGAAAAATATTATTAACAAAAATTTTGTTTTTTTAATTTTAAGAAAATTTTTTTTTGCCCACGTGGTTACAAGCAGCTCCTGAAAGTATATACATATACATTGATTTTTTTTAGTAAATTGATAATTAAGATTTTTGCCATTTTATGTTAAATTTTCTTTGCTTCAAATTATTGAATATTGTTCAAACAATTTGTCTTTGATTAATATCGTATCAGAATTATACTAGATTAAGTCGCTGTGATAATAAGAAAAATGCATTAAACTTTATGATGATCATTTTAAAAATTGTATATGTTTTAAGATGTAAATAAATTACAATAAAATTATATATTATATATTGCCATAATATTTTTAATTAATAAAATTTATTCTGATCTCATTTGTTCGGTGTTAGGTTTTCAGGATAGACCATTGACTTCCGCACTCCAACAAAAATTAGTCTAAAGAAGTTTAAAACCAAATGATCTTGGAACCAATTTTCAAACCATCTTGACAGATTTACTATTATTTGTAGTTAACCAAAAACTTGTAGGCAATTTTCGAATAATATAACGCACGCGAAATATGAACGAACATTAAAATGTGGAAGCTAAAAAGTACATGTGGGTTTAATACCTGATTATTAGATCCAAATCGATTGAAATTCCATAAGATAGTTTTTTGTCCGATATGAACCTTTTACAGGTTAGTTTCTACTCTACCTGCGTCCAGAGCTGCCTATGATTGTGTAGCCAGCATCGAGCTATTTGGCTCGTCTTCTATTAGCTCAATTCTACGTGGCCACTTTTCCTCGACTGTTATTTCCCCCCTTTAAGTTGGTGGTTCGTCGCCGTAAATGTATGCTGGATTTACTGTTTTTACAATGTTGTACAGGTATTACAACACAGGAAGGAAAAATTTATGACCGATATAGCCAGAGTTCAAGTGTTTGCTTCCTCGCCTGTTGTCTTTCGGACATGAATATTTTGGTTCCGTTATTGTTCTATAACCGGTGTTATCTTCTCTCCTTTGCTAGTAGATCTATTGGAATGACGCGGTTTATTACTAGCACTGCGAATTCGGATACAATGTAATACGCCGAGGCAACTCACGACGTATTCAACGACTCCGATGGTGCACCTGCCTGGTCTCCGGCCATGCTGTCGCTCTGATAGGCGTCGCGTCAAGACTAAGGGCTTTTTTTCGTCGTTAAAGTGCTCGCGTCCGCGCTCATTTGTCCTTGTATGTCGTCATCTTTTACGCAGGTATGTTTGTCTCAAACTCCGTTCACCAGATAGCCTTTGTGATGTCAAAATTAAAGCAATCATAACAAACAGGCTCGGAAGCTCAGTCAAAAACATTTAAAAAGTTCTCAGCGGTGAACCATTAGTATTATTTTGAGGTTAACGAGTTTTTACTATGAGTTAACAAATTTAACGGGGAACGCCGTCAAGTTTTTCTCACTTTTCACATACAGTTAACACAGTTAATAATATCTTAACACTATTGAACAATATATTTAAAAACAAATAGTAGAAAAGTCAAAATAAATCACACATACTCGAGGAGAGGGGTACTGCAAAATCACAACTCATTCATCGTCATTTAATTAGAGCACCTGTACTAATTGGTGGATCATAATAATTCTTTCTCGAGTTAAATAACTGTGCAATGGAATTTCAGTCGAAAACAAGTCGTTGCCATTTTAAGATGTCTAAACTGGTTCTCAAAGTGATCCTAGCTATTTTGCTAGTGTTTTGTGTTTGCCAAATGGTGGTCGCTAGAGGAGGTGGCGGTGGCGGTGGACACGGGGGCGGGGGTGGTCATGGTGGCGGTCACGGTAGTGGTCACGGCGGCAGAGGATTTGGTGGTGGTCGTGGTGGATTTGGTGGCAGAGGATTTGGCCGCGGAGGTGGCGCCGCCATTTTTGGACCTGGATTTGGTAGATATTACGGTGGCGGTTATCGAAGATATGGTCGGAGAGCGCCCGTTGTCGTTGGTGGAGTGGGAATTGTAGAGTATGCACCTTACGCGCGGCCCTACTGTTATTACCATCCTTGGGCGTGTTATGAATACTACTACTAAATGTTGAGTTGGGGGTTTAGTTACAATTATTTACAAAATATTATAAAAATAATTATATTAATTAATAATTAAAAGTGCAGTGTTGCGAATTTTTTAATTCAAAAATTTTAGATTACAAACTTTTGTGTTAAAAATTTTGGTTTGAAAATTCGATTTTCAATTTTCAACTTTTAATTACGATTTTGGTATAAAAAAAATAAATTTATTTTAATACAAAATCTACTATTATATAAAATTAATTGTAAAAATTGAAAGTAATTGAAAATTTAATTATCAATGCAAGAAGTTTGGGTTTAAAAAAATTTTTTTTTTCGATTTTGTGATTATACACTTTTGTATTGTTTTTTTTTTCAATCCTATATTTGAGATACATTTTTTTTTAATCCTGTGAGTGGGATTAAAATGTTAAAATTTTTTTTTAAAATTAGGTTTTTCAGGATTATAAAAAAAGATGTATTCAAATGTTTTAATTCAATTAATTTCTAATGTATTATTTGCAAATCTGATAATAAAAAATAATTATAATACAAAACTACCATAATAATACAATATACAACAGCAACAACCATAATAATAATAAAATATATTATAAATAATATTCATAAAACAAATAAATTATAAATAATTTTAATAAAAAAAATAAATACATTAAAACACATAAAAAATTAAAAAAATTTTTTTTTGAGAGTGTATATTTTCTTATATATATAAATGAAAAATAAATTACAAACAATATTTATAGAAAAAAAATATGTATTGTACATATGTACATATAAATAATATTTGTAAAAAAAAATTTTGAGAGTATATATTTTCTTATATATATTAATTAGCATTTTCACACACATACACATTTTCCTTTACTGTTGTCACCAATTTTTATTTAATAAGAAACTACATATGTATATATTTATAAACATGATACGCATTACTTACTATTTAGTATGAAAATTTGTAGTGTCTTTTTTTGAAATTTTATTTATTTATTACACAAATATCGGTTATTTGTTATACAATATGCAATTATGTCTGTATTATGCTTGTTCGTTTCACTGTATATTATGTACATGTGTATATATTGACTTTAATAATATTTTTTTTATAATATATATTTTTACAAATAAATCTCTTTTATTTGCTTTGTGCATAAATTATTAAAAAATATTGTACTCATAGCAACCTAAATTACTTTGTTATTGTAAAATTATTAGTTTAATTTAAAATCCATCAGATATTTTGACTGCTGATGCATTATTGTATGCTTATATTATATATAAATATATAAAAATTATCAGTATAATTCGTTGAGTTGAATAGTGCAGACTAGCGCTGCTCGATGATTGGAACGTGTTTGAGGAAGATTTTTGTTATAAAAAAAAAAAACTATAACTATTGAAAAATTAAATTTCATATTTTGTATACCCTGAACAGGGCATATTAAGTTTGATACGAAAATTGTCAAGTCTGTCTGTATATAACGCGAACTAGTCCCTCAGTTTTGGAGATATCGATCGGAAATTTTGCATACAATTTTTTCTCCGCAATAAGCTGCTCGTTTGTCGGAACCGCCGATATTCGACCACTATAGTTTATACCTGCCTTACAAACTGAATAATCGGAATCCAGTCATTGTATGGATATCTTTTTTATTTGACGAGATATCTTCATGAAATTTGGCATGGATTATTATCCAAGGGAACGGTACATTTTCCGAAATAAATATCTTTTCATATCCTTTTTTGTTATAGGAAATGCACCTGTGAGGGGTATTATAGCTTCGATACAGTCGAAGTTAACGCACAAAATTCAAATATACCTTATAATATATGACTGAGTATACTTGTTTAATAAAAATATATATAAAAGTAAGGAAACTTGTTGAGCTGGACTGCATACGTTGCACACAACTACATAAATTATTGCCTGAACACAACTTTTCTGTGTACTATTTCGTAAGTATTATTATATAAGTACTAATTGTAAATGCATAATTTGTGCTTAGTGCTTGTTGTTGTTGTTACACAATTCTTTTCTACAAAACTATTGCTATTTCTTATAAACTTATATTTTAAACCAACCACTGCTGAGTATTTTCGAACGGAAGTGTTTGTTGTTGTTTCTTATACTAAAATATTTGTTTGTATATATGTATATGTATGGATGTATTTATGTATTGTATATGGCCAGTTGCAAATAAGTACAGTTACTTTTTCATTACCACTATACTTTTTTCACTTCCCCATGCGCTCTACATCATCGTTTTGCACTCGTACTCCACCAAACTGTGTTGTATACAATGATTGATTTCAGCAAAACTGGGACGCTCATTTGGTTTACGATTCCAACAACGACGCATCAAAGCATACACTGATAGCGGCGTATTATCTGGACAGCTGAGCACATTGCCTTCTTTGATGAACTTAATCACCTCTTCGTGTGTCAGCCCGAAGTAGGGTTGCAATGCGAACGAGAATATCTCCCACAAGCATATGCCATAAGCCCAAACATCCGATTCAATGGAGAATTTATTATACAATATACTTTCGAGTGGCATCCAACGTATCGGTATAACATCATTCTCATCACCCTTATAGTAGTCTTGCAAGTATATTTTATGTGATAAACCGAAATCGGCAATTTTCACTTCCATTTGTTCGTTGATTAGACAATTGCGTGTGGCCAAGTCGCGATGTACAAATTTACGTTCGGACAAATAAACCATGCCGGCAGCAATTTGTGCCGCTATCTGTAATAAGTGACCCTCATTCAATTCCTGACGATTGCGTTGTTGTATTTGATGTGTGGCATAGGGTGAACAGGCGCGTAAATATTCACTCAAATCACCAGGTGACATGAATTCGAAGAGCAGACACATAGGTCGGCCTAATGCGCATACGCCGAGCAGCTTAACAATATTGGCGTGATCGAATTCGGCCAAGAGGCAGGCCTCACGCTCGAAATCCATTTGCATTTGATCGCTGGCATCGTCTTTTAACATTTTCACGGCGACCAGATAGTCATCGTTGCCTGGTACAAGACCGGGTGCTTTAGCCTAGTCGATTGATGGTGATAATAAAAAGCAAATCAAATCATTTATTGTTCAAAATTTTCTAACTAAAACAACAAAAACTTACCTGAAATACTCTACCGAAAGCACCTTGCCCTAACGAACGCACATAGACAATATCGCCGCGCGGATATTCCAGTTTCTCCAATTTGGTGTTTAAATTTGTTTTGGGCTCAGCTACACTGTGCACTGTTGCTGTACTTTTAATGGTACCACACTTGTTGCTTATGGCTACCGCATTATTAGAACCTAAAGTTTCTCTGCTCTCTGTCAAATTGCAATCGCCACCGCCGCGCATCGAAACATTGCACTCGGAAGTTGGTACTGGTTGGCGTTGTTGTTGTGACGAAAACTCTTTGTGCTTGGATATTTTATGTACCAGTAAAATAATCAAATGCAGCGCCACAATGCCAACAAAACCGATGCCGGCAAGTAGGAAGATCATTGATGGTGTGAAAAAGGTTTCCATTTTTATGGGTGTGTTGAGATCTTTGGCAGTCAGATCAATATAGTCCGCTGTAAAATTGCGTGAAATGTATGTTAATCAAAGTTTATCTTAATTTATTATATTTGCACTTACGGCAGAGTGGTATATCGCAGTGCTGCCAGCGAACAGACTCGTCCAGCGTGTAACACCACGGATAGGGTTCTTCACCACCGGCATTACGACAGTAATTTTCACCATGCGCTATTTGTGGAAACACCTGTGGCGGTTGGATGTGTTTGTGCGGATGTTGCACGTCCCAGCGTTGACATGGCAAACCCGATTTTGTCACATTTACCGTGCCGAGGTAGTAACGACCGTTGCCATTCCGACAATCGTCTATTAAAAGTAAAATATTACATACATATTTAATTCACTAGTTTGTTACACTTACAGCTTACTTCAGCTTCTTTGAGTTCCGTTAGTCCAATGTACGAGCAATTCGGTTTCTTTGCGGTGGCATTGTGCCTTGGTAGCACGCCACAGTTGGGCAAGCGGAAATGCAAACGACTCTTTAGAAATATATTACGCTCTTTCTTCTCCTCAATCAACACCCAATCGTTGTAGCAGAATTGTAGATGTGTCGCTGTGCAATCTTCATAGCATAACGGCACCTTTATTGTACTTCCATTTACTCTTTGACACTGGGGGAATGCGTAGGCGCACAACATTTTCTATGAGGAATTTATAAAGATTAACTTGGTAAGCTTATTACAATAATTGTATGACTGGTGCGGGTACTCACCTCTGCCGCTTGGCGGCATAATCCCGTAAGGTCTGCAATTAATTCCTCCCACAATGCGGTTGTTATTTGCTCATTCTTCCAGCCGCCCGTAGGATCTTCACGACTATACCATACCTGTCCGCTTACATATTGCTTACAAATTATACCATTGTACGGCGCACAATAGCCCTTCTCCTCGCGCTCGTATTCGTGCAATACTGCGGCATTCAAGGCAGCGTGTTGATGGTGATGTCGCCCTCCCGCTGTTGTTCCACTATCACCTTCGAGTGGCGCCTTCAATGAAGTAGCGGCGGCATTGACACTGTCGATTGTAAACAAAAATACCGCAGCCACCGCGAGCAAAACAAAAGTCCGAATAAAAAAACAACAAGCATCGATAAAGTGGCCCACAGCGAAATTGCCGCCTTTGCCACATTTCCTCTTAAGCTTAACACTAACAGCCGCACTATTCCCCACACCTAGTGCCAAATGGCTTCTGGTGTTTTCTGTTAGTTGCGCCCCCTTTTGCACAATACACGACCACTTCATCGTATCGCCTTTGGGTTGGAAAATGTGAAAAATTGTAGTTTTCACTTATTTTTATGATGTCCTCTTAACATTTTAACTATCAAGTAGCTTTAATATAACTTTAGTAATAAGTTAATAATAAAATATACTATATTTTACAATATTTTGCAGTTGAATTGTGCTGAAATTATTTTTTCTGCCTTTGAAGACGCCTTATGAAGTGTGACTGACAATTGGGAGGATAATTGATAGTAGGCAACTTAAGGGTGGTTTTTCCTTCAGCACAGGGATGTTTCACCGCACATAAAGGACTACGCAAAGAGGAAGAAAAATACAAAAACTCAACAGCTGATTTGGCTAGATTACACTATCAAGGAAATAAGGAGGAATATTTGTTTTACATGTTTTATTTGATATCTTTCATTAATGTTACACTATAAATGTGGTTTAATTGCATATATACACGACGTTTAATTACTTTCTTCATCTGGAATGGAATCCAAGCCCTGTAGGAATGAAAAAAAAAAATTATGAATACGCAATAAAGGGGCCTACTTTTTAATTGTAACTACAACTGAATAAATTTTTTCGATGTAGTGAAATATTAAAATAAATAGATTTGCATATACTTAAAAACAATAAACCGACACTTTTACGCTAAATTTAACAAATTAGACTTCTTAGCAGATGATATAGTCATTTTCTACGTTTTCTACATATGTTTTATTACAAAAACAATATTATCAATATTATTTTATCATAGGCTGGAGAATATACGGATATATACATATACAAGTATTATTTAATTGAAATATATTTTCATATATTCGATTTGGCCATAATGACACTTTAGTATCTATAAAATTACCGATTTGTGCCCATTAAACAATTATTATCTATTTATTATGCTAGAAAAAATAGTTTGCATGAAACATTTCGCAATTAAAACAGTTGACAAATTTAATTTGCTATTTTTTCATTTTTAGATTAAAAACAAAAATATCCAAATATGCCAAAAAACTTAAAAAATATTGCAAAAAGCTAATAGCGCTACAATCCCAACTTTTGCTTTTGTTGATAAACAAGCACTCGTTGAAACTATTATAATTTTCCAACTAGTTGATACTCACATTCTGAATGTACGGATTGTTGGTTAGTCTGCTGTCGCGTTGATACAACATTCGATCGAAACGTTCGTCCATATTGCGGCGGTAGGCCTATAGAGTAGTTAAAAATATAATGTAATAAGCAAACACTTAATGTAGGAAGCAACTGTCATAAAGTGAACTAAATAAATTAATTTATAAATTGAATTAAATACTAATATGTTGAAAAGATGCGAAGCACTGCGATCCAGCACACAGTTATATAAGTTGACTGTGTCATCCGGAATATACCTCAACCAACATTTACTTACATTGCCAAGGGTCAATTTGTTAAGACCCCACATAGCGTACACAGGAACCGCAAGTACAACTGTGATAATGCCGGCTGAAGGTAAGATTTCGAACCACATTTTACTTTAGTTTGATATATTAGAATTTGTAAAACAACGAAACAACTTCCAACGAAATCTCACTCACCAACACAAACTTTTTTCACAATAATTTGACAGCGAGTAGCAGAAATGACAGTTTGATCAGCTGTTAGCCGTCAATAAATAGACAGCATTGCTACACACTAAAGAATTTTAACGTCGGTTAAATAGAATTTGTGCTTAGCTATCGATAACAAACACAATATTTTCAGAAAAATTGTATTTACGTCACTTACTTTTTTTTCTTTTTTGTATTCCATTCACATTTATTTATTTAAAAATTTTCCGTGTGTTATTGAATGTTTATAAAAATAAATTTAGAAATAATTGTTACGAAATTTGTCGGGCTCATTAGAATTGCAAGTTTCTCAAAGCGACATCTATCGTAAGTGAAATTACATTACACAACAAAATTTAGCTGTCACCGGCCGTATATTCTTACGTTCTCTGACAAAACGGCAAATTTACGAAACAACAACAAATAAAGAACCAACAAAGCTGACATCTACAAAACGGTGACAATTGCTTTTCATCGTTCTTTCCATAGACGGCAGATAAAATTGTTGATTATACATTTCGGACAGACAATTTATTGTCAATTAGATTTAAATTAGTTAAAATCAACATTTCTGTAATTTATTGCTTATTTTCCAACGCAAAGGTGCTATAAAAACCGCAGCGAATTCAAGCAGAATTGTAAAGAGCCTGCGTACAATCAGAGGATACGTAACGATTAGTACCGTTGTTAACCAGCAGCTAACTAAAGGTGAAAAGGTAGAACAGGAGCAGCCACAAGCAACAATGGCGGCGAGCAATAGCAGTGGTATCATAGAAGCTACTTTTCCGAGCGGAGCATTGGTGCCTAAAGCTGAAACGGGAGTACTCAATTTCTTACAAAAGTATCCCGATTACGATGGGCGTGACACCGTGATCGCCATTTTCGATTCCGGCGTCGATCCGCGTGCAGCGGGTTTGGAGGCAAGTAATTTCTTGTTGTTAGAATTTAAAAATTAGAGGTTATGATTTAGTTTTTTAAATAAAAATTGTATTCTATATAATTTTCATATTTTCAATAGACGCTGTGTGACGGTAAATCAGTGAAGGTGATCGAGCGTTATGACTGCACTGGTTGTGGTGACGTTGACATGTCTAAAAAAGTTAAAGCCAATGATAAAGGTTTCATCACGGGCTGTTCTGGACGCCAACTTAAAGTAAGCGTACGAAGTTTGTGAGTAGCCTAATATAATTGGAATAAAATAAACTCAATTGGTTTTTACAAAAAAGAACAAAAAACTATATTCATTTTGTGTCAATTCAGTTATATCCATATTATAAGGCACAAAATAACGTCGCGTACATAAAATTTCGCATGATTAAGCATTTTAGCACAATTAATCGGTCTGTATAAATATTTATATCCACATAAGTGCATTTGTATAAGTGTGTGTACTTATCTGCTTATATCAAAAATCTAATAATATTTCATTCGCAATTACATGGCGTTCTTTGTTTTGTTTATTTATATCATTATATGTATAAAGTATATTATATTTGCAATTCTTCTTATCTATATCTGATCACTATTGTAGTTGTCACCTCAAATGACTGCTGCTAACACTGCCAATGGCGAGTATCGCATAGGTATGAAAAACTTCCATGACTTGTGCCCATTCAAAGTGAGAGAGAACATAACCAATTTTTATAAAACCAAGGATTGGGATGGCCCCAATAAACTGGCCACTGCTGCAATTTCACGCAAAATCACCGAATTCGAAGCACAAAATTCAGGTTACTGCAGTAAAATATAACGTTTTTGTATTTGATTTATAACATAAATTCATCCGCAGATTTAACGAAATTGAGCTGGGATAAGAAATTGATTAAAGAAGATTTGGATAACACTTTAGAAATGTTAAACAATTATGAGAAGATATACAAGGACATAAGAACAACGTATGACTGTGTTTTGTATCAGACCGCCAACGGTTGGCAAGCAGTCGTGGATACTACGGAAAAGGTGGGCATGACAAAAAAAAAGAAAGCATTATTTATAAAAAAAATTGTTTGTTTTAATATTTAGGGTGACCTTGAGAAGGCGCTGCATCTTGGCGAGTACTCGAAGACTCATGAAATAAAGAATGTAGATGATTTCTTCTCCATATCAATGAATGTGCATGATAACGGTGATGTGCTCGAGATTGTGGGCATGTGCTGTAAGTATAAATAAAAACAAATATTTTTTATTTATATATTTATGCTTCTTGCTTACCATTTTCAGCGTCTCATGGCACACATGTCGCTTCCATTGCCAGTGGCAATCACGCTTCCAAAGATGTTGACGGTGTTGCGCCAAATGCCCGCATTGTCTCCATTACAATCGGTGATGGGCGTTTAGGTTCGATGGAGACAGGTACAGCGCTGGTGCGTGGCATGATGAAAGTTATGGAATTATGTCGCTCCGGCACCAAAATAGACGTAATCAATATGAGTTACGGTGAACATGCGCACTGGTCCAATGCCGGGTAAGTTGCACGGCTTGTCGCTTTTGATTATAATATTATTAAATTACCTATTAAATTAATTTTCAAAATTCAACTAAACGAATCTACTTTGAAATTGATTGAAATGAATTTCACAAAAACAAAAACCTTAAATTTCAAAAAGTCAAATATATCAATATGAAAGTCCTTTGATTGTCGATAAGAAACGTAAAAGGAAACGTAAAGCCTACATGAGGTAATATATTTCCAGCCTTTTCTTTCATTGTTAGACGTATGCGCATACATTTTGATTAACATTTTTAATTGAATTGTGATTAACAATGCGTTTTGTTGCACGCAACCACAAATACTAGCAAAATTTCAAAGTAAATTCATATGTTATTGCCTTCGTAGCAGTATTTGCTGTGTTAATTGTTTTAAATAATTAGAATTTTTTTATTTTTATTATTGTTGCCTCATGTTGACTTTCCGTGCTCGTAAATACTAAAATTCAATAATTTTTTAATCTTTATTCTGCTTCTTTGTTATTGTTTATGTTTTATTTAGTCGCATTGGTGAGCTAATGAGCGAAGTTGTGAATAAATACGGTGTTGTGTGGGTAGCCTCTGCCGGTAATCATGGACCCGCCTTGTGCACTGTTGGCACGCCACCCGATATTAGTCAACCTAGTTGTATTGGTGAGCAAAACAATTTAAATGAAACTTATATATAAAAAAATGTAAATAAAAATATAAAAAAATATAATATAAATTTTTGAATTAAAAAATAAATTAAAAAGTTTAATAAAAAAAACTACTACTTTATATCAAAAAAGTTTAAATTTAAATTTATTTATTTAAAGATTTATATAAAAAAATTATGTATCAAACAATATTGAAATTTAGATTAAAAAAAAAAATAAAAATTTTAATTTTATAAAAAGAAATATAAATTTAAATTTTATAAAAAAAAAATATAATATATGTATATATATTTAAAATTTTATAAAAAAATTTAAAATTAATTTTAAAATTAAATATTAAAAAACAAAAAAAATATATATAAAGTTTTATAAAAAGAATAAGTTTTTTAAAATTGAATATTTATAAAAAAGAAAAAATTAAAATTTTATAAAAAATATAAAAATTTTAATTTTATATAAAATAAAAATATAAAGTAAACTTAAAATTTTATAAAAAAGTTAAAATTATTTTTTTAAAATTGAATTTTTAAAAAATGAATCATAAATGAAATAAATAAAAAAACTACTACTTTACATCAAAAAAGTTTAAATTTAAATGTATTTATTTAAAGCTTTATATTAAAAAAATTGTGTATCAAACAATATTAAAATTAAAATTTTATTTTAAAATTTATAAAAATTTAAATTTTCAAAAAAAAAAAAAAATTAAATTTTATAAAAAAAAATGAATATATAAATTTTATAAAAAAAAATATAAATTATATTTGATAAAAAAAAATATAAATTATATTTAAAATTTTATAAAAAAACTTAAAATTAATTTTTAAAATTAAATATTAAAAAACAAAAAAAAATTATATATAAAGTTTAATAACAAGAAATGTTTTTAAAATTGAATATTTATAAAAAAGAAAAAAAAAATTAAAATATAAAAAACATAAAAATTTAAATTTTATATAAAATAAAAATATAATATAACGTAAACTTAAAATTTTATAAAAAAGTTAAAATTATTTTTTTTAAATTGAACAATTGTGTATTAAACAATATTGAAATTAAAATTTTATATTAAAATTTATAAAAATTTAAATTTTCAAAAAAAAATAAAAAATTAAATTTTATAAAAAATGAAAATATAAATTTTATAAAAAAAAATATAAATTATATTTAAAATTTTATAAAAAAACTTAAAATTAATTTTTAAAATACAAAAAAAAAGTATATATAAAGTTTTATAAAAAGAAATGTTTTTTAAAATTGAATATTTATAAAAAACAAAACAAAATTAAAATAATATAAAAAATATAAAAATTTTAATTTTATATAAAATAAAAATATTAAGTAAACTTAAAATTTTATAAGTTAAAATTATTTTTTTTTCAATTGAATTTTTATAAAAAAAAGAATCAAAAGTGAAATTTTATATAAAAAATTATAATTAAACTTTTATATACATATGTATATTGAAAAAAACATAATATAAAAAGTTTTATTAAAAAATGGTAAATTAATATTCAATATCAAAAAAAAAAAATTAACATTAAAGTTAAATTACATTAAAATTGTATATTTAAAAAAACAACATTTAATTAATAAAAATAATTTTTGTAAATGTTTTTTTGTCCACTTAGGTGTTGGCGCTTACGTCTCGCCGCAAATGATGGAAGCGGAATATGTGATGCGTGAAAAATTGCCTGGCAACGTCTACACATGGACCTCACGCGATCCCTGCATTGATGGCGGTCAAGGTGTAACGGTTTGTGCACCCGGCGGCGCTATCACTTCAGTGCCACAATTTACAATGAGCAAATCGCAATTAATGAATGGCACCAGTATGGCAGCACCACATGTGGCGGGCGCAATTTGTACGTCTATAAATATTTGTTTAAAAATTTTGTAATTTATACTTTTTTTCATTCCCCAGCGATTCTAATTTCCGGTCTCAAACAAAAGGGCATTAAGTATTCACCCTACAGTATCAAGCGAGCCATCACCAATACTGCCACCAAACTTGGCTACGTTGATCCATTTGCCCAAGGCAGCGGTTTGTTGAATGTGGAAAAGTCGTTTGAGCATCTGACACAACATGCTGAAGCGCCTGAGAATATGCTGCGGTACGAGCATTTAAATTTTTATTAGCACTACACATTTTTATTTTGCTTCGAAATTGCAGATTTGCTGTGCGTTGTGGCGCGCAAGCCGCTAAAGGTATACATCTACGCCAGGGCGTGCTAAAGAAACCAATCGAACAGGATGTTTCTATCGAGCCAGTATTCTTTAATGACCTGGAGACTGGTTGGTTAATTTTATCAGCTATTTTTTAACATGATAAATTATTGCTTTATTTTCTTTAGAACCACATCAAAAGTTCAACTTTAATATGCGCTTGAATTTGATATCCTCGCAACCGTTCGTGCAATGTGGCGCTTACTTGGATTTGAGTTATTCATCGCGTTCGTTGACCGTCAAGATTGATCCCACTGGTCTGCCGCCCGGTGTACACACGGCAAAGTGAGTGTTTTGCTCAGCGGAAGACTGAATAGTTGAGCTTTTTTTTATATACATATTTTTTGATAGTTATTTCATGTTTTTGATATATGTTTTTTAATAATTTTTATTTGTTTGTGTATTTATATATTTTTTATTATTATATTTTGTTTTTATATTTATACTTTTTTTAATTTTATTAATATATTAATTATATTTTATATTATTAATTATATATTTTAATTTTTTTTTATTTTTTAATTTTTTTTTATTTTTTAATTTTTTTATATATTAATTTTTATATTTTTTTTTTATAAGTTTTTATAATTTTTAAAATATATAATATTTGCGTTTTTTTTATAATTTTCTTTATTATAAATGATTTTTTAGTTTGTTTTTATATATAGATATATATATATTTTTTTTGTTATAAATTTTCCATATATCTTTTTTAAGTTTTTTTTATAATTTTTTTTCGTGTTTTTATAAATTATTCGTGTTTTTATAATTTTTCTTTTTATAATTATTTGTTTTTGTAGTTTTTTATAATATATTTATTTAATTCTGTTTTTACGTAGTTTTTTATATATTTTTGTTTATATTTTAAAATATTTCTGCGGTTTTTTTTTATTTTTTCCGTAGCTCTTTAAAATTTTTTAAATAATTTTTTTTAATATTTATAATTTTTTTTTTAATTTTTCTTGGTTTTTTTTTTATAATTTTGTTTCTTCATGATTTTTTAGTTTTTTTAAATAATTTTTTTTGCGTAGTAAATTTTTATATATTTTTGTAATTTGTTTTTCTATAATTTCTTAGCGTACTTTTTTTTATTATATTGTTTTTTAGTTTTTAGTGTAATAATTTTTATACTCTCGCAACCTGTTGCTACAGAGTATAATAGTTTTGTTCACCTAACGGTTGTTTGTATCACCTAAAACTAATC
Organism: Bactrocera oleae; assembly: GCF_042242935.1. Classification (NCBI taxonomy): domain Eukaryota; kingdom Metazoa; phylum Arthropoda; class Insecta; order Diptera; family Tephritidae; genus Bactrocera; species Bactrocera oleae. The sequence continues at coordinate 53,133,226 of NC_091538.1, read as the reverse complement.
GAGTTAGATATAGGGTTATATATATATAAATGATCAGGATGAAGAGACGAGTTGAAATCCGGGTGACTGTCTGTCCGTCCGTCCGTCCGTGCAAGCTCTAACTTGAGTAAAAATTGAGATATCTTTATGAAACTTGGTAGACATGTTTCTTGGTACCGTGAGACGGTTGGTATTGCAGATGGGCGTAATCGGACCACTGCCACGCCCACAAAACGCCATTAATCAAAAACAAATAACTTGCCATAACTAAGCTCCGCAATAAGATACAAGACTGTTATTTGGTACACAGGATCACATTAGGGAGGGGCATCTGCAGTTAAAACTTTTTTTTTAAAAAGTGGGCGTGGTCCCGCCTCTATGCCCGCCAAATGTTTTTAGCACTTCTATTGACGGTGTGAAAATAGTTGAAATCGGGTGGCAACTCCGCCCACTCCCCATATAACGGTACTGTTAAAAACTACTAAAAGCGCGATAAATCAAGCACTAAACACGCCAGAGACATTAAATTTTATCTCTGAGATGGTATAAATTGGCTTTATAGGAACCGCGTTCAAAATTAGTCAGTGGGCGTGGCACAGCCCACTTTTAGGTGAAAACCCATATCTTGGGATCTGCTCAACCGATTTCAACCGAATTCGGTGCATAACGTTCTTTTCATGTTTCTATGTCATAGTGCGAAAATGGGCGAAATCGGACTACAACCACGCTTACTTCCCATGTAACACCATTTTCAATTCCATCTGATTCTTTCACTTTCCACTATGCAAATCAGGTAACAATGATTATATCGGGGTAAAACTTTGCGTGAATAATGCAATTAAAGTATGCCACCTTGCGGCCAAAAATTGTCTAAATCGAACCAAAACTGTTCAAACCCCTAAGTACTAAATATGTGGACCCCAGTGCCTATAGTTGACCTTCTACCGAAAATATCAGTCAATCCACAAAGAAATCTCAAACGAGTATACCATTTGACTTTGCGAGAGTATAAAATGTTCGGTTACATCCGAACTTAGCCCTTCCTTACTTGTTCTTTTTATAATTATTTGTTTTTGTGGTTTTTTATAATATATTTATTTAATTCTGTTTTTGCGTAGTTTTTTATATATTTTTGTTTATATTTTAAAATATTTCTGCGGTTTTTTTTTATTTTTTCCGTAGTTCTTTAAAATTTTTTAAATAATTTTTTTAATATTTATAATGTTTTTTTTTAATTTTTCTTGGTCTTTTTTTATAATTTTGTTTTTTCATGATTTTTTAGTTTTTTTAAATAATTTTTTTTTATAATTTTTGTGCACTTTTTCTTGCGTAGTTTTTTGTAAAAAAAAATAATTAGATTTTGTAAAAAAAAAAAATAATTAGATTTTTTTTTATAATTGTTGCTTCATGTTGATTTTCCGTTCTCCTAAATACTAATATTTAATATTTTTATTATTTTGTACACATATTGGTTGTTTTTATGATTTATTTGCGAAGTTTTTTTTAAAAAGTTTTTGCGTTTTTTGTTTTTATAATTTTACTTAATTGGTTTTTTATAATATTAATAAAATTTTGTTTATTACTTTATTTACATATTTTTTAATTTTTTTTTATAATTTTCTATAATTTTATTCAACTTTTTTTTATAATATATAATATAATCTATAATTTTTTTTTTAATTTTTCAATAATTTTTATTTATAATTTTTCTAAATTTTGGTTTTTTATTTATATATTTTCTACATAATTTTTTTTATAATTTTTTATAATTTTTTTTAAAATATTTTTTTTTATAATTTTTTTTTAAATAATTTTTTTTTATAATTTTAAATTTTTTTTTTTTAATAATTTATTTTTTTTTTAAATTTTTTTATAATATTTTTTAAAATTTTTTTTATAATTTGTTTTTATATATTTATTTAAATATTCTTTTAATTACGGGTTTGTTTTTAAATTTTTTTTGCTGCTTATGTCTCATTAGTGCTTCATGTGCCGGTTTTAGAGTTCTATTTGAATTTTTAATTTATCTAAATGTTTATTTGTATTCTCAGCATATTCGCTTACGACTCAAATTGCGTGCAAAAGGGTGTGTTGTTTGAAATACCAGTGACCGTAGTGCAACCGCATGTCATCAACTGCAATGAGTCGGTCACCTTTGAATGCACATCAACCAAAAGTGATGGCAGCATTGAATTCCAGCCAAATACCATACAGAGAGACTTCATTATGGTGCCACGCGGTGCCACATGGGCCGGTAAGTTGCTAGTTTGAGTATAAATATATTTTTTTAAAACTAGAAAATGTATTATATGTGCTTAACATTAATCTTTACTTATAAATATGTCGTTTATGTTTATGTCTATTACTATTTTATAGCTATATATACATATACCTCTAATTGCTGTCTAAACTTTCCTGTATCACTCACCGTTTATTTTTGTTGTTGGTATTTGTAGTTTTGCGTATGCGTTCAACTGACAAAAATCGCGAAAATCTCATTGGCAAATTCTTCGTACACACCATGCAAATCCTACCAAGGTTGTCTTGTCGTGTCTTGGAGACGATGAAAATTTTGCCTGTGAACTCGGAAAATGAAACCACCTTGCATTTCTTATGCCAGGTAAACGCAGCGCATAAAATTTTTTTCTTTATTTGAACTATTATATTTACCATCTTTTAGGAGGACAACATACTGGAGCTCTGCATTGCCAAATATTGGTCCAACTATGGCACAACACATATTAAATACAGTTTGGAATTCCATGGCATCAAAGCGAACAACACAAATCCTTGTAAGATACACTTGCATTCCTGGGTACTTTGTAAATTTATTACACCCTAAATAGGATATGTAAAGTTTGCTACGAAGTTTGTAATACTCAGAAGGGGAATTCCGATACTATATAACATCGATTTAGCTATGTCCGTCTGTATATACGCAAACTAGCCGCTTTGTTTTTGAGATATCGATCTGAAGTTTTGCACACATCCTTTTCTCCCAAAGAAGCTGCTCATTTGTCTGAACTGTCAATATCGGACCACTATAGCATATATATAGCTGTCATACAAACTGAACGATCAAAATATTGTCTTTTTAAGGAAAACTTTTTTATTTCACAAGATATCTTCACAAAATTTGGCATAAATTATTGTTGACGGTAGCGGTACAATCTCCCAACAAATTTTTCTGATCGGACCACTATAGCATATACATAGCAGCCCTATAAACGCACCGTATAAAAACTTTCGTTTTGCGAAGAGTATTATAGCTTCAGAGCCACCGGTGTTAATGTTTTGTTTTTGTTGTTGTTTTTTCTAATGCTGTCATCTCCATTTCTCCCTTTAGACATAATGCCTGCGGCGCGTGGCATACACAAGCTGGATTTTGTCGCTTTGAAGAGCGAAGACTTGCAACCACAAATCCAACTGAAGACTGCCGCCGTTGTATTGCGTCCTACTGAAGCGAAAATCACGCCGCTCAGCGCACTGCGCGATGTCATACCCGACGGTCGTCAAATCTATCAGAATATGTTGACTTTTGTGCTGCAAGTTGCGAAAGCACAAGAAGTTGCCGTCTATGCGCCACTCTTCAATTCGCTGCTCTACGAAGCCGAATTCGAATCACAGCTGTGGATGATGTTCGATGCGAATAAGGCAATGGTCGCCTGCGGCGATGCACACTCACACAAGGTCTACACGAAGTTAGAGAAGGGTGAATACACGATTAAATTGCAATTGCGTCACGAGAAGCGCGATCTGCTGGAGAAGGTGTACGAAGCGAATATGGTGGCGCTCTTCAAATTGTCCAACGCCATTAATATGGACTTGTATGATCATTATAATAATTGTTTGACCGGTCGTCGCAAGTTTACCAACTGCGTACTCAAGGACACGCCCGCCAAGGTGCTCTATGTGGCACCTTTGCCGCAAGAGAAGCTGACCAAAGCGAATTTGCCAGCGAATACTGCTTGGCTAGGCGGCACAGCGACTTTGGCTAAGGATGAGTCGGTGCGACGCGTCGACTCATACGATTTCACCTACTACTTGAATCCGCCAGAAAAGAAGAACGGCAACGGCAGTTCGGGCGGCAATGCGGGCAGCGGCAATAACAGCGCAAATGCAAGCAAATCAAAAACCAATATTACCTTGCCGAACGCATCGGTGAACACATTGTGCTCACTGAACACCGATGTCGGTGACACGGTAACGGCGTCGGGTGATGGCGCGGCAGCTTCGGGGTCTAACACCAGCCCCGCCGCGGGCACTTCATCGCCAAAGAAAATGACCACGGACGAGTATGCTGAGGGTCTGCGCGACTTTCAGTGCATGATGATTTCCAAATGCGGTGAGTGCTTGGCAAAGGCGCTCTTTCAAACTGTATATAATGCAATCTGTTATCGTTTTCAGAGGTCGGCAAGGCTGAGGACATTTACGACGAGGTCATTGCCGCACATCCCAAGTATTCGTTGGCGCATGTGCTCTTTATGCAGAATATAGAAAGCACTGAATACAAGCCCTTGCTGCCGCACGCGTTCGTCAAAATGGTGAACACGAATGTGGAGGAAGATGCGCACAAAGAGGAAATGTTGAGAATACGCACCGCTTTGGAGCGCGTCTCACAGTTGGGTGGCTATGTCATAAATGACATGAAGAGCGAATATGATGAGTTGCTCGCTTATTATGGTCTCAAGAGTGACACCCGTCCGGATGCTAGTAAAATTAAGACGTAAGTGGGCGCCGTTCTAACCTCAAATAATGAAATATTTTAATTTAAAATTTATATATACTTTTTTATTCAGAAATATGGACAAGAAAAAGGCGAATTTGTTGGAGGCGCTGGCTAGAAGGGGTGTAGCCAAAATTAAGATCAGCATCATCGATGGTAATATGAAGGACCATATGGATGAATTCAAAGATATCTATGTGGAAATTATCAAGCTGTCCGACCCCACTGATTCAAAGGTGCATATTGTGGACCCTTGTCCAGTTAACTGTATGCTTATGATAACCCTTTTCATATATTCTTTTTTTTTATTTTTATTTTAGGTCATCAACTTCACCCTGTGGCATGCCTATGCGAATGCTCAGTACGGTCGCATGTTCAAAATATTGCAAAAAATGTACGATGATAAGCGTCAACGTGATATACTCGAAGAGTTGAATTTGCTGGCTGGTTCTTTGGGTTTCGCGCATGTGCAGACTGCCATTCAACGTATAACTGTAACCGCATATCCGAACAGCTTCCGTGTATTCTAAAAAAAAAAAAAAAAATAGCAAAACAGCAAAATATTTGAAAATTGTCAGTAAAGTAGCAAATAAACTGCTCCGCAGAGCGAAGTCTACGCACAGCAGAATTCAATATGTTAAAATAATAATAATAAAAAAAAAAACACATGGAATATACTATTCACTTATATATATATATATAGTTCATATGTTTTCATCTATGTATGTATGTATGTAAGATTATCTTTCTTCAGAAAGTGTGTATTAAGTTTCTCTGTTTAAATTGTTCTTCAGCACTTGTATTGTAAACGTAAAATTTAGCCCATGAATATGCATGTAAACTTCTCAGCAAGCTAAACAAACTAAAATTAAACAATTTTTATTACTCAAAAAATTAGTGGTTTTTCATTTTAATTACACAGTACAACAAATTACGACATAATTTTTCCCGCAGAGGATTTTTGGGTTCAGGGAATTCGAATTTGAGGTCTAATTCGAAATTGTAGACACTCTAGAGGGTGCCACCGTACAAAATAAGTAAAAATAATGTTAATTTTTCAATTAAACGCCAACTACAGGCTAAATGGTTGATCTGAAACTTAAAAAATGTTCAGCAAAAATGTTCTTTATGAAAAATTAGGGGGGTTCCGTACAACAAAACTCTCTCAGACCACAATTTTACAACATAAAATATCACAAAATTATTAAATTATTTCAAAATTTATTTTTAATTGAAATTAATTTTGACTTCAAAATAAAATATTTAAGTGCATATTAAAAATATGTTCTGTATTTATGTATTCTGAAATGTTCAACGGGAACAATTTCTCGAAATAATCCCCATACATATTCAGCCATCATACCTGCTTTTAGTTTTCCTTTAAGTCGTTCTCCCACTGTTTTTATTTCCTGGTGGAATCTCTCGCCGTGCTCATCTGACACGGCTTCCAAGTTTTCTACGTAGAAATATAGTTGAGAATCAAGTAAATGTAAAGTTTTAGGGACATCTTTACATGTATTGCGTGAAGTGCAGTAAGCATAGCTTCTACATTTACTTTATAGTTTTGCACACGTTGTATCTTATTGTGGAGCTTTGTTATGGCAATTTATTTGTTTTTTATTAATGTCGTTTTGTGGGAGTGGCAGTGGTCCGATTACGCCCATCTGTAATACCAACCGTCTTACGGTACCAAGAAACATGTGTACCAAGTTTTATAAAGATATCTCAATTTTTACTCAAGTTACAGCTTGCACGGACGGATGGACAGACGGACGGACAGTCACCCAGATTCCAACTCGTCTCTTCATCCTGATCATTTATATATATATATATCTCTATATCTAACTGGATTAGTTTTAGGTTTTTGGTACAGAATGGGTCGGAGAAGAAGAGGTAGATGCATATATATATATTAAAAATTTCGTTTTAGATTACGATCGACTCCGTTCCGGTAATTTTGATGTCAAATAGACACCGGCATTTTCTCTGCTCACATACCGATGAGGAGGATGTGGATGGGAAGAAATCGTTGGAGAAGAGGCGCAGTGAGCTTTTTCACGGATGGGTCGAAGTTAGGAGGGAAGGTTAGAGGGAGATTTTTCTGTATGGAACTCTTCATACCGAAATACGTTGAAATAATCAAAAAATCCTCGAGTATTGCCGTCGTGTAAGCACTGTTTCGATTGCCCAGGAGCTAAACATTGCTTCAAAATCCAACCAACGTCAAGCGAAAACGAAGCGGTCGAATCGCGTTGAGCTGACGCAAACGAGCAGCCCAAGTCAGAATTGACTTTGAAGAAGGTTTGACTATGAGTTGTTGAGGTTGGCAGGGAATCGTCTACTATAAGCTATTCAACTACGGTAAAACACTTAAATCACACCTATACTGCCAACAATTGCAGTGTCTGAAGGTAGCAATTGCCTAGAAGTGGTCAGTTATGGCCAATAGCAGAGGAATTGTGCTCCATCATTACAACATCAAGCCCCAGAAATCGATAATGACTTGCCAGAAGCTCCGGGAGCTCGATTTTGATGTTCTTATGCATCCACCTTATAGCGAGAATCTGACACCAGGTGATTATTACAAGTTCCGGTACATGTCCAATAATTTTTCTGTTGAAAAATTTGTCTCAAAAAAAGCTTCTGTAAGTCTTCTGTACCGGTATTTTTGCCAAAAGAGGACGAGCATTTCTGAAAATGGTATTATTAATTTGAAAATAACAACAAGTTATCGAACAAAACGGTGTATAGTTGACTTACATTTCTATTATATTTTCCGTATTTAATTGAAAAATATCTGTACGTTTGTACCGGGTCCCTTTCTTATCTCTCTCTACCCCTAATGTTCTAGTCAATTCGTCTCATTTTCAAAAACAAAAAAAAAAAAAAAAATACATAAATTTTCATTATGTTATTTCTCAATGTTGTTCATTATTTCATAATTTAATTAAAAGTGTAAAAATAAGCATCGTCCCAAGAATTCATTCAATATCCACTCGCTGTCGTTCAAACTCATCATTATTCATGGCTTGGCGAATGCAACCCGTTGCCAAATGATGCTTGTCTACCGCAATTCTCCTCGGCCGTGCTCGGCATGCTTCATTAGAGACCCCGTCGATGTTCGCGCCAACTTCGCTTCCGGTTTACATGAGCAACGGAATAAAAGTAATTAAAGCAAGAACCCCCAATTTTTCTTCACCAACTTACCCGAGCAAATACACGAAAATGCATGCATACATAATTAGTTCGTAATATTTCGTGTTGCATTTCTATGAAAACTCCATGCCATGTGTACATATGCAACGTTGCTCGGCTGCACATCTGTGTTACGGCGCGTCTTCTTTGTGCGTAATTAACCGAAAACCCAAGATAAATGATCCAGCGTGGTGTTCGCTTGGCCGACCTAACTACCTATGCGCAGCGCCACTCCTTAGTCCGTGCTGTTGTTGTTGTGGTTGCTTCTTTTGTTTTTGTCGTGTGGCAGAAATTTTGGGCACGTGTGGCAAATAAAGCGAAACAATATTATTCTAGTTTCTTGAATAATGGACAACCGAGTTGGATATTTTTTTCAGATCTTCTTTTACGCTTCGGCGCCTTTTTAGATCAATGGAAAAGAAGGTGTACTTATTTGTAGGGAAGCAAAGGTTTATGCTTATTGAAAGTTAATGCATTTAACAGAAACTGTTTGCCATATAGCAGTTTCTTCATATTATGAGCGCTGTGTCTCTTGCCTTGGTCGCTAGTGAAATAAGTGTTACTTCTTCTTAGATGTAATAGATTTTGTAACACTTTAAACCAGGTGGCTTATATATGTTGGACCTATATCTATATTCGTACGCCAAGAGATGGCGTTACTTCATTATTATGCGATTGCTGCAATATTCCGAACATTAGTTGGGAAGCTAATGTCCTTGTGTGTTCTTTCAAGCATATGTACCTCATTTGAAGCGTAAATAACAATAGTTTTCTTCCTCTCAAATCGGGTAATTCTTACTGTTATATGAAGAAAACATCAGCCGAAAGTGGAAGTTTATGGTGAATATGATCTAGTTAAAAAGATGGTTTCCACGATTGAAAAAGAGTGATTTTGGCTTGGAAAACAAAGAACATCATAGGCGGCCAAAAAGTTTTGAAGAAGAGAAACTGGAGCCCTACTCGTTGAAGATTTTGCTAAACATGAGAAGAGCTCTTGGAAGGCAGTCAAGAAGCCATTTCAAAACTTGTAAAAGCAGCTGGAATTCATTGAAGCGGGAAAATTGTGTGTCATATGAATTGAAGCCAAGAGACTTTGAATTACGATTTTACATATAATATAAGAAATGCACCTTGGACGCTACAAAAAAAGTCGTTTTGGCATCGGATTGTGACTGGTGATGAAAACTTGCAAAAATGTAAAAAATCATATGTGAAACCCCGCCAGTCAGTCAAATCAACTAAAAAGCCGAATATCCACGAGGCCAAGGTAATGCTCTGTATCGGGGAAAATTATTAATGACAAACGTTATCAACAATAACTCATCAAATTGAAGCGAGCCACGACAATAGTTTTCCGTCATGACAATATTCGACCTTATGTTGCAAGATCGATTAAAAACTATTTGGAAAACAGCGGCTGGGAAGTTTTGCCTTCCCCGCCTTATAGTCCAGACCTGGCGCCTTCAGACACCATTCTTTTCGGTCGATGCAGAACGCCTCTAAAGCATGGCACACACCCAAGAGTTAATACTGCACGGTATATTCGCAGTTCCAGCCAGGTTCGAAGGTTCTATAATTTTTGGAAACCTTTTTAATTTATTGGAAATTAAGCAACAGCGAAAGCTTCGAAGACTACCAATAAGGTCATAGCTCTTCAAAATCTGCCACACCAATACAATGACAAGTAAAGGCTCAAACAATATATAGGTTGGGTTAGGAGATCCGTGGTGTTTTTGCGTTGATCGGACAAAAGCGGGACATTCGAAGAGGAAGTGTTGAAATGTTTATATCTCATCTTCTTCCAAACAGCTGATGCAGCTGAAATCCGGCAAGATTTTCAATCTTACATAAATCTCGATCGGCCAGTGTCTAGACAGAACTCACACAGCCATTGAAAGGTGGACCTTGCTGAAAGCAAAGAGTTAATTGGACTTCTTACGTTATGCCTTGGGCCAGAAGACTTTGCAACCAGTAGTGAACCACAAAAACCAACGGAACTGCTATCCGTTCCCATTCTGCAATTAATGAGATTGAAGAATCTGCCCAAGGAAACTCATCAGCGTTACAGTTTCCTGCAATACCGCTGTGGCCAGGTACCCCAACCAGTCTAATCATATAATAACTCGAGCTAGTCAGCGAACTCAGTGCTTATATTGCTGCCCTACTTTCGGAGTAGATAGTCACCACTTTGAAGGAGGCTGCGTTCCGGCGCAGTAAATCGACTCTGCAGTACTCAGGAAGCCTAAAACTAGAGCTGCGAGAAAGTTCCTGACAGTGTTCTGCTCCACCGACCCTCCTGGCAAGCTTTGATACCACCGTAAAAACACTTGCTCATTCAGCAAATCCTTCCCTCCCATGACTCTAAATCTATATACAAGAAACACAAAACTGTTGAATTGTTTCGTTGGGGATATGATCCCAAAGATGACAGAAAATATGTTGCTTTGGCTGTAGACGTGAAAGTTTTTATACGGTCCACTCATTAATAGCTGAAGAGCAGAAAAGCTCAGCGGTGATTATTAAGATCCGAGAGGATTGAATTCCTTGTAGGCTTCTTTGTAGTATCGTCAGTAGTTTGATAGAGTACATTGCTGTTAGTGTGAAAAATGTTAGCCACTTTCTCAACTCAACACTAAAAATAGGTAATTTTATATGATTTTTCTTCAAATTTTAAATCTCAATACATTCTGATCCAACACAATGTATATAAAATAATGGAAATAATACAAGCTCAGTCCTTTATTTTAGTTTTTTTTCTCGAACTACTTTAAGTTATTAAAAGAAAATCTTTATTAATATTAGACAGTATTATTCCGCATATTAAAAACCATTTTATAAATTAAATTATTAAAATATTTGACTCTTGCCTAATAAAAATTTGATTTATGCAGAAACTCGGAATATAATATATATGCATGTATTTAATATAAAAAATATATATATACGTTTTATAAACAAAATATATTATACCACAGATTGTTAACCACGATGTTAACCGCCAGAAACACGTTCCCCATTGACGCAAGCGGTAACGCGCCGGCTGGACGCCGCATAAAACATAAAATATATCACCAAAGAACTGACTCACTCTAAATTTAGACAACATACGAGTATGCGCTTATAATAAAATATTTACTAAGTGCTCATAAATAAATGTGTGTGTGTGTGCGTGCCATGCGACAACAAAAATACAATAAAAATAAATCAAGTGGCAACACGATTGAATTTTTATAGGCCTACATATGTATGTGTTCATATGTTACAATTGTTGATCCTAGAACTCTTTAACAAATTTTCCCTAGAGCATTCCGCGCATTACTTCTTGTCACATGTATTAAGGGGTTTTTGAGTTTGTGATAATGACTTTCGCGATATGCTTTGTCAGCCAAAAACTAGTAGCTGCGGTGGATACAACCATACATACATACACATATATGTACAATTTCCTTTAGTAAATGCATTCGAAGAACCGCATTTCCTTGCGATCCACAGCATCCGCGATAATATACCTATGAGCATTCGAAAGATCGCCTTCATTGGCATACCTATATCCGTCTATCTGTAGAGGCATTGTTGTTGCTGTTTGTTGCACGAAAAGCGCGCTAAACCATACACATCATCGGATGCGCATGCAACAACGATATTTTTCTTCGTTTTCCGCTACTTTCCATACCGAAGAAACGCCGAGCGTCCAATGTCGTCATCGTCGTCGTGCTCGGCAGCGTCGAAGTCGCAGCGTGCTGTAAAGCGTTAAAGTCACATATTCACACATTACGTTAACCGTAAACGCGACTTCTTGTCACTGCCAACGCGATCACTCGAATGAGACGCCGCGTACACGGTCTTTGATCGCTGATCTGATCGCCGCTGCTGATCGTGTATGTGTTGTCTACGCTTCTCGGTCTCGTGGCTCAGGACGATTCATTCGCTACGAATTCGTATCAGTAGTGAAAGTGTAGCAAAAGCGAACAGTTCGCCTAACGGGTTCTCTACAATACTTTCCGGTAGATTTGTCGAGTCGTCCGTACTAAAGTGCTTGGCCTCAACAGCCATAACCAAGTAGACTAAATACATATATAAAAACATATCTCCAACATCTTCATTGGCCATCAGCAGTGAAAATACTTAACTAAAAACAATAATAAAAACCAAAATAGAAGAAAGGCAGAAAAATTAAAAACTGAAAAGTGAAAACTTTGATTTCAGTTGAGAAGTTATTTTTAAAAAATATATTTTTGGAATTTCAATTTCATTCTTGATTGCCGCATTGCCGCTACTTGCAATCATGCACAACAAGAAGTGCGAGCGACTGTGTTGAAAATTCTAAAGTGTGTGTTTTCTTATTGAATTAAGGAAATTGTGAAATATTTGGAAAGAAAATATTTTCTAGGGGAGCAATTCTTGTGCGAAAAACAAACCAAATTTTTATAAGATTGCAAGTTCTGTATTGTGAACGCGCGCCAAAGTGTGCTTGTCTTTGTGAAAATGTGGAGAAAATCCAAGGATAATGTTGCACAATATTTGTGCGTGGCGCTTTGGCTGTGTGTGGCCGCCAATGCTTCCGCTCAATATCAACACTTCGTGGATACTTTGGGCGCCGATATATTCTATGAGCACCAGGAGAGCTCAGAGTCGCCAATTCATTATTTGAATGATGGTGATAGCGAGTTCGTCGCGCTGGATTTGAATAAACCCATCAATTTCTATAGTGAAAAATATGATAAACTTTTTGTGAGTACTTTTTAAACTATATATAATACCGTTTAAGTTCTTGCCTATAAGAGATTTTGCCATATTATTTGGAATTTGGAATTTGGTACTTTAAATTGTTATAGCTTCGGAAGAATTAGGACTTTGACTACACTTGCCTGAAAAATAAATGCGTGAATCAAAATTTTCGAAAAGGAAGTGGGAAAAATACGAAGTATTATTTTCATGCAGTCTATAGTATATTTGATTTTTTTTATTAATCGATATATATATGGGGATGGTTATATATCAAAATTATGAGGTTGACGAGTTGGGTTTTGTCAGTTCGTCCATTTGATATAGAGTAACATTGGTGTGGGGCAAGCAACTGTGGATTCAAATTTTAAAAATAGTAGGCCTCGCTTCGCATTGTAAATTGTATGTAAATGTCTCATAAACAAACTTCAAGTAGAGTTAAGATTATTTAATAATTAAAAATGGTTTTTATCTTAATTTGGATCGCTCAATTTGAATGGCAGCTATATGCTATAGTTGTCTGATCTGAACAGTTTATTCGGAGAAGAAAAAAAACAACGCGCGAACAACTTATGTTGGATTCGAATCATCTAGAAATACCCATACAATCGAGTATAATTCACTTTCGAGCTCATACGCGTAAATCCACGATTCATCACCTATCACCATGTCATGGTTGACATATTTCGAAGCACCGCTATCGTATTTTTTTAACATTTCTCTCGACCAATCGACACAATTTTAGCGAATGTGTGCTAGTCTCACTTATGCCTACTATAATTGTCTTAATCTCACGATAGGTCACATGACGATCTTGCTATATCAGTTTGCACACAACATCAATAGTTTCGGGAACTAAGACTGATTTTGGGCGACCTTCACGTAATTCGTCTTGGAGTGATCTTCGGCCTTGATTGAATTCACCATATCATCGATAAACACTAGTTCTTGATGAAACTTTAAGTCTATTTTAAGTTACTGTAAACAACACAAATAGCGCTCGTATATCAAAATGTTCTGAGTATGTACTCGTATAACATCAAAAATCTCAAACTTTACGATTAAGTTGTGTTCTGCGAAATCTCGAAATATATAAGGCAACATAGGTGTTACAACTTTCGAGGCAAAATTAATATACCCTGTTCAGGGTAAAAAATATACAATGGGCATCTCATACACCTTACCTAGATATGTGTATCAGGATTTCGTTGCCTCCGGTTCACTAGATATAGAATGAAGATGTTTGCTTGAGTACGCCTTGGCTTATTGTGAAACACTATTAAATTGGTCTATTCCTTCGTCTAGCCCCCATTTGCACAATATGTTGGTTTATATGGAAAGTTATGACTTACACTTAAAAAAACTTCAAAAGGAATTATACTGGAGCACTGTTTCCGGCTCGTTTCAATTAGGTTTCGAAGACTAGTTAAATAAAAAATAACGCATTTTCAGCCTTTTGTTTCTTTTCCTCTTTTGCAAGATGAGCTCTTTACGATAATTGGAAAATTTTCTATTTTCTAATTTCTTGAAGCAGTGAGGTATCGATCGATTTTAGTTTCACGAGATAGTATAGCTCTTTTAATAAGTATTGAGAATAACATAATCTAATATAATAATATACTATTATTATTATTCATTTATACTTCTATATCCCTAGATTATGATAACAAAATATAGCTATTTATTTCTTTGGCAAATCAAGTTGGTTAGAATAGCTTTTAAATTTCTCTCTAATAATCTTTTGTTATATTGTAAAGCAGTATTAAATATTATGAAATATAACACATTTTGACCGTTTCTTTTGTTGTAGGTATTTTGAATGGTTTTACCCTACAACCCAACTATCGGTTAAATAACTCGTTAATTAACCGACACACGCCTAATTACTAAATATAACCGAAACTCTTGTGTATGTGTGATCGTTTATCTCTTTCTTACGCAAAGGGCTTATGAGTTGTGAGTAGCTGGGTAGTAGCTTAATAGTTTTATGGATTCTATCTTTTTCAAATTTAGCAATACCGATCTTAAATAGCGGGGCTAATACCCCGTAACGTCTCTTAGAGAATATTTTGAAAAATCGAAAATCTTAATTTGAATCGTGTATTTACTTCTCGTCGATGGTACTATTTATTCTCTGTACCAAGTAGTTTGAATACCTTGAAATAGTTTCCACATACTACGTTATACATAAATATTTGAGAGCACCATGCTTCTAAGCACGTCGGACGGTATATTCTTTCGAAATATCCATAGTTTTATTATAACTAATTATATGTCTATATATATGTGGACGTAGCCAGTTTAAAATAAATCAAAAGTAATTGTCAGGTGGTACAAGAACTGGGTGTTTAGTAGCGTGCTGTCACTGACACAATACCAGACCACATATTGTAGAATTCTATGGGGTAACACCCACACATACTTTGCGACATGATTAATCACAAAAAGCGAATGCTACAAGTAGTAAAAAACGACTTAATTAAAGCGAGAACGTCTACAAAAGAATTCCATAAAATTTTCCGAAATATTATTAATTTAACTACTTCGAGTGAGAAAATCCACTTCGCGCAAAAATTGTCGAAAAATAAAAATGCCTAAAAAACGATCATAATTTTCGTAAGTTGACAAGTCGCAATTGTTTGGCTGACGGCCAGCGGTGTTAGCTTTTTTAAGACTAAAGAAGAACTCATATATTACTGGTGCCACATGTGGCCATTAAATATATAGAATATATGGCGAATGTCCTGAGCGATATAAAAACAGAAAACGAAATATGCGGACCAATAGTCGCTGACCACGTCACCAAGCGCCTAATAAAAGTGAAGAGCGCGATAATTTTTCTCCTGACAAGTGTGTATCTAAAGTGTCAATTAAAATTACTAAACTAGTGAGACCTACCTCTACGTGCATGTTGTATGTGCGGTCAAAGTAATGTTGACAATGACTGCATAAAAAATGTGGTGCTAAAGAGGGCGACATAGTTCGAATTTTCCGCCGTTTTAATGACCGAATTGCGGTAAATTTTGGTTCTAAATATACTTGTATGTATGCAGTTGCTAGTATATGAGTACTTATTTCCACAGGTATTTTTAGTATTTTAAACGAGACTAAAACCATAGATTTGATTAGAAGCATGACTGGTCAAAAATACTCTCTAGGGATTATCCAAGTTTGTTGAAATTTTACTTATGTTAAAAATTTTTTTTTTTGTGGTACTTGAACCAACTATCCACCCAATCAACATAGCTACGGGAACTGAATATTGATCAGATGAAAAATTTTTCAAAGTTAAAGGAACTTCTAAATATAGTATTTGGCTTATTTAATGAAAAAATACAGCTATCAACACCCATCAAGTTATCGAAATCAGATTAAGGTTAATTACTTTATTAATGTTAAAATCTATGCTAAGAAGAATCTTCCGCTGTTTCCGAGTGTATTAAGTATGGAACTGACAAGTCCCTAAAAGTCAAAAATCATTGAAGTGGTCTATCTTCGGTCGGTAAGTTTGAACCTTTCAGTGAATTTTTGTTCGATCGGCTCGATGAAATTTGGCCAAGGTTAAATAATTTACAATTTTTAATTGATTACATTTTCTTTTTTAAGAGATAAGTTCCAATTTTTATCTTAATGGTGCCATAAATTAGAGTTAATGTGATATATATATATATGGGTGAATAACATTTTTTTGTTCCGAACCACTGTTTCGGTAGTCAAGAGAAAACAAAATCTGTCTCGAACATACTTTTTATGTGTGAAGATCTCCGAAATTTTTTTTTAAATGGCTGAATAACATAAGAGATCCAATTCTTTGTTGTGTTGTTTTTGAAATCTTAGAAAAATCATATAAAGGAAAGGCTTAATTTTTCTTACCAAATGTTGATGAAATATTGGATCGTTAACTTAGTAAAACACGATTTTTTAATTGTGTAAAACATTTTACGAAATTATATATTCTCCATTTTGAACCAGTAGCTTTTGCCATCTTTTGGGCAACAGATTGATTCCATGCTCATAAAATTTTTGATCCTTGCAGGCAAAAAACTTGTTCAAACGGTTTTTGACGTCGTGATTTGTGGTGAAGGTTTTCTCATCCATAAAATGTTGCAGAGCCTGAAACAAGTAATAGCCCGAAAGTGCCAAGTCTAGAGAACATGATGGGTGTGATAGCACATCTCATGCAAGCTGCAATAGCTTTTGACGAGTTATCACACATGCCTGAAGTCTCGCGTTATCTTGGTGGAACCCTACACCTTTCTTAAAATAAACGATCCCTTTAAAATCGCACCAAACAGACAACATAACCTTTTTTTTGGTGACTATCGGCCTTTGAAGTGGTTTGAGCTGGTTCATTCTGTTTAGAGCATGATCTCTTGCACTTTACATTTTTGTAAACAACCCACTTTTCGTCGCCAGTAACAATGCGCTTTAAAAATTTATCACTTTTTTGACGTTTGATAGACAAATCACAGTCGTTAATGGGACGAAGCTAATTTCGTTCTATAAAAACATGACGAACACATATATATGTCAAGCTTCGTGGAACCCATATGTGCTTATGAAGGGTTGCGTTAGACAAATTTAATCTTTCAGCAATTTCTGGAGTTATTATTCGACGAATTGCATCGACTAAGGACTTTATTTTATCGAAATTGCCGGCAGAAATTTTGCTAAACTAATTTTAGCATTGGCGTTCGGTCAACACATCTTCTTCATACACATCACATAATTTTCGCTTGAACTGCATTTTTACTCTTTTAATAGTAAAACAGTAAAATATGCCGAAAATGCTGTTTTCGATCTTCATCTTCAATAGGGCACCAAACAAAAACTACTTCAAAATATTGAAGACAATTTTTCACAATCAATCCTTACTAGATCAGCTGTTTAAATATATAACGGCAAAGCGGTTAAGTGTGAAGTTGACTGCGGAAAAAATTCAGCTGTGATTATTAAATCAAATTACTTAGTGAAGGACCCAATAAGAATAAACCATATTACATACATTAGTTACTTTTCTGGAAGAACTGAAAGATATCTCAGTATGGACTTATATAATATTAACTAGTAAGCTGATCTTTAAGGTATACTTATCCGATTATCATACCCATATCAAAGGTTGATTAGCCTAATCCTCTCGTGAGATGATTAAATTTTCTGACGCTGTGCAGATTTCAAATATCAAATTCATTACAATTCTACTTTAAGTTCTCACTAAGAGTGATTTGAGTAAGAAGAAAAGTAAATTTAATAAGTATCTTGCATGCACTGTTAGAAACACAAAGCAATAGAAATTAATATTTTAAAAAATATTTCTGTCAATCAGCAAGCTACTAATTTAGCTTAATCTATTAAGGAAAACTGAATCCATTCAACGAGTCTGAAATATCAATATATTTGGGTTCATTGAATTCATTTCGATATAAAGTTCTTGCTTGAATAAATTTATTGCAATTTTCGTATTTATAATCAGTGCAGTCAAGAATCTTATCAACCGATATATGTATATGTAACAACTTCTATATTTATATACTTATATTCATACATGTTTGCAAATAGCCGCTCGAGACTATGTAAATAAACTCGATTTGATCTCGTGCTGCCTTCTGTGCCTCTGCACTGTTTTTATACCGTTAATTGTGTCTCTATATTAAGATTTCCGATCAATCAATCTTTTCATTTGTGTCGGTATATATTGGGTATGTTTGAGTGAGTAGTGTAAGGTGTTCGGTTAGTGTTGTGTGGACATTGCTGTACGAAGTGCAACAACAGCTGCTTTGTCTCATTTAGGTCTGTGATCTATTTTCTCTGTGCATTATGCTGTGCGTATTTATGTGCGTATGTATGTTTGTGTGTGCATGCAAATAAATTGTTGCATTTGTAAGCAAAGTCGAACGCTCGAAATTGTGTTATCATGTCAAATGTTTACAGTTGTACAGATTAACTTGAATTGCTTTGCTTTCGTCTGGTAATGTGTGCAATTTGAGCATTTGATTGATTGCATAGAGAGTTAATTAATTACGAAAATATATATTGTGATAATTTTAAGAGAAGAATCAATAATATTACTTCGGAATTTGCAGATGATTGCTTTAGCGAAGTTGATTGCGTGAGAAATGAAATTATTTTTGGCATACCTAATTCAATTGGAATAAGCCTGTTATTCTAGAAAATAAAGTTTTTTTTAAATTTTACTGATATTAGACTTTGTCAAAGATTTACGAAAGAGCATCTTTTCTGATTTTATAATACTGCTTACGTCCGAGATTGTGTGTACATATATTCTTATTGGATCTAAGTTTATGTGGTGAATATTGGGATTCCTCACTTTGAGGTCTTAAAAAGTCAGAGTGTTATACCGAAATTCTACTACATTCTACTTAAAACAAGATTATTTTAGTTTTCACAAAACGAAACGTTAAGCATCTATAATTTTTAAATCAAATAAAGTAAAACTTCGAAGCAATAGAAGGGATTATATAAGATCTAATAAAAACAACTCGCAACTTATTTTTGCAATAGTTGTTAATCTGTCTCTCGTGTTATATAAGCATGATCGGGTTACGCTAAATGGCGTTAAAAAGATAAGATTTTGTACTAAAAAAAATTCTCAGACAGTCTTTTTATTGCTTGACTCAGTATTGTTTGGTAACGCGTCAAAGATGGACATTAGCAAAGAGAAAATACGCCATATTTTAGAGTTTTTCTTTAATAAAGGCGAAAACGTAAGCTAGGCGAATAAAAGTGTGAATAGTGTTTATGGTCCTGATATTGTAACAGCTAATCGAACGGAGTTTTGGCTTTGTCGATTTCCTTCTGGTAAATTTGATGTTAAGGATGTACCACGCTAAGGGGAGGCACAAAATATCGAACAAAACTGCTTTTTAGTCAAATTCCAACATGAAAATTTTCATATTATATTTGCTCCTATAAATATGGTAGAATTCAAGTAGTGTTGACTGGGTTATTAATTTATGAGGCGGAAAATTGACGATCGTTAAAGCGCTAATTAGCTCTAAAATTGATCGAAACGCCACAGTCTTAGTTATTGGAACAACAACAGCCGGGCGAAAACACTTCACACTTGTGTTCGTATTATAATGGACGTAGGAAAGGCGTTAAGAGTTGCTTAGGGTCTCTAAGTGGCACATATGGTTACATACGTATGTACATATGTACAATCCACACAACGGCTTGCACTTAAGTACGCACTTAAATTCATGAGCATAAATGCTTTATTAAGAGATATATGCTAGATGATCCTTGCGGAGGGAAGTTGCCGGAAGAAAAATAAAAATAAAAGCGAAAACAAATGTGCGGCATAATAAAAACAAACCACTTCATTGATCACAAACCGCATACATATGCACATAAGCATATGATTCTCCGAACATATGCATTCACATACTACTCGTAAATATATGTGTGCTCTGGGGGATTTATGTCGACTTATGCACTTGTGTTGGAGCCCTCGTGTTGAATTCTTATATTGTATTCTTCAGTGCACATATACATAGATGGTAGAAGATTGTTGCCTATCTAATGAGCTTGTTAATTGACTTGCATTGTAACATCACACCCTACAGCTGGTGTGACTAATTACATGAGCAGCAACAATACCCGATAGGGAAAGATATTTGGGTATCATAGAGTTCTTTTAAAATAATTTCGTAAATCTCATTATTGTGTGAAAACAGTCGATCCATCAATTGGTGATCCAATAATTATGATAACTCGAATCCACTATCATACCAAGTATTGAGACTGGTTTTCTTCTTAATATGACATTTCCTGTCAAGCTGATGAGAAATGCTACCGATTTGATAGTGTTTGGCTGGACTTAAATCAGAGCTCAGTCCGAATACGTAGAACTGATTGTTGAGTGCAAAACAACCGCTATCTCAACAACCAAAGTTTAGTTAATTCCGCTTTTATCGAAAATACAACTCACACATATCATTTCAAGAAAATTTAGGAAATTTCGAGGAAAATACAATAATATTAATATCATACCCTGATGAACCACATGTACAATAGACCATCGAATAACTCTTACAGAGGTTAGTCTGTCTCTCTCTATGGTTAGTCATAAAACCATTATAATACCAACCCAAATCGATAGCATTTTCAATTGTATCACTGGTAAAGTACATGTAGTAAAGACTTCAAGTGGTTGCTGATCATGAGAGAGAGTGAAAGGATAATGCCTTTTTTTATATACTTGCAGCATGTTGCTACAAAGCATAATCGTTTTGTTCACTTAACGGTTGTTTCTAACACCTAAAAATAATCGAGTTAGGTATATATATATATATATATATAGATGATCAAAATGATGAGACGAGTCGAAAGCCGAGTGGTTGTCTGTTCGTTTGTGCAAACGATAACTTGAGTAAAAATTAAGATATCTTAATAACACTTGGTACACATGTTCCTTAGCAAAAAGTGATAATGAGTTCGTAGATGGGCGTAATCGGACCACTGCCACGCCCACAAGACGCCAACTCGCAAATACTACATATATTGAAATTCGTTCTTCTATAAAATCTTATGCCGAACATGTCGTTCAATATGTGAGTTATATATTTACAAAACTGCCTAAAAATATGATCTCATGTATATCTCAGTAGTGTCAAAATTAACTCAATCGCTTTCTCTGTCCCCAATATAGCCTGTATAATTTCCACTTGACAAAAGGTGTGTAAATTAAATGAACAATTTTTCTTAAAAATTTTGTGGAAATATAAATGAAATTGGTCTAGACATTGGTCCAAACCTTATATCCCTAAAATAATGAATGGCGATCCTCTGGTTGATGTTTTTACATCAGACAGGCAGCGTAGACAAGCGAATTCACATATCCCCCCAAAAAATAGTCCAGCGGTGTTAAATCGCACGATCTTGGAAGCTACTCGGACTATCCACGACGTGAGATAATGCGCTTACCAAAAGTTTCCTTCAATAAATTTTTCGTTGGTTGTATGGCAAGTAGCGCGGTCTTGTTGGAACCAAAGATCGTCCACATCAATTTCCTTTTATTCTGGCACGGAAAACTCATTAATCATGGCTCTATAGCGTTCCCCATTGACTGTAACATTTTTGAAGAAATATTGACCAATGAAAAGCTGGATCGATGAAAACCTCGTTTTGGGCCTATTCGCCGAACGTGTGGCGTGCTTGATGGTTGTTTGGCTTCAATCCTTGCACGAGTTGGATATTGTAAGCCCGCAAAACAAGATCCTTTCACAAAATCTCCCATAAAGTAGATGAGCACAGCTCCAATAATTGCGCGCGATGGCGTATGGACTCATTGGAGTCTTCTGCGATATATCTATGTCAAATTTCATAAAGATACCTTGGCAAATAAGCTATCTCTTATAAGTATTATTGAGTTGCGGATTGGGCTGATCTTTGGCACTTCAATATTAAGTTTTGCGCACTGCAACAAACGCCCGTTACTAGTTCTACTCACCACTCCAACACAAATCATGCATCGATTGCACGCGTTCCAACAAGCGCTGAACCACATCAAGCATGGTTCACTTCACAAATAAACACAAGACGTTGAGGGAGCAGCATTTTAATGTTGTTTTTGTCTGTTAAGAATGATTTACTCCTCAAAGTGTTGCAAGCAAAAGCGAGTTGTGGCATTGCAAATGTATGCATATGAAAAACGGCCGCCGCAACAATAACAACAATATTGACTTATGCTCTAAATTTAGTTGCATGCATTGTTTATGTTGTTTTTGCTGGCATTTGCTAAGTGTTCAACATTAAGAATTGTTGTCTGTTTTTATTGTTGTTCTGCATAGCACTTATTCATTTCTGATGATGTTGTTTCTTTGTTATAATTTTGCTTATAACACCAACGCACAAGCACACACACTCTCACACATATACCGTATGTCTATATATATATATATATATATATGCGTATGTATGCATATGTGCCACACAGCAGGCGCAAATGCATTGCAACAGTAGCTGCCACACGCATGCAGTTACTCTCATACGCGCATATGTGGCATATGCCTCAGCTGCGGCAGCTATTTGCGGTTACTTTAATGTTTTCGTTTTTGTTATATTGGTGTGTGTGTGTGGTTGCTTGTGTGATTTTTTATTCCCCATTCTGGAGATACGCTTATAAAATATTACATTTGTATTATTTCCACATAATCCACATTTTACACAACACCTAGTCGTTGTTGAAACAAAAAAAAAATTAGAATAAAAACAACAAACTTATTTTAAACTGGAACACAAACAAATGTTGCAATGGTATTTTGTGTTGCATATGCTTATTTCTATCCAGAATTTGGAACGCAGGTGTTTTCAAATGCAGTTCTTTATAAAAATTAATTGCAAATTGATAGAAGTTTTAATTATTGTCGTTCTTTCTTTGGTTTGCGAGATAACATCCTCCAACATCGCTTTGTAAAACTTTTTTTGGAAGCTCGGTACCCTAGTAACTGTCGACTAAAGAAGTCCTCTTGGTCGAAAGTAGCATCTTGGTTTTTATCCCATTTTTAGCCTAATTACCCACGGGATCGGCTTTTATACGCAATTTTATATTCCCTAGTCCACCTTATGTTATACAAGTGTAAGCAATTATTAGGAAAATTCCCGCGAGAATGTCTGATTTAGATTACTTAGTTTTTAAGTTTTGCCTATGAAAGACCCATATATAACATTCTCTCTCTTATTGGGAGTCAGGATTGCGCCTCATCATTTATTACTTCCAACGGTTGGTCAGTTGTCTCTCTCAAAGTTGTATCAGTAGATATTTTCTTAATACGAACACAAAGTTTCGAAGTTCAACGAAGCCACAGGCAGTTTTAAGGTCCACAATACTGAATACAATGTCGATGCTAACTGTAAGCTCTCTAAAAAATAATCTTGTATTGAATATTTTTAACACCGAGCAGATGTCGTAAAGAATAAATATAAGGCATGCTCAGAACATTTCCTTAGTGGCTCCACCTTTGAAATTAATGTAATTTTTTTGCAGTTCGACATAACCTTCATAACACAATTATGAATAAGTAAAATACTATTTTTGGTTGGAAACTACAGTTGATACGAAAGTGTGGTTTGATTAGTTTAATACTTGTATGGGTTATATGAAAGCCGAAGCAACCTTTTGTAAATGGTTTAGTAAATATCGCACAGGCAATATGAGTATCGAAGACGATGAACCGCCTGGATGTACAAAAGGCGCTATTTCGGAAAAAAATTTCAAATATCCACAAAATGAATCTGGATGATCGTAAAATGTGGTTGATAAGACAGCTGACACTCTATAGATATTGAAGGAATGTGTTGGGGAAAGGTTTGAAAATTTGTGTTTGCGAAAGTTCTATGCAAAATGAGTGTCTGATGAGGTTACAATTGGAGCATGCGGCATATCTTAAATCAATGAAAACAATGGCAAAATTTCTAACTCAGCCATAGTTTTTCTGTCCTTAGAATTTCCGAAATCTACCAGAGACGTCCTCTAGAAAAAGTCTGCACAAGAGTTTTAAGTTTGCTATAATCGGTTAATCGCCACTGTTGAATAGTAAAATGGTTTTTTCCCAAAATCAGATATTCTGTAACTTTTCCTTTTTGTATTACATTATAGTGGTTTTCAAACTTTGGAACTTCCTGTTATAAATATTACTAAATCTGACATTAGTTTCTAGTTGACAAGTATATTACTATTATTATTCTTTAAAAATCAAGAATTTCGGTTCATACCATGAGTTCTGTAGACATTTATGATCTAATTACTTTATTGGTTTTTGTGCGTTTTTCTGAAACTTTGTTCATGCTGCTTCTATACTCATATTGTAATAATTCAAATAATTTCAGATCAATACCAACGGCATATTGACGTTCAACATCGATTTTCCGGAGTATATCAATCAACCATTCCCACTGGAGTATCCATCGATTGCGCCCTTCTATGCCAATGTTGATACTACGCTCGCCTATAATATTACCTCGATATCAGTTTTTGAGCCCACAGAACCATATCAACTGCAAAAGGCCACCAAATTGGTGAATTATGCATTCCCCGAAAAGGCGCAATTCGTTGCTGATAAACTGATTGTGGCCACTTGGAAGAATGTGGGACACTTCAGCGCCAAAAATGATAAACTTAATACCTTCCAGGTATGTGGGAAAAGTAAAATTTTATTCAATTTAATTGTACTTATTAATGAAATACTCGTATATGAACATAGGTTGCCCTGATCGCCAATGAGGAGGAAACATTTGTGCACTTTATCTATGCGCATAACGGCATAAACTGGTTACAAGGTGAGACGGGGGTTTTGGGCTTGCCAGATATACGCGCACAGGCCGGTTTTGTCGCCGAAGATGGACGTCACTATTACATTGATGGCTCGGGCACAGATAGTGTGAGTATTTAGTTGCTTCAATTATCGGAAAGTATATTTTATTACCTTTGTGTATTCTCCGTAGGCGCGTTTTACTTTCACTGAGAACTCAAATATTGGGGTGCCCGGTGTTTGGTTATTCCATGTTGGCGCTTTGAATGAGACAGCAAATGTTGAGGTGGCCATTGACCAAGAAGGTCTCAATGTCATACCACAGTCGAAAACTTGTGCGGACAGTGGCCACAAAACTTGTAATTTCAACTCGGATTGTCACGATAAGTCCGACGGTTTCTGTTGCGTCTGTCGTGAGGGTTTTTACGGTAATGGTAAGGCTTGTCTCAAAAATGATTACCCAATACGCGTAACGGGCACCTTGGCTGGTCAAATCAATGGACAAGTGATCGATGAACGCGCCAAACTGCAATCATATGTTGTCACAGCTGACTCGCGCAGTTACACAGCCGTCAATCCGGTTAGCGTGGAGTTGGGCGCACAATTGCGTTTAGTGGTGCCCGTCTTTAGCGCCATTGGTTGGCTCTTCGCTAAGTCGTTGAATGGTGCTGCGAATGGCTATCATTTAACCGGTGGTCATTGCGTGCACGTATCGAAGATACGTTTCGAAACTGGTGAGTCTTTGATTGTAAATCAGACATTCGAGGGTTTGAACTACTGGGATCAGTTGTCTGTGAAGCTCGAATTGTTCGGTGAAGTGCCCACTGTGAGCAGTAATGCCAAATTACATATGGCCGATTATATGGATGAGTATGCGTATGTGTCATCGAATGAATTACATTCCGTGCATGCACATTTGATTGAGATTCCTGAAGAGAATCGTGTCATCAACTTCCAGCTTGATCAATCAATTTACTTTGAACGTTGTTTGCTCGACGATGAAGTGCTACCAACAGGCACAACAGTGCTGCAGAAGGCTTCAAAGATTGTTTTGGACTATTTCGAACGTGATCAGGCCTTACGTACCAGCGTATTGACTAAGATTGGTGTGGACGCTGAATCGAATGCATGTACCGATGGCACGGCCAATTGTGGTGAACACACCGTTTGTGTGCCCTATGAGGATACCTATCGTTGTGACTGCCGTAATGGTTATGGCCCACAATTGCAGGAAGATGGCTTAGAAGTGTGCGTTGATATTGATGAGTGCCTGCTACAAACGCATGCTTGCGATGACAATGCTCTGTGCACCAATAATGAGGGTGGTTTCTCTTGTATCTGTTTTGAAGGTTATGAAGGTAATGGTTATCGTTGCTTGAAAAATGACACAGTCACTGAAGAACATGAGGAATATATCCCAGACTATATTATTGGCAGCAACTATCAAGATGAGTGTCAGGTGAGTTGTTGCTCAGTCGAAAAGTCGAGTCTATAATAAAATTATTATTATCTCTCTCTCTTTCCTTCAAGCGTTGCTCGCATGATGCTGATTGTGTAGAGAGCCGTTGTCAGTGTCGAGCTGGGTTCGAGGGTGATGGTTATGTGTGTAATCACATCTGCGGTCACGATCAAGTTTTGGAAAATGGCCGTTGCGTACCAATTTTATTGGACGAACATTCAGTTCAACCTCAATGCAACTTCTTGGGTGAATGTGAGTGTCCAACTGGTTATGAGTTGATCGAGGATTCTCAAACGTGCCGTTATACCGCACAATACACAAGTGACTCAAAATCTGAGGAATTAAGTGAGTAATGAGGCAGTAATGTCGAATGTGTTTAAGTAAACTGTATCAGAAAACTATATGCGAAAGTGGACTATACTAAATACAAACTAATAAATAAATAATATATGTAGGTTGTTCATTCGAAATACGAAAGGAACTCTAACAAAAATAGAAAAATAAATTTACTTACCGCACTTTTTATTCCTGGCGTTGCTGTCCCTAGATTTATTGCCGTGTTTGGTAGATTGCCGGTTAGAGCGTCTAATAGAAGTTAGACCTAACCATCTAACAAATACTATCTTAAGTTCTTTATATGTACCTAACGCGGCAATAAGTTGAACTTGGTTTACAGCCAAGGTATAAAAAGCTTCGGTCCATTAATCATATTAATAGGATCTTCTAATGATAAATATATTCAATAAATATATGGTGGAACTACTACTTAGGAGAGTGGCAGGTGTTTTAAATTTGGGATTCTTTATTCGGGTTAATCATTCATATGCGGAGTTCTACTATTAGTCGCCCCCTTCGTTTAGTTAACTGCAATCCATCGATATCAATAACATTTTTTACGATATTCAAATTTTTGCTTACAGTACCCTGTGATGTGGATGCTAACTGTCACATAAACGCCACATGTGAGTGGTATGAAAATGAGATGCGTCATGCGTGCACCTGCAATCAAGGCTTCCAAGGTGACGGCTACAACTGCGAACTTATCAACACATCCTGTGCCTATGTAAGTTCACAAAAGCATCCAAATTTAAGAAAAAAAAAACTAAATAAATGTCTTTTTAATGCTTACACTGACTAGAACGGCGACATTTGCGATCCACATGCCTACTGCGTATACGAAGAGTCACGTTGTGTTTGCGAGGATGGTTACGAGGGTGATGGTTATCATTGCCAACTGGCGCCCGATTGCCGCGATAACTCCACTTGTGGTCAGAATGCGTTTTGTACCGTGGGCGTTTGTCAGTGCTTAGCCGGTTATGAGCGCGATGTGTCTGATCTTTGTGTGCCAGCCGGACGTTGTGGTCCAGTCTTTTGCGGCGTTAATGCGATCTGTAAGTGGGACGCGCAACAGGGTGTACAATATTGCGACTGTATTGAGGGCTATGAAGGTGATGCCTTGGAGGGTTGCCGCAGCATACCGCCACCCTGCAATGTACGCAATAATTGTGGCGTGCATGCCACCTGTGAACCCACCGAGTGTGTATACGGAAATAAATATATATGTGCCTTATTTATTCATTAACATATTTTTATCTCTCTGTGCAGCGATCCCGCTAGGTATGAGTGCCAGTGCAATGCCGGTTTCCACGGCGATGGCTATGTTTGTGTGGAGGATCAAAACTGTCTCAACACACCACAGATGTGTGATATGAACGCCAAATGTTTGTCCACCAATAACGGTCTTGTCTGTGTATGCAATCAAGGTAAGGTTCTTTATAAGTTAGTTCCACTCTCCCGCTCTAAGCGTTTTTCACGCCCTCTACGCTTTCACTTAAGAAATAATACACTTTCTCTTTGATTTTTGGTTTGTTGTCTTTGAGGTCATTCAAGCATAGTAAATGTTCTTAAATATTTATTTTTTCCCCTTTTGCTCATACGAAACTGTGCGCGGTTCCTCGCTCTTGCAGGCCGTGCAAAAACAGTAACCGAAAATGGCCAGACCGAGTAAAATGTTGAAGTAACCATTGTTGCGATCCCAGGTGAGCGGATGTAATAGAAATTCACGTAAGCCACCAAATGTTGTCATTTTTGGCTTTGGTGCATGTCCACCACTAATCTGCGGTCCACTTGGTCTCATTGACGGCGGCACTGTTGCGTAGAGTCGGCTTTGCTTCATCGGTTGCGGCAGTGTCGGTATCCTCTTTGCAGAAAGGCCATGCTGTGCTGATAATTTTGATAAATAATGTAATTTAGAAATCAAATTTTGAGAAAACATTTTCTTCATCTATTGAAAAACTTCCTTCACCGAAAATATTGAATTGACACTGACAGTTAAAGCTCCGTATATTTGGTATAATTTTTATGCAACCAAAATATTAGAGACTACAAGTATGGTATTTTGGTTGAGTTTTGAAAGGTTTTATCAGCAAATGCGGTATTTGTACTAAAGCTGTTGAATATTATTATAAGCTTCTCCAAAGCAATAACATATCCCGAGATCAACCCAAGTCCTATCGAGTAAACACCTTTTGTATAATATGAAGTTTGCCTCAATCGAAAATTCGGATTTACAAATCTTTTGGTAGTAGTCTTGCTACTGCGGCTAGATCATTATATTGCTATTTTTAGCGCTCTATGTAACTTTATATGACTTTGGATAACTGGCGTGGCGTGCACAGAGGTGGTTGGGATCCAGTAGAGATTTTTAAGTGTGTCATATTTAAAGAATGGAGGAATAGAAGTAAGCAATAAGGCCTTAGACCTCTACAACAAGAAATCGGCCAATCTCAGTAGAAAGTTCTCTGTTTTAAGAGTTAATATCAAACTCTCGTCTTTTGACGACCGCCGTCAAAACAATAGTTACTTTGATCTACTGTAGACTTGCGTCGATGACAATATTTATTCTAAAGCTCAGAGGAGTTGTTTTCTCATTCCGCTGGGTAGTTCTCTACTAGTTGTCTTTATAATCACAAATTCTTCGCTGTAAATTTAACTTTTTGTTCAAACTACAAAGTATCTGTGTACTTATATTTACTTTTTCGATATCTAAGAATTAATAATTTCTTACAATTTTCTTATAATCACATTTTTCTTATGATTCTTCTCCATGACATTATCAGGTTTCTATGGCAATGGCTCTCTCTGTTTAGAACGTCAACAGCATGAATCCGGTTTCTTACTCGTCAGTCAAGGTGTCGTCATTGTGCGCGTACCATTGAATGGCAAGAATGTGAAACCCATCTCTGTGGCCTCGATGGCTATTAGTCTAGATAAGGATTGTGTAGAGGGACGCCTTTACTGGGGTGATATTTCTTCAAAGAAGATTGTTAGCGCCAAATACGATGGTACAGACTTAAAAACTTTCATTGCTGATGGTGAGTAAATGGCGTAAAAATACACACAAACAAAGAAAATTGAGGATCTTATAAAATTAATCACTTTTACCAGATGTGGAGTCACCTGAAGGCATTGCAATTGATGTCATTTCACGACGCATATACTGGACTGACTCAGTAAAGGATACAATTGAGGTGGCCAGTTTAGAAAATGCTACGCTACGTGCCGTGCTCATAAATAAGAATCTGGTCAATCCACGTGGCATTGCCGTGGATCCGTATAGAGAGTGAGTGCGCTTATGCTTTAGTGCTGTTGACTCATGTGTATTTATATGTTCTATATTAATAGAAAACTATATTGGTCCGATTGGAATCGTGAATCGCCGAAAATCGAAATGGCCGACTTGGATGGTACTGGACGTGAGTTGTTGTTGGGTAACGATGCTGTCATACTACCCAATTCACTGGTCATACTCGAGAGCAGCGGTGAACTGTGCTATGCTGATGCGGGCACCAAGAAGGTGGAGTGCATCGACTCATACTCGAAACGGCTGCGTACTATCTCCAATGATTTGACCTACCCCTTCGGCTTGACTTTCACACACAATCAATTCTACTGGACTGATTGGACAACGTATGATAATATACACATACCTATATCCTCTATTGTCCTACAACACTTTTAACTTTTTGCTTGCAGCAAACAATTGGAAATCGTCGATACTTTTGGCAATCGCCAAAAGGGCATTCAGACGCCTTTCTTCGGCAGTCACAAAATGTACGGCATGACCGCCATCGAGGATAGTTGCCCGCAACTAAACAGCCCCTGTCAGATCAATAATGGTGGTTGTGTAGATGCACGCATCTGCTTGGTGAACAGCAAGGCACCTTCGGGCAAGAGCTGCAAGTGTACAACCCAGTCGAAGAGCTGCAATATGCCACAGTTCGGTGTGCAGTTTTAAGGCGGCACCGAGCTCTATACTTATCTAATAAATACAATTACTAAGTGAAAAATTTTATTTATTCGATTTTTTTACAGCAACACCAACTTTTTGCACAGTTTTCTTAAAAAAATATATATATTTGTGTATGTATGTATTCTTATAAATTATGTACTTATAAGCACATCATTGAAGCAAAATGAAGAAGAAAAAAAAACTATTTATAAATACCATATAAGCTAAAAACACCAATGATTTTTTTTGTAATTTTTATATGCCGAGTATATTGTTCATAAATATGTTTGTATGTATTATGTGTTCGATATCTATTTTTCGGTAAATCTAAGTAATAAAGAGAAATACATATCCACATATGAACTTGTGCTTAAAAAACTATTTTAAAAAATTCAGATTATGTCTCTGTATTGGAGGAAAACTAAAAGAATGCTAATGAATCCTAGGATAAAATCATCATTAAGACCAGGCAATTTTGACCTTATTTAAAGTTGCTTACCTTGTTTTAGTATCTTTCTTCATTTGATGATAATATGGAGTTATTCTGGTAAGTCTTTGCATATTACTCTTTGCTGTGGGTAGGAATTAATTTTCGTTGTTTATTTTACGTAAATTGGGTTACTTTTTTAAATACTACTTATACCCTGAACAGGGTATTTTGAGTTTCCGACGAAGTTTCTAACACCCAGAAAGAAACTTACCGAAAGCAAAGCGGTAATACTTCATTATTAGAATCTTTTGAGTGTACGGTTATAGCTGAATCGCTGGTAACTGTAAAGCGGATGAGCTATCCAGAGGAGACACTTTTAACTCGCTCACATCGGAATGGAAGAGAGTTGGATCTCTGATATCAACTTGCGATCTAGCACTGAATCAATGAACAGACGTTGGTCAACGACCCACTCCTGTCTGACTGCGAGATCTATTTGACATAGTGTAGAATGCAGGAGATCTACTGAACTATTTGCAGTTAGCAACGTTCATCTTGCCGCAATCGTGTGAGTTTTTACTATACATATTCTTTTAGGCATTAATGCGGCTAGTCTAAAAATCTTGTCGAATGCAAGTCCTCAAAATTTTATGGAGGAAAGTGAGGTGTTAGCATTCAGACACTTTCTCCGCCATTGCCCAGCCTCTGCAAGAACCAAGAGACATATCCGAAACTGTCTTTAGCAGACTCAACAAATTTGCAATAGGCTTAAGATCCATTATATAGCGAAACGTTTTGTGTTGAATGAAAAGCGTTGGCCGGTTACATTTTCAGATGTAGTTACGCATATAGTTGATATAAGAGCTACATCTGTGATGGGTATTATAACTTCAAGCAGCAGCCAAAGCTAGCGATTTTTTTGTTTTTCAAACCATCAAAGTATCGTATATGTCTCAGCCGTTGCTTCTTCTTATTATTATGAGTTTTTGAAGTTAGTTGACGATCTTGAACGAGCTAACAAAATAAACCTTTCCAAACTAAATAATGCCGATCCGGTATGATACTTAGAACTTAGAAATAAAAGTGGTCATGAAGACCCGCATGAATTGACGAATGACTTTGAGCCGATCACAAATTTGTTGTTGGGGCTAATGTTAGTTTCGGCTATATCTCCTGCTTCGCCGAAGGTATGCAGCGGGAAATATAACTATTATTTAGTGATTTAAAATTCTTTCTGTTGATGCCGAAATTTTCTGGGGACTCACACAACCGCCTGTCTTCCATAGACACTTAGATAACTTATACAAGGTTCCAGAATTAAACGAATTTTTCTCTTTCTTATGAGTTAAAAAGATCTACTTAGATCTATAAGTATAGTAGTTCGTTGGAGCTTCTCAACCGGTACAAAATCGTACCATATTAAATAAATACATGCGCAATTAGGAAACTTCAATGAATATTTTTATTTAATTTTATTCTTTTGTTTCATATATGTAGGTATGTATACTTCCAATTACATTTTCAGCGCTATCAATTAAAATTTAATTTTCTGAAATTTAGTTTTCAATTGCATTTTGCAGATTTACAATTTTAACGTCTTCTGCGTATTTATATTTGTATTTTTGTGTTTGTTTTTGTATTTTTTTATTTTTTTCTTTTCTTGAGATGAACTACATAGAATATTACAGTTATAGCGGCAACACTTACAGTTACTTATTACTTCAACAACTTATTGCACTTTTCCATTTTCTTTTCTAACTTCCTTCTTCTTTATGCTTTATGATATACATTCTAGTTTCATTTAAATATAACAGTAAATATAATTATTTAGTTTATTTATATATTTATGAATTTTTGTTATTTTTTGTTTCATTATTTAACAGCTAATTTTTACATTATCCAATTTGTTAAGTGTACAGGTGACCTAATATGCTGAATGAAAATTCAAGTGGCGTCCCAAGCGACAATGGGTGCTAAAAAACTTGAATGTGTTTTTTTAAATCCTAAAACAAACTTAGAAATAATTTTCGAGTTTGATCACTTATTTTTTACTTAAATTTCAATTTAGGGTTAATTTTAAAATTTAAAATTATGTAATTTTAATGCTTTGGAAATATAAAAATAAATAATAATTTACGTTTAAAATGTTGCAATAATACTGGAAAAATTCTAAAATTTTTTTTGTTAAAACGGAAAATGACCAATTTAAAGTGTTTTGCATAATTTTAAGGAATTTAAGTACTTCTCCGAAGTGCAGTTTATTTTAGCGTGGTATGCATGCACACCGATAGCATAACTGTTATACAGGCCTTGAACTCGCTGACTGTAAGTGCCTGTCCACAGGGCAATCATCGGAAATTTTAAAACCGATGAGCTTGCAAGAAAAGGCACTCATACCCAAACTCGATCTGAATGGGAACGAGCAGGGGTTCCCCTGTCTTTGTGCATTCGGGCGCTGGATCTGTGAGCTTCCGTGTGGGGTTGCGAAAGTCTTCTGGAGCGTAAAAGGTCCATTGAACTGCTAATGCTTAGCAAGGCTCACATCGCCGCATTTATAGGCGGAACACTGTCCCATTGACACTCACGTGGTAAGGCTGAAGATTTTAGAGAACGCAACTTGTCAAAGTTGCATCGAGCAACATAAGGTGGAAATATCTACATATTTTCTCCTCCAATGGCCAGTTTACCTTACCTAGAAGTTCTGGCCATCTCAATAGTCAAGCGTCTCTAGCTCACGAGATATCAGCCTATTTACCTATTTTTTATTTGAAATAATTAATTAATTTTTTCTTGTTTTAGTTGTATTGGTTTTTGCTTAAAATTTTAATTTTGGTATTTTTTATTTTAATATTTTTTTGTAATAATTTCAATGTAAATTTCCGGTTAATTTATCATAAAAGTTATAGTACTATTTTTATTACCCTGTTTCTATTCTTTATTATACTTATTGCTATTATATGGTAGCGAAATATGGGCCGAAACATTAATTGGTGAATTTGGTGAGCCGGTGTCAAAATTGGACTATCCGCCCATATTTAGGTGAAATTACATATCTCCGAACCTACTAGACCAATTTCAACCAAATTTAGTATATAGGATTATTTTGACATTGCCATGTTATAATATAAAAATCGGTATACAACCACGCCTACTTGCCATATAAAACAACTTTAAATTCCATATCTTTTTTACTTTCCACTATACAAATCAAGCACTAATTTATATATATTTAGACATAAAATTTTGCATAAAGTGTGCCTTTAAAATATGCCATCTCAATTCTAAAAGTTGTGAAAATCGGATTTTACCTATGCAAGCGCCCAGATACCGAAAATGGGGACCACGGAGCCTATGGCTATCTTTTTAATGAAAATTTCGATCAATGTGTGAGATATATATTTGAAATTAGGAGAGAATCCTTTCCTGATAATAGTACAAGTATAATATATCTGTATGCCAAAAATGGGTTGAATCTGCTCAATATTTCCCTTAGTCCCCACACTTATACTTAATGGAAAGATTTGCAAACTTTCGGTTGATTTTATTTCCCATATAATAAATATATCGCTCAATACGTGAATTATCTTAATTAAATTGAGTTTGAGTGTTTTTCTCCTAACGATGCATCTCTTTGACTAAAGTGAATAAAATTGGGTGAAAACTTGCACTAGCCCCCCTATAACTAATATCTGGATTTTCAAACATCCAGTTGACTTTACTCATTGTATATAATAATATATTGTTGAGGGTATATGAGGTACCTTAATGAAACTCAGATATCATCTGTTTCAGTAAATAATATGTAGTAATGTCAAAAATAGATAAAACTCGCGTCAATACTACACATATTTTCTATATAACTAATAAAAGATTTTCAAAATTCCGGTTGCCTAATATTGGATATAAATTAGTTTAATGCCGAAAATATGTCAAATTATATTGTACTGCATACATAATATAATAAATTAGTTTAGCGATGAACATGAATGGAGGTTGGTCTAGACCTTGGTCTTCTGGTTGACGTTTTGCACATCAATTAAATATAATAAATTTGACCTGTTCGGTTAAGTTTATGTCAGATATATTTCATTTGAGGAATAATTTTAATATAATTTTCGCTGACGGGAAGTAAAATATATTTATAAAACTAAGTGAGCCTTTGACCTATAATAAATTTATAAGTTAATAAGAAACCGAATTTTATTGTAAACCATTCACAATTTCGTCGTGTAATGAATGTTGAATTCTTTCACCGGCTTTGATCAAGTTGCAAGTTGCAAGAGTATGAAATGTTCGATTACACTCAAACTTTGTACTGCCTTACTTCTTTTAATTAGGTTTTTAACCGTTATTTGTTGTTATTATAATTGTGATTTCGGATGATTTGTTTGTAATTTAATTAATGTTTAACATTTATTTGAATTGAATTTTGCTGAAAATATTTCAACAGCTTGTTATTATGTTAAATTGTGGAATTTATGAAATATATTTTTCTTTCATTAAATTTGTCTTTAATAAACAAAAATGATAACTTTTTATCGCTATTAAAAATTTTTTTTTTGGCAAAATTATGCAAAACACTTTATATAGTCATACAGAAAATTATTATTCTACAACATTTTTCATTGCACAGTGTAACATTTCGAAGCTGCTAGTAATCAAATTAACAAAATTTTGTTTTTAAAAGCAACAGTTTTCCTAAAACACATACTCTAATTGCGCTTATCAACATTATATACATATGCAACAGTGCCGAATATTATATATGTATAAATAATTATATACATTATATATACGCCTTAACTCTATAACTAAATTATTTACGAGTGCATTCATACTTAATTTGTTTCATTAAAGTTAAGCTAAGGCTATTTTATGCATTTAAGTCTAATAAATTTACTTAAAATTTGTTTGAGAACGTGTAAGGCCTTATGCATAATTAGGAGCAACTACATATGTACATACATATATTCATATATCAACCCGTTATAACGCGTTATTTTCCACTTTCGAACTGTTTCAGCAGTCATTAATTTTGGCTCGCGACCCACACTTATACCTAATAAAATTCATTTTCTAAAGTTTCGTTTCTAACAGTTTACTTACAGTTGTTTTTTGGATATATTTTATTTTTTTGTTGTAATTTTACACAATTCCAAATTTGTTAATTTTTGTTCTAGACTTATATATATTTCTTTTTCGCATTATTTCCATTTGTTTTCTTTTTACAAATTTATTCTCTGATTATATCGTCCCTAATTCACTAATCTCAATTCTTGTAAAGCATTAATAGTATACCAAAGCGTTTATCAGTTTTACTAAAATGTTTCAATTCTCTCTTAGCATAACCTACAGACGTATCTAATTCTTGCATATTCAATACTCATCTATATCTATTGTATATGTATGTACAATCTTACAGATCTATTTTTTAATAATTTATCTAAAAGTATCTTCATTACTCAAATTATTTGGTATTTACCTACAATTATACCACATTATATACTATTGGTTCTGGTGCATACAATTTAATGTACTTAGAAGTGTCTACAGTAATCATTTAACAAAGATCTTTTTATAAAAATCTCAATTAAAATTAAAAATTGACATTATTTAATTTTATTATATTTTATTATATAATTAACTAATTGTAATCAGCATGGATATAGTGAAAGAAAGCAATAATAACGTTTAAGTAGTAAAAAAGATGAGTAATTGAGTCAATTAGCTAAGGCAATTAAGATGTCATTTAACTGGATAGCTGGGCTTCGCGGGAGCTTGATCAGCACTGAGCCATCATTGGTTCTTGCGCTGCCGTAAGATTTTTTTGACCCAAGATCGTTCAAAAGATATCCAGTGTCCACACTGTAATCTTAACGGATGCCAGCTTCAGAAGCTGTATGGAAGAAGACGAAGTGAAAACATCTCAATACTTCCTTGTTGATTGTTTCGCGTTTGAGAGATCAAGGCTTAAACATTTGGGATCTGACAATTTCAAATATCCCACCGAGCTGATGGGAATAGAAATTAAATGCCTAAGCAAATTTATATTGGCCACAGGCCGCTTTGGTGAGTTATTAGATGGGACTGCATATTATACTGAGCGAAACTACTCCAAGAGCAATCCCTGGAACCTTCCCACTTAAAACAATCGGAGTACAAAAACCAATGTATCTCAATCTATACCAACGAGTCTAAAATAGATTGCAGAGTAGATGTAAGCGTATACTCCAATAATCTTGATATCTCTCTTTCTATCCACCTATCATACTCAACCAACATCTTCCAAGCGGAAGTACTAACATAAGTATAGAGAAGGCCTGTGGAGTTCTACAACTATTGAATAACTACGGAAAGTTACAGAAAGCAGCCATATACACGGACAGCCAGGCGGCATTGTGGTCTTGTCGACGACACTGATCAATTCCAGTGTAGTCAACAACTACAAGAAGGCTTTAAGCTCACTGGCATGTCAACTCCGTTTTTTAAACGAATCCGAGGCGCAGTCAATGCCATGCTCCCTGTGAACGATAAAAAGAGAGCTTTATATGCATTTTAAACAAATAGTTCAGAGCAGATGGAATTCAATAACACGCTGCAAGATAATAAAGCATATATGACCCAAATATGACAAGCATAAAAACAAGGTCCTACTAATTAGGTATACACACTTACAGCTACTGTAATGTGGTACTGGCATATTGGAGAGCATGCGATAAAAACGGGCTTACCTTAAATGCTTTGAATACAAAATTATGCTTATGACCCTAAGAAGCATAAATTTGTGCATGACCAATTTTGTTTCCCTACCTTAATAATTCCTGTTTACAAGTCAGCAAAAGGACGGCCTGTAATCATAAAAATCAATTCATTTGTGATTAAACTATATGATCCCAAAGAATCCGAAATCGACAATAGGCTTAGTTCACTACATTGTCTAATAAATATTTAATGTATTTTCGAAAATGTATTTTAGAAAAGTAAAAGCGAACTTAAAGTGCCAAAAAATAATGAAACTGAAAGGTAATCTTAGTTGCTACCGATATTATTATAAATACAGTTATATCGGATAAATGTATTGTTTTCTACTTACATTCTAGTAAATTACAATTACAGTTTGTTTTGTGCTTTGGCTATTATTATTTCACCATTTGTTTGTACAGTTTGAATTCATGGTTTTTATAATGATTTTTTTTTAACTTTATGAATTTTTATTTTTTGTATGTTTTTATATATATGGTAAACAAATTATTGTAAAAAAAATATATATTTTTTTATAAAAGAATAAAGTTTTTGAGAAAATAATCTATTGGTTCTATTTCTCATGGGCAATCGATTTTCGTTCTTTTTGGTATCTGTTAGAGCTTAGAGAGAAAAGATGTTGGATAATTAGAGAGAGAAACATATTTTTGTGTGGAATTAGGTGAGTTCTCGACGAAAATGTGTAAAGATGATTTTACTAAAGCCTCAGGAACTGCTTCGAATTTATTTATATGAGACTAAGGGCTGTTAGCTTCTTTAAGTTGACACTCTTCATAGCTTTTATAGGTGGATGAAGGTGTGTGTGCATGCGAGAAACATCAGTTATTAAACTACTGTTTAATTTTAGAAATATAGGTGACAATAGTTGGTCTCCTATTAGCCTATCATTATTAGTCGGCCTCATTAAAAATTTCCACTTTAGCTTTCAGCAGTTCCAAATACTTGAGGGATCACATACTATAGTTTACGTAATTAAAAATACAATTCTTAGTTATGTGCTATACCACATTTACCAAATTTTTTGATAATGAACTGAGAGAAATTAGACTAAGTTTTTGCTGTGTTTAACGAGTTACTGCCTTGTTGTGTTGCAGGCTAAATAAAATATAGACTGATGCAATCCCAGAATATATATTTATCTGCCCTTTTGAACAAAGTAACACAACTTGTGGACTTGAAAAGTGATTGTTTTGTATAAGAGATGTATTAAAAAGAGTTTTGAGTGAAAGTGAGAAAAATAATTTTCTGATTCCTACTCTAACCGCTTGAGAATTAGATGTTTAACCCTAATATAAGAATAACTTAATTAAAGCAAAGTCGGTACGAAATTTTGAATAAGAAAATTTCAAAAAAACAAAAACAATAAATAAATAATCACCTACAGCTCATATATATTATAATAGTTTTTCAAAAGAGAAGCAAACAATATTTTTCATAATAAATTAAACGATTTTTTTTTAAACAAAATAAACATATTTTGATTACTTAATAAATAAAAAGTATTATTAGTTATTACATATTATCTACAAACTCAAAAATATATGTATGTTTTTTAAATATTGTACATTCACAATGCATTTAATAAATATTTATAATGAAATAGCTTTAGGCTTACCCTACCGCTACAATTGAACGAGTCACATTATTTACAGCTGATCAGTCGATCACTACAAACGAAACTTAAGCTAAGTGATTATATATATTAATATATATATATATATATATTTGTGAAATCGTTGCATTTTAACGCAGTTGCATACGACGACATGACAGCTTCGGCAATATTTGCGTTTTCCCTCTTACGCTACACCTATTAATCTATACATATGTACATGATGCGTGAAACTACTTTGTTGCTAGCTCTGCTGCTATACATACGTGCTTCTATGTGTGAGTTCCCCTAACTACCCGTTTTTGTTTGCAGTCCGCTGCAGTAACGATAGCCGACATTCGTGACGTTGTGATGTCATCACGGCGTGACATTTAGACGCCTTAGCACCGCTCCGATTTCTACTTATATTATATCCATTTATTTTTCTTCGTTATCGTCGAGCGGAGTCTGCGACCCCACATAAGGTTGTATCATACAATTGTCCCTTGTAAATGTTGCGGTGATTGCATTTGTCCGGATTGTTGTGAATCCTGTTGTGGCACTTGTAGCGGTGAATTATTGTTACTCGATGTGGGTGATGCGCCCAAATCGGCAGTATTGATGGCCAATGATGAACCGCCGCCAAGTGTGGAACCACCTAGCGCCGAGGGATTAATACCACCACCGGGACCACCGGCCACAATACAGGGTACACCTAATATGGGTGTTGGTTCTTCGGGTGGTGTGACCTGATATTGAAAGTACAAAGAGTTAGGTGTGGACTATTAAGGCGGTATAAAAACACCTATATTTCTGTGAGTATTTTTTATATGTATTAGGGTGGTACTTAAACAATTAAAAAGCCGCAATTTTTCAAACTCATCTGTATTGGCGGATTTATGTATTCAGTACTGCTAATGCAAAGTATGACGCTTATTGGAAAAAGTTTAATCAACCTTTTTAAGTGCCACCCTAATGTTTACACATAATCACACTGACCTCCAGTCCTATACTGCCGTTGAGCGCAATTTTAATGGGATTCGTGTGATTCGTTGCTTGCATGAGCGTTGTAAAATGGCTAATGCCGATTTCCTCTAACGAGGACTTACGACGACCATGACTAACACCAACACTGGGTAAGCCTTGTCGCAGTGATGAGGATCGCCGTAGCAAAATATCATTCTCGATCTGCAAATGAAAGTAAGCGGAACGAAACCGATTCAAAAACGGGAAATTCACCAATATTCCAAAACAACAACAAAAATAGGGGGTGTCGTTTTTGAGTGAGCGCAAAATACAAAATCACAAAAAATCATTAACTACACAAATTGTTCAAAATTCTTCTCATTGCAAAAAAAAATTAGTATTTTGAGGTGAATTACGATTAAAAATAAAATCTAATTAAATTAAAAGTTGCAAATATATATATATATTTTTTTTCATTTATATCAATATTTTGATGCAGATACAAATGTGATGGTTTTGCGACTCCACTGGCTTCCGCATTCCTCACTAGTAT
Organism: Bactrocera oleae; assembly: GCF_042242935.1. NCBI lineage: Eukaryota > Metazoa > Arthropoda > Insecta > Diptera > Tephritidae > Bactrocera > Bactrocera oleae. Next base: position 53,092,277 of record NC_091538.1, on the reverse strand, counting down.
CAAGCCGTCAAGCCATCAACAACCGGTAGTCTTACACATCTGTGTAATCAGACATCGGTGGCGGTGGTTGTGCTGGTGTTAGTTAGTGATACAAATGTAGCTCACAATTGGTGATCGGTGAACGGTGATGCGGTGTCGATGGTTGCAGTTGTGGTGGTGATGGTGGTTGGTGCCACACTAAGTAGTTGCTTGCGGTTATATAGTGATGTTGATGAATGGGAAAGAGGGTAGTGGTGATTTATAGTGTTAGTGGGATAGTGAGTAGTAGGGCTCTGAGATATTCACATTAATTTGTTAAATTTATTATTGACTAACTAAATTAAATTCTATAAAAATACTGTTTCAATGATTCCAATAATTTTGGGAGAAAAAAAATTTAATTTAATCTCAGAGACCCATTACGGACGTTTCGATACTTTATGGTGTTTTAGAAAGTTATTCAAGACAGTGTTACTTATACACAATTAGTGAAGTAAAGAAGGGTTAAAAAATAAATAAATAGTTTGTTTAGTCGATAAGAATAAGCATTTGCGAGTTCGTTGATCGAGCTTCTTCCTATATTTATTTTTGTTCTAAGTTTCAGTAATGTCAGACAAAATAAGTATTTTGCATACTCTTTCCCTCTTTTTGAAACGAATGGATATTTATAATAATATTTTCTAAAATCAAAATTTTTTGGAGACTTTTCAATATTCGCTGAGTCAACAGTTGGAACTATCTCATCAAATCTTTTCTAAAAAGTCTTTATCCATCCTATACAATGGTGCGAAAATTTGTCAATTCGAATGACAGCCACGCCTATTACCACATAATGGGTATTTAAGAAAAAATCCTTAGCTTTAGAATACAACAGTCGGTTGAGTATTGGACCAAACTGATTTTATTCAAGAGACTGAATAATATGTAAAGCGTAATTTCCCTGTTTTTTGAAGAAAGCCCTCAAAATCGAAATATTAGCCTTCGAATTTTGAAATTTTACCTACATACAGTAGATAACCAACTAAAAAGTTAAAAATATGGATATCATTAGCGGTTTCCTCTTCTTCAATCAAGTATAACATTTTTGTGACAAGCTTATGTGACAGATACTATGTATAAGGTTTCAAAGTCGGGCCCATATTTTTGAAATATTAAGATTTAATTTTTTTTGATGGTTTGGCCTTGATCCTATAACATCTGTCGTTTTGTAAGTATATAAGCTTGACTGAAAAATATTATATACAATTGAAATAAGAAGAAAACTTGGACAAATCTTATATTTTATATTATTTAAGAATTCATAGACTATAATGAATATGCTTCAACTTCGAAATTCAAGGAAAATATTAATATTTTGGAGACTTGGAGACTTCGAAAAATGGAGAAACTATTTTTTTTACTTCCAAATCAGTGGCTCGAAAAAAATGTTTTCTGGTCCAATACATCGAAAAAAAGTCGACTTTGCCGTACAGTGGTATGTTCAGCATAGTGGTGACACTTGGAGAAAAGGATGGCAGATTCAATCTATCTTATTTGGTATATATGCATTATCTTATCATTTTTAAAGAGGGACTTTCCATCAGGCATCTTTGGACCTTATATCGATTTTCACACCACATATTTTATATAATTTACGGGTTTTCAAGAATGGGATGCAAGGACCATTACTACATTTTGAGAAGTATGGAATAGCAATAAAATTGCCGTAGAAAAAACAGCGGTGATTGCTTAAGAACTACAGAAATAGTTCTTCAAATAAAGCAGCGATACGCTGATAATACAAATTAAAACAATAAAAAGGAGAATATCGGATAAAAGAGTGAATGCCACCACAAACAGTTGAATTTCCCAAAAACTTAGTTAGGAAGTGAGATAAGAAGACTTTTATTTCGCGAATAATTTTCCAGCAGAGGTCACTTTAACTAGTAATGGATCTTTTTCTAGGATAAGAGAGTTCTTCATTTATTACTTTACTTATATCTTAGTCTACTTAAATTATTATGAATATTGGTTTACCAGTTCTGGACCATCTCATATATCTCGAACCAGAATAAAGGGGAAAATTTAACATTTATTCCTGTATTCCTATTTTGTCACAGCTTCCGATAAATTATTGGCGAAATACAGCTCTAAAACTAATTAAGCTTTTTTCGTTTTGTAACAACCCATTTCGGAACAAATTGTAAAACCCCCCCACTATATAACGAGTATTTAACATTACATATAAATAAAAAGAATGAAACAAAATGTGAAAACATTTAATTGTTCTTGCTGTACATGGTGAGAGGAGAGGATGGTGAACAGTTAAAAGTGAAAAGTACGAAAGTTTAAGTGTTAAACGAACATAATCAAAACACAACACAAGGTACGTGATACGCGATACAAGAGATACGCAAGATCAACGATAGAGAGAACGTAACAGATAACGAAGTAGAAAATAAAAAGCAAAATAGTGTGTTTAACGCCAATGGATAAATGGATAAATAGTAGCCAACCCGCAATGAATTGCTCCGGCCGCGCTGTGTGCCAACAACCGTCGGACTGTCGGGTAGAGAAAGAGAATTGGATTTAATTTGTTGTATGGGCGGCGAGCAGCGTGGCGAACCATACCCGGCCAACGTCTGTACGCTTTGCATTTGCATTGGATTCAGGCCTGCTATGCCGGAGCCACGACGCGAACCCGCACCGGCTGCGGCACTAACGGTTGGTCCGCAGGCGGCACCCAAATTGATGTTCGAACAGAAGGATATGTTTGATTTGCGGCGTGAATTGTGACGTTCGAAGGTTTTTTGCGCTGAAAAAGGCGACGGACGCACCAAGTAGCTGTAAAAAGAAAAATTTCAAAGTTAAGTTAAGTTAAGTGATTTATATACATATGGCATGATATCTTTAGTAATGTAGTGTAACTCACATGACATCGCCCTCTTCCAACTTCAGATCACAGCTCGGATTGATTATCACATACGATAGATGATTACGCTTCTCGCTCACGTCGTCATAATCGATTGTCGGCAGGTTCAGTGACTCCATACGACTGCGTACCAGATTCGCGATCTCGGCACGTTCGATTTGTTGCGCATGATTGTTGCGCGCCTCATCGGCCAAATTGATCGAATACTGAAAAAACATAGAAGACTGCTTTACGATTAGTCGACTTAGTTCGGTTTCATCAATTAGCAACACTACGTTTGTACGATTATTAGTAGGTGTGTACTCCAGCTACGGACGTTATATATATACACATTCGGATGCAAATGCGAGACAATTAGTACTACAGAGTTTGGTAAATATATGGTATATGCAATTCTTTTTTGTTGTTTATTAAGTGAGTATCTAAGGCATCGCATTGTGAGTTGCTGTGGAGTATTCAGTAAAAATGCATAGAATTTTCTACGATATAACGCTTGAACGAGTAATATCTAGCGTTTCGGGGTTATGCAAGTAGTACGTGGCATCGCAGAGATTTCAATTTCGAGCTTTTTCTAAATAATTTTTAATTTCGAGTTGCAGAAATCGAGCAGTTATTCTATATTATATATTTTATACACATCTTTAGATATTTTGTTTATATACATAGTATATTAGCTATAAATAATCTTCTATCTAGTTGCAATTCAAAGCGTTGGAACTCATACAGAATATGTTTTATATTGTGTTATATTATTTTACAGGCATATTGTAATGTTCAAAAATTTTTGAATACCTACCTTTGAATATTAAATAATAAACTTGTTTACAGTTAAGGTAAAAGTAAGAGAGTTTTGTGTTATAATTTGATTTCTTTCAGTTTTCCTTTTTTTTGCAGTTGCATTATTTAATGTCTTCCTTTGAATCATGACAAGTTTCACTTTGGAATTGAAAAGTACAGTTCTGTTACTTACATATTATAACCTAGCTACGCTAATTGTAGTTTCCTACCATATTTACAAATTTGACCTAACTTTTTCGGCGTTTATTCCATAGAGAACCCAAGTAAAGGGTTTTTTTTTAGACGTGTATTTTTCAATGAGGCAGCAGTTACTTGATTTATACTCAGTTTGGTTTGCCATTTAATATTGCATAAATTCACTTCAGAACAACGTTTGCAAATCGTGTAAATTTATTAGAAAAAATAATGGTTCGATTTGACATAATCGTGTAAGAAAGGAAGCAGAACGACCATCAAGCGCATCGCACGTTCGGGGAATGCGTCCAAAACGGGATGGTCACCGATCCCGATTTTCATAAGAAAATTTTGTTCAGTGCCAGCGCTCACTTTTAATTGGATGGGCACGTAAATAAACAGAATTGTCACATTTGGAGTGATGATAATCCACAAATCATTATTGAGACGCCGTTAAATTCTCAAAAAGTCACTGTTTTGAGTGCTCATGGTTTGATTCTCTCTATCACTGGTCTATAGTGACTTATTCTTCCCCTCGGACAAGCGATTAAGCGGATGTATTGCTTTTGACTTTTCTAAATCTAATTTCGAAAGAATATTATATTCCTCAAAGTGGTTGGTGAGGGACATTTTCGTCAAAAATATTGCCAAAGCAACAATTATTGTGAATGTTAAATTCGTACTGTAGCTATTCTCAAAGGGATGATGTTTGATTGAAGAGCTATGGATGATTCAAGGCCAACACTCCCCCCCCCCCCCCCCCCAAAATTTCGAGGTTTAAGCTTCCCATCAATATGCACTAGTATGTTAAAATCTCTAAAAAAATTAAAGATGAAACTTAACTCAAACGAACCCAGATTTTTATCCGCCCAATGACTGTGATCTCGACAGCCTTCCTACAAATTATTTCAGGAATGTTTTCTTCAGAGTATACAAATTTAGTTCACCTAATTATTGTTTTGAACCGATTGTAGATAAATAGTTATATACCTACAAGTATATAAAAAAGATCGAGAGGACAAGACAAATTGAGCTGCGGATTGTCTGTCCGTCTGCCCGTTCGTGCCAACGATAACTTGGGTAAAGATCTAAAAAATATTGGACTATGGACACGCCTCAAAATGCCACATAACTCAAATGTTAAAAACCTTTTTGCTAAGTAGGCATGGATACCTCCAATTTTTGAAGAAGCTGAGCTTTTTGGCAAAAAAAAAATATAGGAAATATTTTGACTCGGAATTAACTACAAAATTTGAAACCACATAATTTTTTGAATTGACTAGTGGAAAAGGTTAAATAAAAATGTTTAAATATGTTTTCGTCTTTTTAAATTTTTGGTTCTTAGATTGGTCTTTAAATTGACTAAAGTTGAAAGAAACTAGGTATTTTCGTTTTTTTCCAGAAATTACTAACGATCATAGCATAAAACTGAATTTACGAAGCCGCCATATTAAAAGCATATTAAGATTAGCGATTTGGAGATTTTCCGAAAATAATATTTAATAGAAATGTTGGTAATTATAAATAAGTACGTGGAGCTAAACTTCGAACTTTTTGATCATGACGTGATTAATACTCAGTATTGCATAAATATAAGGATGAAAATGTTAGAATTTCAAGTGATAAAGTTACCCTGTTATATCTCAATTTTTGAACTGCATCAAATTTTTCGAAAGCAAGTTTCAAAATAAAAAATAAAATAAGTAAATATCAAAATAATTTCTTCTTTACGTAATAAAAATTATTGCTTACATTCTAAACACTTAAACACACACATAAACGAATAAGTACCTGCAGGCATACATCTAGGCGTTCAAGGCACTTGGCATAATGTGCAATTAACACAATTCGTGATCGTTTTTTTAATTATACGTTTTGTACTTACTGATGAACCCTTCCGTTCCGAACAGCCACCTAGACAGGTGGTCGATTTGTGTTGTGATGGATGGCTTTGATGATGATGACCAGATGCCGATGGCGGTCGGTAGGTAACGCCACGAAGGACTTCGCTGCTGTCCTTCGTCGAATCGGGTGTACCCGCTTCTTCGTCGTACTGTACCGGTACCGTTCAATTGGGCGAGTGGTCGTTTTGGGCGATTTGTAGTAGTTACACATGAGCGTGTGTTTTATTTTTTTTTTTGTGGAAATGTGGATTTTTTGTAGCAGTAATGCAAATGTTAGATACAAAATGAATTTTTTATTGAGTTTAAATTCCATTCTTTCATAAAATATTTCGTGTTGTTAATAAAAAAAATGTGTGCATTTATTATTGAAATTTAAAATATACTAATATACTTTTGTTTTTATTGTAAATATTCATACAATATATATATGCACGCACACATACATACAAAATAAAATGTACATGCACTGCGGAGTTTTGAAGGGATCTTTGTGGACTTTGGGATGGTTTTGGGAAACATTGTCAAAAATAATAAGAATATATATTTTTTTTAAATTGTTATTTAGAAAAAGTAGTAAAATTACACCAAGAAATATAAAAAAGTTGGGATTTCGGAGTTCCATTTTCAACTACAGTTTTTCTTAAAAAATAAAAATTGATAAGTTTTCTTTTAAGCAAATGTAGTGGAAAAGTTGTGATACATACATATATGTATGCCAAAAAAGTTAACGCATATTATCGGTTCCAACAAGGGCTTTACACTCTTCTTGAGAACCAGAAAGCCGATATAAAATATAGCTTTGATTAATAATATAAAGTTTTTTGATGAGCACCGATATAGCGATCGGGTTGGAACCCACTCTGGATGCTATTACGGGATGGGTGCTATAGATTATACTCGATCATCTTGAGGACTTCTTTCGAGATCCGCATTGATATCTAGTTATATTTGAAATGACCACTGAAAAGTGGATAATACTATAATGTTTCGGTTGGGTCTTCTGACCAACTTAGCCCTTAATAGTCCATTTTCAAAATATTTTGGAGTTTTATAATTTCATATGGAATTTGGAGAATGGGTAACAAAGTAGCCAGGTTACTTGAAAAAGGGAAACTTTTAGAAAGTTTCAATGTGTCGAAACCCTTTAAACATATATGAAAGAAAAGGAACGGAAAGTGACATAAAATGAAATTGTCATGTAACTATCTCGATAAGGAAGGTTAATCCCTGTATATGTAAATGAAATAAAAACAAGTCGATTGGAATAAGAAGGAAAGAAGTGATAAACTAATAAAGTTGAAAAAATGAAGAAACATGTGAAATAGTATGCAAAAAATAGAAAAACGAAATTTATGTAAAAGAATGGAAACAGAAGCAGAATATAAAAATATCACTTTAATATAGAAGTTATCGATATAAATAACAAGTGCCAACAAAAATCCGTGCCAGATTTTGTTAAAATAGCTTGTTAAATAAAAAAGTTTTCTATACAAGAACTAAATTTTGATAGATAAATTTGTATGGTTGGTATATGTTATAGTAGTCCGATCTGAACGAGTTCTTCGGAGAATATTGAGATAATAATCGATGCCAAATTTCGGGAGCATACTTTGACAAGTAAAAGAGTTTTCCATACAGTAGTCCCATTTGAATGATTACTTCGAAAACTATAGTGATGCCTAGGAGAATAGTTTATATCTACTTTCGTGAAGAAATCCAATGTCAAATAAAAAAATTTTCCATACAAGGACTTCGGTTTGATTGGTCAGTTTGTATGCCAGCTATATGCTGTACTTATCCGATATGAACAATTTGTTCGCAGTTTGTGGCAATGCGTTGGATAATATTCTATGCCAGATTTCGTGAAGATATCTTGTCAAATAAAAAAGTTCTCCATACAAGAACTTGATTTTATCGGAGGTTCGGACAAATTAGCAGCTTGTTGGAAAGAAAGAGACGTGTGCAAATTTTCAGATCGATATCTAAAAAACTGAGAGACCCGTGCAGCATACAATAAACATAAATATTTATATGAGTATAAAGGAAAGCTACATATATGATGGACTGTACGTAAAAAGACTGACATTTGTGGGATATTAACGTAAATCTGAAAAAACCAGAGCAGAGTGAAATATTGATGATTGGACGAAACTACCATTGAACATTCTATTGAAATGGTAGAGAATTAAATAAGAAAGCATCGAATATGAAAAAGGTATGGCACAATAAGAAGATAAAGCAAATTAAATGTAAAATAGTGCTATAATGGAAGAGACATGATATAGAATGCCATATATTAGAGTTATATATCTGAGCAAATAATACAAGATGAAAACAAATGAAAACAGAGTTGGTAAAGTGATTTTACCAGAAAGCAGGAGAAGAAAAAAAACGAATATAATTATGTGAAAAGGAAAATTACATAAGGTAGGTGATTGTAACACAGAACAATTAAGTGGAATCGGGTAGAGTGGCAGCTTATGGTAAGACCTACTTTATGGTGTGTATGAATGATCGGCATAAAGTGAAATACACAAAAAAATACACAAACAATATTAATTTGGAATTTTTTGTCACAACTTTGTTTCGTAGAGTATTATCTTTCTTTTATAATGATTGTTTTGAATTTTTTATTATATAGAATGAATGGATGCGGTGTGGAATGTTTTGTTGAATTTGATGTTTGATGATCTACTATGTATCTATGTTCAACTAAGTAACTTTCTTCTACCAGGCAACGTCTTATTAAACGATAATATCTACATTGTATTACAGAAAGGACATTCTTTGTATTTGAGTTTGATCTAAAAAGCAATTCAAACTACGTAAATTTTAAAAATAAATATTAATTAAAGAAAAATGTAAAAATGTGGCTGGTGTAAAATAAAACGCATTTTTTGAAAAAAAAACTTGCAAATGTATACCAAAATAATATTGATATTAATAAATATAACTGTTTCTTAAAAAGACTTTATGTGAAAAATTGTTAAAAATATCGGAAATTTTCTTGAAATTTGGACAAAAACTAAAATGTAAAAAAATATTTAAAAAAAAAAATGATTTAAAAAAATATATTTAAAAAAAATATTAGAAAAAAAATTTAAAAAAAAAGTATATACTTGTAAGCAAGTCGAACATGCTGCGGGTGGCCATGCAATTAAAAAGGTACTAAATATTTAGCACATGCAAAGTTTTTTCTATTTAATTTTTTAATTTTGTAGGCAAAGCAAGTCCAACAATTCGTTAACTCCATATTTAATACAACTAATTAACAGAAGCGTAAATATTTTTGTTTTGTTTGTTGAAAAAATAGCTTTAAATTATTTACAAAATACGCAATGGTATTCGGTAAAAGAAAGAGAGAGAGAGAGAGAAAGAGAGACTCACTGCGTGCGTGTGCGCTAGTTTCGGGTCAAGTCCAATATACATATTTACTTAAAGAATTTGTTTTATTTTACAATGTTTTTTTTTGTTGTAATATTTTTAAAACTTTGCTCACTTTTTCAGTTAATGGCAATGAAAAATTATACATTTCGTAATATTTTTTAATTTAATTTTTTGTTTTTTTTTGTTTTGATGTTTTTTAATAATTTATAAGCCAATATATACATATATATTTTTTTCAAGAAAAAAATTAAAACATAAACCCTTGTTTGCCTAACATGTCAACCTTTACTTGTATTGTTTTATGTGTTGCGAATGGAGCTCGGCAAGTTAAAGGCGAGATGCATTATAAATATGTCGATATTTTATATATGTAAAATCATTCATATATATGTGCATATGTATTTATGTACCAAAATAGTGAGTAGAAGTGTGTGTGTCAGAAACGCCAGAAGCGTGCTTTTAGAATGCTGCGTAAAATTTTGCAAATCAAATATAATTTTTGAAAGACAATTTCGAATAAAAATTAAAACAGCTGTGAACAAAATTGTTTAAAAAAAATATTGAAAATTTAAGAGAAAATTATATCTAAAAATATTATAGAACTTTGAAAAAAAATTTTAATTAATAAAATCGAAATTTAAACATCAAATTTTATTTTAAATTATAAAATCTAAATTTAATGTTAAATTATGAAAATTAAAATATTTAAAATTTTTAATTAAATTTAAACTTAAATTTAAAATGTTATTATAACTAAAATTTATAATTTCAAATATGATTTAATAATTTAAGTATAAATTCTGTAATTTAAATAAAATAAAAATTTAAAATATAAAAAAGAAATTTAATATTTAAATACGAAAAGAAAAATTAATTTAAAAAAAGAATTAGTTATTATGTAAATTAAAATTTATAAATTTAAATTAATATAAAATTTAAATTTTATATTAAAATAATAAATTTAAATTAATATAAAATTTAAATTTTATATTAAAATAAATAAAATTTAAATTTTATAATAATTTAGATTTATAAATTTTAATTTACATAATAACTAATTCTTTTTTTAAATTAAATTATTTGAAAAACGTTATATCTGTTACATTGCAACAGTTTCGGTTGATAGTTCTTTCAAAAAAGCATTTGAGTTATTTCTTTTGAAAAATATGTATACATTTCGTTTAAAAAAATGCAGTTATGTAGGTATATACATATGTAAATATATATTTTTAATAAAAGTCAGCTAGTTGTTTATCAAACCATACCGCTAAGTATAAAAATTTTCAAAGTCTCATACAAAAACTTTACAAAAATTTCCAAATAATTAAAATAGTCAAAAATATGTAATTGAAAGTAGTTAAAAATTGCGATTTAATTAAGTCAAGAAAAGTTTGTAAGTTTGGCTAAAGTCGCAATGGTCATTATTGAGTTGGCGCAGCATAGTGGAGTTATTTTGTTTAATCTTTTTTTTTCGAAAATAATTTGCAGCCTTATGAATATGTATATTATGTATATAAACTACGAGAAAATACAAGCAAAAAGTATTTTAGTTGGCGTTTTTGCTGGCTTTGCTTCGTGTTATATTAAATGCTTTTTGGAGTTTTGGTAAAGTTAAAAAAATTATTCAAATCGTTTAAATATAGAAAATAAAACTATTTTAAAATATTTTTAAAAAATGTAAAAAATATATTTCGTAAAACTAAGACAAAATGCAATTAAGAAATAATTGTTGTTTGTGTGCAGAGTTTTCGTTTCCTATTGCTATTTATTTCTATTAGTTTCGAGTCATTGCGAACTATTTAGTAACTAGAACTTCACTCCTATATCACTCAATTTTTAATTTACAATTGTTTTATTCATACTCAGTGATAAAACAATTATAGAGAGAGAAAGAATGGAAGAAATATGACGCTATGACACTAGGTAGTCACTTCACTGTATATGCATTAATGAGGCTCTTTTTTTCAAGCGCTGGTGGCGAGTTCGAACTTTGTCGATACCTTTCGAGCTCTTCTCACCTAACCCTTAAGGTGTTAAGAGTATAGAAGTTTCACTCCTATTAACCATAAATATACGTAAGAATTAAATTTAATTAAGATTCTGTAGTATAATTTTTGTAAGCTTGGAATACCTTTACTCATATAGATCCATCAAAAATTGCGTCATACCCCGTTGCATCAACGTAATTAACTGACATTAAAGTATACTGAATGCATAACGGGTTTTTTTATAGACGTGTGGCAATACTTTTTATGCTGTTGGTCTTTTTGACAGCTGTTGACTTAAACTCAGTTTGGTTTGCCATTTTATAATAAAAAGACCGTTCGCAAATTGTGTAAAATTTAATATCAAAATAATAGTTGTGGCCTTAGAAGATCGTGTGATTTAACGCTGTTTTTGTGGGGTTATATTAAGTCGCTTGTCTACACAGATAAGCCGGAGACGGTTGAAGCCTCGAGAAAACATATTCGGCCCGTTATTACTGACATACGGGCGCAATTGCGACAAAAAAGTGGTCGAAAATTGGACCTCTTGGCTGAATTCGAGCCACCCGCGGCGGTCACTTGTCTGAAATCATTTTTAAAACATAATGGCAATCCCGTTTTTTTAATTGAAGCTAATTTCTTGGCCATAACACTAAATTATATACGTTTTATTTCCTTTTAAAAACCACATATCTAAAAAACACCATTTATTTAAATGCTTTATATATGCCCACGGATGCACAAACGCGACGTAGATAATTGTCAATTTTGTTGGTTTTCGCCGCATGTCAGTTATGCGTCACACTCAATCTGAATAGCCACCGGCTACATTAGAACAAGTTTGGAATCACTTAAAAGATAATTCCTGGACTAAATATAACTTGTCAATATTAAAAGTTTAGATAATAGACCATAAGGCCTTGATATTGTGACTATGTTGATTTTGAAATTCATGTTTAGTAAAATTCTTCCCAAATATTTATTAAGTATTAGTTATAAAGTGTATTCTATTGTCAAAAGTGTAGAGCTTTTGGGCAGAAAGATTCTTATAATTTATCGTAGAAACTATTCGAAATATTTACGCAATAACAAGAAAGGCGATCCTTTTAGTAGCTATGAGGAATTAGTATCTTGTATTCTCTTTAACCACTGAAAAAAGAGTCCAGAAAGTGATGTGAAATATTTCTGGAATCGCGATCTCTAAGGACCTTATATATAAGTAACTATATAGCATTGTCACTTCACTGAACTGTCGCAAGAACCCACTCTACAAAGATTCCTTTACTAATCTAAAGTTGGACCGAATAAATTTTCTTATTTGATACTATGCTATTTTAAGGTTAGGTTTTTGGCGCTAGGCTATATTGAGTTATGCAAAAAGTGTTTTAATACCGATCTATAATATATGAAACAAAAATTATCTCTATATGGATAGTTTTTTAATGCTATTGGTTGTATGTAAGAATGTATGTTTGTATGTTAGTAGTATTTAAAGGGTGCTCATCATTACTCATTCAAATTATTATGATGTAATTAAGCAAGTAGTAAGTAATAGTTATAAGTAGTATTTGTTAATTAAAGTCACTTTCAGTTTTTAAATTTTGACTGCTTTGTACTTATTATTCTTTGTTGTTACTTCGTTATGGACTCACCGATGGTCGCAAGCGCACACAGTGCTTTCCGAAAGCGGAAAACGGTCCCCACTTCTCTACAGGTGAATTACTCACATGTGACGCTTCCGTATTCGATGTGTCCTGAGTACGATAAATGCCGATCGGTATTTCGCAAGTTGTCGAGCAAAGTTTCTGATACAAACGACCGTAGGTACGGATCCACATGTCGTCTTTTGTAATGCGCATCTGTGTAGAAGAAAATTAATTTTTTTTATAATTTATATTTTGATCAATTTTAATTGTGAAATACGGGTCAAGTGTCAAAAATTTGAGAATATTACAGACCTAAATTAGATTAGGAATTGAAGCTGATTCGCGCGATAGCGATCACAAGGGATCCAACTTAGATATTTCTAGAGCAGTACTTCGTAATACCAGAAGACCTCATAAAGATAGATCTTTCTATATCAACAAAGCTCTTTCAGCCTCAACATAGTTAACTAATTTAGATTCCCACTCGCACGGATTACTGAAATTATGACTTCCAAGAACATTCGACTTAAGTCTTTCAAAAGAGGAACAGTGTGCGCACAGACTTGACTTGTGAAGTAATACCAGTGGTTCCGTGGGAGAGATATTGAGACGGAAATAGGTTAGGTTAAGCGGATTAAAGTTCAGCACTTCGGTTTTCGGTGCTTCCTCCTACTATTTGTAAAAAAAAAAACGGCTTGACTTGTTACCATAAGGTTCATGGTTGGGCATGAACATTTTGTGACCGGCCAATTAGTCTACAGTTATTTCATAACACATTATCTACTTACCGATGTCAGAAAGCCACTGCCCGGCGCCTGATCGATGCCCAACAGCAAGCGCACAAATGTAATCACATAGTCCTTGACGAATGCCTGATAGAGTAGCGTGTCCAGCATCGAGGCGCTGAAAACGGCGCCGGCAGCGAATGGCAGACGAAACATGTAGGAAATATGAGAGCCGCGCTCCTTTTCGCGCTAGAAGATTTTCGAAGGAAAAATTATTTATATATGAATAATATATTTTTTATCACTTATTATTTGATGTTGATAATAATATTTTGTCAACCCTCAAAATATTTACATTTCATATTCGTACCTTCTCCATTTTACTTAGGTGCAGCGCATATTTGTCATGCGCACGGAACTGCATGAAACGCATGTTGGAACTCTGAGAGAGTTCAGTTATGCTCTTAATGCTGGGAAAGAATCTAACAAACGGAAGCAGAAGAGAATATTCTTTGTTTAGGCGTATATGTGTGTATTTTAGAGTTCTACTCACTTGAACATTGTTTGCACGGCGACGATGGTGTTGCAATCGGCCAGCGAATCCTCCTCCGCCGAGTTGGACAGTTCCTTGTTCACCACCACCACACTCTCGGCAAGGGTAATGCCGGCACGCAGCAGGTCATCCAAGCAGTCGATGGAACCGAGCATCCAATAAACCTATATGTGGAAAAAAGTGAGGAAATTAATTTTTAAGCATGAATGAAAGTCAATTTCGGCTGCACCGAAGGTGGTTTCTTTTAGCTACGATATATATAACCAAATCTGAAAAGGATCTGGAAAATGGTTTTCATCCTTTATCTTGTTCGAGCCCCGTTGTTTAATATAAGCAACCTTCAAGTCGAACTTGCCACATTTTCTGAAGATATCTTGTCAAATAAAAGAGCTTTCTACACAAGGACTTTATTTTGATTATTCAGTTTGTATGGCGACTAAACCTTATAGGGGTCCGATATTTTTTCGACACTTGAGCAGCTTTTTAGAGAGGAAAGTACGTGTACAAAACTTCAGACCGATATCTTAAACACTGAGCGACTTGTTTGCATATATGCAAGCAGACATACAGACAGACGGACTGACGGACATTGTTAATCGACACACCTCGTCACGTTTTCTACTGGGTGTTACAAACTTCGTGGCAAATTTAATATACTTTGTTCCAGATATAAAAAACGTATTAAGAGTTGCTTAAAATATATCTAGGGCTGTTTTATCTTAAAAGTCATTCTTAAAACTTGAATTTGACGTAGTTCGCTGAGTGAGAAATCCCGAATGCACCCCTTAGATCAATGGGAGGCTCTCGACTAAAGTGAAGCCAATACTGCTCTATGGTGTATTTACCTGGTGGAGGGCGTTCGGTAAAACAACTAAAACGTGTTCGATGAGCGGCTCACATTGGCGTAAGTGGTGCACTACGTACAAGACCAATGATGGCATTTAATGCCATTCGACATATTGCAGGAAATCCAGGAAATTGGAGACATTGAAAACCTCAGGGAGCGACATTTCGAAATCCTCTCTCATTTCGCCTGCATCCCTGATAACTTGGACCAGTGCGCTGCGGAACCTACTCCTAGCGGCATCTTTTCCGAGCACATACGTAGTTGAGATATGTAGGTGAAGCGGAGTTGCAGGAGAAGAGGCGCAATGAGATTTGGATAGTTCGAAGCTCAAGGGAAAGATAGGGAGCTCTCAATCAACTCTTGTTTCAGACCGCCAGATCACTGTAGAGTCTTTTAAGCTGAGATGGCAGCCATCAAGGTAACAGAAGTGCGGTTTCTTTTAGGGAGGTATGCATCCATTCCGATAGCAGAGGTACAACCCTGCATTACTTCACTGGCTGCATTATCAAGCTATTTCAATATTAAACTTGTCTGGGTGTTTGGCCACAGCTGAATCGTCGGAAATCGTAAAGCCTGTGAGCTTGCAAGTAAAGATATCCTTGTACAAATACCGTCAGGATAGGAACGAGCAGCGGTTCTCCTGTCTTCGTACATTCTGGCTGGCAAGATTGGTTGCGAAAGCAGAGTGGAACGTAAAAGGTCCATTGTGTGCTGTCCAAGTGGGATTATTCGTGACCACACGAGAAATCAGCCTATTTACCTAATCTAACCTAATAATCAATATACATTTCGAATATTTAAAAGGACCTCAAGATAGAAGGATATATATGCAAGGTAGGGTGTTACAATACAGGGCACACGCAAAATTAATGTTCCAATGTGTAAACTTTTTTTAATGCAGCTGAATAAATCATGAGCAGGAGTTATATGTTGAAGAATAAAGGCCCCCTCTTTGTGTGTTTGGCAATGAAAGTGAAAAAAACAATGATATTACCGCTATAAACTACAACAATGAATACATCAACAATCCGAAAATACTATCGTTTTGTCGAGCTCTAAAATTGCTATTAAACGGAAGTCAATTGGCTTTTCGTTAAAAAATAATTGCATGTTTACTTATGAGTTTTTAAATTCCCGAAGTCTTCTCACTGCCTTCGCTACCATTGAGTAGCAGGCTCACCCATAAATAACTTGAGCTCGCTACTTCACGCTCTTAGGTACTACAGCTTAATCATTAGACGATTTAAAAGTTATTAAGAGAGCGCAAGCGAAAAATGGAGTATACTATACTATAACCTAACACAATTTTAAACAAATTTATAATCAACCTTACAATACAAAAAAAAAGTGTTCAGGAAACCCGTGCATTACTTTAATTCTTATCTTCTTTTGAACTCATCAATAAAGTTTTCCACACGACTCCCAACTCAGCACTCAATATTTTTAATAATCTGAATTCATAGCGGCTGTGAAAACTGACACTCACCAGCGGAAAGTAGGAGAGCGCATCGAGAAAGGCCACATCCGGTCGACGCTCCAACAACAATATAATCGGATTTAATGACGTTTTCGAACGAAAGTGCGCACGTAACGGTATGATAAAGTTGTAAATGCCATTCGATGCATAATCCGCTGCCAGAATAATCGTCTTGTTTTGCCATTGATACTCCTTGGCATTGCGATAGCTGCAGTGCTCGCAGACCTACAAATACACATGCATATACATATGTATACATATATTCATTCATTTACCGCTATGTGTGCTTATTGATTTTCATATCTCACCTGTGCCAGCTGCAGACAGCACAATGGTTTTTTCTCCTTGAGCAAGTAACAAAGCGTCGGACTAACACCGATGAATGGCGAGACGGGCGGGAAACCCTTGACGATGCTGCAATAGATAGGAAAAAGGCGACACATATTGGATACTGCATGAGTTGTGCTTTAGTATTTTCTACTTTTTTTTCAAGTAATTAACGGCAAACTGCAACTTGTCTTAATTTATTTTATATTTTATTGATTTTCGAGTAACTGAAGCGTTAATAAAAAGTGCATATATAAAAGGAGCGGAAAGGAGTGTGCTGTGGATTGGTTTGGTTTCAAATTAAGTATAATTTTAAATTTTCTTAAGCAAATTCATACACAATTAGCCACATCGAACGTTAAAATAACACATATTATATTAAAAATACATTATAAAGCAAATAGTTGTTATTGATTAACGGTAACATTTCACAATCACTACACTAAAGCGTTGTACAACTGAATTGATTTGTGTATGTAGATTTATGCACATACTTATTTCTAGATTGCACTTAATTATGAGCTTTTTAATTATGCATTATTTTGGTGAATAAATGTGATAAAAAAAGGAAAAATCTCTCAGTCTCCTCTCACCACAAATTCTCGATTGAATGTGGCATTTTGTAGTCAATCTCAATTTCTTACTAATTCTATGAGGCTCAATCTCCTCATTGTAGTTGGTAGTTCCTTTCAGACTGCTTTCGCTATCGATTTAAAATATCTTTATGCTGTCCTTGCATAAAGCATATTCATAATGCTCTTAATTGCATGCAATTGAGTTTTTAATTGAGTCTTCGATTTTTCTATACACATGAACTTACATCTTGTTTCATTAAAAAATAACAGCTGACATTATTTTTACTTACTTTTTCGATACCATTTGTTGATTGTACTCGATTGTATTTTGTTTTATTTTTTTTTAACAAATATAACTTACAAGCTAATTAAAAATAATTAATATAATTGAATTGTGAAATAAATTGTATTGTAGTTAAATTCAATATAAATTGCATATCTAATATATGAAAATTGATATGAAATTGAATTCAATTATTGCTCAATTGAGTAAATTTTGTTACTCAAAATTGAAAATATTATGTTGCTCAATTATTGGTAAGTTTGAATATTCTGATAAAGAATGGCTGAAGTTTTGGCTAGTCTGTAAAAGGCGATTATGATATTAGAATTGATAAAATGAAACGAAAGTGAGTCAGTGGAGATACTTTCTATGTCGATATATTATTTGACTCTTGGGCAAACTAAGTCAACTATGAAATAATGATGAAAAAGTAAAAATCATTTTACGCCAAAAACCAAAACATTTCATCGGCGGAAGAGTCCATAAATCTTAGCGGACGTATTTTTAATGTTCTGTAATCTGTTCTGCGGATTCGTTCAAAGCTAGTCTGAACATTAATGGAATCGTCTACAGAGCCACCTATAGAATTTTTTAGAGTCAGTTGAAGGTAATACAATTTGAATAGAAAATGTTAACCGGAAATGTACCATAGAAAGTGTGGCTTTACAACCAAATACGATTTAGTTCAACAATCTTCAGTCTGAAAGAAGACGGTAGGTTCATTTTTCGACTAATAAGCTCATCGGGTTTTTCTGTGATCAAAAAATTGGTAACTTTTGTCTATCAGAGCATTAGTTATTTGGAATCTCTTTCAGAAATCAGGTAAGCTTATCTCAACTATAGGAAGGTCCACTTCTATGCGTACAGAGTCTCTGTCTATGAGGAATAGGACGAAATTAGACAGATAAAGCAGCTGATAATGGCTTTTAGAAAGCATAAAGATTAACCAAAATGTTTAATCTAGCATGACGTTATGTTATAATTTTTGTTTTTTTGAGTGGAGTTATTCTTCATTACATTAATATGAAGAAAATCCTAGCCGAGAGTCAGCGTTTTTTTGTTTATGGTGAACATGATCTACTTAAGCGAACGTGCCAAAAATAACTTGCACTATTTAGTGCTGATTTTGGCTTAAAAGATAAAAGACGTCCTGTGCGGCAAAAAAGTTTGAAGATGACAAACTGGAAGCATTACTCGTTGAAGATTGTTTCCTAGCCCAAGCAAATTTCGCAGAATCTTTGGAAGTCATTCAAGCAGTCATTTTAAAAGGTTTAAAAGTAGCCGAGTACATTCAAAAGCAAGGAAATTGAGTACCATTTGAAATAAAGTCAAGAGAAGTTAAAAGACGATTTTGCATATGAGAAATGCTGCTTGAACGCTACAAAAAGGCGACGTTTTTGCATCAGATTGTAACTGGTGATGAAAATGGGATTCATTACGACTACCATAAATGCCAAAAATCATATGTGAAACTTGATCAACCAACCAATTCAGTGACAAAGCTATGTGTTTGGTGCGATCAAAATGGCGTGCTGTATTATGTGCTACTAAAATCGAGTGAAACCATTTATGGTAAACGCAACCGACAAAAAATCACTAAATTGAAGCGAGCAATTGCCGAAAAACGTCCGGCATTCGCGACTACCATAGGCACAAGGCAATAATTTTCCATCATGGCAACGAACGGTCGCATGTTACAAGACCGAATTAAAACAATTTGAAAAACAGCGGCTGGGAAGTTTTGCTTCACCTGTATTTTAGCCTAGACCTTGCCATTTCTAACTGCTATTTGTGTCAGTATTCACTGGAATACGGTTCTTATCAAAATAGGGTATCAAAAGTTAGCTTAATTCACGCTTGGCTGTGAATCGGACGCCGTTTTTATGGAATAATATCCGCAAATTGCCAGGAAGATGTAAAGTGTTATAGCTTTAGATAGGAAATAGTTTTAGTAATACTATTGTAAATGGGTTTCTTAAATAAACGTTAACATTTTGGAGAAAAAAAATTGCGTCAATATATTCTTATATTATTTTTAACCAAATATGAGTACTTAATTTCTGAGTACAATATATGTATGTGTATATATAATTAAACCTAATAATTTAAGAACCATAACGGTATTGTAATAAAGATATACATATAACATATTATTAAAACTTATTAAGCACTCATGGAAATATTGTGTGAATTTCGCAAATTAACAATAATTTTATGAATATTTAATTGAGCTCTGAGGTAATGGTAATGACATTTAAAATTACTTCCACAGAAAACTTAATTACATTCAGCATAGTAAGTTACGTGCCAGCAAATTAATTTACATACAAACATATGCATATATGTATGCGTGTATGATTGGTATGAGGCACACAGACATGAACATAAACAATTAGCATATTCGATAATTAACACCAAAATCGACTGGATCATAAAGTAATGCGAATTCAACGAACAGTTATGCTTATTAACGTTAAACCAAGTAACTCGTGTCCATGTAAACAGAGTACGAGTATATGCGTGTGTGAGTCTGTTAGAGTAACCGTGTGAGTGTTGAGTAGCCGCAAAGGGCATCAATTCCAATAATTAATAGCACATCCACTGTTATGTTAGGTATACGAGTACGATTATGTAGTTAGAAGTAAAACCCGAAACGGAAACGGCAAAAAACGCAAACTGCAGCAGGATACGCGGCAAACAAACGATGCTTACGAGCAGATGATTTGCTGATTGACTGATGTAGATGTATCATGCCGCATGCCACATTTACTTACCGGAAATAATCCATAGCCCAGATAGGACAAGCGGCCTTGCCACCACCGCCACCACAACCCGAAGTCGAGCTGCTCGAGGTGGCTGCAGTGCGTTGAGTGCCCGTTGTCGAGAAGGTTGTTGTAGTTGCCGTCGTGGCCGGTATCCAAGTGTTGGTGGAGCAAAGTGAACAATATGTGTCGCCAGCATCGGCGGCAGCATCGACGACTTGAGCGAGTGCACGATTGCGACGCACAAAATTGCAAGGCAACACGCGTCGACAATCGCTATCGCAGCTGAAACTTTTCGCTAACATGCGATAGCGTGATTCGCTCTGCAAGTGCGGCTGACTAGTGCAACAACACTGATTATTCGAATCCTCTGACGAGCTCATGATCAGCGAATAGGTGCGCGATTGCGGGAAATGACCGCTCAGCGCACTTAAGTGTGTGGAAGTGGTTGTACGGAGGGTGAAGGGTTAGTTAGCGAATTCGTAATAGAGTGAAAGAAATATAGAAAGGTGTTTGAGAGTAGGCCTCAGCTTACAGCTTTTATATTAAAAAAAAAATGGTGTTTTGAAATTTTAAATTAATTTTTCTTAAAATTTAATTGATACGTATTTGGAAAGTGAATAAAAAATTGTAAAACTGGCACAGCATCTCTGTGGCAGGATATTATTATTACTACATTGTAGTATATATATTTTAATTAATGTGTTTTTTTTAATCTAGTATAAATTAAAAATTTTTACTTTATTGTTTTTAATACATTTTTTATAATTTTTTTTTATTATGATGATTATTTGAAATTATTTTTTTTTTTAATTTTATATATCCTTATTTGTTAACAAAGCACTAAAACTAAATCGACCACAATTGTTGAAAACAGGTCTTTCTAGCACTCTTTGGCAGCCTGTTCAAATGTTTTAAATCAGTTGATAATTATGCCCATTCCCCATATAACGGTTAAATTGAAAACTACTAAAAGCGCGATAACTCATAAAAAAATATGTCAAAAATATTAACTTTTACACCAAAAATGATACCGAGCTTTGTTGGAATCGGTGTACAAATTAGACAATGGGCAAGATGCCACGGCACCACTCCCAATTCGGAGAAATCATATATTCAGGAACTACTTGATTCGATTTCAACCAAATTTACCTCTTAAATTCTTTTGTTATATTGTAAAAGCGAACACCACGCCTACTTCCCATATATCGTAACTTTAAATTCCATCCGATCCTTTCATTTTATAGTATATAAATCGAGAGCCAATGAATATAACAGGCTAAAACTTTATACACTTTTGAAATACCATTCATACTTTTCAAGCCCCCAGATACCGAATATTTGTACCATTGTGCTTTGAGCTTATTTTTTACCAAAAATATAGGCAAAACGCTGAGAAATGTTATTGAAATTCAGTTAGAATCCATTCCTGATAATAGTGTGTCAAAAATGAGTAAGATCGCGTCAAAACTTCCCCTAGCCCGCGTATACCTCATACAAAGTTTTTCGAACTTCATATATATACTGCAAAAGTTTTTTAAATATGAATTTTATATTTTCTTATTTTTACTAACCTTCTTCAACTTTTTCATCAGTCATCAGTTTTTTCCAACACACTTTACATCATACTCTTTTCAAAATATTTTACACAAACACCGACTTTAGTGGGGTTCACAATCTTAGCTAAGACACAAGTACACTTATATATTGCTGTATATTACAGTGGGTATTAGACAACAATTAGGGAGTTAAACATATACACACTATAACAAATGTAAATATCAAAAACACTTTTTTTCGAAGACACTAAATCACTAGGTAAATATATTTATAAGTAAGTGAGTGTGTCGAGTGTGTCACAAATAAAAAAAATGCTAGAACCAACGTATTGCCAGGATTAAGTTGAAGGTATTTACGATATAGAGAAGTAGTTCAACTATTTTTTTAAATAAATATATATATATATATATATATATATAGGAGAGACAAATTGATTACATGGATATCAGTGAGTTTATGGATTTGGGTGCAAACGGGAATTTACATACATATACCATGGACGAAAATATACATACTTATTGCACGTAGTGTATATATATATAAATTGTAAATAGACTTACGCTATTTTCTCAGACGGCGAACGCCAAGGTACATCATCGTCAATTTCATCATCGCTCTCATCACCTTCTTCGCCTTCATCATTACCTGATATGCTGAACGATGATGAGGTGAACATATCCGGTACGGGTAGGATGGATGGGCGGCGACTGCCTGAAAAGTGACGGAAATGTTGAGAATTTTAAGGGTTAGTTTGTTTTTCAAAATTGTGTCATTTAAATGTCAATAAATGTATACAGAGGTATACGCATATTTAAACAAATATATAAATAAAAAATTTCTTTCTATTTCTATGTTGGTTTTAGTTTTTCAGTTTCCATAAAGTCTGTAACTTGCCTCAAAATAAAAATGACATAGTCGAAAGTAGGCATTACTTTCCGGAAAAAATATTGTTTCATCATAAAATTTTGAAGAAAAAAATAATAATAAAATGTGTAAAAAAATAAATCCTTATTTAAATTAAAGGGACTTTAAACATATCATATTTAAGAAGGAGTAGTCTCAAAAATTC
Organism: Bactrocera oleae; assembly: GCF_042242935.1. Lineage (NCBI taxonomy): Eukaryota > Metazoa > Arthropoda > Insecta > Diptera > Tephritidae > Bactrocera > Bactrocera oleae. The sequence goes on along the minus strand of NC_091538.1, from coordinate 53,069,315 downwards.
GGAAGGTAATATCTCTCAAAGTTTAAGATGCCTCTCTTTAAACACAATTTCAAATTATATTTTATTCTTCTACATAATTTCGTTGGTATAGCAATATTTTTATACCCTGAACAGGGCATATTAAGTTTGCCATGAAATTTGTAACACCTAAGAGAAAAAGTCAGAGACCCATGACCGTCTGTCCGTCTAAAAGGTATTGTAGCTTCGGTGCAACCGAAGCGGTCTTCAACTACACGTCGTAGTGTTAAAAAAATAGTTAGAAACGCGGGTAACCTGAAAGTGGGTTGGAAACAGCAAAGGTATAAATACACCTTTATAAATATAGCTCAGAGCTAAGAAAAAATTTGAAGTGCAATGCGTTGTTGAATTGTGTATATTTTGTGGATTGATTCATGTTATTGACGTCCATGGTGAGTCGAAATATTGGTATTTTTTCAGGAATGCTACAATACTTAGTCTTGCCATAAGTTCGGTTACAAAGTCAATTTCCTATAAAACTATGATTTTTCCGATTAATAATGATTTTTTTTAGTTAGTTAAAAAATTTATAAGAAAATAAATATCTGCTTTAAAATAATCAAATCTTATTATTATTTTTTAAGGATTCAGTTTACGAAAAAATTGTAAGAGATCGTTTTGTAAAGTATTAAATTTTCTACAATATCGATGAAACCAGATTTTTTTCAAGTAGTTGGAAGCGAGATATAATTTTTTCAGATAATAAGAAAAGAATAGAAAGCCGTAAGGCGGAGGACCTTACCGCTAAAATTAAGAGTCTTAGTAAACTTTAACTTAAACGAAACTGTGCGTGCTGTTATTGATCAATGGCCGAAACGTTTGAGGGCCTGTGTAAAACCAAAAAATGACCATGTCGAATAAAATTCTGTTGCTCATTTAATACATGCATTATTTAAACAAAATTGACTTCATTAAAAAATGTGTTATAGTTTTATTTGAATAACGGCCTAAACTTATAACAGAACTTGTGGCAGGACCTAGTAGTTGTAGTGCTGATCTATCTTATATTAAGTGAGTAAAGTTAAATTTTCCTGGCAAAAACACATGACACGGCAAACATAAACGCCATCCAGCAGATAGTTGAAAGAATAAATGTTTCGCTATAAAATAATTTTAACACCACACGGTCATATAATCCGCGGCACTTCATCAATGCGTGTCATAAAACAAATGGTTGGAAAGAATTCATTTCACTTTTTTCATCACAAACTCTTTTGAAATAGATCAAAATAAAAGTTAATGAATATAGTATATTGTACAATTTTATTGCCTTCTTTTTATATGTTTAGTATTTATTTAACTATCACAAAAGTGCTTCACAATATATTCACATAAACCACACTACACCCTCACACCGCACTCACCTCTACGCTGATTGAGCACATCGGGGCTGAGTAGATTTGGATTCCCCGCTTGCGGCACATCCAAGTGATTGCTAGTCATTAATGTGGCGGTTGCAACACTCAGGCCACCACCGCCACCGCTACTGCTGCCACCGCTGTAGCCCAAGCCGTTGCCGCCGCTGCCACCGACGCCCAACATTGGCGGTATCGTTGTGGTGACTGTGGTTGTTGTCGTGGCCGAGGGTATTTGCGTTGCATTCATCGATGTCACCGTTGTATCCTTGAGATTCTGCTTCGAATCTGAGATTATCACAGACGTTAGATTATCAGTTGCTATTTACGGAATGCACACAGAGAGAACAAAGAGAGAATTATTTGCTTAATTTTGATTTTTATTTTTTTGAGTATTAAAATCGTATATAAGTTTAGCAGCAGCTTAGCTTTCATATTTGTTGACGAGCACGCGGGCGGTAGCAGAGCAAAAGGTGGCGTGTTCAAACACAAGTGGATACACACATATATACAGTTATGTTTATTTACAGCGAAATGCACATTTAGAGTATAAAACTGTTATTTAATAGGTCAAAATTGTATAAAACGTTTGTATAAAATGAGTATATACATGTGGAGCCCCTAAAAGGATGCATCTTGATATATATACACAATTTTAAGTAAAGCATAGAAGTTGTAATAATAAATTTATATTGCATGAGAATATACATATTAGAGTGCAGGGCGGGAAGGTTTAAGGCAGTTGTGTAAATTTGGCATATATTATAATAATTTATAATAATTTTGATAATATAAGGGTTGTTAGAAAATATCAGGCGAAATTAAAGACACGAAAACTTGCATTTGAAATTAAAAATTAAACTGCAGAATACATTAAAATAAATAAAATTTACGTTTAAACTTATATATACATAACATGATACGCCACATACTCCTTGCAGCAAGTAAATTTTTATTCACTTGCTTTATACAAGAATTTCGCTGTCAGCGCAGTGTTCCTCGAAGCGCAACGAATATGTTATTTGTTTTGTTGTTGCATTTGCTAAATTGCATTTTAAATTTAAGTTAATAATTTTTTTCTTATCGTTGCGGCTATCGAAGGTGTGTTTTGTTAGATAAGTTAATTAGTTACTCATACGCCCCAGCGGACCAATACAACTGGCATGACAACAGTTTTTAATTAAAAAACATCAGTACAACAAATAAACGATAGAAAAGTAAAGTAATAACTATTGATTACATTTACAGCTAATTTATTCGAAAATAATGTCTGTGAGGTTTTCTGCTTAGTTAATTGTAAGACAATTTAACATTATGGAGAATAGTGTGTTTGCCGCTGTGTATGCTAGCGGCTAGTTCGTCGTGCTTTTACCCATTAAAAAATTATTTTTGGAACCATGATTTCACTAACTCACGTATTGCAGAACCAATTTAACATAACGAGTTTTTGAGCTTTTTGACTTCATTATAATTTCAAATGCAACCGTGCTTCTTTCAACTACCTTCTGTATGGACAAACTACTAGGAAATTTTTTGCAAGATAAATTACTTGAGATCTCACTAATTTCAGAAACGACCAGATATATTCTTGCTTTTTGATTCAATCAAGAGCTGCCTGAAAAGGTTAAAATATGTCAATTAGTGATAACAATTTGTTAAATTGCGTCAACTAGTTTGGTTTTCATTCATACATAAATATAGCTAATGGAAGTGGCAACCGGAATCTTTTGCTCAGAGCTGGTTTTCAAGCGACTCTTCAAGCTTCCCGAATTCTGCAGTATCTTCCAGGCGGAAGTTTTTGTGGTCAAAAAAGCCAGTACAGCAAATACGTAAGTCACTAAAAAAGATGTACTGCCTTAAAGATATGCAGGATCGCCAAGATACACAAAAGAAAAACACAAACAATTGGATATTGACTCTTTGAAACAAAATCGCGACTACTAGGCTAGTCTTCTTTTTCAAGAGGGTCCCGACAGGCGACGGTTATTTCAGGAACTCATGCTATCGAAAAAGAAATAAAGAACGGAATTTTAATCTACATAAGTGCTAGTAAAGTAAGTATGTTTTCAGCTTTAGATAACATTATCGAAAAATTGCAGACTTTAACAAAACAAACATTGCACAGTAACAAAAAATCATACGTTAACGTATTTACAAAATTATATTTTGGAGTTGGAATTTTAATCAGATATGTGCTACAGCTTCCGATTATTAGTAGCCGAAATACAATAGAAATTTTCAGTTGCGAGAAAAATGCTTTTAAATTTCTACGCAATGAAGCTGTGCAAGTGTTTCGACACCACAGCGAATTAGACAAGAAAATTTTTTTTCAATGTATTGTTTAATATTTTTAATAACTATATTATGTTTTTGGGACCTTACAGTGTACTTTAAATGAAAAAAACTGTTCCATTTTTTTAAATTCCTAGACTGGCATTACCTCTAAATTAAATAAAAAACAGAAGGATAAAAATTTAAAAATACGATAAGTCGCCAAATTTCAAAATACTTTAAGAGTAGAAAAAAAAAATAGAAAAAATAGAGTATTACGATTACGCAGGATTTAAGATATAATTTCTTTCAACTTTCAAAGAAATTTCTGATCGTAGTAGTAGATGCATTCAATTGTCAAAGTCCATACTAGGCGAAGCTTAAATAAGTTCTTCGTAAAGATGCAGGCATCACTAGCATATAAGTAGAGCTACTTTTTTCAATAGCCTTTCTTTGACATATCACACGTGAGTTTTTGTTTAGTATTGTTTGGCATTCCATCATGGCAAGACCTACGACTGAACAATGTGTGCAAATTGTTCCACACTATGAGAAATTTCACGTTGTGTAAATAATGTGTTTCGCGCGCTTGGCTCAACTTATGGTCAACATAGTCGGCCTACTGAGCGTACTGTACGCAACACTATCACCCATCTTGAGACCTACGATAATATTTGAACGAATAGACCACGTCCAGTACGCAATGAAGAAAATATAGCGGCCGTGGCTGAAAGTGTACACGAAGAAAAATAAGTATATATAAAGTATAAAATAAGATCCGACGTTTTCGAGCCAAATTTTGTTCAGCGATGAGGCACATTTCTAGCTCAATGGGTATGTAAACAGCAAAATTGCTGCATTCGGGATGAAGAGCAAGGTGAAGAGATTCATGAGCTGCAATTTCATCCAGAAAAATCCACGGTTTGGTGTGGTTTGTGCAATGGTGGAATATTCGTCCCATATTTCGCCAAAAGTGATGGCGATGAGATCGTCACCGTCAATGGCGACCGTTACCGCACCATGATAACCGAATATTTGCTGCATGAAATTGAAGCTCGTCATCTCCGCGACATTTGGTTTCAACAAGACGGCGCCATTTCCTAAACATCGCATCAAACAATTGATTTATTGAGAGAACACTTCGGTGAGCAGATAATTTCACGTTTTGGGCCGGTCGATTGGCCACCAAAATCGTGTGATATGACACCGTTAGATAATGCCGCTTCGATTCGCCAGTTACCAGTCGAAATGCTCGAACGAGTCAACGAGAATTGAACTCAACGGATGGACCATCTGAGACGTAGCCACGGCCAACATTTGAATCTTCAAAAAATAATCGCCCAAGAATGTTCCTTCGAATAATAATAAACATTCCCCATTAAATTTGAATTTTCTGTGTTTTTTCTTTAAAAAGGTAGTGAACTTCGCAATGAATCACCCGTTATAACTCCTTTCACTTAACCGCTGAGAGATTCGAAATTTCTGTTATCGCATTTTCCAGCGCTCACAATTAAAATTTACGAAAATTCCCAATAATTCATATTCGAACTCGCAACACATGACATCATTTTATGGCCCCATAATAATGTGATGTTAATCTTTCTATAAATGACTGGTTATCAAATAAAAATATTAAAATATCAGATAAAGTATTTAGCATATTTAAATTTAGCTTTAAAAAAAAAAGGTTTCCAAAACCAATTTAAAAAGTAATAATCAACATTTTAATTATCGGCTAACACGAAGCTGCCGTCAAGTAACGGACACAGGTCAGTGCGCATCGAAAGGACGATCAAAATAACTGGCTTGATTGACGCGATGTGAATGCATGTATGGGTATATTTCTGTAGTTCGGTATGTAAGCATTGACATTTCAACACGTGCAACGCGCAATTGCATGCAACCACATGCAACGGAAGTGCAAGCAAACGCGTGGAAAGGCGTTGACGCTGAAACAGTGATTAACGGATCAAACGACAGCACGCACGCGAACCGGGGTATACACATGAAAGCTTCAATGTATGCAATTAGCAAGTGGAGGTATTAGTACTGGATCGAGAGCGTACTAGTGTGAAACTGGTGCTCGATGCGATGAATTTTTTTGGAAATCTAGAAAGGTGATGGTGTTTAATGTTTGGAGGTGCAAAGCTAGATCGACTTAGTTCATTATACCCTGAACAAAGAATATTAAGTTTGCCATAAAGTTTGTAGCACCCAAAAGGTCGGAGACCATATCAGTATAACGAGCTGAGTTGTATCCGTCCGTATGTAGGTATATACGCGAACTTGTGCCTCAGTTTTTGAGATATCGATTTGAAATTTTGCATATGTATTTTTATCCTTAGAAAGCTGCTCATTTGTCGGAATCGCCGATATCGGACGACTATTGCATATAGCTGTCATACAAACTAAACGATCGGAATCAAGTGCTTGAATGGATAGCTTTTTCATTTGACGAGATATATTGACGAATTTTTGCAAGGGTCATTGCCTAAGACAATGGTGAAATCTACGTAGAAATTGTTCAGATCGGAAAACTATAGCATATATGTAGCTGCTATACAAATCAATCGATCAAAATGTAGTGCTTGTGCGGGATCTTTTGTATTTGTGAAGGGTAATTCTAACTTCAGTGCGATTTTGGTTATTATTTCAGTGTTCTTCCTTTCGGAATTTATCAAATTTCGATGAAAATTATTGTAAAACTTTTTTAACTAAAAATTTTATCACGAAATACATATGGTTTTTTTCCTTCGGCAAAATTTTATTATACATTTTAAAAAATTAGTAGTCACATTTTTATGCTATCTATTTCAAACATTGTTGTAGCTTCGTTTTTGTGTCCTTCGTCGACTGTCGTATTTCAAACTAGTTCGGAAATACTCAAAAAAGGATAAAATCAAACATTTTAAATGAAATTATTATGAAATTAGCCGCATTACAAATAAACTAGTTTGAGAGTACATCCAAAAGCATAACTATATACAAATCAATTTAGTGTGCGCAAAAAAGCGCGAGCATGCAATACAAATTACGATTCACACATACACAAACACACACGCGTACGCAATTATGTATTTGCACGCATGCGGATGCAACAACGTGCGTATGTATGGAAATGTTGTGGTCGCTGATTGTTGATTGTTAAACTTTGATGTTGTGGTTGTTATTGTTGGTGAGCTGCTGAGTTGGAAAATAACATATGTGGATAAGAGGCGGCAACGAAACTGGTATTTGGTGGTCGGTAATGGCAAACAGGACTATTTTGTATTAGCGGTTGATTTGGCGGTCTATTGGACATGGTCAGAGGATAGCGGTCACTTTTGGAAACGAGGAAGGGACGGAAATTTCGACTACATACAAGCAGAGCCACGCGATTATACAGTTATAAAAAAAAAACATTATAGTCGCTAAACCGCTAAGTGAGTATATACAGTACAGGGTGGTGGTGGTGACTAAGTACATAATTCAAAAAGAGAAGACTCTTCGGCATGGACCAAAAATTTATAAAAAAAAAAACTTATTTATACATATGTATCTAAATATATGCATTATATCAGCGAGCGAGTGGCGTATAGAACAAACGTGCAACAAAAACCAAGTTGAGGGATCAGCGAGCGAGCGAGCGAGCGAGCGTGGGATCATGTGAGCGTTGCAAATAGGAAATTCTTAGAAAAATATAAACAAATGTAAATGATGCTTGTTGTTGTGTCACACTCACGCACGAATAGTGTCGTTAAGTCATTATCACTATATGTTGGCGGATATCTTTCGGTCATAAGTGTACCACCGCCAAAGACGCCACCGCGTCCTGAGTCCAAGCTGGGACTGTGCGGCACGCGTACACAAACCGATGGCACCGGTGCTGTGCGATTCAATGATGTTGATGTTGTTGTTGTACTGATGGTTGTTGCCGGTATGGTTGTTGTTGATATTGCTATTGTTGTTGTTACATTCATATTCACATTGATGCTATTCGTGGTGATGGTAGTATTGTTGTTGTTTATTGTTGTTGTGCTAACTAAATACAATGGTATGATTGTATTACACATACATAGGTTTGCTATATACATAGATAAGCTATTCATAATCTTTTTAATTTGATATACTGGTTTTGTGTAGTTATTTGTGTGTTATTTTATAATGCTGCTACTAAATTGGATTTATATATACTTATATATTTATTTTATTATATAATTCATATATTATATATGACAATCTCGTTTAAGTAACGGTTTATATATATATTAAAACCGTTAGCTGCATATATGTATTTAAAATTTCTGCACTTTTGACTCCGCAAAATATTTAGCAGATATTGGTAAGAGTCGTTCAAAAAATTATGAAGCACTTGCCGATGTACGAATGAGGACTTCGGAGATTTTACTTAGCGCCGGAGGCAACCAAATACGACCAAAAATCTATTCTACTTTAGGAAACTCAGACGAGAGTCTTATAGCTTAAAGAAAATCCTTGTAATTCTAGTTTTTTGGAAGATAGCGTTTTACAAAAATTCAAATAGGATTATCGTATTGAAAATTGTATATTAAAATTTGGAGCATTGTATTAATTCCTTTCTTTGTTCACCTAAAAAACATTCAAGTTCATGAGATGAGCGTTGGTTGACAAAAAAAACGAAATGCGCTTAGTTTCCATTGACGACGCTGCTCGAATCAAATACTCTCCAAATTTAGCCAAGGGATAGCCGGCAGTTCTCCAACTCTGACCACAAACTGTAGTCTAATGAATTCAAATATAAACTTCCGAACGGCATTTCCAGACGGCCAACCATCGGTCGCTATGAAACCAGAAATATTGCTTTTAAGCCATTTCTGAGCGATTTTTCCCTTGTGTGTTCGAGCAAAATATTGCTGGAAGATTCAATATTCTCCATCGAAGAGAAGAACGACACTTTTTCTGCGAATTTATCTTCGTTGTATGTAATAAAAACTTTATAACAAAATTTATGGTAAGACTAAGTAGTGTAAATACGATAGCTTTGTATTTGTTTACGACGCCAAAAGTTGGTCTGGCGATTTTAAAGTATTAGGTCAGTGGACTTATGGCGTGTATTATGGCCCCAAAGCGTACTTTACAGTTTCGAAAACAAAAAAAAAAGTCACAGGGAGCCTAATCTTGTGAATATATTGGGTTAGCAATGACTTTCGTTTTGTGTTTGGCCAATAATTCAGTCACAATCAAGCTAGCATTGACACGCGTCATACCCAAAACTTTAACCGAAATGGTTCAGTAGTTCCATAAGAGATGTAGAGATGCTCTACTATCTCTTTGATGCCAATACGACGATTTTTCAACACTGTTTATTCAACTTTTTTGAAGATATCGGCATTGAAATCACGACTTTCACTGAATGTTTTGTGTTACTGAAATACTCAACGATTCCGTAGCCGTCATTCCACTGGAAAGACAAAATTTCACAAAATTACCAGACAAACCTTTCACGTCGTAAACAGGCGGTTGCCAAACACACATTAATTGACATATGGAGATCAAACTACACATGAACATAAAAAAGTTTGCTTGCACCAATCTAGGAAAAATCTTTCTGATTTGCGGGTTTTTTGATGTCTCGAACTATCGCTCAGATTTTGTTACGTTTTTGATTGTCCAATGGATATTTTTTGTAGCTCGGGCTGCAAATTCAAATATTTTGACAACAGTAGTAAATATTCTGCCTACGCAATAAGGACTATAACAATATCAGAATTAACCAGTAGTAAATCGGGGTCATTGAAAATTATCTTATTTATGGGATATTGTATGATTTGAAGGCTGTCGAATACCACGATTATGCTATGATTAGTTACTTCAAGCTTTAGTAGGATGCTACTGAGGAAATTTCGCTAGTGAAGACCAGCGTTAAAATAGGAACAAATCCTTGCTGTCAACATTGATTAATTTGTCGAATATGTGATACTTTGAATTGCTGGTTAGATATAGTCTGGAGCAAGTTCCTGCGCCTTATAGTGTGTTATACTTACAGAGGTCAGGAATATTGAGAAATACGATAAAAATGGTTGGTAAGTTCATTTCCATGCAGGCAATAAGGCTTACTCGAATCAAGAAGACTAATTGCTTTAAAAGCTTATAAATTCTAACAGCCAAAGTATGCTAAGTCCTAAAACAGATGTAAAAATTTCAGAGCATAATTGTCGAAGCAAATGATCGAGCTATAAAATCAATCACTTTTCCATAGTTTCAGTTTTTTCTCGCTTTCAACTCTCGCGTAGCTACATCACAGGGCATACCTTTGTAGTTCTGACCCCAAGTCACTAATTTGTCGTTGAACTTATTAAGTTAACAGTAAATTGTTTCCTTACTCAATTCCAGTCGCTCAAAGGCATTGCATATTAGCAGGTATAATAGTTTTAATTCGCTTCGAGCTGAATTTGGATATGTGATAATCTTAAGATCTAATCTCTAGCTTCACAAATTAACTAAACTGCGATTCTCAGTTGTGATTTGAACCAAAACCGTCATTTTGTACATCATTTGTCCAGCATTCATCAGGTTTAGATGCAATAAATTTAATAATCACTATTTAGTCATGCAAGGGTTAACTTTAAATGACCATAAAACCTGCATTCACCGTTTTAGTCACCTTCAATTAATGTTTTTATCACTGAAAATGCACTTCGTTTAAATTAAATGTGACAGCGTTGCCATTTTTCTTTAATATGCACACTAAATAATATAATATATTGATAAATGGATATTTATGGTGTTATAGCCGTTGTAGTTAACTTAATGGACGTTTGACGAATTTATGGCAAAATCAAATTTATACGACAATTTATTTTAATTTTCGTAAATAACAGCATCTCAACGGTTCAACGGCGAACATGCATAATGGATGACCAAAACGAGGGAAAATAGAAAAAATTAAATTACGACTTTGATTTATTTCATTTGCACATTTTCATAATTTACTTATGAAACAGCGAAAAAGTTAAAATATTGAGAATAAAAAACGAAAAAAACCGAACGCGGGATCAAGAGACAGAAAGAAATTGAAAGAGGTAGAAAAAGAGGGACGCATATATATGAATTTATAATCATTTGTAGTGTAAATATAGGAGGCAGTTGTGAGAGAGGGAGCTAGATAAAAAGAGCAAGAGCGAGAGTGAGCGATTCAAAGCGATTGAAGTGTCTGTGTGACGTTATTAAATCAAATGCAAATATTTATGCCGCGACAAGTAAACAACAGAGTAAGCGAATGAACAAACAAATGAACAAAGACAGAACAAAAACAAGGACCGAGGCAGTCGTTTACACAAATTAAAAAATAAAATTATTAAATAAAAATTGAAAAGAAGTAAATTGAATAAATTATAATTAACGCACACACTGACACACATCGAAAGCGTTACTATTTGATTGCAGCAGCCAAAACAGTTATTTTTTATATTTAGCTGTAAACTTTATACTCCGAAATCCAGTATGCAAATGGTTGAAACAATAATGATATTAATTTAAGTGTATGTGTGTAGGTTTGTATATATGCTGTGAGAATTAGGGATGTCCTTATTTTTTTCTTTTAAATATTAATGTTATATTCCTTGTAAATTTATTTATATTTGCTAGTTAATCATTGAGTTAAATGTTCTAAATGCGAAAAATATTGGTCAGGCTATAGAGAACTTGGAATAAAATGATATTCCAAAAACTTGAATAAAACATGATAGGTTTAGCTAATCAAATCGTCCTAGTTTTAGTCATAGGTCTGTAAACTTGTTTCTGGATTTGAACTTTGAAGTTCTGGAAGAATGGTAAGACACCAGGGAAAGAATGGAGCATCTCTTGTGCACTTATTCCGCATTGAAGGCATGGGACACTGAAAGCGGTATCGTTAGTGAAGCCATAAAGCGGTCTGACATTTGCGTCAAGCGAAGGAATCCTAAAGCATGACTACTCCACATGGACTACGGTACTCCAAACCTGATCTTAGTCTGGCTAAGGACCAAAACTGGTCTATGCTTGGCTCATTAGCCTACCAGACTAACCTAACTTAACGTTAGTATAACTTAATGTGAAAATGTAACCGTCTAACGGTTTCGTCCAATGGAAAACGTCTTGCTAGTTCTTTCTACCCACTTTGTTTGTTATAAATAACTTTCAAGTTAAACTAAGGCTAGGTTAGGTCGTTGGGCTCCTTAAGTGCATCACCTCATATGTCAACGAAGCTCACCACAAATTTATTAAGGGGGTTAATAACAATCCCAGCCACTTCGCTAGGTTCTCTAAAGGTGTGTCTACCGAGATATTTCGAACTTAGTCTAGGAAAACCCGGGTGAAGCCGGAAAAAGTGATAAGGAGAAGTGACACGAACTAAGGTTACTTAATAAGGAAAGAGGAAGTTCTTTTATGAAGACCTGTATCTTGATTTTTACCAATCAGTGTGAATGACAGCTATATACTATAGGGATTGGCTATCATCTATGTACTATGTCAAATTTCGTGAAGATAGTTTGGCAAATAAAAGAGAAGGTCATTGAAATCGGTCTGTTTGTATGGCTATCTAAGCGCTATAGTGGTCCGATATCGACGATTCCAATAAATGCGTTGCAGCTTGGGGAAACCGAGGAAATAGCTGGCGTATATACAGACGGATAGGATTACATCGAACTCTTTACATATGTTCTTATATACTTGAAAGGGGTTTCGACTTTTCCCACCAGTTGTTAGAAATTGTATGGCAAACTGAATCAAACTCGTTCAAAATATAATAATGTTGTACCAAAAATAATCGATTGCTGGTTACCGCTAATAGTTATCTACTTTGTTAAAGGTAAAAAAATATCTAAATCAAGAATATCCGAATTTATATTATTATGTAAAATTAAAAAGCAAAAAGGTCCTGTAAAATTAGGGCATCCCTTATAAAACAACTTAATGTTTTCAATATGAATGCTCGTTTAGTGGATCGTATGAGTATCTATATAAACCCTAAAAAAATATTCAAATGTAAGGACATCCCTAATGCATGAGTCGTAACGTTCATTATGTACTATGTAGTTATATATAATTTACATATACATATATGTATAACATACTTTTAATTAGCATTTCTTACAGACGTTTATAAAAATATATAATTTTTTTTCATTTTGTGCATACACACACAAACGCACAGCCACTATATATCATGTAGTATGTAAACAAATTTTGTAAGAAAGCGCATACACACATACGCCTATAAGATGTACATATCTAATGCTTTGTAGACTTTCAAATAAATTTCAAAATAATTTGAAACGAACAAAGATGAACAACAAGCTTATTATTATTTGTCTTGCTGTCTAAGAGACTTAACGGTAATGGTTTGTAAGGAGTGAGAGAGAGGTAGGCAGATGTAGGGGCACTTACCACCGTCCTTTGTCGTCGCTTGCGTATCCAAATTTTGATTCTGATTTTGATTGACAACAAAGGCCGAATTCTCCTCCTTTGTTATGCTCATATAATAGCATGTGTCGTCCTTCTTCATGATATGCCGCGGCCCCGGATTTAGCAGTATGGTGTCCTCGTAGAATTCCGGCAGCTCGGCTGGACGCACACCCACCAATGCAACGCCATATCTGACGAGAGAGAGAGAGAGAGAGACAAATGCGGAATGAAAAAAATGAGAAAAAAGAAATTGAAAAAATACGTCAAAGCAGTAAAAAATTTAAAGTGAATGTCCATCAGTGAATTTGAAAATCCAATGTTGGAAAGCACAAAATTCAATCAGTGCTAAATTAAATTCACTTCAATTGTTGCTATTAATGCATGTCCATCAGTCAGCGTAAAGCGTTGCTGACCAACGGAGAGTTTTTAAGTTCAAACGCAAATGTACGAGTTTGTCTGCGTGTGGCTGTATGTGCCATCGTCTACTCACTTTCGATGCGAATGAAAGCTAGCATAAGTGAAACTTTTGCCCTCGTACTCGCCAAAGAAGCGACTGTCGCCGAGCACAATGTGGTAGATCTCATTGCCGGAACACTTGCCGTAGAGGCGATGCCATTCCTCCGGTGACTGTTGACCTTCCCTGGAAAAGTTCAATGAGAAAAGCAAATGTAAGTGGAAAACATTTTTTGTATATATTCTCATGTTGTTTTTTGTTTTTTTTATGTGAATACGTGCAGTTAAAGTGTACTTTCAGTTAATTGTTAATATGTCTTTTTAACCCTCTAACATCGAAGGACAAATTGATAAATAAGATAATTTGAAGCTTTGCACGAGTTTTTCAAAGCTCCGCATGCAGTTTCGGACGATGTCGAGTAATCAACATAAATTTCGAATATTTTAAAACAAAATAGAAAAAACGTTAACTTCGCTTGCAAGCAATTATTCCATACAGGAACTAGATATTGATCGTTCAGTTTGTATGGCAGCTATATACTACAGTGATACGATCTAACCAATTTCTTCGGATATTACATTACTGCTTAAGTCAACAACCCAAGCCAAATTTCGTGAAGATATCTCGTCAAGTGAAAAAGTTTTCCATACAAGCACTTGATTCCGATCGTTCGGTTTGTATGGCAACTATATGCTATAGGTGTCCAATATCGTCGGTTCTGACAAGCTAGCTTTGGGTAAAAACGGGCGTGTGCAAAATTTCAGATCGATATCTTAAAAACGGTTCGCGTATACAGACGATCAGACAGACGGACATGGCTAAATCGAATCAGTTCGTCATAATTATCATTTATATATATGCAACTTAATATTCCCTGATTAGGGTATAAAAATAGAGATATCTATCGTACTGCCGTGACACTCGACAAAAGCATCAGTTATAAAATTTATATGTTGTAAAAGTTAGGCCTGATTAAAAAAATAATTGTTTTGAAAGAAATAGAACATCCGGTGTAGTTATGCTACCCACTATTGAAGACATCAAATTCAATGCCGTGCCAACTGAATTGTTTGACGCACTGTCTCTCTTTGCTCTTCTGTTTGATATGCACGCTGTCGGGTTATACTAATGAACTGCTTTTATTGTGATTTTTATTCTTTTTCACTGAAATGTTCCGAGAAATTACATTCTATTGGGACCAATCTGTTTGACAATTTTTATATTTGTTTTATCATATTTTTGATTTATCCTAAATTTAAGTATTTTTCCATGCAATAAGATAGCTTATTTTATTTGAAAGTTTTTTTGCTATTCTGGACGCAGACGAATACAAAAAAACAGAGGTCATTAAAATTCGTTTATTCGTTCTTGAATCTAAATGGTGTAACTTAACCTGATTTACTTTACATATTTGAAACATCTAAAAAAACATTTGCGGGTCGAGTATGTGTATTGGATTAGAGATCATAAGCAATGTAAAGACAACGTTTCTTTGAAAATGATCATAACATTCTGGTTGAATCTCGTATATAAAACTCGTATACAA
Source organism: Bactrocera oleae (assembly GCF_042242935.1). NCBI lineage: Eukaryota > Metazoa > Arthropoda > Insecta > Diptera > Tephritidae > Bactrocera > Bactrocera oleae. The sequence continues at coordinate 53,054,266 of NC_091538.1, read as the reverse complement.
AACGAACTCACTGGGAGCTGATTTTCGATAGAATTCACGAACACGATAGACCTTAGAATACCAGAAATAGATATCTAAAAGTTCAATACAGCTGTGAACACTATCTCTATGGTTAAGCAGATTACAAAGTCAACGAAACCCTGAAAATTTTCTATTAACATTTTAACTTTTTCCAGAAAAAGTAAACCAACCAAATGTCAGTCTGCAAAGAAAAATATTTAATTTTTCATTTTACTTGAAACAAAAAACACGAAAACATTTCAATAATGTATATGATGTTGAACTCAACCTATCCTGAGACAGGCAGTTCTACTTACTAAAACTACCCAGGATTTATATTTGCTCAAAGACTATCAACTCATTACAAGCTGGAGAATCTTTGATGTCGCTAAATCAATAACAAAATATAAATGTCAAGGTCTTAATGATCCCTAGTAAAAAAGAGAGGTATCAATCATCTATCCATGTTAGTGCCTACAGTAAAATTCGGCTTTTCTTAAATTAACTGGACTCGCCATTTCGTCAAAAACAGCAAACAACTACCAAAAGATTAGAATGAATTTGGAAAAACGTTTAGTCAATCTGTGAAAACCGAAATAATATCTGTGGACAAAGGCAGTAATGTATTTAAATTAAAAAATAACATTTTTTTTTAACTAATAGTGACAATTGTCTAGCAATGGGTTAACAAACACCGTGTCTACATATCATTCCTGAGTGCATCCATAGGTAATTAGTGTGTTGAGTACTCATTCTTGAAGTGTCACTGCCAAGTGTTGTTACAAGTTTGAATTGTTTTGTCAACGTTAGCGAGTAATTGGGATCTTCCGTCTTCCTTTTTACCTATTTTTCTTGCGTTTGCTTTTGTTCACAGTCTTCTTTGTTTTCTTTGTTCATTTTGCGCTTTTTAGCTATTTGTTCTTCGTTCAACGAATAAATAAGCATACTTTCTATTGATATCAAACAGTTTTCTTAGTTCGTAACTAAATAAGACTTTACTTAGAATTCCTTTGTCATCATTTCAACAATAAGTAAATTAAAGTTTTATATAGCAATTTTGTTGTAAGCGAAGCAACTTTTTAGTGGCGATAATAGTTGGTCGTTATGTTATATTTGGGAACATGGTTGGAGTACAGGGTTTTAATAATTTTTAAAATTTGTTGAAAAGTGAAGTTCATTGAAATTGAGAAGCTTATAGCATTAGTTAGAATATTTGAGAGGTAGAATTCTAGGCATGCTTAACCGGTATGCTACAAAGTATGTTCTTAGCATCGACAAATAATGCTCTTTTCAGAGGAAACTTTAATAAATTAAGCTGTATTCTTATTTATGAGATTTTAGTGATATTAAACAGCACCTTCACACTATAAGGCATTTATAACTTCTTGTATAACCTCAGTTGTCTTAAAAGCTTTTGAGTTATTGTTCTTTCAAATTTTGTCCACACATTTTCCAGGTTTAACCATCACAAAATTTGAGCACTTTCGTGTGTGATCTATCTTTAAGCAATATAATTTCAGGTGTCGATTCTACCTAACTATAATAACCACACCTAACTTCAATGGATTAAAATTACTATATTATGTAATGAGTGACTGTTTTTATTGGTTGAAAGCTATCGCACTGATCTTTCTCGCTTCTTCTCTGCTTGGAGCGATTTTGCATCAGAAGGCATACGCCAACCAGACTACGGACGCAAAAAACTGCAAACACGCCCTGAACGCCATTCAGCGCGGAGCCCATAACACTTGCACCGATTCCTTATGGTCCGAACTCGTCGAAGCAGCACGTTTCCTGTGCCTCCAGTTAGAAGACTTCAATGATAACTAATTTTCGAAATTCGTTGTGTTGCTGATTAGTGTAATAATAGATCTAGTAGGTGTTTATAAAAATACAAGCTTTTCTTTAAGAGCATATTTTTGACCGCTCAATATAGCTCAATTTTATTGATTACTCGTATTAATGACTTAAGCATGACTGCTTTATATTTGCAGCTTTGGAAGTAGTTATATTACATAATATCCGTAAATATTACTTAGGTAAGCGGATTTTGTCGGCAATTCCACCAGTCTATACAAATAATGTATATTTTGGTATGCCATCTATAAATATACTGGCAATAGTAATGTGCACAGACAAGCGCTCCTAAATAACTTTAAGCATATTCCCGATTCGGTGTACCCAACAGGAAATTCTATTTTCACAAAAATTTGAATGAGTTGTAAGGATGCGAAGACTTTATGATAGTAGTGAAAATAATAAGTCGAAAATAAGCTGCTAATGACGAAAACATAAAAAGGTCCACAAAATTTTTTTAATGACAGTAAATTGAGATGGATCGAGATAGTAGACGCTCTTAAGTTGTCAAAATAAAAAATTTGATTTTTTTAATGCAAATTTGAGTATAATAAAGCTCCGTGGAAAGTAGGTACCCCTTCATTGTGTCATAAGTAACTAAAAATCAAGTTAGAATCACATCGAATTATTAGCTTATTGAAAGTATTCGCCGGAATTTTTTACCAGTTCTCAGCCTATAAAACAATGCTTGCTGGAAATTTAACGGTTCTAAAGTAGTAATCATTGAAACTTAGGCCCGATTCGCGGCAAAAGCCGCATTGATCTTCAAATATTTTAACGAAAATTTTGAGTATCGATCGATATCTCGCTCTAGAAGCAGAGTTTTAAAAACAATTTTTAGCACAAATGATTTTTTTTTATTTCAACAGCAGAAGTTTTTAAAATAAGATTATTGTTTAAAAAAAGTTATGATGAGCTATTAAGGAAATGTCCGAGTGTTGCATTTTAGAAGTTCGCGTTCCAAATTAAAAATTCTACTACGAATTTACTACAAATATATTTTTTATTGGTGGATCTAAGATGATTTACAGAGTGCCGGATTTACTGAAATACAAATTTAATGCAGAAAAGAATTTAATAAACATTTTATAAACTTTTTCCATGAGGGTCTTCAGCGGATATCCACCTGTTGTTGGCGAATGTGTTCGCTCGTTATTTATAATACGAAATTGTGGAATTTAATTCAATTAAATTCTTGGATATACTTAATAACAAAACAGTAGCGCCGCCCATGTGCCAGCCGGCGGCCTGAGTCCACATTACACAGTCACTCCTTTGTATACATGGCCAACCTTGTCAAAGTGTTCGACCAAAAATGTGTGCGACCTTATGCACATACAACATAGCTATGTATGTATGTGCTAATGTGTATGTCAGTTTATCTCCGTTGCAAATAATGCCATAGTTACCTATTCACAATAGTGCCCTACTAGTGGACCATACCAGTGGGCTATTCACGCGGCATTATGTCATGGCCTTAAATTAATATCCACCCATTTGGTCGTTGAAACGGTTTGTTTGAGTATTAAAAGGACGGATGTTAATATATATGGTATGTATATTTAAAGGCATGTGTATATATGTACTTGTATATCTACATGTAAATGTATATGTACATACATATGCATTGCTGAGGTGCTTACGCTGGTGCAGGATAGTAAGTCATGCGGTGCAACGGCCACGGCTGGTCACATAAAACGATAGCCGGGCGAGAAATAAATTAATACCGACACAGTTACATTTACAAATGCATACTTGTATAATTTACAAACATATAAAGGCATGAACGCGCAAATTCAACGACAACAAAGGCGCTGTTGCTCTGCTAAATGGGAAAAACTGTGTGATTGTAAGAGTTTTTTTATGCTATAGTTGAGTATATGTGTGTGTGTGTTGACAGTCGCGCAAAAATTGCGGTTTTTCTCGAAAGGGCACAGCTTACAAGCAAAATGTCCGGAAAATAATAAAAAAAAAAAAATGTTAATGTTCGCTTGCATCGAAGCTACAATATCCTTCACAATGGATTTTTTATAGCAAAAAAAAGGCATTGGAAGATATTTTTCTTGATTTTGATCGGTCAGTTTGTATGGCAACTACATATATGCTATAATAGTCCAATATCGGCGTTTCTATAAGAGCAGATTCTTGGAGAGAAAAGCACGTGTGCTAAATTTCAGATCGATATGTCAAAAACTAAAGGACTAGTTCACGTATGACTGTAAATACAGACGTCAGACAGACGGACATGACTAAATCGACTCAGCTCATCACGTTGATAATTAATTTATATACTTTATAGGGTCTCAGGGTTTTAAAAATTTCTGAGCAAACTTTTTACACGCTGTTCAGGGTATAAAAACGTGCTACATACACAGTATTCACAAATATACACATAGGTAGCAACAAGTATTGTAGACAATCGCCATAAAGAGGCCAATGCATTCATCTTTCCACGGCTCCGAGTTTGAAAGCTCCGAATGATATGACACTTTTGTGGAATCGGTCGGAAAAAAGTTGGACATTGACAGTAAGCAAATAGGTTACCAGGCGATTGTGACACTAATGTCCGTTTAATGTCTTCCTGGAAAGATTTCGCAGCGACTCGACTCGACTACATTTACATAAATCGGCACAATGGTGTTACTATAAAACTATACTTGTATACACTCAGAAGTGTAAACATACACATAAATTCGTTGACTGTCGGCTTATGCACAAGGGTCATGACATTAAAATGGAATTAAAGTGAAGCCAATCAGCGCCATGAATATGTAAGGGTAGTTAGTAAGTCTCAGCGGTTAGTGGTGAAAGTAATTTACGAGCTACATTTCTACAATACATACAAATCAATTATGGAATTGGACAGCAAACAAAATAAAACACTATAATCTTCAAATTATACTAAACAGTATAAGATTCAGTAGCTTTAATTCAAAGCGTGGAAGAGCATCGCATTCTACAATACTAACGAAAACCAGATAGCAAATTGATTATATCTAATCATTTAAAATTAGAGGAATGCTCAAAAGTAACGAAGTCTGGTTGGTGTTTTAAAGTTGCTGGTGATAAATAGGTAAAGGTTTGGTACTTAAAAGGCTGATCCAGGGTCCATATTACAATAATACAAATGTTTTAATAAGTACCTAGAAATCGTAAGCTTTGTTTTGAGCAATTTAGGGGAGTTTTAATTGAGAGCATAGGTTGACATTTACGTTCGACGAGCATATAATATATTTGGTCTAGAAAACACGCAAATACAATTGCTGGCGGTTTCCATAAAATGGGAGTGCACGACCAATCAAAAAAGATGTTTTATTAATTTAAGAGAGACTACCATAATCAGAGCACATCGTCAGTGACTAAAACGTATTGTTAGTTAAAGTCTATGGCACCGAGCAACTTACAGACATGCAACCAGTTGAATCTTCCTAGCGACCGTAGTTCGAATTTGTTTGAAAAGATGAGATCAACAAAATCAAACAAATCCTTTTCTTAAAAGGGGACTGCAAATGATGAAGTGTGCGCTGAAAGTTTTACGGTTAATCACCATGCCATTTGCCTTAACAGATATGGTCGATGATCTGTTTGAGCTGGTATCGATTTCAAAAAGTGGAGCAGTATCTGCCAACTGCACGTCAATGCAGACTAACAATTGAACCTATTACCTATATCACACTCAGTGTAATAATCAAATTGCAATATATGGTATGATCGAAACCGCAATTTTCCAATCCTAGTATAGACATCTTTCATTCGTTATTCCTCACTATGCGTGAGTTCTGCTCGCTCGTCAAATATATGAAAAAAATAATAAAATTATGCAGTTGAAATCTTCACACCGAATCAATAAATATATATTTTTGCACTGGTATATCCTGTTTTTTATGTTTACGTGAAGTTTGATCTTCATAAGGCATTTTGTGAGTGTTTGGCAGCCGGTTGTTTACGACGAGGAAACTCACAGAATCACGGCTACGATTTTCTATCTGATAATAAGAGAATAAATATAAAACTGCCAGTTGGAGGATCTTGGCGTTACAATCAAGAGCTCATATTTGGAGAGACTTTCTTAGAGGTGTCTACCAATCAATATTTCAGAGTATCAAGCAATAAAAAACTTTTGGTTTTTGACCCACCATATCCTGCATGTTATTAGCTTTTGATACTTTTCTATTTATTTTGCTAATATTTTTTATATTTTTCCTACCACTGTACACAGTTGTATGCTTATTCATTGTGACTTACAAAAAAATACAGTTTGCACCATGAGAATGACAACTACTGTTTAAATGCATGATTGTTAGTATTGTTGCTTGTGTAACATAAGTACATAAATATTTACACACACGTTTCCGTTTGACCCGGTTTCACGCGTGGAGTGGAGGTCGTGTCCATTAGTACAACTTTTTTTGTAGACATGTGTGGTTCTTGCTACACGTGTACCGTTAAGCATATAATGAACCTAACGGTTGTTTGTATCACACAAAATTATTAGATACAGCTATTGAGTTATATATATATAAAAATTATCGGGATGACGAGACGTGTTGCGATCCGACTGACTGTCTGTTGTCTATCCGTTTGTCTGTGGAAGCGATAACTTGATTTAAAATTGAGGTATCTTGGTGAAACTGGCTACATATGTTCCTTGGCACCGAAGGGCGGTCGATATTGTAGATGAGCGTAATGGGACCAGTGCTGCACTCACAAAACGCCATAAAACGAAAAGCTATAAAGTGTCATAACCATGCATTTTTAGGAAAATTTTCTTTTTGTTTAATGTTTAATGGCCCCGCCCTCAAAATGGTTTAAGTTACATATCTTCTAAACCGCTAAAGATAAAACAACCAACCTTGCTGCGAAGAAGTCCTCTTAGTACTTCTTCACACACTCTGAGAATGGTTTTCTGATAATCATAAATTCTTGTGTCAAAAATGGATAATAACGGGTCAATACTTCCCCTAGTTAACATATGCCTAATTTACGGATTTTCAAACATCTTGAATATAAGGTATATATTGAGGTTTTTTAATATAATTTAAAGGGCATCTATTTTTGATAATGATATGTCGTAACGGCAAAATTGAATAAAATAGGATCAAAATATTCTCTAATCCTCATATACCTAATTTAAAAAATTTATAAAAATTTCAAACTTCCGGTTGACTTTATACTGTATATATCGGTCAATATGTAATATACATATATATCGTACAGCATACACTATAGTTTAATGCCAAAATTTACGATATCAATCCACGAATTACCCCAGATTTCATATACTAAATGTAATGATTTTTACTAATCCAGAATGAAATTATGAATTCCCACCCTCATATATTAAATTTATGTTTTTAATGTCGGTTGGAAGAGCCAGATTAGATATGCATATATTCCTAAAATATGTTGATCCGTACTGAATAATGGAGACCTGTCGTATTCTTAAAATGCAGGAATTCACATTCCTTGTTTGCTGTGGCTTTTTAATTGTTTCACAGTTTAAACTTTACAGTAGCTCGATCAACGATCTTGCTCGAGAATTGGAAATTTTTGGAGCAACTCCAATTTCACCTCTTCTGGATTATTCCCTTAATAAAATTGTAACAAATTCAAAACATGATGCTACAGAATTTTTAGTTGGAATAGGAATGCGTTAGGAGAAATTATCAGCGTGACGAGCTGAGTCGATTTAGCCACGTCCGTCTGTATATACGGGAACTAATCCAGAATAGTTTTTGAGATATTGACTTGAAATTTTGCATACATTCTGTTCTCACCAAGTGGCTGCTTATTTTTTGAAACCAACGATATCGGACCATTGTAGCATATAGCTGCCATACAAACTAAACAATCCCAACCAAGTACTTGTATTGAAAACCTTTTTAAGTGGCGAGATATCTTCATGAAATTTGGCACAGAATGTTGTCTAGGAAAAAGCTATAAGCTTTGAATACATTTTTTCGATCAGATCACTATATGTTATAGCTGCCATACAAACTGAACGATCAAAAACTGGTCCTTGTAGAGAAAACTTTTTTATTTGAACAGGTATGCTCACGAAATTTAGTATACATTATTATTCAAGCCATCGCTATAATTTGTGTACAAATTTTTTAGATTGAACAACTATAGCATATAACTGCCATACAAACTGACCGATCAGACTCAAGTCCTTGTATGGAAAACTTTTTTATTTTCTGAGTTGTCTTCACGAAATTTGGCACAGATTAATAATTAAGGTATTGCTACAACCTTCGAAGAAATTGTTCAGATCGGACAACTCTAGCAATCAGCTGTCATACAAACTGACCGTTTAAAATCAAGCTAAAGTTCCTTTTATACCCTTTTATGCTTAAAAAAATACACCTGTGAAGAGTATTATAGCTTCGATGCAGTCGAATTTTACGTTTTATATTGTTTGTAAGTATTATTGAAAAAAAAACTATCTTTTTAAAGACATCTTTATATACTAAGAAGAGGTAGTCAACCAAATGCCTTCGAAGTCTGGAAATTGTGCTCTTAAATTTTTAAAATAATTTCATACACTTAAATACTAAAAATTATAGCATTTACTTACTGTCCTCGTGACGTGTGCAACAGCAATGTGACCAGCGTACTCGCGCCGGGGCAAGTGCAGTTATTGGCTAACAGTGCGTATTTGAATTCGTCCTCGCAGACGACGTGCTCCGCGAATTTCACATGAAGCTTGTGCTCCGGTCTGCGGTTGATGGTTTGGCGGTTTGACGGTTTGTAGTACGGCGATTGAACGGTTGAATGGTTACCCGCAACAAACAGTGAACCGAGGACGGAAAGCAACAATAGCCGTATAATACCGAAATGTGTTCGGGACGGTTGTGTGTGTACCGAGCACCGTTGAGTTGCCCAAAATCCATTTAAATCCAGTCATTGTTGCGATTGTTGCAAGCCACAGCAGCGCATTGTTGTTATTGTAGTGCATTAGTTTAAGTGGTGTGACGCCAAAGTTCAGTTGAATGATGCAGGCGGGGTTACATGCAATATTCACAAAAACAAAAGCAAACATTACAGGTGAATTAAGTTTCCAATTGTTTTTGTTGATTTACATACACATACACACGCACACAAATACAAATAGCTGTATGCGCTTGTTATTAAAAAGTGACTATAAGCATAATTAAAATACCAACAACAACAATGAATGCATGGTGTTATTGTTGCCCAACATTACAATTAACCTTTCCTTTACTAAAATTTCATTGTTGCCCAACAATTTCGCGGACATTCCAGATAAGCGCCCATTTATCATCGCGACTAATTGCACACACACACAGGCATACACTTACAGCGACACATTGATGCGCCTCATGCTTTGTTTTGCATATTTTGTTAGCGGCGCATTCGACGAAGCGGAGCTGCTTAGCGAGATTAATGGCAGCCATTTCTAAAATTCGAGCGAGTGTTGCAATTCGCTTTTGTTGCGCTCAAATCTTTTATATGCTTAAATCGAGGTCACGTCGCTTATTAATTTTTCTCGGAAATTTGGTGAATTTAGAGCACAAAATGAAGCTTGAATTTCCCCTGTGATCTTTAATACCATATTTCAATGTAATGCACACGATTTAGATATAGACTAGGGTAATTTTTTAAAACAAAGAAAATGATAGTAGATTGAAATCCATCGGAAACAAAAGATAAAATGACAAACCTTAAGGGAAAAATAATTGATGGGCGATATTAACATAGGTCGTGAAAAGGAGGGGGAGGGGCGTTACTAAATTTTTAAGGGTTAAGGGTTAATGAGTTATCTAAATTTCCGGCAAAGCTACGAGTCCTATAGAAAAAAATATACGGCAATGTTGTAGGTAATAAAAACATCTATAATTTTTGTTTATAGACTTTTTTCACATAACTTCAAAATTTATGTGAAAAATTCATATCGCCAAATTTTAGGTTTTTTTTCATCTTAAACAAACATTTATTTTCTTTCACGAGGTTTAGTGAAAAATTATTTTTTTATGTCCTGAACACACTGTATTTTTTTATTTAAAATATAAATTTTTTGTTCTTATATTGACCTAATATCGAAAAAAGACACTTGTTTTCAATAAAAAAATCTCAAGTCAAAAAATCAAATTTTTATAAAAGCTCAGTACTTTATGTTCGCGAAAGTCTGTTCTTTCAGATGTATTAGTTTAGTTTTTCCTAAAATCGAGATAAATCATTCTTAACCCTTAAAAATTCAGACACGTCCCTCTCCTTCCTTTTCCCGACCTAAGATCGTCCGTAAATTATTGTTTGCTTAAGGTTTGTCACCTTATCTTTCGTTTCCGAGCTAAAATTCCGCACGCCATTTTCTCCCCAAGAAGCAGCTAGTTTATGGGAAACATTGATATAACACCACCATAGGATAGGGATGCCATACAAGCTGAATAAACTTAATATGTTAAGTGGTCGGTCTTTGCATGGTTCGAACGAATTCAGCAATAAAAACTATTTGCGAGCGCATACGCAGAAATTTCCTTGGAAAAAAGAAAATTATGTCAAGGAAAATGAAGCTATAGCATATCAATATATATAATATATACACAGATTGAATATAGCATATATCAAAATCAAGACTTATTCGAGGTGATGTCCACATTAAAGTCCACCGTCGGTGAAGTAGCCATCTTCCGACAACGCGCTTAAAACAAATTAGGCTCAACAGATGCCAGCGGCTTCTTCACGCACGGCTCTGAATGGCTCTGAAAGTATCCTTCTTACAGATAAAAAAAATTTCACTTTTGAAGAAGTTTTTAAACTTCCAAAGAAGCAAAACCTGTTTTCCAAGTGTTCAACATGGTCATCATCCAGCTTCTGTATATGATAGCTATAAAGACGTTATACCTCTTCACTTCTGTGAAAAAAGGGTTAAAACCGGGGCAAAAGTATACCAGCAGAATGTACAGCACACAAGACAAAAACCACCAAGCAGTGGGTTAAAGGCAATATACCTGGTTTCATAGATGCCGATGGTTGGCCGTCTGCATGTCTAAATTTGAATCCATTGGACATCAGTTTTTGCTCTGAGTTGGAGAACAGAGCCTATCGAATACCCCTCAGAAATTTGTAGAGTTTTAAAAAAATATTTAGTTCGAGCAATGTCGTCAATGCGAACTCTGCGAACTGTTATTAATGGCCGAATCGTTTGATGACTTGTGTTAAACCAAAAGTTGAACATTTCGAATAAACATTTTTACATCGCTCATTTATTATATTATATTAATAAATAAAATTAACTTTACTAAAAAAAATGTTATAATTTTATTTTTATAACGGTTTGAACTTGTAACAGAACTTATGGCAAGACTAAGGATATCGGATTTGATCTTTGATGGGAATGGATCGTTTTGCATATTAAAGATTTTGATTTCACTTTGAATATGTAAACGCCGGTTTCCTAACCAAGTTTAACTATAAGCCAGAACTTAAGGAACATCTCTTTTGAATTTAAATTTATTAAGGTATACATTTCTGGAAAATTGCATTGGTGCTTTTATAGGGCATGTATAAAAAAGGGATCACCTTGTCGATGAACTTCGGTTATGATAAAAGGAGATACTTTATAGAATCATACATATGTAAAGAAACATAAAAGAAACACAAATAAGAAGACACTTTGGCCAAAAATAATTTATACAGACAGTGCGCAGGTCTCCAACTATAAGTATTTAAAATTGTATTTCAGATTTTGCAAACGGATGATTTGGTGCCCAGAAATATGGACCAAACAATACCAAAATGCCAAATTATAGCAAAAATCTCGTTAAACAATCTATATACTCATGATATTATATTGATCAGTCAACTGTGACAATATGATAGGGTTATCGCTATCCACACTCCCTTCGTAGATTTCATGAGGTCTTACAATTATATAAAGTAAAACTCTCCGTTTATTGATATAATCATCTGACTCCCAATATACATTGCTTCTCTGATTCTTGTTAGACATACTTTTCATAAGATTGGCTTAATATCGCTCTCGTCTAATTTTAATTACCCCGTAAAGTAATGCAATCCCATACTAACCGAAATATCTGCACATATTGCGGCACACTCGGCGCAAAATCCTTAACCGCCCACGAACGCAATATCGTATGCTCGTCGGCTGCAGTCTTATCGGCATAATTACGAGCGGCGAGTATGAAACAAGCCTCGGCCTCATTCATGCGCGCACGTGCCAAATCGCCATCCTTTAAACAGGAACCCTGCGAACAAACCAAAAAAACATAAAAAAACGAAAACGTATGCCGATTAAACGCTTGATTTCATTAACGAAAGTGCGTCGCATATAAACGAATATCGGCGATAGTTAAATCACTGGTATGGAATACATCGAGCGCTCACCTGAATATAAATGACCCGTTGCGCCCAAATCGGCACCTGCAATATCATACGCATCGTGGTGTCCAACTCCATAGGACTGAGCAGCACCACATAGTAATCCTGTAGCAGTGGGTGCGCATAAAATTCGTTGAGGAAGTCCATGATTGTGTCCGCGTGCAGTGTGGTTGAGCAGACGACGACGTGTTTTTCGCTTTGCGCGCGATGCGATGAATAGCTGCCGCCCAATTTCTGGCGCTCCATCCAAGTGAAGGCCAATTGTTCGAACTAGAAAAAAAAGAGTGAGATTGCGAGCGTAAATCTTTTTTTTTTGAAATATACAAAAATTTAGCAAAAAATTGGTATGCACAAGAAAGGGCAATCAAAGTGTGTGAGTGTCAATATGTCAGTGACTTGGCGTGTTTTGGCCCAAAATCATATGTGCATGTCAAATAGGGCCGCCAATCAACAGCAATGCTGCAATAACCCCGTCAGTCGCCTAGGTCAGTTATGCCGCTCACTCAACACTCGGTTGTGTGACGGCTGACTGGCGGGCCGCATGACTTTCGGTGACACACATAGCTACAAAGATAGTTCGCCAAACGTTTCGTTTACTTTTTTGCTTTTCTACTTTATACTTTTACTTTGTCACTTCAATGAGTTGTTTTCTTGCTTTCTTCCCGAAAAATGTTCGTACATTTGCCAATCAAGGCTTCTTTGCAGATTTCAAAGCTCTCAATAGTTTGCTGAAGTTTAGTTTTCGCAATTTCTTTTATGCGTGCATTTGCTAGTGGAAATACTTATTGTGTGCGCCCACACACACACACGCACATTTCTGCGGAGCTTTCACTATTTAGAAAAGAGAAGAAAAGTAAACGGAAAACCAAAACCAAAAATGTATGCATTTAACGTTCAGTTGCAATTTTCTACGTGTTGCCAGAGTTGCTTTGTTTGCTCAGTTAACGGCTCAGTTAACCGCTGCGACATACAAACGAGCTTTATTCTTTCATCAATAAACTAGTTGTTTGTGTGCGATTGAGTAAAAGAAAAAAATATAAACGGTAAAGTTGTCTTGCCAACGGAAATGTGCGAAATTTTAGTAATTGGATCAATTTATTTATCGTTGGAAAGTAGTGAATTAGAAACAAGTAAGTTCCGAAAGCTTTTACAGAGCTTTCGCCTAAAGATTTATTGAAAAATTAAAGAGTTGTAGTATGTTAACTGATCACCATATATGAGCAAGAGCAATAAGCTGATCATTATTAAAACTCACAGTTTTTTATTCTCTATGAAAGGCTCAAATTCTGCTGCACAAAATCCCCTTGTCAACCCTTTTCTTTGTCACCAAATATGAATTTTAACAATATGTATGGCAGTGAATTATAACAATAATAGTATCGAAATGTGCTTGAAAGGATATTTATACTACGTAAGCTCAAATAGCTCGTTGAATTTAGTAGCTGTTAGAAAGACAAAAATTAAAATATCAAGAAAAAACTAGACATCTAACAAATTAGAAGAATACTTCATCCAAAAATATATGTAGGAGTGAAAGGAGCGATGTCCTAAATATAAGTTAATTAGTATTTTGTTGATTAAGGTTAATCTTAGATAGTCAGATTCACGTACTGCGTGGTCTGGTATCCCCGGCTTAGAGATAGCAGTGTACGTCAATTACCTGTGAAATTGCTGTCCTGTCCCTCTCCCTGTCCCTGTCCCTGTATCTCAATTCCCAACAACATTTGTATGTTAGCTTAGGTTAGGTAAAATAATCGTTCCTAACAGGGATCTATTCAGGGATGTATCCTACATAAGCATCTCTTGGATCTTATTAGATTACCTGTCTGTATATATAAAGCTAACAGGATAAAACCGGTATCTTTTGAAAAACAATACTTATTCTTTCAAAATAGTCCCCATAGGATATTAGGAACTAGAAAACAGTCACACGGAGCCTGGCGAATATGCAGGCTGGGCTTCTTTTTGGCTAAAAGCTTTTAACACACGAAACTTGGCTTATAAAATCTAATTTGATAATTTTACCGTACTTCAGGGGCATGTATATCAACATTATACAAAAAAATAAAAATGGAAATTGGACTCCCAAATTGTTGTGTGATGTTAGAGATACCCAGAAGAAACAATCCCTATAATATATACTCGTATATCTAAATGATTAGCGAGGCGAGATGAGTCGATTTCGCCATGTCCGTGTGTCTTTATACCAAATACGCGAACTAGTCCTTCAGTTTTTGTGATATTGATCTAAAACATGTTCTTTTCTATCAAGAAGCTGCTCATTTGTCGGAATCGCCGGTATCGGACCACTATAACATAAAGCTGCCATACAAACTGAACGATTTAAATCAAGTTTAGAACGGAAAACTTTTTTACTTGACAAGATATCTCCACAAAATTTATACATATCCTCACATTACCTAAGATAATCCTACAATATCCGAACCAATTGTTCAGATCGGATCACTATATCAGGTAGGTAGCAGGTATAGGTAGTAACCTTCTAATTTTTTACCGTAGTTTTGCGTAGAGAAAATGGTCTTCTTCCAGCGAGGTTACCTTCAGTTTTATTCTGGTTATTCTAACAAGAGCTTGGTCTCTGAAAACTGGAAGTTAAATTGACATAGTAAGCCCGGCCGTAATCAGCGATATAATAACTGTAAAGTGTTTAAAATATATAAAATACATTGTCAATTATGAAAGCAGCTTCCAAAACTTAATTGAAAACATATGATCTTAGATTTTTTAAACTGGTTCGGATTCAAAAAGGAATTTTTACTATATAGTCCAATCAGGGAACCTAATTATATTGTATGTAAATGGCACAAGGATGAAGTGTTGGCATATCCTTCATGGAGATATTTTTAAATTGAGACATTTTGATAAATGTTCTGTAAATATGAGAAAGTATTATAGGTATATAGTAAACTTTGTACTTGCACTTGTGTGTCACACTGTAGCTGTATACACAAAGTAATCAACAGTTTTTAAGCTTTAAAAAACGAATGCAATATTTATTGAGAAATCCATTAGATAATTAATTTAATGCAATATATAATGTGGTGCTTTCAAAACTTTACTTTCTATTAGCGCCGGTCTGGACTTTCGTGTCGTTAATTAATGTGTCAAAGCAAATTACTGCAACATTCGTGCAGTTGAAATTACTTATTATGGAAAAACGCTTAAATTAATTTAAAAAGCAAAAACACACCCACATATACACACGTACATAGTATATATGTATATGGCAGTCGATAACCGCCACTGTCATTACCATTAAAGGGCAATGTCAATAAATATAAGAACCATTAGTACGGCACAGAAATACCAACATATGTGAGCATTTGAACCAAATTGAAGTTCCAGGCATTACCTATAAAGGGTGATCTGTTAGCAAAAACAGATAAGTAGTTGCACAGTGGCGGCAGCTGTCAAAGTTATCAATGACTTTTCCTTATGAGAACTTGATTTTGATCGGTTAGTTAGTATGACAGCTATATGTTATAATTGTCCGCTCTGAATAATGTGTTCGGAAATTGTACCTAAGCCTTGGACAATACTCCATGCTTAATTTCATGAAGATATCTCGTAAAATAAAAAAAAGTTTTTCATTTTAATTGGTAAGTGTGTATGGCAGCAATATGATATAGTAGACTGATTTGAACAATATGTATAGAGGATGTAGATTTGTCTTTGACAAAAGTTTGTGTCAAATGTAAAGAAGATATTTTGCCAAATAAAAAAGTTTGCCATATAAGAGCTTGCTTTTGATGGATTAGTTTAAATGGCAGATATATGCTATAGGGGTCCGATATTGGCGGTTACGACAAATGAGCAGCTTCTTAAGAAAAAAGGAACGTGCGAAAAATTTCAGATCGATATCTCAAAACCTGAGGGACTAGTAGTATTATCGAATATTTTTTAAGGTACTATTCAATTGAATTGTATACCAGGCGCAGCACTAGTTATATAATTATATATGCCTATAATTAATAGACGATACAAAAGGCTGAACCTTGATTTAAAATTTTTTTCATTGGTGGGCATAAAAATTTACGACAGAAAATAGTATATTCTAGGTCTTCTGATTATATGTCTTCCAGTTTTTAGACTTCTCTCTTATTAGAATTCCAAGTGAATGCAGGTCTAATTGACTGTGATAGCATTTTCTGATTTCTGATATACCTATTTTTATTACTCAAGCTGGATAGGACTAGGAGAAAAATTACCTTAGATTAGCATTTGTATCTTGATCCAAGGAGTTGCTTTCATATGAAACTGACTATAAGACATGATATAGCAATCATCCTTCCAGTTTTTTTGATTCAATATGAAGATTGTTTTCGCCAACGGTATACAGGAGGAAGGCTATTGGTGTAGACTGAGTTATACTGCTTAGTCTTTGCTAACAATCTTTGAGGACGATAACAAATAATATTTCGAGAATTTTAAAAACTATCTCGCCCACTCAAATATTGATATTTAATCCAAGGTGGCAATTCTAAGAAATAGTGAGTTTTCATGTAGTCACCCTAAACTGTCTGCCTCTGTTATGTTTGTTATATTATTGTTTATGTATGTGTTAGAATAAATGCGTTTGATATTGTCAGAACATGTTCAGCTTTGTCGTATTTACAAATATATGTATGTACTTAATCGGTACTCACCTGCGTCGGCAGCACTATCAGTGCTACGCAAATCATAATCACCATATAAAGCTGTGAGGGCCATATATCGGGCACGAAATCGCCATAACCGACTGTTGAGAATGTCACAACCACATAATACGTGCTCTGGAACAAATTCAAATGACGATGACCGGCGCGTTGAAAATGCTGTATGCCACAGACGCTGCAAATGAGGAGCCAATAGAAAAGTAGAGAGAGTGTGTGAGAGAAAGATATCTGATGAAAATGTGGTAATAAGCACAAACAACAAGTTAATAATTGTCGTAAAGAACCAAAGGTCAAGTGTGGGGTGGGAAAAGTATGAAAATCTGCAAATGACTTCGCCAGCAACCAGCATATGTGAAAATGATTACACACATATATATGTATGTACATTAGGGAGTCCCTTACTTCCAAAGTTCATGGATTTTTGAAGTTGAAATTTAAGTTGTAAGTGAATGTATTTTTTTGATATTTTACAAAAGGCAAGGAAGTCTACAATCTTCAAAAAGCAATATTTTAGTACAAAATTTTCCGCTTTACAAAAAAGCATGTCTTTAAACGTTAAATACAGTTAAATTTATGCATCAAGTGTCCTTAGTATCCATGCAAGTGATTTTACATACTGTGTTGCTCATACGACACGGTGTACTAAATGAATACAGTATATTTGGTGCATAAATTTAACTTCGCATAACTTTTAAATGAATATTTTTATGTAAAAACTCATCAAGTCTTTTTTATTGAGCAGAAAACTTGAAATTAGAATTTTCTGTTTTCAAGTGTAGATTTATTTGCTTTTAAGATAAAAAATGTATTGCAAAAGATCCAAAAATCCCATATAAAATATATGGAAAAAGTGAAAATGATTTAGGCTTGGTTTTATATGCATACTTATATAAAAAGCTTGCTTGCGTTGAAACTTTGATTTGAGGACAAAAACTGAATCTTCAGGCGACGTTAGCGAGAAAAAAAAATCAACTTGGGAAATACACCTTAATGTACATATATACTTGTATGTGTGTGTGTTTGTTTTGACTGAGTTTGAAGGTTGTGATGAGCATACTTATGAGCTAAGAGCACCTAAAATTAGATTGCCGAAAATTTGCAATGGACACTTTTTAGGTTGAACGCTTCTAAGTGCTGCCAACAGTTTTGTGCATGTGTGTGTGTATTAGTATATGTATGTAATGAGCCTAAGTTGCGTTATTTTCGCTTAATTGTAGCAGCTTGTTGTGATTGCGTAAATTCCACTACAAACGTGCCATTAGCTTACTCAACGTTCTCTATGAGTTAATTTATAGTTTTTGGAAGACTTCTTAATTACCTTGTGAACACCAGACACAGCAGCGTGGCGGAGAGTATGGTGAGCTGTTGCGACAGTGCGGATTGCGACTTTTGCATGGCGCGATGCAGATCGTTCTGTAAAGAAAAGTTATGGAAAATATATATACAAGTATATTACAGGAAAAATTAGTTTTAATAACAAATTTTATTTTTTTGGAATATTTTCTCAATAAGCTACTTACGAACATATTCTCCAACGATCGCTTCGCCAGCCAGCAATTGAGAAATATGGGTATGAATAAATTTCTTAAAGGCGACCATAGTATCTAGAAAAGGAAGTGTTGTTTGTAGTATATTAAGTTGATAAGATTTTATTTACTATTTTGTAAAAGCGATTTTTTTATTAAATATAAATATTAAATTCTAACTTTATAAACAGAAAAATCGCTCATATACGCAATTTGAATATGTAGATGGTTCCAAAAAAATACTCATTCATAGGGAAACCTAATCGAAATGTCATTTAAGTTTGAAAACACTCCACAGTTTTGGAATTACTTTACTCAAGCTCGTTGATCTCATAACCATGCTGGCTGTAACTATATAAAAAACTTCGTAAGCGCCCTTTTTTCTGAAAGGCCTGCGTTTCTAGAATCGGCGTAAGGTCTATCCTTAACATATCATATCAGCTTTTATTTTTCGTTGCAAAGCAAAAAGTATTTGGCAAAAGACTCGATCTCTATAAATTGACTATCAATAATACTCATTCACGCACGGACATAGCTCAAATTGTGAAATATGTAGACATAGAAGAAGAGCCGAAACTCTAACTTGGAAAACATTTTGGTACTTAAAAATCATAAATCTGTTTTTCAGACTAAGTCGTGGTAAAAATCGATTAGATCTATAATAAAATGAAATATCTGAGCTGCTTCCACATTCCATACTGTATGGTTCTGGCCCACAGCGACATTTTTCTGTCCTCAGAACAAAAGAGCATGATCACAAGAAATAAAACGTAAAAACTGAGACTACCCTTTAGAAATACAAAAGATTCCTTTTAAGAACTTGATTCTGATCGTTCTACTTGAATGCCAATTACATATATGCTATAATAATTCAATCTGAACAATTTATCTGGAGATTGCACCATTGATTTAGGCAATAACAATTGATTATTAATAAAAATTTTACTTGAAGGGATTAAAGGATTTCTAAGGCAATACCTGAACAGCTAATTAACCGTGATTTCGAATTATAAGCGAAACAATTTATTCTATTTCTTGCTTTGGTTGCCTTAAAGAAAATACCTGAAGAGCTAATCACTTTTTCCTTCTTTTTGTGGTTGGCAAAACGATTTAAATTTTTTATGGATTTAACTTGATTACTTTTCAATAAGGTGAAGTAAAAGACTTCAGAGAAAGCTTAGCTGCGAAAAGACCAAGGAAAATTAAAATACATTGTCAGGCAGCGACAATTGTGCAATGAAGAAAATAGTGTCAAAGGTCGTATTCTCAGCGTGGTTATGTTATATTCGAATCTCACACACTTCGCACTTTTTCTATTTCAACTTAGTAAAGCGTGGTTCATTAAGATAATACGTAAACAATTTCAACCTAATGATTTCATATACAATTACAACACTATAATATATTCATTACTTACCGTTAGTGCAAATGGTATTGTCGTAATTAATTCTAGAATGAAATGAAACGAAAGAATCTGTTGCCAGATATTTCCCTGCGAATGAAAATAATTCAATATTAGAATGCAAATAAATTAATGTGAAGATAAGATCTTGAATAACTCAGGTATGTGCTAAAAACAATTTAATATGAATTTAAAAGCAGTTGAACTATTCACAATAGAATTTAGCACTCAAGCTTAAAGCATCTATGTACCATAAATCAGTATGAATACGAGAGCATATGTGTATTAACTGACACGCTATTTGCTCATTAAGCTCCTTTTTGCATGTTAATTTTCAGAATGAATATACGAGCTCTTGTTGTATTTGTTGTATTCATACAATAATAAGAATGCATACATTTTTTTGTGTGGCCATGTATACTCATAAAGCTAGCGTAAGTGGCGCTCTTTCAACACGTTCTAGAGTGTCTGCGAATAACTTCAAGTTGCTTGCTTACAGCAAAAAAAATGTCATACATTTCTTTAAGGGTAAATTGTTTAAATTAAATTTTAATTAACAATTTTTTTTCTATTTTTATAGCTGTACTCACCTTATAGCCTAGATATGTTAGTAGTACGGCCTCTGTGAGAGATACTAATGCTAATATTAATTGCGCTGCCCACAATATTGTGGGCCGATTCACCCATAAGATAGCTTCCCAATTTATAATGGGATTCTCCTGGAACTCCTCCTCCGTTAGTTGAGCCGAAACGAGGAACTCTGTTTTATTGCTCACTGAGCAGCCATAACTAAAACAGAAAGATATAAGTAAGTTCAGAACTAATCTATAACAGCTAGCAATTGTATCTAGCTTAATTAATTAATAAGTATTAAATAATCCACATCGTTTCTGTGTATGAATTCATGTCTTTATATTTTTTTTTAGTTTTGTGGGAATGGACTAGGAGGCAAATTTATATTTAACTTTGAGGTCGGGACGAAAAAATTATTAATATTCAAATATATCTTTATTATGGTCTCCGTAATATATCTCTCCTATTGTTTACAATACTTCAAGGAACATTTTGCTATCAGAAATTGGCTCCAAAATAATGTTCTGTAAGCCTCTAGTTGGTTACCAAAGGATGCGAAATCCCAAATCCATTCTGGACTAATGAAAATCTATATATGTAGTATACGGCAGCTGGGGTAGTTCGTGGATCGACATCATACATTTTTTGTATTAAACTATAGCATATACAATATTATACTTTCACATACGGTACAACCTCAACTGAAAGTTTGAAATTCTTACGAAATTCGTATCAATTTTATGCATTTTAAACAAGAAGATACACTGTTATTAGAAAGAGTTTCCTTCTGAATTTCATTGAAATTACATTACGTATTGATTTGTAACTTTCAAACGAAATTTGAAAATATTTAGATTAGTTTATGGCGGCTAAGGGAAGCATTGACCCGATTTTACCTATTCTTGCTACAAGGGCATGCTGTTATCACAGAAATCTTCTCCCCGAATGTTTACACTAGACCTCACATATTCACCGATATGTTCGGTAAAACATCAGCCATATGCACAGGGAAGCCAATTGAAAAATTATAGTCCGACTGTAACAATTTTTGAGCGTAAGACAAAATGCCTTGGCGGTATTATTTTTGCAGAGTTTTATTCTGATAACTTCATTGATGTTTGATTTGTGTACTGTTAAGTGAAAGAATAAGATGGATTTTAGAAATGTGTGATATAGGAAGTGGGCGTGGTTGTTATCTGATTGGGTTACATAACACACCAAATTTGGTTTAAATTGGTTAAGTAGACAGACAGACAGACTACCAAACAGAATTTCAACCAATTTCTTTGGTATGTTAGCAATCTGTCTTCGAATAAGTGGATTTAGGAACTATAGTTGAGCGAAGTCTTTTCAAAATACTCCCTTTTTAGCCAAGTAATTTCGTCAAAAACTGTAAGATTCTCGAAAAATTTACACATCGTATCATTGCAATTATAGAGAACTTCATCCAATATTCCAAAAAAAAAGGTTCAATTTTGCAATTTTGTATTTTGTGAGATATAGAAATTTGGACGATTAGATATCAGTAATGTTCCACAACGTTCAATAAAACGGATATTTAATATATTTGTAGGTCAATATTCATGAAAGAAATACAAGGTATGTACAAAAAATAACGGACTAGCAGACTGAATCATCGTTACATTACAGTAATTTCAAAAATGGCAGCAATTCATTCCGAAAACAATCTCAAATTAAATTATTACTTAAATTTAGAGACCTCAAAAAAATATGTATTGTAAATTGTAAATAAATATTTTAAAAACTTATTATTTGTAACTCAAATAACTTTACTTACCACGTTGCAAAGGTTGGATTCGTATCCGTTATCACACGTAATATGTACAGAACACATGCTAGTAACTTAAAAAACAAGTCGGCAATTCGTATTCGTAGGCCTGTAAATAGATCAAACAGAGAGTGATGAATAACTTAGATTGATGGGCAACTAAGCGAAAATATGCTTATAATAATAACTATTAAGTATAACAAATAAATTACAATTAGCTGTACATGATTGCCAGAGGTTGTTACGGCAATTATGTTTTATAAACAAGCGTGTTTATGATTACAGTAGTGTCAACAAATGAAATGCTAAAGTGAGCGCCTAACACCGAAGTTGGACAAATAGAGCACGAATGGTGTAACCCATGGGATATTTACGACGCACCTGCGCCTATTGTGAAACCACCTAAAATTCCCTCACTCTAATATGTCCGCACTGAATCACCCTGTGCTATTGATGAAGTTTATCAATAGAAAAAGTTTTATTTGTGCAACCTCCAAGACATCCTCAGGAAACCTTTGAACGATAGTTGTGCTTCTTTTTCTGTATAAAGCATTGCATTTGCATATGAGACGTTCTATATGTAGTATTTTCTTCTTCTATCTCTTCACATATTCTACAATAGTCGTTGTATGGTGTTCGCAGTCTGCTGGCAAGTCTGCGAGCCAGAGTTACCTGTTACCATTCCTACTAGTGTTCAGTTTTCAGATTGCCGTCATCTCATATAAATTGGCAACGCTGAAGCTGCGATTTGTCAACGTTATAGTTCTTGCGTCATTCCTTTGGAATTTTAATAGTCGGCATGTGTGGCCCTTACTTTATGACACGTTTAACGCAAGTTAGGGATTTACTCCTAGGGTGGTGCCAGCTCTGGCTAGACAGTTATCAGGAATATCACTATATATTGGAACCCATTGCAGGTTTATCGTGAATAAGGATTTCTGATCCACAAAGAGATCATAGCATTCTTTCCCTATCTTTGAAGAAACCCTAAGAAACTGCAGTGATTTCAAAAGCTAACCTTATAACTATTTTGAGTAATAATGTTGTATAACGGTCCACTTGGACTGAATAATTGGCCTTCACATTATTCATATTCGATACAATTTTTTGTTATTTTTTGTGAAATAGCTACTTCACCTTTTGACTTTACTTTAATATTTTACTGGATCTGCATATCTATATATATATTAGCTCACGGATTCGTCTGCATTTACTCAACATTTTAAGCTGGGGTTTATAAAATTGTAGCAGACGTTCTTTTAGTTTCGATAACAGTATAAGTATAATGTAAACGCCGACAACTTTATTAAAGGACATATCCTTAAACTGCCATATTTGCTTGCTATCCTGTGTTTCTTATGCCAGTTGATGTGATTTATACCGATTGAGTGTTCTCTTCACCACTCTCAAAAGTTTTGAAGACTGATATTAGTGTACATCGTGATCGATATTACGATTTATATATATGGTATACAAAGTGGGAGCGTAATGAGCCCATGTTGGCTCATGTGTAATCGTATGCGTTGCGTATTCTTTCTAAACAAGTGGCAGTAAAAAGCGAAGTATTATTAGAATTAATCCACGAGAAAGTTGTTACTATTGTGATTGTTGAAAGTTTCCTCAATCTGGTAAGTAAGTTGTTTCCCTTCAAATCGAACAAATTTTTAGAATTAAATATTTTTTTTTTAATTATTGGTTGTTTTTATTTCTTTTTGATATTCTCAGAATAAATATTGGTAATGCTTTCTTTTTTTTTTGAGGTTAATAATAATCACAGTTTGCTTCCCATATACCATAAATAAGTGTTTTCTTAAATTGACTTAATTTATTATATCTTTTAAATACTATATATTGCTAATTGCGTTATATATACATATATGTACGTATGTACACCGTACTGCTAATTTGACTTCAATTAACTAACATTTAACTACTCAGATTTGAGTTAAAACAGCAATGATTACTTAACTACAACAGTTCCATGACAGCATTCATTTGACTTCATTGATTTACCGGCATTGGAAATACTTTATCAAATCATTCGCAATCATTATTAGCTCATTATTGCCTCATTATCAATGCGACCTCAAGGAAAATTGTTCATGGGGAAATGAAAGTAATATGATTTGCTTCCCCAGTGTAAGAGGAATGCCGCTGGTTACAATGGAAAATAATGGTAAGTGAGATGGTAATAAACATACCATACAAATATTATATATAGCTGCGAGAGCCGGGACTGCTCTCAAAACGTTGCAGAGGTAATATAATAGGTAGATATGTGGGAGGCAGCGCCAACGAAATGACAATGAAATAGCAAAATATTTGCTCGTATTTGCCGGCGACATTTGTTTTTGTAGTCAATATTATATGAGCTTGCGGCTGAAGCCTGAAAGCGGGCAATTAGGAATGTACATAAGCAAATAGTACAAGCCACTTATCGTTTATGTACATATATATATATATATATATATATATGGATATATATGTATGTGCTTAAAATAAAAATGATTTCGATAATACATATTTATTTATATAATATAGTTTATGTAGGTTAAGCATAGAGAATATAATGATGAGATTTGATAAACAAACTATCCAATTTTTTCTAAGGCAGCCTACAATCACCAGAGCAAAGAAGTTGGCAAATCGAAGAAGCAATGGCGCAAACAACTGAATTAGCGATGTAAGCGGGTTGGCCACTTTAATAAGGCCTATATTATACTTCTTGTATAGTATCTAACTGTGTAGCTTTACAGTTGCATTACTACGGATAGAGAGCAAACCTGACTTCCTACGGAGTAGAGAAGTAACGAATCGCTGACTGTTTATGGTTTCGCTATGTTGTAAGCTTCAATTCAAATAGAAATAAGGAAGAGAATGATGTAGTCTTATTTACCTAAACATTGTTTATCTACATTAAGTAATATTTATTCTTCTTTTAGCAAAGCCGTTGGAGTAATGGTAACGGAGTAAAAGTAAGCAAAAAGTAAACGTAATACTTTGTAAATACTATTGGAAATTATATTTTAACTCGTTTATTTCACTTCAGCTATCTGCTTGGAAGGTAATTGATTTACGGATACTAGTAGTCCATTGATATTGGGTTTGAAACTCGGCTAGAACCTTTTACTATTTTAATTTATAAATATAAATAATAATAAAAAGGGTATTTTGGCAGTATTCAGTACTCGGTAAACAATGTTAAGCCTTACAGTATTTCTCTATCAATGAAAACGTTTCTTCTGAAAATCTAAGAATATTAAAAAATTTGGAACTAGAATTAGTCCAGTCGCACACCACAAATCGAGCGAAAAGAAAAAGTGATTTCGTTATAAATCTTTTATTGTTATTGCTCATTTGCTCATAACATATAAGTATAGACAGGTAAATTATAAGTATTTATTAAAATTAAGCAATTTTAGTTTCAAGAAAAGAATAATGCGTCTTAAGTTTCGGCGAGGTCTTTAAACTCATATATGTAACTCTTATTCACCTACTCGATTTACGAGTATTTAGTTTGCGTTGCTTTTCTTGTACATAGAAATTTACTCATTTGGCTCTCATGTCTTCACCTTATAACTGAAAATTGCTCGTAACTCTTCACACTTACTCTTTTATCTGTTTAACCCCATAAATTTATAATTTATTTCGTAAATTTATAGGTGCTCGACATGCAAACATGCTGGCAAGAGAGAATGCACCGGAGAAGGTGAAGGAGGTTCATGTATATAAATATTCTCTCAACTCTGCTATAATCTGAATAAACCCTAACTGGTGAGTAGTTAAAGGCGTTTGAAAATTTTTTTTTTTATAAAACAGTAGATTTATTTAGAAGCGTTTAAATATGGTGCTCGAAGCTTAAGCAACTGTGAAACTCCTATTTGCGCGAAAAGGTTCGCTAGAATAGATTGTGGTAAAAATCTGACTTTCTTTTCTCTATAATTTGATAGTAAAAGTCGTTGTTATAATTAGCTACGTTTCATAGTTTATTTTCTATTCAATAGATATACTTCAAAAAGTTTGTACAAAACGCAGTTCATTATTGTTCTAGGACTTTTGAGATTTATCGACGTGTGATAATGTGTAAGATAAGTCCATATACGTTCAACATTTGTGACCTATATTACTTATAAATCTTCTGAAAAAATAGTTTGATGAATAAAAATGTGAGAGAATTATTTTTTTAGAATAGAATCCTCCAATTGCCAGAAAGGTGTAAAATTGTATAGCTTTAGATGAGCAATACTTTGAATAATACTATGGTATATGTTTTTCTTAAATAAGCCTGCGAATTTCAAAAAAAAAAAAAATAGCCGCAATATACTTATAGACCCAGTAATGAAGTTAATAGACGTTTATCTAATCTAAATCTTCTAAATAGATCAGTTGTCTTGCTTTTGAGAACTATAATAGCTGTATTCCCAGAAAAACTTGTTTTGCTTTCTTATCTTTAAGAAGAACCTTGTAAAACTGATGACTTGTGCATGCAAGAGACGTATGCTAAACTGTTAATGGTTTAGTATGTTTTCCAAACTTCATAAATCTAATGTAGGAACACTACAGTGTATAATAAGATCTATATAATCGGTATAGATAATATGTATATGCCATCCTTAGATGGTATAAAGTATATCTGTCGCCTCAGCAGCATTCTTCGAAGCTACGAAGGAAATGTTTTTGACACTACAACAACAATTAAATAATGAGTTTTCATGACAACATTTCGGTATATCTATTCACTAATCAAGGCCTTTTAAGGGACATCAAAATTTAGGGAGTTTAATATGTGTTCTTCATAATAAGAAAACTGTAAATATAGCAATGATCTGACTATATGGTTTTGTGATGGCGAAAAAATAATCGAATCCAATAATTAGCCAATAAGACATTGGCTAGTTAGTGCATGTTCTCCAAGTGTCTGTAATTGTTTGTTGTATTATATTGAGGGCATTTTGTGCTTTAATAACTTAAGCCGCTCTAAGCGAGTGTGGCTTACCAACAACAAATACTTGCAATTACGGTTTTGTTTACATACACATACAAATATTGACGGCTGCTTCTATGTGTTTAGTGGTTTACAGTTAACAACAAGTGCATAAATATTCAAATTCATTGTGGTAAGTTCAATTGTGTGTGTGTGGGTGTGCCTGTCATGCAGTTACAGTAGTTATCTGAAGCCAATAGTTGTTGACACTTGACACGGGCCTTTGTATTTTGTCTGCTGCATAATAACTAATTAATTAAATAATTATGTCGTTGTTATGATTAAGACCTGACCACTTGCATAATGACAGGAAAAAATAAACAGGCAAAGCCGAGTTGTTAACAGAGTAAGCATAATTTGCTTTAGAATCCAGTGCGCTAAAGGCGAAACTTGGTTGCATTATTTATATTGGTTGTGATGAGGCATTTCTAAGAGGTTGTATGTAGTTGAATATATTGTGCTATATATATTTCCTACTAAATAAAAAATTATAGAAAGTCAAATTTAATATTCATGCAATACGAATAAGATTCAAATAACCAAAACTTTAATATTTTCTTAGTCATTGGATTATTTATTTTATTAAATTTTTTGTATACCTTGAACAGGGTATATTACTTAAGTTTGCCACGAAATTTGTAGCAGACAGAAAAAAACGTCTGAGATCTTATATACGATAACTACTACCTTACGTTTTGAGATATCGATTTGAAATTTCGCACATGTGCTTTTATCTTCAAATTTATCTGCTCAATGCTACAAACTTCAAATATATTGCTTGGATCGGACCACTATAACATACAGCTGTCATACAAACTGATTGTTAAAAATCAAGTTAAAGATCTCGAATGCAAATGTTAAGGGTATTTTTGCTACCCTGGAGCCGCATAAACGTTTCTTTTGTTGTGTATATATTTATGTACATTATTATTCCTGCAACAGAAATCAGTTCTTTACATTATTTATTTGTTTATTGCTAGTTTGCTCTTCTAGCTAAATATTTGTATTGTCAGACTGAGTAGCAAATGTCACAGCTGTAGCAAGCAAAACTTTTTAGTACTCACACATACACACACACAAATAAAAATGCATTTGTATATACCTCCACTTAGTCAGTATAGCTGTCCGAGTCCAGTGCCAATCTTGTTTGCTAAGTTTTCGTAGAACTTAGTTTAGTTTTGAATTGTACAATTGGGAATTGATTTCTAAGTTTCTTAAAGTGCTCACACGACTTACAACATTATTTGCACAAAATATTTTGAGTTTATTCCACAAAAGTTTGCACAGTTGTGGGTGCAACAAACTTCAAAGGTCACGTGCTGGCGTGTAAATATTTGGAAAATTTACTTAGACAGCAGCGGAAGACTCAAGCGTGGCAGCATAAGCCGACAGACACAGACATTAGCTTTCGTGCATTATTAAAAAAACAATTTTTGTTGTGGTAAATTGAAGTTATTTAAGTTTTGTGATCTAAATATTAGTTTAGTTTTGCGAATTTTAAATGAAGCTTTAAATGAAATTTGTAGCAAAGTGATTTTAATAATTAACCAACAAAGAGCTCTGGTATCGATCGAAATAAATTTTAATGTCAAAATGCCCTTTTTTAAATTATTTAAAATAAATATTTCTGTGTAATTGCTTTATATTACAAAAATGCTTATATATTTATAAATTCCAGAACATAAATTCAAATTGTTTCTTTTGTTTGATAATTTCATGCTCAGTGAAGCATTAAAGGACACTCGCTCGCTACATAGATTCTGCACTCTCACAAATGTATGCAATTTACAGTTATTATATATCAGTATAAAGCAGATGGTATATATTATTAGCTGTGTGGCGCTGTAGTGTTGTTTTAAAGAGAGCGTTATGTTTATAAAAAGAAATTTGTTCGCATATACACATACATATATACGTATTAGTCATTCGTATTGATTGAAATGCTGCTGAGTGATTTATTTGTTGAAAGTTTCTTTGAAAATTAGTATAAAAATGCAGAATTGTGTTTTTATTTTGCATAATTCAATTCTTAAAAACATTAAATATTCATTGAATTCAAATCGTTTTCGTGGGCCATGGCGTATGAGTAGCAATTATGTGCACTTCCTGTTCTTAAAAGCTTACCTGTCGTATGTGTAACATTTCTAGTTGTTATATGTTATAACTGTACTATAATCGTTCCCCCTGCGGGTAGGGGTAAGAATTTACCCGCCGTAAGGCATGCCTGTCGTAAAAGGCGACTAAAAGCCAATTGCACTATGACTGTTATTATGTACCTTGCTCAGTAATATTAGCATAGTATGTCAGAAATAGTGCTATAATACTCAGCTTGAACTGATATTATAGACTTTAAATGAAAAAGCAAATAAAAAGACATTTGAAGTTCAAGCGATAAATGTCACCAGTCATTGAGTAATGGGTTGCTCAACTGGCAGTAGTTTCGGCTACACAGTCTTACCGGAGACTTTCTGGTACCACGGGGAGCAGTAAGCCCTTGAACTTCGGTCCAATCTGCTCATTGGGTTATGGCCCCTTTGGGGAGATTCGTGGTGGCTGTGGTTGAAACCTAAATGCAGCAAGAACTGAAAATTCAGCCTAACTGTTTTTTCAGTTCTAAAATAAAGTTGCAAAAAGCAACTGGGTTCCGTACCCGAAAACGAAAGAGGTTTTAGGTCGGCCTCGAATCATACCAAGATGGTAGTGTGGGCCCAGACACACTGCCACTGATAACCAAATTAATACGTGCAAATAGCTCGTATTATTTGGGGCGCTTATCAACGCATTGTATTGATACGCTGGGTTTTGGAACACCGTGAGGTAAAGCCGTCGCCGGCAGGTACTCACGTAAATGAACAACGAAAGTTGTACTATAATCGTGTATAGATCACATTTTCGTTGAAGGAAATACTTGTGGGTCATGGCGTATTAGTAACAGTTATGTTCATGTTTGCTGTGGTGCTAATTTGCCAACGCATATGAGTAACGTTAAGGTTAACGGAATAACTCGGGTAAGGTATGCGTAATATTCATTTACATATGTACGTGTATTTAAAAAAGTTGCTAGTATGACGTGGCGTATGAGTAACATTTAAACTTACTCATATTCTTATTCATCGTTTTTATTCCAGTTTATAGCAATAGCACAGCGGTTTCATATATAAAGTTGTTAATTCAGTATAAAATAGAGAATATGCTCTACTTTTTGTATTTCATATCTCAAAAATTTCAACAAAAATATACTCGAGGTATAAAAAATATTTATAAATTATCGATGTTTGATTATGGCCAATTTGATTGGTTCGGACGAATGATAAATACATTAGACAAGTGAAACTGAGTTCAGACAATCTGAAACCTTTTAAATTCTAAGCCTAGGTTCCGTGATTAAGCTTCTCTTACTGGTTCATGTGCTTTAACATTAACTTGGTCATATCAATGAGTAAACACCCTACAAATGTACTACCAAAGTCTTACGAACATGTCAAAGTAATGCATTTAAGTTATAATGGCTGTACCGAATCCATAAAAAACAAAATACAGATGCATTTTTGTAGCATAAAAGGGAATTAAAACATCTTTATTTTACTGCTGCATTGGACAGAAAGCTGTCAGAAATTTCGTGAAAATATCCTGTCAAAGAACAAGGTTCTTCATACAAGTATTTCAATTTTTCGACCTGTTTGTATGGTAGCTATATATTTTACTGGTCCGATCTGAACAATTCATTCGAACATTGTAGCTTTGTCTTGGACAATAATTAATGTGAAATTTAAATAAATACGGTAAACTTATACCTTCTTAATAATTTAAAATAAGATTGAAGCGTCGCCTTAGACAATAATCGGTGAGAAATGCCGTTAAGATACCTTGTCAAATAAAAAAGATTTTAATACAAGTACTTAATATCTCAAAAATGAGGTCACGTATATAGGGACGGACAGCCAGGCGAACAATGCTAAATTGGCTTAGCTCGTCACGCTCAACATTTTCACATATACGCAGGGTATAAAAAAAGAAAATGTAGACGGAATTCATGAACAGGATCACTCTTAGGTAGTACGTGACTGGTGGTATTGTACATGTTTGACAACTCCACTATCGTGGCTGTCTTAACTAAAAAAAGAAATTCTTCATTAACGATTCTGAATGTTTTCTGCAAATAATAAGGACCTTTTTAAAAATGTTTTAAGGCTAATGCCGAATTTGGGATAAACATTTTTATGTGAATAAAAAACCAAACCTTATTTATTAAGACTCGTTCATTATTCTGCAGCTCTACAAAAAAGGTTTTTTTTTCATAGCAATATTCCTTTAGAAGTTATGAGCAGTTAAATTTATGCATCTAATGTACTATGTATATTCATACAGTACACCATGTCGTATGAGCAACACATAATGTATACGTAAATCACATGTATGAGGACTCAGGTCATTTTATGCATAATTTTAACTACTTATGAATTTAAAAAAAAAAATTTTTATTTTGTGTTGTGTTTTTACTTTCATAAGGCAAATTATTAAAAAATTCCCAAGTTAAATATATGGAAAAAGAAATATGATTTAGGCACGCTTTAAATTGAAAATAAAGAGCTTGTTTACGTTGGATACTGTTTTTTAGGGCAAAAACTAAGACTGCAGGGATCTGCAAACAAAATTAAAAAAACTTGTTAGATGACTTACACCTCCCAATGTATATATGGTATATAATATAATATACAAAATTATAAACATATACTTTCAATTACATTTTTTATTGCTTACTCACTTGATCTCTGATTCTTAATGAAGTAAAGTTGCAGTCTTTCTTTGAATGTGTTTTCGTTTACGTAATATTCCACACGGACTCTGAAAGTAGAAAGAAGAACATTCCCACGGAAATGGGGAATTACAGCAATTAGTGGCGATTAGTAAGAAATAGTAGCGTTAAGTGGTGAAATAAGTATTTTGCATTTGCGCAGAAAATCTTCTCCAACACATGCAATTTAATTAGTAGAGTAACGGCTTTCCAAAATACTGTTACTAAGTAGCGGAATGATTATTTCACATACATATAAACGTTTAATACATACTGACGTTTAGCTTGAGATACAGAAGTAGAAAGAGCTTGCTAAATATAATTGTCAAAGGAGCTGAAGTTCGTGGTTATGCAGTGATAAGGCGTCGGAAGATTTAAAAAACTATTTTCGCTGCGCTTGTTTCATAAGTGGCAAGTTGTAAACTTTTTATTTATGATTGTCTTAACTGCTTGTTAGCAAAAACGAGCGAGTATTTGAGTAGTTTTTCGTTATTTCTCACATTTTCGCAATTTAAACATTTTTTGCAGCGTTGCACAGTGTGATGACTATGCCAAAATGTCTATAAAATTTTCGAAATATAAATATATAAATTCAAAATTTATTTTTAATATTCGTTTATTAAAATGGTTTAAAAAACAAAAAAGTATAGAGTGGTCCAAATTCATGTAAAATTTTGAAACAATTATTAAATTTTGGCTTATGCGATAAAACACTTTATTTAATACGAAAATATATAAAGTGATTTTTTTCGTCAAATTGCATAATCCGCATATAATCTGCATATAATCTAATTTTGAGATTGCTGCGAATTTTAGCAAAAATTTATAAAAAACGGCTTAACAAATTTTTTTGTTAAATATTTTCTGTAATTTAACGCGAGATTGCTGAAAGCTTGACTTTCATGGTATTTACATTAAGTCTTCAACTGCCCTATAGGATGTTCAGTTAATATTTCCCAGTGTTGGATAATACTTTTGATACAAAGGTTTACTCAATATATCTTATGATAAGAGCACGGTTTTTAATAAAAACCACTGATTGAGGTATTTTTGAAACTATTTTTTTATAATTTTAAAATTAAATATATTTAATTTGTTAATAATATTTCTTCGTAAGAATATAAAACGTCTTCAGGCTTTTATACATATTTTTCAACTAAAATTGTAATAAAAAAAAATTTAACTGTTTTTTATGCTTTGGAGTATAAAAATGTTGGTACACCCTGTATCGAAATTCGTTTGCTTAATATTAAAAATGTACTTAATTTATAATAATTTCATATGATATTTGCAATAAAAGCTGTTCTGTAACAGTTTTGTAAGATTTTTATATAATATTAAAACAAAATAATGTTGACCCACCCTGTATTTAAAATTTTTTTCTTGTAAAGCAGCAAAAATAACAATAATCATATTAATTGTTTTAAATTGATGAAATCAAAGTATCCTATAGTTAAAAATTTGTGGAACTACATCACTAAGCGTGACCACGCCCTCTTTTGAAATGTTTAAGACGGAACACTTTAATAAAGTTTTAAGCACAATTTATTTTGCAGATTATTCTATTTAAGAGTATAGTAATTTTGTATTATTCCACCTAGGGTGTGAGAGTTTTCGAAAATTTTTTCATTACTCTTAAGCAGTTGAATTTTTTTACTATAACTGAAAAAATCAATAACTTTGCATTGCACAATATTTATTGTTAAAAATTCATAAATCCGCACCACTGCGCTCCAACTTGCCTTTGGCCGCTGCTGAAGTGTGAATGTGTTTTTTCCAAATGTAGTGATTCTTGTAAAAATATCACACACACCCTCTGCCTCACACATTGCCGCACTTATACACATGTTCACAAAGTTTAGCCTGACTTACAAGCATAATAACTAGCTGTGGCACGCTCGCAAGCTGCCGCCGGCTACTGACTGTCGCTGCAACTTGTATGCACAGCTCACGCGGTCCAACTGGAGATTTATAGTTTTTTATTTTTTATTTTTTGTACTCCTTCGCAAGTTTTTCCAACTTCGCCTGCAGCTACTGCTCAACGCGCACGTACGCTAGCACTTTTGTATGTATTGTTGTTGTTGTTTTTATATTTTACTCATACACATATTCCTTATTTTGCTTGTAAATTTAGTGTAACATTTCACTGTCGCACGCGCGCTCTGCAATCTTGCACGTGCCACACGCGCATCCTCATCGACAACAGTAGCAAAACCAACAACAAGACGGGCAACAGCAGCTCAGCGGTATTTATCTTTAGCATTGCACTTGAAAATGTCAAGTGGTTTCTTTTCAATTGATAATAGCAGCAGTTAGTGTGCTCTAGCGAGCTTCTCATTGCCTCTATATATATGTGTGTGTTGGTGCCTCAAATGGTGGCACTTGTGTTTTCTTACGTAAGCTGCTCTTAGCCGCTTGCCTTTTGCGCAGATACTTATCTGTGTGTTGGCTAGCAGCGTGTGGCACAATTAGACATATACGCGTTTATATACATGTATATATATATATATATATATATATATATATATATTAGGGTGTGTGTTTTGCATTCTAAACAGCCTTAACGTATATTGCTTGGAGCTACGTTTTCACTGTGCTACTTTGAATGCTTTTCGTAGTTGTGGTACTTCAAATGCATGTGGCATGTAGCAGCTCGCGCGGTTCGCGAGGTGTGTGCGTAAAATACAGTTGCAAAGCATTGAAAAACCTTGCAGAGAACGGCAATGTCGTCATAGTTTGTATTGCAACATATATTTTGTCTGCGTGTGTGTGTGTGTGTGTGCTACGATACTTTTTAGAATCCTTTCGCCTTTGGTGTTGGAAAAAACTGCCAATGTGTTTGACAGAAGTGTTAAAGCAACGCTTTTATATTACTTGGTTAGGTGTTGGTGAAAATTTCGCGAAAAGTAGTTTCCTTTGATGATTTCAGCGCTATTCAGCGCGTGAAAGATAACGGGGTTTAAATAGGGCTTGTCAAAAGCATTTTTCCCCAAAAGTAAAAATATTTGTACCTTAATATTTCGCAAAAATAAATTTAAAGCTTTCAGCATATTTTTCATTCAATATTCTTTTTAGATTAGTCGACCTACATTTTTCCTAAATAAGTTATTTTTGCTCCATTCAATGCAAATCTATAACAAGTTTCAAGGGCTCAAACCTGAATAACTGAGAATCATTGATACTGATAAATCCATTTTTGATAAAGAGTGCTTTTTAGATATGTGGCCAGAAATTTAGCTTTATTATATAGATAAAGGCCTACCATTATGTTATAAAATTGATTTCGCCGCTTTAAAAGATCGCCGCTCAGTAAGCCGATTATGTTGATCATAAATTGATCGAAGTGCACGAAACACATCCTCTACAGTATGTGCATTTTCATAATAAAGTTGAACGATTGCTAAACGTTGTTCAGGCATGATAAAATGCTAAGCAATACTGAACAAAAGTAACATGACAGCTTGACATGATTCATGTGTGAGCTGTCAAAAAAAAAAGCTCTTGAAAAAAGTACCACTACTTGAAGCACTCGTTAAAAGTGAGTTTCAGCTTTGAACAAAATGTTGTTTTGAAAATCAGAATCGTTGACCGTCTCGTTTTGAAACCATTAATCGAACGTGCAACGCGCTGGATGGTGGTTCGGTTGGATTGGATTGTGTAAGCCAGCAAACTGAGATCCTTCCGCAAATCTTTCATAAAGTGGATGGGCGCAGCTACAATTGTTGTGCTTGATGGCGGCTGCACTCATTCGGTCTTCTCCGATATACTTCTCGACAGCAGCAATAGTGTCTTCGGTGCGCACTGTACGGTATATCTAAGGATGGGCACTATCCTAGACTAGAGTAAAGGTGGTGCGAAACTGATGCATTTTACATATTACTCGAATTACCGACTCTGCTGTGGGATTTTCCGATTAAAACGTACCCTCATGTCAAAAGAGGGTAAAATTGGATCAATGCTTCCTCTAGCGCTCATACAACTAACATAAAGGTTTTTCAACTTTCTGATGACTACATTTACATATATACCGTGTATAATGTTCACTATGTAAGAAGACTTAGTAAAACTAATTTATATATTATATATACTACCGAAAATTTGTGAAATCAATACTCGTGGACTGCTCCCATATAGGTATACGAGGGCTGCATTGGAAAGTTTGACATTTTTTAGCATAACATCCCTCAGAACGTTTTGTCATTTAATCGTAAATTGTTTTATTTACAGGGAATTAAAAAATTCATCTCTGCCAAAAAATGGAATTAACTCGTGAACATTTTCGTGCGATCATTTTTCACAACTTCCGACGTGGATTATCACGACAAGACTGCATCGATGAACTAAAATCTTTATATGGCTATAAAGCACGATTCTATAGCACTGTGAACAACTGGTACAACGAATTCAATCGTGGCCGACGCTCGCTCAAAGATGAATTCCGTGAAGGTCGTCCAAAAACAGCCGTTGTGCCAGAAAACATCGATGCCGTGCGTGAACTGATAATGCAAGACCGTCATGTAACATACCTTCAGATAGAGGCATGCCTATGCATTTCTCCCACCAGCATACATTCGATATTGTATGAACACCTGGCCGGATCTCGTTGGATGCCGCACAATTTGACAATCGCTCAAAAAATGGCTCGTGTGATTGGTGTAAAAAAATGCTGCAAAAATACGATCGCGGTGCTTCAAAAGACGTTTATAAGATCGTCACCGGTGACGAATCATGGATCTATGCGTATGAGCCCGAAACAAAACAGCAATCGACCGAACAAAAAAAAAAAAAACATTTTTGTTGATAAATATTCGTATTTTCATTATTAGGCCAGAAATATATATATAGCAGCCCTCGTATATATGACTCTTGAAGATACTACAAAGAATGATTTTAATTGTTTTAGCAGACTTATTAGTAGGAAGCTGCGCTCCAATGCATTAGATATACTGCTACTTTGATAATTAATTTTTCAAAGAAATTCAATTTTCAAAAACATATATTTTTAGCAAAGACAGCTTATTTCTATTGAATTTTGATTCAAGTATTTTGGAAATAAATATTAATGTACAATCAGTATTACTACACGTATAACTACCCATAAAACAACGGCGCATGCCAAAATTAAAAAAAATATATATTTTATCAGCTCTTTTGTTACACGCTTTAATATACTCAATAAGCTTATGGAAAATTCTACGCTTTTATACAAGTATTAAGCACATTTCGCATGTAATAGTATCCTCCACTACATAAACTATTGCACAATGCATTGCAGCCATTAAAAATGTATTAGCTCTCCTTTTTATTTGCCATTTCAATGGAGTTATGTGCGTTTTTTGTTTAAACAAAAGTTTTGCGTGTCACAATGCAATTTGGTCCATTTTCCAAAAATATGCTCACGTAATATCATTCTTATTGGAAAACTCTGTATATATGTAATACTATTAAGCTGGGTTTCTGCATTTTACACACATTAGCATTCCTCTATCTACCTACCTTTATTACAATTATACACATGCGTGTGCTAACTTTTTCTATACATTTGATAAATAAAGTTATTGGAGGATGATAATAACATACTACATACATATGTGCTTTAAGATAATATTGTACTTTGTTAATAAATGGTTCTATAAATGATATTTGCTTTGTTGGTAGTAAAGAAGCAGTTACGTTCTAGCACAAAAACTAAATCGTTCTTTATGATGTTGCAGTAAAAACATAATAGGTATACACAAAATTAATGAAGGTTATGAAATTTCTTAAATAATTGGGAATTGTCAGCTCATGTGTTATATCAAAATTACTTGTTACGCTTTGTCCATGATAAACTATTAAACTACTGAGCCGATTTTAGTAAAATTTAGCACACTGTGTTCAGCTTAATCTCACTTGAAAGATGGACCAGTTTATATCTGAATTATGTTAAAATAAAAACAAATCATAAGCGAAAAAAAAACATAAGCATGTGGCTTTTTATCATTTTTGTTATCAAAATAGTCCATGCTATGCATAATAAGTGAAATTTTCTCCTCTAATATTATTGATACTGAGGATACTTAAATATTCACTCATTTTGTTTATATAACTCGATATCTATGTTGTCACGATTTGTATACCGTAAATGTTAGTAGTTAGATTTTAGTTTTTTCCATGTATAGGAAGCCACCAAATTTGATGAAACAGCCTAGTGGTGATTTGGGTTACGTCAAATTCAAGCAGCAATAGTTTTTTGTTGAAATTTCGTCGTGGCAGCTTTCGTGACTATGGAACCAAAGCTTGCTTTCATGTTCAACCGGACGTTAAAATTAACTAACACTAAGTCAAGCATGCCGATCGTAAATACCTTAGTAGCAGACATCTTTCAAAAAATCGTTGTCAGAGTATATATAATAACATGGAAATTCCTATGCAGTATGAATGCAGCGCATTAAATAAATTAAATTCATTTTCAATACAACTTTTCTAGCTGTTGTAAAACAATTTTTATTTCACTTGATTTATTGTATGTAGGCATTAAAATAATCGCTAGTGTTTCTTTAATATTATATATATATCTTTTTATTATATCCTGGTATATTAACTCTGCCACGATATATATATGTAACACCCAAAAGGAAAAGCCGGATACCCTATAAGGGTATATACATACAAAAGCTCACGTGACGAGCTGAGTCGATTTAGCCATGTCCGTCTGTTCGTATATACGTAAACTAGTCCCTCAAGTTCGATATATAGCTATACACTTTTACACATATCCTTTTCTCTCCAAAAAGCTGCTCATTTGTCGGAACCGCTGATATCGGCCCACTATAGCATATAACTGCCACACAAACTGAACCATTGAAATTAAGTACTTATATGGAACATTTTTTATGAGAAAAGATATCGTCACAAAATTTCGCATGCAGTATTTTCTAAAGCATTACTAAATTATTCGAATACATTTTTTTACTTAAAACGGACGACTATAGCATTTAGCTGCCATATAAGCAGATCAAACAAACTTAAGTTCAAAATTTCTTATAATACATTACTATCCAAGGCATCGCTACAGTCTCCGAACACATTCTTCAGATCGGAACACTTTAGCTGACATACAAATAGACCGATCAAAATCAAGATAAAAATATTCGATACCCTTTTATGCTTATTGTTATTATAATTTCGTTGCATTTTAATCCAAAATTTTCGGCTCTACAAAAAAGGTCTAGTACGTTTTTATTTTTATAAGAACATTACTTTAAAAGTTTTGCGCTGTTAAATTTCGACATCAAATATATTGACCATTCATACAAGTGATTCATAGATTCTACGTTACTCATACGATATGGTGTACTGTATTAATACAGTTCAATTGATGAATGATTTTAACTGCGCCTAAATTTGAAAGGAATGCTTCTATGG
The DNA here is from genome assembly GCF_042242935.1 of Bactrocera oleae. Taxonomy (NCBI): domain Eukaryota; kingdom Metazoa; phylum Arthropoda; class Insecta; order Diptera; family Tephritidae; genus Bactrocera; species Bactrocera oleae. The sequence continues at coordinate 53,014,895 of NC_091538.1, read as the reverse complement.
TAAAAATAATGCCGAATTTTTTGTAAAGCGCTAAATTTTTTATTAGAATATCGAAAATCATATTTTATATTGTATATATCGGAAAAGTAAAATGATTTAGGCATGGTTTAAATGGGAAATAAATATTATTTTTACGATGGATAGTTTTCTGGCGCAAAAACTGAAACTTGAGAGGTTATCTGCAAAACAAATTAGCTTGGGAAATAATGGACATCCAAATAAATAAATATACATTAATTTTGAAATACATACATTAAATTTTCCACTTTATTTTCATTCTTTAATTTCTCAACTAAACGTTTATAATAAAAATCCCGCACATTAGCATTTATCAAATGTTACTGTGAAAGCTCTATAAAATAGACAAACACTTGCGGCAGCGCTAGCCAACTGTCCACTTAATTTTATTAGGCGACTGAAATTGAATAAATGAGCGGGCAGCTGCAACACACACACATTTTCGTTTCATACCGAATGTCATTCAATATTTACAGGCAGCGTGGGCAATGGAATTCTTTATGCTTATGCCGTATGCCTTAAGGCACTAAATTTAACAGCAGTGGCAGCATAGAAATAACAACTAAAACAGCAACTACAAATGACTCTGCCATTTAAACCGAATTACAAGATTGGACACCTGTGAATTGAATTCGAGAATGACTGAGAAAGGTCACTAACAAATTTATGATGCCGCCAGAAGAGCAATGCAGAAATAACAGTACAAGTTGTAAAAAGAAAGAAAAAAGAAGAAATGTAGAAGAGAAGGTGAAGAGTGATCTAATTCTATGGAGTAAGTGCACGTGGAAATAGTTGAACTTTCAAAGGCAAGCGAAGTTGAAATAAAACGGCAGTAAGAGCAGGGGAGTTGTGGTAAGGAAAGAGAGGGGATAGTAGGGGTTACCACTGAATGGCTAGATCTTCAGTTTCATAAGTGCGCTGTTGTGGGAGTCACTTGTAAGCCGTACATTAGCCTCGAAGACAGTGAATGAAGTAGGTAAAAAGAGAGGGTAGGAAAAGAGACAACGTGGAAGGGAGCTGCAATAAATAAACGAATGAATAGCATAGCAAAAAGCAAAACGAAATACACAAAAAAAAAAGGCAGCTTTAAAGCGAAGCGAAAATTGTATTAAAGTGCGCTGTAAAGACGCAGCAAAACGGCGCTGAAAGTGGTCACTCGTGCAAATAATTTAGGCATGAAGATTTGTTGCAGCAGAAAATCGCCTTATGCCAAAGAAAACAGAACCAAGCAATGATGGGAGATAGAAAGAGAAAGAGAAAGAGAAAGAGAGAGAGAGAGAGAGAGAAAGAAAAATGAAATATATTTGCTGGCGCTGACAACAGCTTTAATGGTTTTGTACTTTTTACCTCAGCTTGTTGTAGATTTCGCGCTGTTTTGTTGTTGCAACAATTGCTTGCCACTTAAGCTGACCGCTAACTTGGCCGCGAGTGGCTGCGCCAAGTGTTGCGAATGTCAGCGCCGCGACCCAGAGTGTCACCCAGCCTTGTGTGGCATGCGGCACGTGGCAAGTGGCATGTAGCGCGCGCCACAGCTTTTCACAGTGCACAGCATGACAGCAACATTTGTAGTTGCCGGTGCCACAGCCGCAGACACAGACTTCAAAACAAACTTAAAACTGTATGCAAGAGTTGTTATGTGTGTGTGTGTTGTGGCAAGCACACACCCGGCGTCTGCCATGACATCAAAGAGATTTCTATCTGCATTCGCGTAAAATCCATCGCATTTTTCCTTTGCATATTTCATAATATTTCATTTCAGCGCTTTTGTTGTGCTCTAGTAGCATTTAGGGTAGAGGGAGAGGGGCGCAGTGTAATCGCAGACAGCTGATGCAGCACAGCAGGCATGGCGCGACTGAGAGAGATTAAATGCGTTAACGCTTGAAAAGCTTCTTAAGCTCATGCCGGCCAACGGTATCAGTTGCTCGCTGTCGATGCTGGTGCGTGTGCGATGTGGCCCGATTTGCCGCTCGAGTGACTTCTACGGATGTGCTGGCAGAGCAGCTGCTTACAGGATGAAGCATCCCTGCTCTGGTTCTAAATAATTTGCATTTGCTGGTTGTTGGCGCTGTGGCTTTTGTCTGCGTATTAGTGAATTGTTTGAAAGTATTATTCCGAGTGGAGAGAAATGTGGACTGAGCAGTAAGTGTTTTCAAGGGCAATTAATTTTATTGCGAATTTCAGATATGAACAATTTCTAAAATACTTTTTCAGGGAAACTCTTTTAAAATTATAGTATTGAACATATGTACATGCATAAGAAAGTTTTCCATACAAGGGCTTGAGGTCGATCGATCAGTTTGTATGACAGTCATGTGCTATAGTTGTTCGATCTGAACAATTTTCTCGAATATTACAGCGATGCAATTAATAATAATCTGAGCAAAATTTCGTAAAAGTGTCTTATAAAATAAAATAGTTTTTTATACAAGAATTTTATTTTGTGTGGTAGCTGTACATAGAGAGAAAAACACATGTGCAAAATTTCAGATCGATATCTCAAAAACTGAGGGACTATTTCGTGTATATACGGACAGACAGATAGACACACGGACATGACTAAATCAAATGAGCTCGTCACGCTGGTTATTTAAATATATATTTTATATATTATATATAGGCTCTCCGACGCTTCCTTTTGGGTGTTGCAAAATTCGTGGTAAACTTCTTAATACACTAGAGATAAAGCCATGCAATAACCCAAAATACAGCGAATACACTAAACCCAATGAACAAAGGTTCAATGACAGGTATGAATAAAGGTAACAAGGATAACAAGATCTAACAAAATTCTACCTGCTCGTGTGGGCTCTCCCTAGCGCAGGTAGGTATAAAGGCAAACAAATTTTCTTCACATCATCATAACGTTATCAGCTGTAGATACTGAAACATTGACGCTTTAAACATCTTGTAGTTATGGACTCATCCGCGAACACTACACATTCCAGAGATGAGCTTGCTGAATTAAAAAATCGCGAGCATACAGCGAACGAGGGTCTATCGATAGCAGAGATGCAACTAAAACGACGAAAAGAGTTCATAAAAAAGAACATAGAAGCAAAAGTTGATGAAGAGACGCCACTAAACGCTGTAAATATACTAGCGGTAACGACACAACAATACCCAATAGAAAACTTTGAATTAGGGAGCACACACCCTCTAGGAAACTATACAATGGCGTTCCATCCATTGGGTATCGACGTTACCATTGATTACAATGCATACCCACAACAACCGCTATGCTGCTTAGGATCAAGGAATACACACCTGTCAGAAAACTATAATTTCACAACAATGTCAACCCATTCGTTCAGTATCCACGCTACCAATAGTTATAACGAACCTCCACCACACCCGCTAGATAATTTTGAACCTGAGAAACGTGGTTTACCATCTTCAAGTGTGAAAACAGATACACCTTTCGAAGACTTCACAACAGTGTTACCATATCGCATGAGTAAGGCTATGAAAGAGAAGCAAACCATGGAATTGGCCACATACTTAAATTTACATCCACAATACCCGCTAGGAAATTTTGGAACAGAGCAACGTGTCAACGCCGATGCTGCTATGCGTACTCCAAATATGAAAACCGAACCACCTTTCGAAGAATTCACAGGAGTGTTACCGTATCGAATGAGTAAGGCTATGAAAGGTAAGAAAACCATGGAAACATCGTCTTCACTTTTAAGCGAGGATCTCGCCATAAAACAAGAACTAATGGATGATGAAAACATATCTTCCAATGTGTCATATGTGAATAATGATTTTGAAAGTCCATAAATGAACAAAAATTAGATAGTGACCTTGGTGAAAAACTTTTTACGGCTTTTTTGAGCAGTGCCTGTCCATATAGTCAAGTAGTTTATTCGAAGATTACTTAAGCTGTATTGTAATGATTTATAAATAATTTAAAAAATTATTTGGTTTTTGAAATATATAATTATATTGCTTTTTAGGAGGGAAATCCATAGTTTGTTATCTTAAAAACTGCAAGGGTTGTTGTTTTGGATTTGGGAACCCTTAAAACTCACCTAGTGGCGTTTATAAAATGAGAGACTTATAAATTTTTATCAGGTTCATCACTGCTGCGTTGTCTTGATTATTTACTTGATGATAATGATGGAATTTAGAAAAACGAAATACATAGATCTCAACTGCCTACAATGGCATCCCGAAATTAATACTTTGTTTACTAAATTTGTAAGAACCATTCCATTGAGTGGTGAGAAACTTTTTTCCGTGGTTGTTACGGAATGTTCTAGAATTTCAGGCTTCTCAAAGACTTACTTTAGTATATATATGTAGATTTGCAATAATCGGATGCCAAATTTACGATTCAGTGAACTAGTGTCTTGTAGATATGAATACGCACAACAAAATCGCTGAATTTAAATTCTAAGTTAGTCTAATAATTTTAATTTTATTTAAAATAAATTTAAAGAAAAGAAATCGGATATGATTTAACTAAGGCTGTCAACACCATCAAGCGGAATATTTTTGCCACGTATGAAAACTTTGTGTATTTTTGTTTGCAATTTTAAACGGCGTCTGTCAGCTATTATTTGTTTTTGTTTACCCTAATGTCGCTAAAATAGATTTTGAAACAAAAGCAGTCTACATATATATGTATATTTTGAAATTTTCATGTGTATGTAAAACGAAATAAATCTCATTTATGCGGCCACAATTTCGCAGCATACATTTATGAGCGCAATGATTTTGTCTAACAGTCAAGAGCATGCATAGATGGGTTCGTCGTGAATAGGTCTGATATTATCTTATTTTACTAAAGCTTAAGCTTTTAAATTAGCCTCTTAAACAAAAGATGTGTGTTTCAAATAAAGTTCTAACCAAAAATGCATATGTTTTTTTGGTTTATATTCTTAGTAAGACTTGTTAAGTCTATCACAACTCTCAGAAAGTTAGTTGCTAAAATTGAAACAAGTTTTTAAATAAACGTACTGAAATCAGCCTCAATGTAAACAAACAGTTCGAAAAATGGAATTAGAATAGAGGGCTTTGAAAGTGGTCTTAATAATTGCATATATTCGTAACGTAATTTTCGTAGAGCTGTTTTTAGGAAATTGATGTAGTATAAACTTAGCACTACTACTACAATGTTTATGAGGTCACATATGCCTCATATTCATATCTGCACTTAAATAATTTTCTCTCACCAAAAGTGAAAATATGTCAAATTTGGTACGGAAAATTGCGGCCATCAACCGTAACTGCTTTGTGACCTCTTTCAAATTTAGCATAGTTTTAGTATTTCGTATTTAATGGAATGAAACTATTATTGACGTGTTCTGATTTTCACATCGGTGGCTTGATATTTTCTGAAAAATATGTGTAAAGTCCATAGTGAGCTTTTATAGATTAAATTGTTTGTTCCTAGTGTTTTTGCGACCTATATACGTGATATAATACATATACACGAAATTCAGTTTGAAAACTGTCATGAAGCCAGGAAAGCTCAGCGGACATCGCAGGCTATTAAAGTGTTCATGATAGAACGTCATGCCAGCCATTCACACACAGTCAAACACATACGAGTATAGAACCCCATTGGGGGTATGCCGTTAAATTTAATTGAGACATTCACAAAAACAACAACAACAGCCATTAAATCGGGTAGCAGAAATGTTGCATTAAAACATCAAAAGTGCATAACCCAAAAAGCGCAGCAGGAGAGTGAAAGAGAGCGGCAAAAAGGGAGAGAGATTGACATGAATGCTATAAAACCGGATGAATGCGTCAGCAACTGCGAACAGAATTCGATTTAAGTATTTTAGGACAGCAAGCAGTAAAAGTCATATCAGCTATTATAATTTTTGTCATTTTTACGTTAGTTTTATAGCTGCTGTTTTTGTTCTTGTTATGTTTTCAACGAAATTAGTAGACATTTAAATTTGAAAACGTGAGTTTTGATTCAAGTATGTTAAGAGCGGTAGAGATCTTAAGTAAAAATAGAATGATAGGGAGGATAAATAAGATAGATGCTGAAAGAAAGCGTTAGAGAGAGAGAAATGTAGTAAAAAGAACGTAGCATAGTGAGGCCACGTACTAATGGAAAGTTTCTTGAGCTTTCTTTAAGTTGAGATATTTCAAATTACTCGTCAATTAATTTTGAGCTTAACAATCTCGAAGAATGCATCCACCACCATGTGCATTTGATAATGTAAATCAAATTTTGAATTTTAAAGTTAAGGATTGACTCAGCTATATTTATAAAATGTTTGTCCATTAACTACAAGTAGCCAGAAACATAAATATTCGCTCTCTATCGGAATCTGATTGTACCTTGCTGCCAGCTCTGGCTAGTTCATCAGCTTCACAGCTACCAGGAATATCACTATGTCCTTGAACCTATTTCAGGTTTATCGTAATCGGATTCACCAAGTGATCATGGCATTCTTTCACTATCGTTGATGAAACCCTAGGAGATTTTACTAATTTCAAAGAGACTTTATCAAATTATTGTTGTGAACAAGAAGTCTTTTTTTGATTGCTCTGACCTCCGCTTGAAAGACATTGCAGTGGTCTGGTAGTCGGAAGCCGATTCTGGTGTTTAATTTTGCTGAAAATATACCATCTCCCACTCGGCTTTCTATTTTGGGCCTATCCGTATAGATACTTATCCCTCTATCCCTGGCCACCTCACCAATTTCCCACTCTTCTATAGGAAAGCAATATTGTGGACCGAATTTAAGTTGAATTCTACAGGATTTCGAAAATCCGTGGTATCACAGAATTATAATAACAGAAGTGTGAAGGCTCTCCTCCACTTTGTCAGTGCCACTGAATTTTCAATGCTCACCTCTAAGGATACGTGACACAAATCTTCTTGGCATTTTAAAATTACTCGTTACCATGCGTCTCGATGGCGTTACGTTAGAAAGGAGAGTTGCTTGGTGCGCGCTGAGTGGCAGCTATTGATTGTGATATTATTTACTAGGAATATATATTTGACTTTAGTTGCTCTGTTGCTTCTCGTATTCAGTTACTCTCTGCTCGGCAATGTAAGCTGATAAATTGAAAGGTTACAACCTTTTGATTTGGGGGGTAAATGTGTGCATTTTTCTCAGTATTCAATTAACGCGACGCCCGTAGATATTGTTAGGTTAGGTTAGCGACGAAAGCGCTGACTGTTTCAGTTTTGTTTTACTTTGCTGCCATGTAGTTGATTCATTTAAATGGCAATGCGTCATAACGCGAATCTGCTGGTGTATGGACATTTTGTGGGCAATACATCACTTAGCCAATAATCTATCTTCATCAGAATTATTGCGTCAGCGATATATAATATTTGCATTTATGAAGTATATATACTTATATATATACGATTGCGTCAGATAAATGCCATAGGCGAAATTTTTCTACTCAATTTCACTCATTTTATCAACACACGTCGATGAGCAATGCACATTTTACTCAGCGCCTTGGGCGGTCAATTACATTTACATTCACTTCTACCCCTTCTATAAGTGTTAAAGTGTTGAGATGAGGGAAGCGGGCCTACACTAAAAGCTTTCATTTCCAGTCAGATAAGAATCGACTGAAAACCCCTTGAGTTTTAGAAAGATTTTCATTATGATGTAAACTGAGGCGCATTCCCTTCAATTTTAACGTTCATCGACGAAAATATTTTTATTGACAGAAATTCTTCTGAAAGGTTTAATTAAATTCCTTAAAGAGAAATTTCGCAAATAGCTTTTCTTACTTTCAAGTCTTAATCCCTACTAACCTTTGAATCCGTACTAATGAAAAAATGTATTGAGTTTATGAAAACCGTTAGCAATATGACAGTTAATGAAAAACCAAGGAAAAACGTTAACTTTGGTTGCATCAAAGCTAGAATATCCTTTACAAATGAAAAAGACTCCATTCAAGAACTTGATTTCGATCGGACATTTTGTATGCTATAGCGGTCCGATTTGAACAATATGGAGATTTTACCGATGCCTCGGCTATTAATCTATGCCATATTTAGTGAAGATATTTTGTCAATTTAAAAAGTTTCCTATACAAGGACTTGATATTAGGATCAGTTTGTATGGCAGCTATATACTTACTATAGTGGTCCGTTATCGGAGGTTCTGACAAATGCACAGCTTCTTGAAAAGAAAAGACACATGCGATTCTTAAAAATCTCAGACAGAGGGATATAGTTAAATCGACTCAGCTTTTTACGATGACAATTTATATACTTGTATTATATATTGCTTATATGAACTCCTTTTGTTTGTTATAAACTTTAAATATAGAAATAACACTAATGAGTAGAGAGGACTGAAATTCAGTGGTTATATACTTGTAGTATCATTAACTTTCAATATATGCTTACTTGTAAGTAAAATATATTTAAAAAATCTTTCACTACACAAGTGGGCTGATTAACTCAAACTTTGATTGTTATTCCTTTATAACGAATTGCATTTAAAGAAGAAGTCTCAAGGAGGTCATCTATAAATTCATATCTGAACAGGTTTGATTTTTCTCGAAGAACGTATGTATCTTTAGTAATAATATTAAAGACGGACCTAGCATGACAGGTTATTTTACTAAATGGCGGCGCTTTTTAGAAATATAGTAATTTTACCCAAACACTAGCTGAGATATCAATCAAAAATTTCTGTGTAATATTTTTAAAGGTACAACCAAACGAAATATGAGAAAAATCGTTTTTAATTTTTTTGTAATTTCTTACGAAATATGGCCTTTAAAACATAAGAAATATTAAAGAGAGATTATATGCGTTACCTAGATATACAAACACACTTAGCCCAACTTATATTGGACAAATAAATATTTGACAGTGGTAAATCGAACAAACAACATAAATGCGATGAGCCATCCTAAGTAAATAGAGGCAGTATAGAAAGTGGTTACACAAACATAACGAAATCAAGTTTTTTTCTTTTATGTCGAACTTATTTATGTAACGGGTCTTTTTCAGGCGGTTGCTATTCAATGAGGCAATAATTTTTTCGAAGTTTCAGTATTTTCAAGGAAGCTTTTATTGAGCGCATAATCACGCATCGTGAGTCAATGGTGTGATCTTTCAGATCGTGTGATTAAAAACAGCTGAATTATTATTTTAAGGTTATGTGCAATTAATTGTGTACACAGATAAACCCTTGGAAGAGAATATTTCGGCGCGTTATTGGTGACATGCGACCCCAATTTTCGCAAAAAGTGGTCGAAAATTGGGCCTCTTCTCTGGAACTTTTTCGAGCCAGCCCTTTAGAACCGGAGCATTTAATTATCAAGATCTCCAAATTTTACGGCGAAAACCTGGAAACCTATCTACCTAATGTTAAGATAGTTGCTGTGCCTTACGTTTGATTGTGTCGTAGAATTTTCGTGCGCCGCCACTGTCTCGCGTAAGTGAGTCGAAAATCTGAAGGAAAATCGATGAATAGACAAGTAAGTAGCGTAAATTGAGTTAAGCTATGTTTATAATTCAATTTGTGTGGCAATTTAAAATCTTTTCGGTGCTTGTAATGTGATCTTTTGTTACACCATGATGGCGCACAAATTCCCGCCAACAGCAACAACAACAACAGTGTGACTGGTAAAAGCATAATGATGAATGATGCTTAAAAGCCTTTTGGTTGTTGTGATCTCTGCTTGACAGCATTGCTATAGTTGCTGTTGTTGTTGCCATTGCAATTGATATACTTTTGCTGGTTCATTTGACTTTGACAAAGTTCAAGAGAAGGCGAAAATCCGCACTCACACACACACACACTGACACATACGGCCTTCGTGCGTCGACAGACTTTCCTGCGCACTTTTTTGCCTCCGCTATCAATGCCGTTAAAGCTGCACTTAGCAGCGACGACTAGTTGAGACCCAGCTGAGGTGGCTGACTTTATTGTTGTTGTTCAATGCGAAAAAGGGAAGCGGCGTCATCGCATCCACAAAGCTAAGTTTGTTAGTTTCAAATGCCTGCAGCTGAGTTGCTTGCTCTTTCATTTTATTGCGAGCGTTGCTTCTCATTGCCGCTTTTATGCTTCCAATCAAAGAAACCAAACCAAAAAACTAGAAAAAGGACCGGGTTGAAGCACAAAAGTTGGGTGATTTCGCTACAAGTATTTATTTTTTGTACAAAATGAGATTATGGATCAACGACCGTAGCAACATTCCACTTAGCCGAAGTTCAGGCAACTCGTCTTGTATAACTGTAAATCAATATTTTTAAATTTGCTTGTAGAGGAAATGTTATGAAAATAAATTAAAAAGAGATAATCAGGTCTTCTAATAGAAAACACATAAGTAACTTTGTTGTGAGTTTTAGCTACCCGAAAGGAACCTTAAACTATAGCTAAAAGCTTTATAGGCCAGTGATGAAATCCATTGAAAAAGAAAGAAAAATAATTTACGGGCATAGTTTCGTTTGGAAACGAGGGTCCTCTTCCGATATTCAGTCAAAATAAGGTGAACAAACATTTTTTTATAACAAAAAAATTACAGTGTGTTTTGAACATAAAATGGTTAATTTATCACAAATTTCATGAAAGAACCAAATTTTTGTGCAATATAAAATAACAAAAAAAAATAATTTAAATTTTCACATAAATTTTGACAAATTCTTAACATCAAATTTGTACATACTATTATTATATGCTAATTAAGTTTTACCATAGGATCCGTAGTTTTGCAGAGATAAACCATTTCTAACCCTCAAAAATTCAACCAAAATATTTATGTAAGAAATTTAACCAGATATTGTCCGAAAGGAAGGAATTTTGAGGTAAGAAAATGTGGTTTATTTCTGAAAACCCAAGCAAGCATCAACAAAAAAAAAAAAAAGAAAGCCACTGGTTTCAAAATTCATGACAAGAACAGTTCTAGTACTAAAAACAGAAGATAGACTTAATAAATTATATATAAGTTATAGTATAAAAACCTACTAACTTTTGCATTAAGTTGAAAGTTTTATTTAGCAAATATACATATTTTGTTCGATAACTTCTTGCAATTTTGAAGGTAATAACATAGTGCCACTCGCACAGAATCCTCGTCGGCAAAAGCATTCAACATATGCAGGAAGAGGTAGTAATCGCTGTGTCTAGCGTTGCCTTGGTGGAAAACAATTCCTCACTCACTTTCAGTACGATTCCTTCCGGACGGTCTAGTTATTGACAGCGCAGATACAAATTAAGAGTAGCCAAGCCCATCAAACACATGCCAAAACTTTACTGAATGTCAATTTTGGCTTGGTCACCATTTTCGGTGGCTGACCGCGATTCGACTACGACCGTTTTCGTATGTAAGTCATAAGTGACCCACTCTTCATCAACAGTAACTATTCGCTTTATAAATGTATTGATTTTGTTACGATTTGTAGGTGGAAAATCGGTTCAGAATATAATCAACTTGTCACGATTTTGTAACATCCGATAACTCTGTAAATTATAATATATAAATACATATATAAATATTCAAAATGACGGCTGAATGTGTTTTGCCATGTCCGTCTGCATATACGCGAACTTGTCTTACAGTTTTCGAGCTATCGGTCTCACATTTTTCACACGAGTTTTTCTTGCTACGGCTTTCTTGTCGGAACCGATATTTGACAACTTTAGCATATAGCTGGCATACAAACTGAACGATCGGAAGCAAGTGCTTGTATGGAAAATTGTTTCATTTGACGGGTTTTCTTCCAGAAATTTAGTAGAGATTATAACTTAGTGCATCGCTACAATTTTCAAAAGAACTGTTCAGATCGGACGCCTATAGCATATAGCTGCCATACAAACTGACCGAACAAACTCAAGTCCTTGTATAGAAAACTCTTTTATTTGTTTAGGTGTCTAGATTATTATTGAAGGTATTGCTTTCCAAAAACATTGTTCAGAACGGATCACTATAGCTTATAGGTGCCATTTAAACCGACATGTTTCATGTAAATATATATAAAATAAATTTCGGTAAAATATTTTTATTAGATTTACAACTGGTCATGTAATCCCTTAAATTTTAGGTCGGTAAATCATATGCAAATGTCATTATATGGAAGGAGATTCACCGAAGTCCTGCTGATTGAAAATAATTAATACGCACATATGGTCTTATCTGCGGTTAAAACTTATCTTCGGAGATGCCAAAACCCAGCGTCCCAGTATAGTATAGTAGTATATAGTAGAACATTTTCAAAGTGGTCGATAAAAAGATGAGAGTTACCATTCACTAGTTGTTTGGTTCTAGTAGATGCTCTGAGTCTTGATATTTTTCATACAGATAATAGTTCGCGATAAAGTTTATTTGATGGCTTATCCTAGGTATGTACAATATAAAGGTGTTCATCAAAATAAGTGAAAAGCAAAAATTTGAAGCAGTTCATTTTCATTTTCAGTTTATGATTTATGTCTTCACGACTATTTGTTTCATATTTTTGCTCTGTGTGGTTCCATTAAAGCCACACACATAAGTAAAGATGAATTAGAATCGCTTTATTTAAAAAAATACTAAATCATTAATTTTTATCTTGACTTCATAACATAAAATATTCCACTTGTTCGCCAGCTTAAGAAATAATACGATTTATTGCTAATACTAGCAATTTATTTCCAATCAATAGCAACCAAACAATTCAAGGTATGCGCACGAGATAAACTTGCTACAAGCGCAAATTCCTTACAGACACACATTTGACAAGGTTCAGGTACAATAGCAATAGGAATATACAATAATCTATCTAGTATGTATAGTATAACATGGCTTGTCATTACTCACCTTGGTATCTTGTCATACGAGTCCCACGAAGTTAAGCAATTATAAGACGAGTATCGACTGTTACTCGCCATGTTACACAATAAATTTTCCATCGGAGTTTAATTTGCGCAGCAGACTGTGTGTGGGTGAGTAAAGAGGCTGGGTGGGAAGAGGAAGAAAGTGACGTAGGGGAGGGGAGAGAGATTGAAGTAAGGTGCTGGAAGAGGTGTTGTAAAACAGATTGATTGTGTCACGGTGGTGCCTGTCGGTGCAGTCAAAAGCTATGGAGTGTGAGTATGAAAGGTGAATTGACAATTCAAATTGGGGCGCCGGGGCGTATGAGTAATATATTATGTATGGCTATATATATTTACTATGTTACAATGGATGTGTGCATATTTTTCATTTGTTTTACTATATTATTTCGTTGCATGTGGTTGTATGTTTGAGTAGCATGAATAATGGTGTGGTAGTACCGTTACACCAGTTGCTAACAAATGTCGAGCGAAATCTGTCTGGCGGCACATGATAGTTGGGAGCGTGGGTTTGAGTGAGGATGCGCACGTTTTTCTAGGTAATCCTCGTTTAAGTATAGAAATCACAGTTGAATTGCTGTAAGTGGGTTTTTGTTACTTGCTAAGGAGAGCTAAGGAGATTCAATTTGCTCTATTCATAAATTAATTGTATGTTATTTTTATTACTTATTTTCGCTTGACATTTTGCTCGCCTTTTTATTTATTTTTCTTTTCACTTTGATAATTATTTCTTATTTATTGCTATTTTTGTGTTCGCACAACTATATTTATTGCTTATTCTTGTCTTCGCAGCTCAGCTACGCACTATTTGGTAGTATTGCACTATAAATTGGTTTATGAGATCATCATTTTGCTTCGCATTCATTTTATTATTGCACTCGTTTGTCAAGGAATAGTTGCTGCACTGAGCTGATTACCACGCATATAACTCATAAAAAACTATATAGAATATAAAGAAATTCATCCTTTTGTAGTTGGCAATATTTCAGCGAGACAGGCGGACTTTTCTGTTTAGTAAACCTTATAAATAATGGATATAAATGAAAATGGTAAAAAGCAAGCAAAATAATCAAAGTATCAAAGTAGGTTTAAACAAACTGGAAAAGGACGATATAATAAAAACAAATCATAGAAAAACTAATTTACGGGCGATCCGAGGTGGGCTTGGTTATATAAAAAAGTTGTAGATATTAAAAACATCTACTATTCTTGTATTAACATCTTTTTTCCATAATTTCAAAAATTATGTGAAAAATTCGGTTTACCAACTTGTAAAAAAAATTTTTTTTCTTAAAATTTAGTACAAACTTTCCTTCTTATGTCCTATACACACTGTATGTTTTTTTGTAGAAATATATTTTTTTCATCTAATTTTGACCATAATTTTAAATCAAAAATTCTCACGTCAGAACATCCGATTATTTTAAAAAGTCAGTAAGCTTTATGTTCGTTGAAATCTGATTGTACAACAAATGTACATTATTATGCCATGTTTTCTCACAAAATGCCAAAGAAGACACCACTAAACAGCTTTTTTCTATAAGCCTTGTAGTTTGGCCGGAAATCTTTAACCTACGACTACCTGCCGATTATTTTACAAATTATGGAGAATATACTGCATCTGCGGCAGACACCCAAAATATCGTTTAACAAAGGTAAGCACAGAAAATCGGTATTCGTACTAGCCGAACAAAACTACTGAGGCTGCAAATTTTTTCCTTAATTGGCTTTAAATACCAGACTAGGCCCGAGAAGAGAGGTAGAAATTACGGCCGAACATTTGTTGGTCGTCTCTTACGATAGGTGACCAAAAAGTGGAGTGTTTGTGCTGCATAATGATATATATTTACTTTTTATAAAATATAGCTGTTTCTAATTCCAAAACTCTTTTAGGTTGGCCCAAATCTTTACATTTTTATTCTCCTTATGATACTTGGATAGTTAAGTCTGGTTAAATGAATATAATCTCCACCTCGTTAACCCACCATTCCATTAGGCACAACACTGACAGCCCTAACATACCACACTGAAACACACCACAACATCTCACAACTCTACACCGCCCAACTAGTAAAAAGATATTGTTCTCGATGAAGACAGTCACTTTCGTCCATTGGATTTCGTTCGACCACCTTGCTTGCACGTGGCTATTTATCACGTTTACATTACGATCGAAACCAATAAAATATTTATTATCAATCATTACAATGGATGAGTAATTATTTAAAGGAAGAACGTTCTAATTTAGAGATACCACTTGGAGATAAGTACATAGCATAAATTTACAGATGTATAAAAGGAAATTGTAAAAAAGCGAACTGAATTACACTGCAGAATCTTATTTCTCGTATGTACTGTTGCAATTAATTTTACGCCTTTCCACAGAGCTGAAATTCGGGATCCCAATATGTGGACAAGATCAACTTTAGATAAACGAAAATAGTTTTTTGTTTAAAATTCTTTAGAATTTCTTTTCTATCTGTATTTCTAGAAACACTACCTTTAAATTTAATTATATTTAACCGCAGGTAAGTTGTTCCTTATACCTGTTAAAGATCGCTAATGAACTTTCTGTATCCTATCTATATGCATTACATTTTTTACCTGCTTGACTTCGGAAGGTATAAATTCGGCGCAAATGACGACTTAAGCTCACTTACAGTTCAGAACCTGAACGCTCAAGTGGCTACAGGCCAAGTCGGTAGAAACAGCCGTGAAGTAATTATTTCAAGAACGCTTTAATTTATAAAAAAAAATCCGTAAAACATGTTGAGAACGAGAATACAAAGTAATATCTCTACGAGCACCCCACATCAACGACCAAGCCGGAACTCGTTAAGTTTTCCAATTTACACCGACCAAATGCGGGAAGCAGACGATCGAAGGAAGCAAGAGCAGAAAACATGCACAGCGACACCTATGAAAGTAAGACGGGATGTCAAAAATCTGGTGAACGGCATTCGGAAGGAGAGCGAGAGAACTATTCGGCTTTAGTATAGACACATATCAAAAGTTTTGTACAAATGTTTTTAAATATTTCATAAGTTTGAATTAATAAATATTTTTTAAAATATATAAAAAATTGTTAACCAAATTTAAGAAAAATATTTCTTGTAGATGTTGCACCTGGTTTTAAAATATTTCAGGTTTTTTTTTGCAGAAGAATAATGTATTTGTTTTAAATGGTTGTGACGCATTCAAAATAATAATTTTTTGGCGTCTTTCTACAAACTTATTGGTTTTTGTAAGTCCTGTCATTCGAATGAAATTTTTATAACCCCAAACTAACACTTTTGTTCGCTTAGCGGTTGTTTCTACCAGCTAAAATTAATCGAGCTAAATACGGAGTTATATATATATAAATGCTTAGGATTTTGAGATAAGTTGAGTTCCGGTTGACTGTCCGTCCGTCCATCTGTCCGAGCAAGCACGATTTAAAATTAAGACATCCTAAAAGAGGTTGGTACTATATATGGGCGGCATCGGGCTATTGCCCTGCCCACAAATTGCAGTTATTCGAAAACCTATGAAGTGTTATAGGTAACTAAGCCGGAAATTAAGATACGAAATTGTTATTTTGTTCAATGAATCGGGGTTAGAAGGGATTTGAAACTTTTAAAAAGTGGACATGACTCCGCCTCCTAATTGGCTTAATGTATATTTCTTTCAAACCACTAATGCTGTAATAACCAAATTCGCTCAGGACAAATACATGAAAATTTTCGCCCACACCATTTCCTATATAACATACTAAATAAATACGCCAGAAGCATTACATTTCACTTCCTATATATTGCGGTGAAGCTTCATTGAACCGATATCGAAATTGGACATAGGGTGTGACACCGCCCACTTTTGGGTGAAATCCTATATCAATATGTATATTTTAATAATATTTTCACATTCTTACATTGACTAGTGAAGATAGGTAAAATTGGAGTATAACCACGCCTACTTCTGATATATAACTATTTTAAATTCAATTATTTGATTTATCATTTTATCGCAATAAGACAGAGCTATCGCGCGTAAAAACTGTCGAAAGCTGACTATAACCTCTTCAGGCCCCAGATACCGAATATGTGGATCCCAGCGCCAATGGCTGATTTTTTACCTTTTTGCCAAAAATAGGTAAATTCAGGCAAATACTTCCTCTAACCACCATATACCAAGAATAAGCGTTTCAAACGGCCAGTTGATCTTATGCAGTATATATCGGACACTCTGCGAGGTGGTTTCCTAATGAAACTCATTGAATATCATTTTGTGGTAGTAATACATCGAAATGCCAAAAATGGTTGAAATTCAGTTAACACTACCGTAGTAAAAGGGTTTCAAGCTTTCGGTTGGCTTCATATCGTATATATCGCTCAATATGTAGGATATTTTAGTAAAATTAATACATTAAATTCCGAAATTTCAAAGTTAAAATTTTAAGTAAATTTTCTCACCAGAGTTATTTCTAAGCAACCTTAAACCTAGGCACCACAATTCATAGTAGCCATTAAATATTTATTTGCATTAGTCATTCATAAATTAAGCACATTTAATTGACCTTAATCAACTAGGTATATGAATGTATGTTCGTGTATTGATTTCGAGAATATAATTTACGTAAAACACGCCGCGTCACACATTTCTTGTCTACTCGGGCACTTTATATCAACGCCAATTAATTCCGTGCATTAAAGACGGCAATTTTGCGGCTACGCTAAAGTTCACAGCAACTTTAGCGCGCATTATACTAACTGTACGAATTCATTAAGTTCAGTTGTCTGGCGTGAAAATAATATATTCACAATTTCCCAACGCACACACGTGCCTTGACAATCGATTGTGGGTGGAGGGAGAGGAAAAGGCGTGCGACAGACTTGTGGGCTAGTTAGCAGCTTATAACTTTTGCTTAACTGCTATTATGACACATACATACATATATATTTATGTATATATTGTTAGCTTGAGCGTAATTGCTTGTACGCATTCATACACATACATATAGTCTTCATACACAAACACACACACACACACACGCTTCTATTTCTACACACGTCATTTAGCCAGTGAAAGCAAACATTTTCCAAAGTAATTTTCGCGGCTGCAAAAAACTTGCCAGCAGCTCTACTCATAATAATTTATGACAGCAAAAAGTCGAAAGTAAGCACACAACAACCACAAAAACAACAATGATTTTCTGCTTGAACAGCCAAAGCCACCGCACTAATTTTTGATGAATTATTGGAACGCCAAGCAAATTGCTGTGACTTCGGCTTTTTTAGCGCGATTGCTTCGGTATTTTGTTGGCAACCTTTGACATATGTACTTATATATGTATAGGTATATGGTTTGTGTATATATCATATTTATATATATACTTATGTATACCCAGACTTTGATGGACAATTTATGCACACATAACAGACAAGTTGAATTACCAAACCGTTAAGTCAATGTACATATGCATAATGAGTCTATTTACAAGCCATTTGCGTGTGTTTGTTTACTCCACATTTCTTGCTTATCGATATATTGGTAAATTGTGAAAAAGATGTCTCCATAAATTGACATTTTCGAGCGCATATTTGCGCAGATTTGTTTATTATAAGATAAAAATAAAGAGTATTTAAATTCAGATTTTTCGTTCTACAGACGCTTTCTGTAAATATTAATAGATATAGTTAAAATCATTATTTGGCCATTTTTTAAGAAAGTCGTCTTAATCGAATTTATGTCAAAACGCTGAGACACAAAACATTTTTCAAAATGATATTGCAACACTATCAGCAATGTGTCTAATTGTCAGTTGACAAGGACCAAATCTTTGATTTTTTCGACGTGGCCCTCGTCGATAGATGTTAATGTTCTTCCAGAGCGCGGTTCGTCTTTAACGCGTTCTCGGCCCACTGTATCACTTATAAAAGTTTTTTTTTTGGCCATAGTTTGTACACTAAAGGCTTTTCGCAATAATTTCAATGCGTTCACATAATAATATTATTTCTTCAAACAAAATTTGAAGAAGGTTCTTTGCTCAACAAAATTAACCATTGTTAAAATCGAAAAATGAAATTCACTTTTGGTTTTTTTGCAAAAACACTTGTAACTCGGAGATAATTAAAACGTTTGATTAACAGATGCTTGCCAATTGTTATAGACAATCCTACTAACCTGAAAAAATGTACCTGCCTTCCTGATTCCAGCTACTTTTAAGGGTCATCCCTTGTTTTGAGTTCAAAAAATCGACTAATTTTTATTTTATAAATTGCTTTCCTAACATGTTTAGAATACGGATAATTCGCATCTTTTTTTTTCAAATATCTACGAAAAGTCCAATTTTTGATGTACTCATTTGATAATAGTTCATTCCGTGCATTTAGGCAAACATATTAAAACGTTTTCATTTCTTTTTGTTTCGGATAAATCAATCAGCCGGAATCGTGAAGGAAGTGCCTGCCCGTTTTTTTGAGGCTGGGGTGTTCAGAACACTTTAACTCAGGTTCTACACAATATTTTTAGCTTAATATTTACATTTATATTGTCGAAATATATGTTAATAAATTCTAATAAACTTAAAGATCTATCTATTTACTGGTTACAGAAACAAAAAATTCTGAAAAATCCCCAAAAACAGGCCGTCATACGGGCTGACCCCCTTAAATGACAATTTCACCTTACTTCTTCATTACAGTAGCATTAATTTCAAGTGCCTGCCATCCAGGACATTGTTAGATTATTGACGGAGCTCATTTCAACAGTTAAATACATATTGTGTATTAATAAATTTTTCGTTTGTTTAAAGACGAACTGTTCAATTTGAAGGTCTTACGCTGTCCTCAGCAACTTCGAACTATCAAATCGCCCAAAGCAAACCACTATAAGTATTTTTTACAACTTCTTTTTTACTATCTTTTCAATCTTTTTCTCAATAATTCTTATTATTTTACGGAGATTTCCTATGACATAATATAACTTAATGTCTTAAGTATTTTAAGTTTTTTATTACTTTCCAGCTAAAAATCTTTCACTTAAAGCCTTGGCAAAGCAACACGAAGGAAAACGAGAAAAAAATTCACTTTAAATACAAGCAGTTATGCTTATTCATTGGAAAAGTGCCGTTAAACCGCTATTGCCGTTATGCTTTTAAAGTGGCTTTCTTCCAGCCACAGGGAGGCTTTAGCTGGTTTACGATAAGCGGGGAGGAAGTTTGGCTTGGCTGGGAAATACTGTGTTTACACATTTATATTTGACTAAATATTATATTAGTTTTTAAGTTCTATATAAATCATATATCGAAGCTCTAAATTTGGGTGTAACCGTACCGTGGGGTTAGGGGAGAACTCGACTGATTGCATTAACTATTGCCATTACTTAAGTAGACTTGGAAAAATTTTTCTTAGCAACTTTAAGAATACTTGTAGAACTCACACATTGGCATTAAGTTTGCTAGGGGAAGTATTGAACTGATTTAATTCATTTTTGACACAAGTGCCCACGGTTATAAGGAAAATATTCTCTAAGAATTTCAATAATATATATCAGATTATTACCGAATTTTTCGGTAAAATATCAGTCATAGTGGTCCATATATTCGGTATCTGTGGCCTCGAAAAGTTATACTCCAATTTCGACAACTTTCGACTTTTGAACGTGATGTCATAGAAGCTTTAATTTTGCAAATTTTTATTCGGATAACGCTCCCGATTGATATTACTCATATGGAATCATAGGAAACATATATGTATATGACATATGGTAAATAGACGTGGTAGCAATGAAAAAACTGGCTATCAAAGATAATTATATAACATATATGCAGGTTTATGAAAATCCAACGATTTATTACTTAATAAGCGTGTAAATATTATTTAAATAAGTGTTTATAATTCTAAGGTTAAAATAATTTGCTACCTATCATCTCGGGTTTCTCATGACAGAACTAAATATATCAACCTTCGACAATAAAAGTATGTTATTGCTTTGTTTCATATTAAATTGAAAAGTTTTTAAACGCAAAATATATTTCTTTTCGGCCATGTACCCGAAAATAGTTTAGGGCTTTATTAAGCCTTTAGGTAGTCTTCATATATTAATGTCACCTCAACTATCTACCTGTCTGACTTTGAGTGGTATAAATTCGGTGCTTATGACAGTTTTAACTCAGTTTCGTTGCAGAACTGAAATAATCAGCTATCTAACTGAGAAGTTGGGTAAAATTCTGAAGCAATAATTTCAAAAACTCTTTTTAAAAAGGAAATATTTAATTCCAAAAATAATTCTATTGAAAATGTTGAGAATGAGAATACAAAATAATATCTCAACGAGCACCCCACAACAACGACCAAGCCGAAACTCATTTAGTTTTCCAATCTACACCGACCGAATGCGGGAAGCAGAGGATCGTACGAAAGAAGAGAAGAAAACATCAACAGTGACACCTATAAAAGTAAGACGGGATGTCAAACGACTGGTGAATGGCATACGAAAGGAGAGCGAGAGAATTATACGCCTTTAGTCTCTATACATATAATATTATAAGTTTTATTCCTATGTTATTTTTAATAAGTTACCAAAATAAGTTTAGCATGTAATAATAAATTATTAAAATTGGTTTACTGAAAATTAAATTTTTATCATATTTATTGAAAAAATTAAAATATTGTTATAAAAAATTTACTATATTTAAATAGTAAATAATGTTTATATGCTTAGTAAGGATGGGGGTATAGGCTAATAGAGAACACATAAAATATTTCTCTTTGTAAAACCGAATATATGAAGTAGTCCCCAGATTGAACTCGAAGCTTATGATATTTTCCAATATCTGGCCTCAGGCTTAGCGCCACTGATTGGTGATGAAGAGATCAAAGGGAATTCGCTCTGTTATTCGACATTTCTTCTCCAGCACCCCATATACGAAGTATATATATATATACCTTAGCTTAACAAAAGCACTCGAAATCGGAAAGAAGACCATCACTACTATAAATTAACCACATGCAATTGCAAAATCGGGTTTAGGGAACTCTAACTTTTTATTACTTTATTAATATGGAAGATCTTTCTAGAATAGATGTTTTTAACGCTACGGTATAAAATAATTTTTAGAATCGCATTATTATAACCTTATTACATCTACACATATCTGTTATTTGCTTAAAATATATTTATTTTGTTTTGTAATTTCTTTAGTATTTTATTGCCACTTCGACCTCTATTTGTACTTGTCATAAATTTAATAATATATTACACCATTTTGTATTTACTGGTATCAATAATAATAATATATATAATAATAATAATTTCATAAATCGGATAGGTCATGATAAATGATCTTGGTTTAATTAGTGATCTTTAGGCACTTTATCTAAATCAATCACATCTGAATTCTTTACCCAATTTGCTCTTAAAGATATAACTTTCGGTGCATGTGGCAACCCAAGCCCACTTACATTTTACAACTTGAACGCTCAATAAGCTACTAGAGAAGTTGGTTCAAAACAATCATGAGGGATTTATTTCAAAAATTCTATAGAATATAGAAAATATAACTATTAAAAATGTGGCGAATGAAGATACAAAATAATACATCCACGAACATCGAACATGTGTGACCAATCCGGAACTCCCTAATTTTTTCAATATACAGGCAGGCTCCGAAGCAGGGCGAGTCTATAAAACCAAAAATATTTTTTGCCTAATAAAAATCATTTAAGGAATGTAATTAAGCGGTAGAATATTTTCCTTTGTTAATTCATTGACGAAACCGAAAAATTTCGATTTATTACTAAACTAGTAATCACTCATAAAAAATATTATAAAAGCTTTTACCTGCTTAAAAACGGTTTCACCTTGAGTTAATATACAACTCCCATTGCTCTGTATAAACTTACCTTACCTTAACTCGCTACCTGTATATCTACAAGGGTATAAAAACCTCCAATTATCTTACTTTCGACTCAGTTACAGTTTAGAGCTAGAACACTTCGCTTGTTACTAGACAAGTCGGTTCAATAATTATTTCGATAATTCTATAAATTACTTAAAAATTTCTATAAACCATGTTAAAAGCGAGAATACAAAATAATATCTCTACCAGCACGCCAAGAGAGCGCTCAACTCGGAACATATTAAGCTTTCCAATTTACACTGAACTAATGTGGGAAGAAGAGAATATTAGGAAGCAAGCGAAGAAACCACATATGGCGACACCCACAAAAATAAAGATGGAAGTAAAAAGACTTGTAAACGGCATACGTAAGGAAAGTGAGAAAACTATTCGCGTTTAGCCTATTATATCTGATATATATTATTTTAAGTTTTAAAATGGAATTATTAAAGCTAAATATACAATAAACGAGCTATTGAAAATACTATTAGCGGAATTCTCGATTTATTGTTATCAAATGGGCTTATAAAGATGAAAATAGTGTTATCCAACTGTAGTAAGAGGGAAACAACTAATGACCCTCATTCTCAACTGAGGTTCTATTGTTTTTGTAATGTCACGAATTATAAAGAAACATAATTTAAAAGAAAAACAGTTACGAGGCATGAACATCTTTTTAAGATTTTCAAATTCTGATAAAGGTTACCGGCATTTGGTCCTCAACATACATAAATTAACCGTACCTTATTTCTCTACTTGCTTGACTTCTAAGGGTATGAATTCGACGCTTATGACAACTTAAGCTCAGTTACCTTTTATGACTTGAACGCTACTTAAGAAATTGGTTCGAAAGAGCAGTAAATTAATCTATTCAAGAAGTATTTAAAATTAAGAAAATATTATATAATTATTGAAGATGTTGAGATTGGGTACAGAAAGTAATGGCTCAACGAGCGTCCCACATCGCCCATACCTTCCTATAGTAGAGACACAGTATGTCAGATGTCTGCTAAATGGTTATTTGAAAGCAGAGCGAGAGTATTCTCGGAATTTTGTATAGGCAAAAATCATATTTTTTTTTAAATTAAATAATATTAAACTATAAATTTAAGCTTAAAAAAGTTATTAAGAAAATTTTGATTTACCACAGTTCATTTTTAAACTTTTCTTTTGTAGACCAGATTCACAGCTGTTTTTTCATATGAATTATGCGGTTATGTGAAAAGCGTGTTGAAATAAAATCAGTGAATCTTTGAATTACCTACAACTTTGATATATAACTTTTTTCTATAGGACACGTAGTTTGGCCAGTAATGGAGAGAAATCGTTTTTTACCCTTAAAAATTACCTAGCCTTCCTCTTCCCGACATCAAATTACGCGCAAAATTTTTTTATATTTTATTTTATCTTACTTTTTCAATGAATTTCGACTTTCTCGGATTTTTTCACTTTTCACCATTTTCAAAGACTTCTGGACTGGCCTAATAACAATAAGATTGCGTTCTTGAAGTTTGAAATGCAAAACAAAATATTATGATTATAGTATATTATACTTAGTTGATACTACGCTACGGAGTAATGCTTAGATCTAATGCCAAAAATGGGGCGAACTTACCATAATTTAATTTATTAAATTTAACCTATTATTTAACATATTCGATTTCTCCCTCAACCAGTTATATGAGAGGATAAGCATTATTCCTCTTTGACCTTTCCACCAAAAATATATTATATATGGTTATTAAGACTAAAAACAATATCGAGATTAATGATTATAATGTGTGAGCGAATAACCTCTAAATTAAGTTGGCGTCGTCGTATATATTTATCTTCAAGAACTTGTAAGTCGCTAGAGAATTTTTTATAGAAATTACTGAGTGAAATTTTTTTCTGATAATAAATGATTCTTAAATTAACTTTCCTACTATCGGCGACTTCGATACATACTGATAAACTTATTACCAATTTGACTGTATGTATTTACCACTTATAATACCTGTAAATTTTCTTCGCGGCCATTAAAGTTGTAAATTCCTTGAAGCATATTCAAGGGCTAGTTAATCGATTTTTATAATAAAAGTATATAAATAACTTTCATTCAGGCACAAAAATAACAACTGTGACGTGGGCTGTTTTAGAAAATGTCGAATAGCACATTGTCAAGTCTCAGACAACCGTTGGACATGTGAGTATATTGAAATGTTCTCTTGTCTGCGGCTATTTATGTATGCGTTAGTTTTACTATTTTTAATAAATTATTAAATAGTTATGTATGTATGTATGTTCTAAGCTGGCAGAGTCTACTATCCACTTTTGGGTCGTTTTTGACCTACTTAAAGAAAAATTGTGTGACGGCTGACGGATTGGCACAATGCCTGTTGCACGTGTCTACATCAGTAAGTGTCAAAATGCTACATTTACTCTAATGTGTGAATAATAAAATTAAGTGAATACTTATAGAAATGTGCATACATGTAGATATTTTTAGGTACATTTATATAAGTGAATATATAAATATAGAATTGTGTGAGTGCGTGTTTGGTGGCAAGTATATTTTCAAAGGCTGCGCCTTTACCTCAGTGTGGTCTATTTAATTTAAGATGCTAGGTGAACTGAAAATTGTGGCCACTTTTGAACTGAATGGCCTTTGGAATATTGAAAATTTCTAATTATATTTTAAAAATACATTAAAATTTGAAAATACTATTTAAAGTTTCGAAAAAGTTATATGACATTTTTGCACTTAAGTAATTTGTCTAATTTCAGGTTGAAAGATAGAATTAGCGCCCAAATAATCAGTTATCCATATATTTAGCAGTAATTTTATACTTACATAAAAATTATTACATATTAAAATGCATAGATAAATACTGTTTCGATTTATGTGCTAAGTTATCTTAAGCACTCTAGTCAATAAGCCCTCATAATCAGCATCCGCCATTTGAGAATTTTCATTTATAATTTTATGGTATATGTATGTACATATGTTGTTGCATATAAATGAGCATAAATATCTTTTTGTCATTGATTAATCAATGTGAAAAATAACTATATTGCTTTTGCGCGAAGCGAAGGGGGCTTGAGCCAGACTTGCTGTGCATGCATTTAAGCTGTCAACAGGCAATATGTCAACCATTAATTACTTGGAATATTGGAAAATGTAATTTTCTTGTTTTTGACATTTCTTTTTTTGATTGAAGGGAACAAGCGATGAAAAATACTCTTAAAAACAGAAAATTCATTAATAATTTTATATATGTATTTGTAATAAAAATATACATGCATATGTATGTATGACTTAAAATTGCACTATATATACAAGTAGATAAAGTTAATCCATACTATTACCAGCTTTGTTACAAATATTTCTACTTATATACTTTTTTAATCGATGTGACAACACATTAGCAGCAACAGTTCTGTGGGCTATTCACGCGCGCTACGAATATCGGTAAGGTCAAAATATTTGCATAAATTTATACATTGTAAGTTAAGTGGCAACTTTATGTTGAGAAATTTAAAAAACAGAAGAAAATAAAAAAATTGTTAACTAAATTGTTACCTTGGCAAATCTAAAGGTTTTTCATACAAAAACTTAATTTTTATCGATTAGATTGATCCGTTCAGAGAAATAAGTAGCTTCTTCAGGGGAAAAGAACCTGTGCAAAGTTTCAGATCGATGTCGCAAAAACTAGGAGACTAGTGCGCATATATACAGACAGGTGGACAGATAGCCAGACATGGCTAAATCGAATCTGGCACTAACTTTGGTTCATAAGATATACATATCAAACATTTTTCCGAAATTTTTGGTCTCGTATGTGTCACAGATTACGGATAGTGAAAGACCTTTAGGTATAAGGGTTAGCTTCGAATAACCAATACGCAATGCTGGACAGCGTTCAGCGGCTATGAGATCGAATAAGAGTTAATTTCAATATGCATCGCATCGTCAAGATTGAAAAGTCTTCAAAGGGATAATCGTGTATCGAGAAATCACTCGACTCCGGCAGCCTGCACAACGGATTTGGAGGTGAATAATTCATGTAACATAAACAGGAATTCTATAGCAGAAACCATTGAAACCATATGCTATAGGGAGATTCAGGAAGTGATGATGATGATGACTCCTTTAGTGATTTCTCTACCGATTTCAAGCTTCGCACCTTCTTTAAATAAATTCTTATTTCAATAATATTTGAATTACAGAAATCACCGCCATAAGAAGAATGCATCTAATTCCAATAAAATGCAAGGAGATATAAGGTCTTTATACTACTTGGTTGGTTGGATGGTTGATAAGGGAGGCGCCAGCGGCCGCAGTTAGGCCATCATTAGGTCTATTGTGTTACTGGCTGGATTTGGTATTAAACCTGATTTTTGCCACCCCAGCTGTCCAATGGCTCTCAAGTAGGAGCTTTGGGGTCCGTGGAATATATCCCGTCTCATCCGGTTGAAAGCTGGCAATCGCATAGATAATGCTCCAGCATCTCATCATCCTCCACGCATGTTCTGCATTTCGCCGAATCCACTTTTCCCATTTTCAGAAGATCGAATCTTAAGGGTAGTCGCCCTGAGATGACCCCTACAATATTATTCAGATCCCTTTTGCCTAGAAGTACGAGCTTTTTGGTCTGTACACCATTAACACTACCTCAAAGTCACTTTATGGTATGCCTTGTGTTGCTTGTGTTCCAAAGTCTGAGGTGTTCTTCTAGGAACCATTGCTTTCGTTTTATTATTTTATAATGATTTTCCTTTGTTTATAGTTAATCAACCGCACAGTCGACTCTAAAAACTCCTATTCCAGCTTTATTGTCTCATACTCATACTTTCCTTTGTAATTAATTACATAAAATATTTATGCCAATTACAGGTGCTTGCGTTGGGTAATGCGTTGCTCTGAGTGTCGGCGAACTCATAGTTGCTCATGGTTGCCTTGACCCAAAAGTTCAACAGCCAACGTGCTAACATATCTAATGCCAGTGTGAATGCCCAGTGCGGAATGCCATTGGGCTGCAGTAGAGTTAAGGAATTCCCTAGAGTTGATGATGACTTAAAGTGAATTACGCAGAAATAGCAACGGAATTATATTTTCAACGAAAGTAATAGTGTGCTTAGAAATAGTAACAACAATAAAAATGGTAGTTAATGAAGGATTGCTATATAAAAATTGCATGAAATAGACGGAGCAAAAGAAAAGCCAAGTATGAGAAATGAAAGTCCAAAGTGGGGTCAAGCAAAAATATTTCAATTGTGAGAATTATAACAATGCACTTCAACGTTTCACACGACTTCATGCATACAAATATATAATTTAGTGTAAGTGTTAGTACTTCGTTTTTCGCAAAGTATTTGAAATGCGGCAGGTTACTTATACGTCGTGGTACACTCGTATATATTGTACTTGCCGTGAGAAAGCTGCTGGCGCTATTTTAAGTGTTGGAAATTTAATTTAGTTCCGTTAGATTTGCTAAGGGCATATTTGTAGTAGTTGTTGAGCTGTTTTTGTTGTATGTTTGCATTTGTTGTTGTTGTTGTTGCGTTTGTTGATCATCTACTCTTGCTCTTTGCTTACGCATAGCGAGAGTATAAAATTAAATATTTGATTTGAATATAATTTGAATATTTTATTTAGCGCAGACGCATTTCATTAGTACATCATCGTCGGTACTATATAGAATTAACAATTTCTAATGCTTTGAAGGCGCTGAAGCGTACAAGCATAGTTCGCTTGATGGCGTGAGTGAGGCAACTGTGGTGCTGGAGTAGAATAAAGTAAATTTGTGCGCGTGTATTTTGTTGTGTGAAATTGAATTTGGAGCCAAAATAGATTTGTTATGTGCTTTTCATATGCAAATCTTTAATGTACGAATTTTGTGGATAACTCTCTGCCCGACACACGCACTCATACATACACACAGGCATAGTAGATGCGTATAAATATTTATAAGGGCATACACAAGGCGGCCCTTTCAAGCAGTTGTGCAGGCAATTGATGATTGTTGGCGATAAGTTCGGAAAGTTTTTAGTTTAGTTAGAATTATGCATAGTTAGGAGAAAATTACAATAACAAAGAGTCGAAATTGAATTTCACTAAAAATGGCTTTGTATTATTTAATTACATAATAGTAAGGCGCATTTAACCATATCAAATTTGGTAAAGCTTTGCAAAAATTTGCATTTTCTAAGCTTAAGATATTCATTATAAGTTTTTGTGTCGTCTATCGATGCAAAGACTGCCGTTAATCTCTGCACTATACAAACTTCTTAAGAAAAGCGAAAAATAAATTTTGGCTTAAATTGTAGATTCTTCCAATGAAAATTGAAAAGAAGGTGTCAATGTGAAGTTTGTACACATATTTAAGTTGGAGTTGCCACCTTTTCGAAAATTTTAATTTTCTTAAATTTTTGTGAATTATATCACTTGAGAAGTATATTTTAGATAATTTAATTTAAAAAAAAATTAACAAAGTTGCCACCTTTAAAGAAATTAAAAAAAATATTTTTACAACCATATATTACAAATTGCTTTCTAAATAATGGCGTGCGGATGAAAATGTTTGCGCAGACTTGCGGTTATTTGTTGGTAGACATGTGTATGTCTAAAACAATGACAACAAAACTCTAGTTAACCCCAATTAAAACTATGATGAAATTATTTGACCGAATTCCATGACTTATTCAATTTTTTTATTTTATAAATAGGTGGCAATCATACTAAAAAATATTTCTAAGTACATATATAAATTCATTTAGTATCAGAAATTTAATAGTTGAGACTGGAAATGTTGAATCTTCAGCCATCTCACATCTATAACTGAGTGGTTCAGGATCACAAAATTAGTAATATCACAGAAAATGAAAATCGTATTTAAGCAGGAAATAATCAGGAGCAAACGAAGGAACCAAGAGCATAATTAGTTGAATCATTATTTTTTATTAAGCTTGATTAATATAATTTTTCTTACTCTCATCACAACTTGGGGAAACGTGGAAATGGTCCCTCAAATACCACATATTAAACATAAGTGAATGCTCCAAAGGACATTCCAACAAAATTGGTATGAAGTTGGGAGTATCCAGATCCACTTTATGCGAAAGATCTAGAAGGGTTAATAAGCGACCAGAATATTTAAAAAAAAAACAAAAAAGTTGAAAAATATTTGAAAAGAAAACTAAACAACATATTCTCAAATTTTACTGCGTAATGTCTAAGATACTTTTCGAGTTTCAGGCTTTCCAGACAAACACTCTCCGATAGCCCACTTTGTTGTAGTCAAATTGCACCGTCTACTTTAAGGAAAAAATGCAGGCTTTTTACTCACACGGTCGCGAAAGGATTACAGGACGGTTGTTGGCCTAGTGACAGGTCACAAAATACTGGTATCACATGCGTGCCTGGCCATAGGCATAAGTAACGACGATATTTGCAGAAGGCGCAGGGAAATAGGCATGCCAGAGACGCTGGAACACCTTCTCTTCTTCTGTTCAGCATTATCTAGAACTCGTCTTAGATATTTAGGAGCTTCGCAGTTCAAGGAAATAGAGGAAGCAGCTTAATTAGATATAAAGTTGCTATTAACATTCGCAAAAAACATTGACGTATGACGAATAGTTCAGCTCAAATTAAGCTGAACGACTATCTGTCATTACAATGGCTCAGTGGTTCTATGTATGACATGAAAGCCGGCCAGTATAACTTAATCTAAACTGCTACTTTAACCTACTTTCTCAAATAAAAACAAAATAAAATAATTTCTTTCAAAATAACACTTAAATTTATGATACTTGAAAATATTAAAATAAAGTAGATTGAGCCTCAGCGCAACTCGGCAATATTATTCTTTAACGTTTTACAATACTCAATGCGACATTAAAAGTCATAAAGATTTTTGTTGTAAATTTGCTCGTCACGTCCATTTTAGCTGACTAATAGGACAGTGAGCTATTTGCAACCACATTAATTCTAATCAAATACCCACAAAGTCGTTTTAGTACAATAAAAGAAATTAAGTGAAAATAACAAAATCATTCAAATAATATTTCAAAGTCATAAAAAGTGCTTCTAAGTAAAAAAATATATTTATATGTATACTGTATGTACGAGTATATAAAGACTAAGCAAACGGGGGAAAAAATATTTATTTTTGAATTGTTGTTCTTTGGCGCGTGGCCAAGATGTTGCAAGTGGGGCAAGCAAGCCAACAAGTGAACAACATGGCAGCTTGGACGTACACAAGAATAAACAAGTTAACAAGTGGTGGCGGTGCAAAAGCGCGAATGGAGTGATCGAAAAAAATATTATTATAAAAAAGTGGGGTGCCGGTCTTCTTTGAATATATAAATATATAAACACGTAGGTATATAGTTTACTATGTTAATGTATATAAATGTGCTTGTTTATGACTGCCGCTTTGTAAGAATTTTACAAGCAATAAAAAAAGTAACTTTTATAAAGTATGACAGTCTTGTCGGCGCTGGTAGATACCAAAGGCCTGTTGCATACTTTTAGGCGTACGGACTTATTATAGATATGCTCGCTAGTAAGGCTGTGTTTATGCGCTAATATGCTCAGTCACTGTCTTCTTTTGACTGTGGTGAGTAATGCGAGTGTTGAGAAGTGTATTGGCGCACCACAACACAAGCACAATTATATACAAACACATACATATACACACATACACAAATACGTTTCGCTTTTTTAGCGCCTCAAACCAAAACTGTCTGCGCAGTTTTTTGTTGTTTATGCTTTTCGTTTATTTTTTAATTTATTTTTCCGTTCACTTTATTTTATTTTCTCATATTCAATTGTCTGTCTGCTCGTCTGCTTCTCTCGTTCTTCCTTTCTCTCCGCACGCCTGCATGTCTGATTCAATTTACACGCCTAATAGACCGGAAGCAATCGCTTGTCGCCGACAATCTTGCCAATTCAGGGCTGCAATTTATTATCGTCGATAATCGAAGGTGTCAGGCTCATGTTGTCGCCGCAAGCCTATTGAAAAGTAATGTCATGGTCATGCACGCCTCTAAACATTGTGGGCTACTTTGATATGGAGCGCTCGTATTTGGAATGTATTTATATATACATTTTATATATACTTGTATATATATCTAGACAAATATATATGTATAACAAAAAATTATTGTTAGCTGTTGAGGGGTCTTGGTGCACTGTTTAATGTTAGCGGTGAAATTTCGTAACAGGTTTATCCAGTTTTCAACTGAAATGAAATATATGCTTTGTTTGTTGTTGCTGGAATGGTCTAGGGTGACAGCTACTTAGTGTGAAATGGGCTACGAATTAGATTAAATGAACTGTGAAGTGTCATTGACATTTGATTCGTACACCGTACTCCATAAGTTATTTAGGTAACTTGAAAAAGGCATATTTTAGAGACCGTTATAAAAAAATGAAAAAATATAAACAAGGAAGAAATGTGAATTATGTCTGCACCGCAGCTAGAATACCTTTCACAAATAAAGAAGTTTCCATATAAAACTTGATTTTGATCGTTCAGTTTGTGTGGCAGCTATATCATATAGTAGTTTGATCTAGAAAATTTCTTCGGATATTGTAGCAATGCTGTGGGCAATAGCTCATGCCAAATTTTGTGACGATATCTTGTCACACAAAAAAAATTTCCTTACAAGCGCTCGTTCAGTTTGTATGGCAGCTGAAGGCTATAATGGTCCACTATCAACGGTTTCGACAAATGAGCAGCTCCTTGAGGAAAAATGGATGTGTGCAAAATTTTTCAAAATTCCCGTATAGACAAAATAGACTGACATGACTAAATTAACTCAGCTCGTCATGCTTATCTACATATTACAGAGTCCGTGAAGTTTACTTCTGAGTGTTGTTGACTAAATGGCAAACTTTATCTAGAGGTTTACAAAGTATAACATATTTTCTAGTGTCGATATAATAATGTAAAAGTTCCATGGTTTTAAAGTGTAAAAAATTAGTAAAATAAGTTCATAACCACGCCTACTTTATATATAATACCATTCTAATATACATCACACTATATTCTACTAGTCAAGCAATAATGAAAATATGAGAGCAAAACTGGTAACAAATTATGCTTACGGCATATGAAAACGCTTATCTAAAGTTGAGCAAAATCGATTTATATCTCTTCTAGGCCCAATATACGGAATATAAAAGACTTTGTGCATAACGATTGACTTTATATCGGAAATAAACATGATACCAAATTTGTTGCTCAAGATGTGAGAAATTAGGGAAGTTTCTCAGACCGCAGAACAGTTAGGGGTCAGACGTATGTAAAACCGATTCATAAATTCCACTAGCATTTGTGTATATGCAGTACACATCGGCCCAGTGTGAATCATACAATGTCTCGTGAGCTCTTCACTCTCAGCAAAGTAAATCTCTTACGCGATCTCGTAAATGGGTGCAGGAGTTCTATCTGAACATTACCCGATCGGGATTCAGGCGGTTAGATGGCATATTTTACCTGTTGACAGTAGCATTAGCTGTTTGGAAGAAGGTGAGATAGAATCATCACGACACCTCCTTTTAGAATGTCCCCTCTTTGCCGGATCAATATTAAAAAACCTCGGTTCCATAACACATGGGCTAAAAAGCCCCGGGCCTCACACATAGACGGCGCTAGTTTTATTGAATTTCGTGTTTTAATTTTATACTGCTTCTTGATGGGATTACTTTTCAACATCCAGGTGAAATAGGGGAAAATAGAAATAAAACAGCTAAGCATATTTACGATATGTTTAAACCATTTTATCGATACTATAGAAGCTTTCATCTCTCTTCACAAATGCTTGTACATAGCAGTCTAAGTGTGACCCCACGCCATCTTTAGCGCACACCCATCTAACCTTACCTAAACTGTGTACGCTATAGATCGATTTTCGAATGATATATATTTTAATAAAATTAAGTGAAAAGGACGTAGGTTCGTACGTTATCTCGGCAACGACATGAAAAACATTGTTTTTAAGGTTGATTTCCAAATAATCTTATAAGGTATAAATTATAATATATGGCAACCTTTTAGTAATCAAAAGACGTTTTATGTCTCGAATTGTAACGTCTCAACTGAAGCCATCTAGACTAGTGCTTTACCAAGTTCTTAACGTTCAATAGAATACAGGTTCTTAGAAAGCAGCTATTCAATGGTTGTATTTTTCGCTCTATTTATATCTGAATTTCTTAAAGTTGAAATCTATGAATCTTGAAATTATTCTCGCCTTCAGAAAAGCACGTGCATTTAAATGTATCTCAAGTCAGCTGCACTCTGGATAGAGTTTACTGACGTTTCAGGGTCTCTACTAAATATTTTACATAGTTGCATTGTTTCTTTGACTGTAAACAAACATACTTGAATATTCTTTCTAAACTTTCAAGTGAAACTGGAAGGTTGGATTTAAAAAAAAAAAAATGCAGGAGTACATACATAACCATTTAATCAACTCCGAAAAAAATTTTACAAAGCAACTCAGTTGGAAACTTATCCCCAACTAATTTTTCCATTACGAAGTTTAAAATGTATAAGGTGAAATTGATGGATTATCCTTAGCCAAGCGAATGAAAAAATTTAATATTGAAGAAACATATTTATTGAGAAGTATTTGAAATACTTGAAATACTTTATGCCAATTTTACTACCTGTGAACCCTTAAAATCTCGACAGCCAACACGTAGCCTTTGACATTAATGCAGAAACAGTTGAAAGCACACGTTCGTATGTATTCACTCAAACAGGCTTAACGGTAAAATGGCTTATCTCATATTTCAATAGGCTCAGTGGTTTTGAAAGGCAGCTTTAGGAGAGTCTGCAGATTTCAAATTTATGAGTGAGTTGTGTAAGCATTAAGCTGGTGCTCATTTAAAATAAAAATGTGAAAATTTTCAGAAACTTCGGTTGAACCGGAGCTATAATATCCTTCACAAATACAAAAGCTTCTTTACAAGAAGTTTGTATGGCAGCTATATACTATAGCGATTCGATCTGAATGATTTCTCCGGAACTTGCACCATTGTCTTGGAAAATAACCCATGCCATATTTCGTGAAGATATCTTGTCAAATAAAAAACTTTTGCATACAGGGGTTTGATTCCGTTCGATCAATTTGTATACTTGCTATATGTTATATTGGTCCGATATCGGTCGTTTCGATAAATGAGCATCTTCTTGGTAAGAAATGGACGTCTGCAAAATTTCAGATCTATATCTCAAAAACTGAGGTGCGAGTTCCCGTATATACAGAGGGACACAACGAAATCAATTCAGTTCGTACACGCTGATCACTTACGAGTATATAAGTCTTTTATAGATTCTCTGCCGTTTCTTTTAGGGTGTTACAAACTTTGTAGCAAGTGTAATATTCTCGCTTCAGGGTATAATGAGAGCAATTATTATTATAGGTGCATTAGGGTAGTATTTAAATTGAGGCCGAAAATTTTGAAATATAATGAAATCTTATGAAACAGAAATTTTATATTTGGGGGGTAGTTGGAAAAAACATTACACCAATAATTTTTAAGAACTACCCTAATGTAATTTCTTATGTATTTTTTGCTGTTTTCGTTGTAAGTGCGCTCACGAAGTACCCTAATGATTTTCCGTTTTATAATAATTTTATGGTGAGCTTGTGTATTAAATCTCAGACACATACACACACACTCACTCACATACACATTCCTCTTTAAAAGGCACATAAAATATATGGTATTTTCGGTTGGCAACAGGTCCATTATATAATATTACTTGGCAAGCATGTTGTTTATTCAAACACAGCAGGCGCTAGAGCGAACACAAACAAAAAAAAAAACAAATACACGCCAATTTAAGGCTTCTAAAAGGTAAATGGCTTTTGGTGACTCGCGTTAAACGAAGCAACGATTGCAATCGTAAAACATTGAGCGGCAGGAAATAGCTAAATACGAGTGTGTCAAGTGCAAAAAGGCACAAAAAGACATACTTGTGTAAGAAAAATGTAAAAAATGCCACAGGTTGCAACTTTATTTGGCATATTGAGCCGGCGTGTAGTTCCCACTCAACACGTTTTGTTCATTTCCCCAACTCTATGTGTCTAAATTTGTAGCGACTCAATTTTCTTTTGAGGAAAGTGGTGTAGGATTGTACACACTTGAGTTATTGAATCTATAACGGTACTTATGTACATGTGACCTGAGTGAATAGAAATAAGGTCATAGCATGGTATGTTTATGTGCGAGTATTATATAAATTCTACTAGTTACAACATTCTTTGAATCATTATACTTTTTCTTGCATATATTTTTGGGTCTGACTTCTGCTTGTTAAATTTCAGTTTCTCCTACACCAAAAATTAAGACAAAAATGATTTTTGGTTAAAGTTTGCTTTTGTAAAAATTTTGTTGGTATTTGTTTTTTGTTCGTATGATCAAATCAGTCCCATTCGTATCAGGTTAAAGCAAACTTTAAGAGCTAAAAATAAAAATTCCAGTGTTTTTCAATGCCTATAATCAGTACTTGAGCATTAAAACAGAAATCGAAAAAAAAATTTTTTTGTTGACCGGTGTAATATATAATTTTTTAATTTAAATTTAAGTTTTTTGATGAAATTTTCTAACTACTTTTGTAATTTTCTTGATCAAATCATGAAGTAAACGCCGATCTTAGCAAATATGTTAGTGGGGCTATGCAGAAAATCCGTTTTATTTTACTGAGGTTGAAATTTAAGATATATTTTCAGGTTAGGTTTCCCTCTAAACGTCTAAAATATTGCCTCTTTTTCAACTTATTACTCGGGAAGCATTTTTGCGGTATTAAAAGAGCTTTACCTTGGTTTTGATCGGCCATTTTTAATGTCAGCTATATGCTATGTCCGATCTAAACAATATGTTCGGTACTGTAGAGATGCCTTTGGCAAAAACTCATGCCATACTATACTAGTCAGATCTGAACAATTTCTTCGGAGATTATAGCGACGTCTTGTATAATAAACTGTGCCACTCTTTTTATAGGTTTAGTCCATTTTCGATGAGGTTAAGGCCTTAGTATATAAAGAGAACAACTGGGAGGGTTAATTGATTAAAATAAAAAAAAAATTTACAGAGCTAAATGATTTTTGACTTTGAATATGATAATATTGAATTGGCTCGAAATGTTGCCTACATTCTTTAAAAATCTAGAAAGTTAAAGAGTTCAAAACTGGTACCTTTTTATGCGAATGAAGAGAGTGGAAGAGGTAACAATGCTAATCACATTTTTCTGAAGATTTTTAAGTTATTCTAACATACTGTTCACAGTATTGAATTTTGAAGTTTATTACCAAAGAAGGCAACTCCATGTTACTACTTTTTAATGGTTTAACATAGGTAAACACTTCATCCCATAATACTTTTAGCCAAAAGCTTCTTTAAATATTTTCATAATTTATCTCGAAATAAGTAATTTTAATATATAATTTTTTTTGTTTTTGAAGGGACTTGGCTGCTCAGTGAAACTACATATACTACAATTTACATATTGTAATCAACTTTGTGTTTCAGATAGGTGACAACTCTATCCAAAACATTCAAGCATCATAGAAAAACTCTTTTGGTTCCTACCTGCAAAATTTAAGGTTCGTAATTTCCGAGTGTATATGAATCATACAAACATATTGTACATCTTGTACATATTTGAGTGGGTGAACAAAGTTGCTTCTACAAGGCATACCCACATATACCATACATATGGCATAGCCCAAAAAATGAATGTATTTCCATTAACATTTGAATGCCTGCCATAATTTCTCATCAGCCCTTTACATGCGGCACAACATGTCTCGACTTTTGTCAAATTGTTACAAATTGCAGTTTCAAAAACATTTTGCCGCCAACACGATTTTTTATGTTGCATTCACATACACACACATACACACACTTGTATGCTTCTGTTTGTTTTTACACATACCTAAAAACACCAACAAATATGAGTTTCACCTGCACACATACGAGAGCTGTACACAGCGACGCCCGCTAGGTGTCGGAAGTGCTGTTATTTACTTTAAATCAAATGCAAATAGCCTGCGGCAATAGCAGTTTCTCTTTCTCATCACACGGCTAACTGATTGTGCAAATAAACTACGAATCATACACACATATGAGATATGTATATATATATACTCGTATACTGGAATATAGCTATTTATTTGGTGGAACATGTGTTTTTGTAAACTAAAAAATAAATATAAAATATGCATATGTACCAACATAATAAATCATGTTACAACTTTACTGTAGTTTTGAGTTTGATTGCTCTACTTTTGGCTGCTTTGACTTGCCACCCTTTGAGTATTTTGCCTAACGAATGTTGAATATACAACTGACTGAAGCTTTGACAATTTATATAAAACCCACATTAACTTCGTGTGGAAACTAAAATAAAATACTTTACGAAATACGCTGACGGATTTTAAAAGTGAAATTTTTAACGACATAACCTCAAAAAGTTTTAGCAGCTTCAGTCTATGATTAACACTACTTTAAAAGACAAATATAATCGTAAACCAAAAAGTAGAAAAAACCTTTATGAGTAATTTAAAAAAGCTATGATAAGTAACTTTTTAGTATTAATTAAGTAAGTTAACGGTAATCTGAAAAAAATTGCACTGTTATAAGACCTCTTGTGTTCTTAAATTAATTTACTGATTACTTAAACAAAATCCCTAACACACTGTTGTATTAGTAAGATATGAAACTCAAAACTGTTGAACAGTATTCTGTAATTGATAGTATCACTGAAAGTATTATATGACTTTCAAAGTACTTTCGGTTATTCTTAGCACTTTGGAACGATAACGAATACAAAAAAACTTAAGTCAAAAAATATTATTTTCAAAGTCGATATTAAGTATTAATATTGAAGTTAACATAGCTTTCTAAAAAATTGTATCCATATAGAGTACTCGCAATCATAAAAATAATTTAGAAACCTAATCTCCACCTAAAAACCACTCAGAAATACCGACTGCTTTTTAAGAGAATAATACTCAAGACATTTACCAAAATATTACGGTTGTTTATTACTAAAAATCTGTGTGTGAATATTTAGCATATTTAGATAATTTGGGTTCTTATGAACTAGGGTTTTTAAAAAGCTTGTGGTTCCTAGCTTTTAAATAAATATGTATGGTAGATGCATACGAACTTTAGAGAGGGCATAAGAGCGAAAGAAAACTATGTCTAACTTTTAAAAAGCAGAATTTGAACAATTTTGGAAAACTGTTTTAAAGTAAAACTTCTTAAAAAATGGTATTAAAGACTATTGACTGCAACAATTAGCAAGATTATCGCCACAAACGGAATATCATCTTACAAAGATTTTGGAGTTTAAGGGAAAAACTATTAAAATAATTATTACCCTTTTAAATTTTTTAACAAAAACTATGCATAAGGTAAAAAATATTGAAGTAAGAGCATTAACTGTAGACGTTGAAACAAAAATATATTTTTTAAAGAGAGTTGCCAGCTGTTAAAAATATTCAAAATTCAACAAATCAGATAAAGAAATGATTACATTGTGAGTAACAAACAAAGAGGCGATAAATATGATTTACAGTTTAAAATATTTTTTTAAAAAAGTTGCCACCTATGCTTTTAATAATTTAAATTGACAAAGGAAGTGTATAACTGCAAAAGGCTATCGAGCTAAATAGTTTTAGGAGAGATTTGTATTGGAATTTTTTTTAGAAGCGTTGATAACTGTGTGAAAGTTTTTGATAAAAATAAACTTTTAAAATTTATTCAAAATTAAAATATCGGCATTAAATAATTGGTATAAAACAAATTATTGATGGTCATAAAAATATTTTGAATGAGAGCAGTCTGTTCATCGCTCTAGAATGTTAGTTGAAATTATGAATGAAACCAATTTAGAAAAAATTAATAGTGAAATATTATTCTCAAATTTATAACACTCTGGCTTATTTACTGAATTTAATAGTACCGAAATTAATCTTTAATATTTTGAGTAAAGTCGAACACCGGTCTACTAGTTCCAGTTCCGCGCGAAATTAGTGCCACCTTACATGTTTTTATTTAAATTGTCATATAATTTTCAAAATTTATATTTTCATTTAAACAAATCACACGACATTTCTACTAACGGCATACAAGATTCAAAGCCACCGATTGTCTACGTGTGAGTATTAAAAAGTATTATAACTGTTGACATTAAAACATACATAAATTGCAAATGTACATATGTGCGTTTGTATGAGAATGTGTTTTTACGAGCTTGTACAATTTTGCATTTACATACACGTGAATAAATATTTGCGACTTGTGGAACCCATATATCAAAAACTTTGTAAATTTCTCTGACATGGAAGATGAATTTGTAAAACAAATTATGCAAATCAGTGTGTGAACACAGTCAGGAATAAAAAAATAAAATATGAAAAGGAATACAAATCGAAACAAACTGCGACACAAATTGCACACCCAAACGTATATAAGCGGGTTTATGTGTATAGTAGGGTGTTCGCTTTTTTCCAAGTTAATTTTTTTCTACATACGCCCCCTGATGTTTAAATTTTGCCTTAAAAAATAACATCTTCTTTTCAATTTAAGCCGTACCTAAATCATTTTGCTTTTCTCATGGATTTAGCATGGGATTTTTTTATCTTTTGCAATAAATTTTTTTATCTTCTAAGCAAATAAAACTAAAATTTTGAGAAAATCATATTCCTATAAAAAATTGTCTGCTCTCCAAAAAGGTCTTAATAATTTTTTTCACAAAAGCATTTTTTTAAGAGTTTTAAGCAGTTAAAGTTATGCATTAATTGTAATGTAAGCATATGGTACACCATGTCGTATGCGCAACACAGAATGTATTAATCACTTGTATGAACGCTGAGGGAAAAACTTGAAACTTTAGGGGGCCGATACCCTAATGTATATATGTATTTCTATACACATGTATATGCATTTGATTGAATATATATGCATATGTGAAGATATAGTATATGGGGTGTTGGATCAAACGAGTGGAAAATAATTAAATATGTTATTTTTCAAAGCTATAGATTTTAAAATAACGGTTCCAAATATATATGAATACATACTCTTCTACATATTTACTATAAGGTCTCAAAATAGGAAATGTCAATTAAAATTAAAAAAAAAAAATATGTTACCAAAAAGCTTTTTGAACGCATCTGGAAATTAGCATACACAAACACATCTCGATATGCAAAACATCCCAAAAAAGTGTCAGACCATTACAATGGTGTTGCCATTGAATTTATTTTTAAACCTTCTTGAAATTTCGAAAATAACCTCGACGTCGGTAACTGCTTCTTTGTCGTCTGATGTGAGCTGCTCTTAATTTATAAATTCACTTGCAACAACAAAAAGCCTAAACTTGAAATAACACTTAACATCTCTGCTAAGTAAATAAATCAATATTTACACAAATAAATGTTTGACATTCCAATTGCAGAAATTAGCGAATTCGAGCGAATTCAATTACTTAAATGGCACTTCACAATTTTCGACAAGAATCAAGAGCTTGACACATTAACGAAACTCTGCTAAATTGATATGTGGAGGGAGAGAATTTAGTCGACAAATATACAGTAGCTGCAAAGAATATTAGGATACTCTCAGATAATAATATTATGGCAATTCTACCAACTAAGGGAGAAATAAGAACAGGACAAGGCTTACTTAAGTCTCGCCTAAACAAGCAAAGGTGCTGTTAAATTCGGAGATTTTTAGGAAACAATTGGCGCTAAAAGCCTGTATATTTGGATTTCTTTCGAAAGGACCCATTCGATTTCAATATCTGAGGAAACTCGCCGCCTTATATTTTTCAAAAGACAGCTTTATGAGAGCCAGTGAAGAATAACACGCTGCAAAGTCTGTGAAAATATATTTGGAAGTTAAATGTATTAGACAATAAACTC
The DNA here is from genome assembly GCF_042242935.1 of Bactrocera oleae. Classification (NCBI taxonomy): domain Eukaryota; kingdom Metazoa; phylum Arthropoda; class Insecta; order Diptera; family Tephritidae; genus Bactrocera; species Bactrocera oleae. The sequence goes on along the minus strand of NC_091538.1, from coordinate 52,973,306 downwards.
AACCAGATAACTCTGAGGTCTGAAATTATATCAAGGATAGCTGGTAAATTCACTAACTCTCTCCTGCTCTGGTATACCGCCAACATAATCGAAATACGATTTTGCTTTTATTATTCAGTTGCCATAATCTAAATTAAGGGGCTAATTCTTGCAAAAATATGCTTGTTTTTGTGAATTTTTTCTGACGACACAGTTAAAATTTCTATATTAAAAGCAATGGTACATTGACGTATGACATTCAAAGACTGCCGTCTAAAATGTTCAGGAAAAAACGGAAATGGCATTTATGTGAACGTATCACGAAAAACAGATGGTTGCGGTCCGTTCATAACTTAGTGCTGCATCATCCAAAAGGAAAGGTTTATTTGTTAGATAATAATATTTTTTAAACTGATAATGGCGAATAGTTTTTTTCGATACTTAAATTTTTAATTTTTTTTGGAACACTTTGAAGGAATATACGCCATTTACCTACTATACATTAATTTTTTAACACAAAATTTGGAGGACATAATTATGAAATATTGACTTTTATGTCGAATGACTTTGCTATAAAACGTAAATAAAAACGAACACGACGAAATAAAGCAATAACTCCATTTGTTTTACCTTAATGAGAAAATTTACATTGAACGAAGCATACTTTTAAGCGCGGAAGAAGCCTAAAAATTTGGAGTGTAATTAAAGAAGCATTATGGTACGTAACTGTCGATACAATTTGTATTAAATGGCACACCATTGGAGTTAAGTGGGTTTAAAGTGAGAAGCAACGGTATATCTCTAAAAGCGTAAAACTCCAACCCACGCACAAAAGTATGCAACAAAATGTAATGCTTTTTCTTACCCACATTTTCCGCTCACCTGAATTTCTTAATAAGCTCAAGCGCAAGTCAACGAAAATAATAACATTTATAATGTGCTGCGGCGGTGAGTATATAGTTTTTCTTTAATTGTTTCCAATTTGTATGTATGTAAATATGTGTTATATTTCGGAGAACAATGACATCCTTTAAATGAATTATTTAAAACAGGTGAGTAAATTTACGAAATCTGCCCACATTTAAGAGGATTTAGCCTGTATACGCTGGTATATGCATGAGTATATATGTTTTTAAATAAATATGTGTGTATATAAATATATATTTGTGTGTATATATGTGTGTGTGCGCATAATAAAGGCGCTCCGATTTCATTGTAATTAACAAAGGCCGTAAGGAAGATCACGCACCCATTGGAAAGAGCAGGTGAAAAGTTCTCACACACACTTCCACGTAGACGCGCACACACACATCTATAGATGCGCATGAAATGTGCTTGTCAATGTGAATTTTTATACCTTGAACAGGTCCATCTGCACGTATATACGCGAACGAGTCCTTCAGTTTTTGAGATATCGAACTGACCGTTTGCACATGTTCTTTTCAGTGCCAAGAAACTGGTCATTTGTCGGTACCGTCGATGTCGGACAACTATAGGATATAGCTGTCATACAAACTGAACGCTCAAAATCAAGTTATCGTATGGAAAACTTTTTTATTTGACGAGATATCTTAATGAAATTTGGCATGGATTAGTTCCTAAGAGAATGTTATAATTTCTGAGAAAATTGTTCAGTTCGAACCACTATGGCACATAGCTGCCATACAAACTGATCGAGACTACCATGAAACTTTTTTATTTGACGCAAAGTTTGGTAAGAGTTGTTGATCAAAGCAACCTAAATTTTTCAGATCAAACCATTATAACATACAGCTGTATATCACCTGGCTAATCTAAATCAAAATGAAATGTTCACAAAAACACTAAGTAACTTTATTTCGACTTCGGGGTTGTTTATATCAAGCAACGTAACAAGAAGGAACTAGCAAACTGTTGGTCGGTCATGTTTTCAGATTTATTTACATTTTCAGTTGCTATATAGCTGCTTGCACGTGTGCAGGGTATTATAGCTTCGGTGCAGTCGAAGTTAAGATGTTTTCTTGTTATGAAATTCTGACGACGCAAAAATTTCGCGCTTGTGAAAAGTTCATCTTGAGAAATGACATTTGGTGAGTAGTTGACTTACAGACAGCAACACCATTGTTTTTGGTGAGTACAAGTGTACCGGAGCGATATGCTGAGCGGTGTTTGCGAGTTCGACTGGCAAGAAGTTGATTTCGGCATTTTTTGGTAACTTTCCATCAACTTTTTTGCGCACACACCACTGAAACTATATATGTGTATATGTATGTCCGCCTCTCTTCTGCCAATGCGCCTTGTCGCTGCTTTAATTAGCGTTTTTATTAAAATTTATGTACACCGACAGCGACAAATGTGCTACTAACTTTTTGTGGCAAGCAAAATCAGATAAAATTAAATGAAGAAGAGCAAGAAAGAAAGGAAATTTAAATCACACACACACACACGCACCCACACTTGACCCACATGTTCTTTTCGCCATTACATTTCGCATTGGCATATGCAAATACTTGTGCTGCTCCTTATGCTTTTGGTCTACACTGCCACTGCTTCGCAATGAGCATGCTTATTTGCTCGTCCATTGCGATTAGCACGGAAACCGAATTGACGTTTCTGGGTCACTACTGTACGCCGGAAATTCGGTCATTCTTGAAGAAAGCCTAAAAAAAAACGAAATTGAATGTGCATACTTATGAGGCTTTTATACAGCAGTGGTTCCTTGTACTTATATGGATTAATTGAAATGCTTTTGTAGGACTTCAAATGATTTTTGGTAAAGAACAATTAAAATAGATGTCTTGGCCTACTTTAGTTTCAACAAAAGCTGCAGTAAACTTAAAAGTGGCAGGAAGGGAGTTTTATGTGATAAAAGATAAAAACAATTTTAGTAATATAATTGTTGTAGAGTAGTTAAGCTGCTGTCAAAATATTTCATAGCCGAGAGATTGCAATTTAAATGAAATTCAGTAATAACAACTCACTACAATAACCGAAAGTTTTCCAAATTGTGACAAAAATTTCAAAAAAATACTTTTGAAGCACACCTTATAACAAACAACCACTTATTTAACCCTATAGTTAATAATATATAAGTATGCGAATGATGCTTACACCATTCAGCATTTCGCTGTTTTATTTATGTTTAAAATCGATGTGAAGTCTTTACCCAGCAAGTTGGCTTTCGTAAGTTAAAGGTTAGAAATGAACCCTTTCGGTCGGTATAACAGGGTTTAGATCTTTATAGCTTTTTTATTTTCTGAATAGGAATATATTGAATATATAAAGTTTGTCACGAAGCTTATAACATCCAGAAGAAATGATAAGTATGAAGAGCTCTATCTAACTGTATAAATGTCAACTAGTTTTAGAGATAGCAATCTGAAACTTTGCACATGTCTTTTCTCCCCCCAAAATCCGGTAGAAGCTTTTTGGTCTATCTACCCTTCACATTACCCCAAAGTAATCTTGTGGTATGCCCTGCATTGCTGTATTGCCCCATTGCTTCGAGCGTTGAAGGAAGTGAATGGTTTAGGGCATCTTAAGGTTAAATTAGGTTAAGAGGGCGATACATGTAATATAAAAAATAAATCGTTTTCGTCAAAGTAGACATCTTAAAACTATACCTGTAAATTTTTAGAACTTGGTCCGAGTTTCCCACTAAAAGTCTAATTACTGCCTCCCTGCATAACCTAACGAAGTGGGACTTAGTGTAGGCGCTGCGAACATACTAATTTGGCGCTTACTTATCAACTACAAGTAGAGAGTTAATAGACTTGCTGGTTAGAGCAGAAGCCGCCTTGATGCCTCTTTTTATGTCAAAATTTCGACTTGAACGACTGAATTCCAGTCATTTAGTTTGAAGATACCTTCAGTGTATGGATTGCTACACAAAAAAACCTGCTTCCTGTTTCACCACTAGATTCATCGGCGAATACATAGACCTCGCTTTTGGAACTGTCGATCACCGAACCATTCGCGCACTATTCTCTACTCGAGATAAGAAGCATTGAGTTTAACTGCTCATTGATCTCATTTTCTCGGTCGCATTGCCAATCTAGACCGAGTTTAGTAACAAGATTTATACCATATTACATTTAATGATTATTATTTTTCTTCTAAGGCTTCCGTTCTATTAGAAGTTTTTTATTTTGCTCAATATTTAAAAGGATTGCGATAATAAATCTTTTCTTTGCTTGAAACTAAAAAAAAAAGAAATAAATCAGAAAAATACTTATTTCAAACACTTTGCGCTCTTTCACTGCCGACGACAGCTTTTCACAAATAAAAGAAATAATTTCCTCTATGCAATTTGAATTTAAAAGCCTCGACTCAAGAATAATTTTAAAAATAACCACTTGAAAGGCAACACAAATTGCACAGCAATCCCATTGCGCATAGCACACTTTTAGGCGCACATAAGTGTTATAGATTTATTTTTCGCACTCAATAGCAATAAAGCGGCGCCGACGCTGCTGCTGCTGCTGGCAAAAACTAAATATTTTCAATTTGCCATGTGATCAATTCTCATTTGCTGAAGGATGCTTCAGCACAAACTCTGGGCAAACAGCAAATAAGAAAAGCACACACATGAGACGGCACAAATAGACTTATGTATACGTGTGTGTGCATAATTGTTCGAAGTGTATTTTGTTGACTTCGACATCCGTGACGTGGCAGTCGATAGCAATGACGACAGCAAACAAACAGACAAAATGATCGTCTCTCTCTCTCTCTCTCTCACTATCTCTGTTTACACACGTAAATGACAATGACACAAGCGAAAACACGCACACAACGACGCAATACAACAAGCGCAATTGTTGTTAATTGAAGATTGGAGTGGCTAACGGTATATTGTATTTAATGTTGTCATCTGTGTTATTCCCACAGCTACGCACAGTATTTCATTTTTTCACTTTTGTTTATAAACACACACACGCATATGAGTACATCACCCACACATATATATCACACATATGCGCACATGTACGTATTGGCCCTCAGTGCATACTTGTATTTGCATTTGTATTGGTTTTCACAATTATTCTCGGTTGCTTGCTGATTTATGCGTCAGTCCCATTGGTCCGCTGCCATGTTTCTACTCTTCACTGTCCCCAAATTGCTTTTTGAGTGTTTTTATATGTTTTTTTTTTTACCAATTACAAATTTTTTGCTTTCCACTTTTCCAGTCAAGTGTATTATGGCGAGATTTGTTAGCTTTTGTTTTTAGTTTTCCATTTTTTCATCATGTTGCCGTTGTAGAAGCCCAAAAACATGAAATAAATATATTCGAGTTTCTTGCTCTGCATTTGTCATTTAATTTCCGTTTATTTTGATTTTTCACTGGATAGGCGGCCAATTTTGATGCATATGCTGCGAAGGCTATATTTTGGAACTGGGTAGTTGATGGCTGTTGACGCTGTTAATTGAATAAAATTATGAACCCGAGTATATTTATGCATATAAATAATAGTGGAAGACATATTTCAAGCAACATAGCATATTGAAGGCTACCTTTCAATATAAGCTAATAAAAAGCTATTGCTCTTTCTTCACAACTTATATACATATTTATATATACATACACAAATATATACATCTATATATATCCGCTTACATCTTGATCTCAATATCCAACTCCATTCTCTAGGCCTGTATGTATCTATCGCTATCTGCATCTCTGTTCCTTTTTCTATATCTCTCTCTGCCCCATTATCTCTGTATCTCTATCTCTATCGCTTTGTCTATCACTATTTAACTCTATCTATACCTTTTTCTCTTTTTAATTAAGTCCTTGCCTTAAAGTTTCTTCTTCATTATCCATTTTTAGCACTATCTCTACCTCTTTTCTCTAATACTATCTGAGTTTTCTCACTCTTCTTTTTTTGTCTAACTTACTAGACCTTGATATTAACTGCCTTAAATAACTTTTAGCAAATTCTAGAGGCTGATATACGATGGTCTTTTTGACATACTTAGGACTTCTTGGCATACCAATGGACCTGCGTTTCTAGCTGTTTAATTAACATAACCTACACATAACCTACTACGCCTTTATCTATTTTCAAATATATCTTTCCCTTTTTAACTCAATCTTTTAATCTCCAACTTTAAGCACATTTTCATCTTCTCTCTCTCTCTCTCAATTTCTGTCTTTATTTTCATATCAGTCCATCCATCTGTCTTCGCTCTGTTACCGTATCATTAAATGGAGTTAGAAAAAAAATACTTCCATAATTATAACTATAAAACTCTAAATATCCTGATTTTATAACTACTTAATAGACAAGGACTTTGTAGCCAACTTAAATCACATGTTTAAAGGCAAGTTCAGACAACTGACCGAAACTAAGTAATTAACAGATCAGCAGGCGAATTAAGATCTTAAATATGCGAAATAAAGTTTTATCAAAAACTTTCGGTCAACACATGAGTTATAGACACTTATTTCCAGCAGTTCCCGCAAAGCAATGACATCAGAAATGGATTTTGAAGTTACTTTTCGACATGCAAAATTTCTACCCACTGTTTCAAAAATGATTCTGACACTTCTAAAAATATCATGTAGATAAATATGTAAGCTGGACAGACTATAAGAAAAAATAGTCTAAAATCACTCAGTTTGTCTTCAGAGCTCTACTAAGGATGATTGAGTTACCTCGGCCCTACATTGTTACTCTTAATATACTTATTAAAATACCTATGATAAGATTCTTAAAATATTTTTGGTTTAAATATGTAAGATAATTTCTCGTTCACATGTTTGCAATTACAAGAGTGAGGCCAACTATTGAACCCATCAAGTATTAGTTGCCTTTGATTTGCCATTTTCATTTAGAGATTGACAAATCGAACAAACGTTTGAGTTAAAAATATTAATGATTAAATCGGAGTGAGTCTGACTTAGAGTAGTTACATCATGTCACTTAGATATATACTATCTCATACATTATTTATAATTACTCTTATATTTTCTCTATTGAAAGTAAATGTTGCTTTGAGAGCCAAATTTTCTTTTTATAGGAGAAAAAAATTAAGTTAACCGGGTAGGCGAAAGTTCGGTTTCGGTTCGTTTTTTGACTACAGGTGGGAGTTGTTATCGGGTTTCAAACCTTTTCGATATTACATTTTCCGGTGTTAAGGAAGAATTTGCAGTTTCAGTACAATCTTTTTAATTGGAATTATTGCAAGGTGTACGCTATAAAGTATACAATATATATAAATGATCAACGTTACGAGCTAAATCGATTTAATTGCAATATCCGTCTGTCTGTCGGTATGTCTGTATATACACGAACTACTCACTCAGTTTTTGAGATATCGGTGTGGAATTTTGCACACGTCCTGTTTTCACCCAGATAGTGCTCATTTATCGGAATCGATATCGGACAACTTAGCATATAGCTATAATACAAACTAAACGATCGCAATCAAGTGGCTGTTTTTTTTTAAACTTTTTCAGTTGACGAGATATCTTCAAGAAATTTGGGGTGGATTATGGACTGAAATTAGGTGTAACCTCTAAAGATTTTTCTTACTAAATTACTATAGCATATAGCTATGCCTGTAAGCAATATTTTGTATTTGTGAAGGGTATTATAATAATATAATTTTTATTTTCTACTTTATTGATCTATAATGGCTTTGCTTAATACTCAGCTAACTAACCCAATTACACTCCATATAACGATTTGTGTGACAAGCTTTTAAGCTTATCGACACACTTTATTAAAACCCACAATAGCGATATGTTTATAAATTTCATTTTACTAATAATAAAATTAAATAACTTAACAGCTTAAATACAAAAGTTTGCTAGTTTTAATTACCGTCATCCATGCACCAATACTACTATGAGTATATGTGTGTTATGTATAACAAATGACAACGCACTAAAACAATAACAAACATTTATGTTTTATGAATTCGGAATCCAAACACACAACTTCAAATAGGCCATCGAAAATTGCTTTATTCGAGTTTCAGTTACAAAAGCAGCGCTGTACATTATAAATATAATATATACGAGTATACCATATATACGAGTATGAGCTATAAAATATTAACAAGCAATCTGGCAACAAATAATGCTGCACTATGCGAGGCTACAAAAGCCGCGCGAATGAAAATGCGATTAAGTGAAATTTAATAGGAAAATACTCGAAAAGAGAGTGATAAATATGTATGTACATATTTATATATTGATACTATATATTTATGTGTGTGTGTATGAGTGCGCATAAATGTTGGCCAAACAGCCGCAACAAAAACGAGCCACTAAGCCGAACTTAAGGACTGCCGTAGCGGCTTATATATGGCAAACACATATACATATATATCGACACAAATACAAGTATACTAAAGATATATGTATGTATTTATGCCAATATATTATATTATATATAAATATATACGTCACTCATATTCAATTTCAAGAAATTTTTATTAAATATTTTTGGTTATTGAAAATGGCAAAAATGTTTCCTGCCGAAAAATTGCGTTGGATTAAGAAGTTCACTGGTCATTTTCAGCTTAAGCGTAATGAGCAGAAAATTTTTGTTTCACTTTTCGCTCTTGCTTTTTCGTACGTCTGCACAGCCCAAAAAGGACTTGAGTTGTCAATATTTTTAGTTAATTTTCAAACAAAATTTATTATGCAGTTACAAGGGTTTATTTACACTTGTGTTGTTATTGTTTTTGCTTGTTATATTGTGTACCGTTTTAATCAATTTTGATGAAGGACCTCTTATGTCGCTGCTTGACATTTATTTGTAACTTTATGGCTGCGCCGCAATGCTGTGAATTAAAGCTTTAAAGCTGGTACGCTCAGCTATATGTGTGTATGTGTGTGTGTATGCCTCGGCCTGCTGCGTGAAATTTAACCCGCTTAATAAAATGTAATAAAGTGAAATAAATGCAGCACTGTCAGAGAAATTATCAAATATAAATTTGAATTAATAAAATGAGTAATTACACAGCTGGCTGACGTAAATTACATTGATTACAGTTGAAGTAGCAACAAAAAAAAGTATGTTTAATAGCTTGAATTTAACAGTTCAAGAATTTTGCTGTAATACAAAGACATATAAAGCACGATTATATACAATAAATGCTGAAAATTAACAGAGTTTGGAGTGCATTTGCCGCATTTTAAATCAAAGAACTCGAATATATTAAGTAATTATAATGAAGGTCTGTAAATGAAATTCGTAAAGTAATTGATCAATAAGCAATTACTTACAATAATAATTTCTTAATTAATGGATATTAAAATAACGCATCGATTACAAAGTCATGCTAAATATAGAGGTACTTTTTTCAATAGCCTTTTTTTTTGACAGATCACGCGTGAGCCTGTCAAGCTGGCATGTTATTTTTGTTCAGTATTGTTTGGAATTTCATCATGGAAAGACTTACGCCTGAACAACGTTTACAAATTGTTCAATTACGAAAATTCACGTTCCGTAAAGAATGTGTTTCGCGCCCTCCGCTCAACTTATGATCAACATAATCGGCCTACTGAGCGTACTATTCGCAATACCATTACCATTACCATTACCATTACCATTACCATTACCATTACCATTACCCATCTTGTGCCCCAGCATTCATTATTGGATAATATTCGACCGAATAGATCACGTCCAGTACGAAGTGAAGAAAATATAGCGGCCGTAGCTGAGAGTGTGATCGGCGTCACCATCAATGGCGACCGTCATGGATCGTGCCATGATAACCGACTATTTAGTGCTTGAAATTGAAGCACGTGATCTCGATGACATGTGGTTTAATCAAGACGGCACAACTTCCTACACATCACGTCTGAGATGTAACCGCGGCCAAGATTTGAAAGAGATAATCTTCTAAAAGTTAATGCCAACGAATGTTCTTTCGAATGATAATAAACATTCCCCATTCAATTTGAATTTTCTATATTTTTTTCTTTAAGAAAGTAGCGAACCTTGAAATGGATCACCCTATATATTAAATCATCCAAATTCTTCCATAGGTATTGCTGCCGAAGGCCGATTAGGTGAGACAATTCAGCTGTTAATTGACTCAATTTAGGTAATTGTCATTCAATTAGTTCTTTTATAAACAATATCGTTACCCCGAACAGGGTATAGTAAGTTTGCCACGAAGTCTGTAACACCCACAAGGAAACTGTATACAAAGTGACCGGTCAAAATCAAATATTTGTATTCAGAACTTTGAAATCACAAAATTTGGCATATTTTATTATACCACACAATTCAAGGTTGTAATCTCCGATCACGTTCAGTTTTTCGGTGCCAGCTACATATTCATTTCTGACCGCATATACGTGTCTTTTTTTAAATGTATTCATTTATACAACTGTATAACTATTTCATTCGACTAACTTAGATCATATATGGTATATGTTTATTACATCGTAAACATGCCACAAAAGTTTCGAACGACCCCGACAATTTTTGTTATGTGTGTGAAGAATTTACTTTTAGATCTCAGCGTCGAAATTTCACATCATTAATTGAACAGTGCTATTTTGGATTAGAGACTTATTAGAAACATTTGGATTTCCTGTGAGGAATCACGATAAATCATGGGTTCCACATAAATGTTGTGTAGTGTGTATGAGACTGCTATTAAGTTGGGCTAAACATTAACCTAGATATATGCCATTTGCTATACCAATGATTCGGACCGAACCAAAAAATTATGTAAGTTTTTGTTGTTTTTGTTTGACTCAAACAAGAGTCATTAAAACCAGGTCCAAACACTCTACCCAGTATCTAAACTTGTCTTCGGCCAACGTACCTATCCTACAAAGTGCTGAACTGCCTAGTTCAGCAGTGGATTTTTATATCTGAAAGAGAAATTCTCACACTCAGCGTGGCAAAAATCAATGATGAAATATTTAGAGGTTAATAAAATACGGCAACTGATAAAGTATAAGAGCTTTGAAGAAAAACTGAATAATCTGAAAAAACTCGGCTGGAAATGTTTTGTGTCCAAAATTTTCTTGGAAACCATAAATCGGAAAAAGACTTATATAACTATAAATATACATATAATGACAAATAAAGCTTTTGGATGTAATATAATATTATATGTCCTTAAAAATACATATTTCGGACTCTACTCTCTTCGGAGAGGTTCCAACATAACTATTTCTTAATAAAAAAGCGCTATCAAGGGACATGGCGCGCAGGAGTGTTAGCAGATTATTGTTGAAGACTTAAAAAAACATTACCAGCCAATATTTACAAAAAAAATTACGAAAATCATAAGTATTTTTTCTATATTAAGCAATAACTTCTCTAAATGAAGCTGATACTTGTATATTTAAAAAAAAATTTTTATATGAATTTTCATGTGACAAAAAAGTTAAAATATTACTAACCAGTGTTATTTAATTGCTCTCTTGTTGGTAAAATAATAATATGAAAATATATGCATTACTATGACACATTTTTTCAGAAAATGCAAAAAAGACCACACGGAAATCGAGATAAAATGTATTGACCCTTAAAAATTCAACCATCCCCTCTCCTTGCTCTTCCCGACACAAAATTGCTCGTAAAGCATTGTTTATATAATTATTGTTATTTTATTTTATGTTTTCTCTTATGTGTTTCAACCTACTTTAATTTTGCCTGTGACAGATATTAATTTAAAAAGATTTAGTAAAAGTAAAATGTCATATATATTTTTTTATTTCGATTAAAATAATTGCAAATAAATATCTAGCATATTCTAAACTCTAATAATCGCTTAGTTTTCCCTTGCGCATACCTTTCAGTAAGCTTTTGATATCTCGTTTTAATTTCGTGTATGACCTTATAGTGAGTGCTAATTCTCTTCTTCCACTGTTCTGTCACAATATCATATTGAAAAATGTAAGCAATTTCGATTTGAAAGATGCTGTGGAGTGCGGGTTGCTTGTGTACGAATTGTACTGTTATGTTTTGGTACTGATAGATATGTAATGGTTGTAAAGTAGTACTCAAGAAATTAATACTGATTTAGGTTCTGCTGTCTTTAAACGTAAAAATGTTTCTGAGCTGAAAATACAATGTGCTCTCACCTCTATACTCTTGAATGATTGACAGGTATACAATTTTGTACTGAAAAGCAATTAATTTTGCCGGCATTCTTTTTTGAGGTGCGCAGGTAGGGCATTTTCACTGATAGCTGAAAGAGTAGTTCATTCAATTGTTAAAGTTGTGCTTAATTGTTACCTGTTGAGGATTATATTAATAAAATTCTAATTAGTTCAAGCGATTCTGTTATGTTGCACAACTTATTTGCTGTAATGATAAAGGTTATTAATCTAAAATATTTTTAAGGTGTGTTCTCTGATGGAATGTATTTAAAAATATAGACACTTATAGTATTTTTTGGGTTCAAAAATTGCTTATACAATCTACTCTTTATTTAAATTTAGCTATACCATATACGAAAGAAGTTTTATATGTATGTTATTATACCCTGAACAGGGTATATTAAGTTTGCCACGAAGTGTGTAACACCCAGAAGGAGACGTCTTAGACCTTATAAAGTACATATATACATAAATGATCAGCATAATGAGCTGAGTTAACTTAGCTATGCCTGTCTGTCTGTCCGTCTGTTTGTATATATATGACCCAGTCCCTCAGTTTTTAAGCTATCGATCTGAAATTTTGCACCTGTGCTTTCTTCACTAAGAATCTGCTCATTTTTTGGAACGGCCAATATCGGACCACTATAGCATATAGCTGCTCTACAAACTGCACAATCGGAATCAAGTTCTTGTAAAGAATTTTTATATCTGCGACCTTTTGAACACATTCACCATCTTTCATCTGGCACCGGAACGGACCCAGATTTTAACTGTTCAAGGGCTGTTAACCCGGTAGCATTCCTCAAAATTTTTTGCGGAATATACAACTCCAATAATCTCCTCTTTGTGAAGCTTTAATTTAAATGAAATTGAGGCAGTTGGATGGTTATATATTTGAGAAATACTTTTGAAGGTTACTCGTCACAAGTTTCACCAGATGTACCTTTGTATAGAAAAATGTAGAAGAATACAAAAATAATGATATAACTCGAAATTGAGTTTTCGCAATTGTCTTTATTTTTTGGAAAACATTTTGATTTAAAAAATTGTACTCATATGCAAGTAATCACGTGATATATAATGAAGTGGTAATCATTACCAGTTCTTGATTCAAAAAGTAATTGTTTTTTTTTTAGGTTTTAAAAGAAAATTTTTAAATTGTACTTATATAGAAGTAATCGTTAGTAATCCTGGTAATCATTACCAGTAATTACATAGTAATGTAAAAGTTGTAATTATTAAATTTTTTTTGTAGAAAATACTTTTAAAAATTTTACTGGATGTAAGTAAAATTAAATTTTTAAAAATTTAACTAAATGGTAATCATTACCAGCTTATTTTTGCTAATGTGTATAGTGGTAATTATTTTATTAATTCTTTTGTAAGAAATATTTTAAAAATACTTTATTTTATCCAATTAAAGTTGGAAAATGTAATTAAATGGTAATCATTACTACTTTATTTTAATTTATGTGCCTAGAAATAATTATTTTACTAATTCTTTTGTAGAATATATTTTTAAAAATTTTACTTATATACAAGTAATGATGAAAAATTGAATTGAATAGTAATCATCCGAGTTTCTTATCTCATTCACTGTCTAGAGGTAATGAATTTGGTTAGCTTTCGACAAAGTTGGGTAAACACATTTTTAAAATAGAAAACTTTGCCATTAATCTTTTGGTATTTTTCGGTAAATAAATTTATACACACTTTTTCACATACAGCTCACCACTCAGACACCGTTAAGTACGGCGCTGTCTCGAGGATTTACGGCACTCATTTAGCAAGCGCAATTCGATGTGTAATCGCATAAAGATCAGCAAATCGACGTTAATGAAACTAAAGGAGATAAAAGCAAATAGCAAGGCGAGAAGGAAAAAAACAACAACAAAATGCTCTAAGTAATGTTAAAATCTATAAGCGGATAGCTTCCGCGAAATCTTAAAATAAAAGCGCTATGCATTTTGCATTTGGTGGCGTTAGAGCATTGTACCACCCACCGGCAAGGCGTTGTCTTCTGCACAAGTGCTCCGTTATTAATGCAATAAAATGAAATTCAATTTTGGTTACTTTGCGTTGTGCTGCCAGCATCATTTTATGCTACCACAAAATTTTTGCGACTTGCACTTAGACGCCAGGCCATTAATAAGTTTCTGCACGCTCACATTCTTTCGCTATCGCCACAACAACTGTAAGCTGTAGCCAAGTTCTAAAATTTCACGACCCGAAATATCCTACTGTGAGAGCTATGGCAATATTGCTGGCGAATTTAATTATGATGGCGAATATGTTGTTGTTGTATTTTTTATTTGCTTTCATATGCTTAGAGTTTTCGGCTGGCATTTTCAGTTTTAGCTGATTTTTAATTTTTAATTTTGAGAGTTCACTCAATACAACTGTGTGAGAGATGGAGCAATTTTTGCTATCGAAGGCGCGTAGGTGGGGTTTAAATTATAAGTGATTAAAAAAATTATATGAGTTATATTTTAAACAACTTTTAGAATTTTTTCCTTAGCAACAATTTAAAAAAAATTTTTTGGGTTAACATTTTTTTAGCTCTGCAACGCACATTGACAAACAAATGCTTATAAATTTTCCGCAAAAAAGTAACCTAAAACACTCTCAAGTTAATGTTAAAAACTTAGTGTTGCATTAGACACGCCACTCACACACTTCAAGTACCGTTAGATGCTCTTTTTCGCAAACAAATCAAAAACAACTCAATATTTGTCAACACTTTTTACTTCAAATATTTGGTTTTTGTTTTGTTGTTGTTATTTAAATTACTGAAAATCACTTTAATCTCACTCACACCACCAGAAAGTACCGTTGAACACACATATGCGTGCCCCACAATTGATGGTCGGTCGCTTTCATCTTCGCTTTTATTTTACCGTTCACAATTCACGAATGCTAGTAAACGCTTGGGCATATAGAAAACGACTAACGGTAAATGTGAACAAAGGCGCACAATAAAACGCTAAAGTGGCCAACGGCGCATCAACTGTTATACGCGAGTTCAGCCACAAGCAGCAGCTGTTTGGCCGAGCATCCATCATCGTCCTATAAGCAGCTGTCAGAGCAATAAAGAGCACCCACAGCAGCTGATTCGACACACGCTTTATGCATGAGCTTTACACGAGGCGGTTTTTCGTCGAACAGTCAACTTAACTGTATTTTAGCGCAACATGTGCTCGCAGGTGCGCGTTTCAGCTGATTTCTTTTGGCGCCAAAATCTTTAACTGTTATACATGCGTGTTTGTTTACAATTTACTATAACATGTGTGTGGGTGCACACAGAGCGTTAACTGTTAAATATGTTGACCACTGTTAACTGTGCTATGTAGCTTTTTAAGAGAACTTATATTTATAAAGAGACTTGAGTAGAGGTTAAAAGCTTTTGTGGCACTTGTTTGCTTGCTGTTTGAAAGCTTAAAGTTTATGCTATATGGTAGAGCTTTAGATTTGCTATAAGCTTTAAATTTGAGCTTTGGTTTTCTGGAGCTTTAAGTACTTTCATTAGTGAAGGTTTAATGAATTAAATTAATTTTCTTTGACTTGTCAAATTAACAAGAATTATTATGGGATGGCAAGCACTCAATTATTATATAATCCAGTCTTTTTACAAGTATATGAAAATATAAAATTTTGTAACAAATTTTCTAGATTTTCTGGAAATATCACATGTTATATATCGAAGCCAACCAAATATAAGAGCAATAGAAATTTGTTCTTCGTAGACAAGAAAGAAACTATATGATGATCATGAGCTTGTAACGAAATTACTCCGAGGGCAAAGTCATTAGGCATTCTTTCTAATCTAATCTAGTACCATAAGCGTAGTCTAAGTTTGAGTAAGCTTTGGTTACGGTTTCAACGGATATGTATCAACTGCTTTATAAAGATTTTTTGTTTAATTTTACCTGAGTTTATAGCTACATCTTCAGTTATTTGTGCAATTAGCACGCTATTACCTCAATAATTGAACTCAATTTAGCATACAAAAGTGCAGCTTTAATAAATTTTTGCTTAAAGTTTAGTGAAAACTTATTCTCTTCTTCTAATTAAAGAATGTTCAGATCGATAACTAATTGTATAAAAAAGACTTTTTTTTCTTAATTGCGTGAATAATTGAGCACAATTTAACTTATACATTGTAGTGTATAATAACTTATTCATAATTAATTGAAGTCAAATGTTTTCTTTCTTCTATTATGTTTTTAAATATTGTTAATTAAACAATTGGCTAATTTTTTCTTAATCTAGTGAATAGTTGTACTCAATTTAACAAAAAAAAGTTCAGCTTTAATAAATATTAGCTCGGATACTAAAAGAGTCAGATTTTTGCTGATAATAGTGCCTTTGGATTAAAAGTAAATTACGCAATAAACATATTTTTTTCCTAACTAAGTGGTTAATTGAACTCAATTTGTTATATACATGCTTTAATTTAATACAAAATCAATTGCGGTTTAATCGACTAATATTTTTTATGTAAAGTGAGAAATTGCCCTTAACTGATTTTTATACCCTGAACAAAGATATTTTAAGTTTGCCACAAAGTTTGTAAAACCCAGGAGAAAACGCCGGAGGCCCATTAAAATATATTTGAATGTAAATGATCAGCGTGACGAGCTGAGTTGACTTAGGCATAGCCGTCTGCCCATATACATGTGAACTAGTCCCTCAGTTTTTGGGATATTGAACTAAAGTTTTGCACACGTTCTTTTTTTCCCAAGAAGCTACTCATATGTCGGAATCGCTAATGTCATACCACTATAGCTTTTAGCTGTCATACAAAACGACCGTTCGAACTCAAGTCCTTGTATGGAAAACTTTTTTATTTGACGAAATACCTTTACAAAATTTGGCACATATTATTACCTAAAGTATTGCTACAATATCCGAACAAAATGTTTAGATCGGGCATATATTTTATATGGCTGCCATATAAGCTAATTGTATAAATCAAGTCCTTGTATGTATATCTTCACGAAATTTGACAAAAATTATTATCTAAGACAACGGTACAATCTCCAAACAATTGTTCGGACCGGTTGACTATATCATATAGCTGCTATATAATTGGACTGATCAAAATCAATTTCTTGTATCGAAACATTTTTATTCCTTTAGTGTATTCTAGCTACGTTGTAACCGAAGCTAAACTTATTTCTGTTTCTTATATGAAGATATGTAATTAAAAAACTGTATGTACCTATCAGAAATACCGCTTTGTAGTATAAACGATTTAAGATCACAAATCTAAATATAATATAAAACTTAATTACTCACTTTAAACCTTAATTTCCTCAATTAGGATGATTGTTTGAACGTGGTGATATTAAAAAAATATGTTTTGGCTACTGCTTAGTTCGAAAGTTGACATCTCAAGCTATGGGATGGCTAAAGGAAGATATTTATATGAAACATTTGGCATTGGAGATCGTTCTTAGACAAAACTATTTAAAATTAGCTTGTCTTACTTGAAATATCTAACAACCTACCTACAAATCTAGCTCATATTATTTTTGCCATTTGTGTGTTACTTACTTACTCTTATCTAAAAATAGTTTTTATCTTCATTTAAGCAACTTAAGTGTACTCAAAATAGCTCTTTTTACTAATCCACTATAGATACTTAAGTAATTGATTAAATTTTAAATAGCCACAGATTACAATTAAACCAATACACCCCCTACAGCAGCAGCAAATGCCAATTTACTTCAAATTTTAGTAGAGATTAACACAGCTTAATTATGTTGAGATATAATTTCACTTAAAAGTAACTTACGAAATTAACACAAGCTCCCACTAAGGCGAAAATAAATGGACAATGAACTGCAATTAAACTCTGAAATTTCAATGATAACACATGGGTATGCGAGTTAATTATAAATACATTTAACAAATGAGGCAGTAATGAAGGGAAACACGGGTATGGGGAAACGCAAATATCAACACACGCACAGGCATATATAATTACACAAATACGGTGCAAACGCAAATAAATAAACCAATTGTGTTTGCTGGCAGACTAAGCAAATAGTTTGCGGATAGAATTGATTAAACTTGTCAAGGAGTACAAATAATGGCAAGCGCGAAATTTAAAATTTAAGGAAAATGCGTTAAAAAGTTAGTAGGTAGAACTAACATATATAAGATATGCAGCTTCTTTAGCGCAGTCATCAAAAGTACTCTATCTTCAATATATCTCTCTACCACTATCTGCCTTAGTGCTGCTCTGCATTTGTCTGCCTGTCTGTCTGCCCGTCTGCTTGGCTAATCTAAATTACTTTGCATACATTAGCTCGCAGAGAAAACTGTCAGTTGCGCTTCAGTGTCAATTTCAATGTCTGACGGTTGCCCAACAGCCAGCGAGTCATCTCAGCGAGCGTTAAGTGTCTCAGCGAAAATTCTTAAGTCGCCACTTGTACGCATTTGAGATGGATCATTGTCGATTTGCGTTTAGCGTTTTTTTTCTTCTTTTTTTCATTTTGCACAGCATATATAAGCTAAAATGTAAGCCGTCATTTAAATACTAATATCTTTCCATATTTATTTGCGGGCAAACTTATACATTCATATATGTAAAAGTAGGTATATATGTGTATTTAGTGGGTTGCTTAAGTACATTAAGTTAAATTGAATTCAGCGGTTTTTGTCTCCAGAGATATTTGAATCTGTTAAGCTTTAGTATGTATGTATCATTTGTCTTCGTTTTAAATATTTAGTACTTGTGCAAAAGAGAATAAAAATAGTTTGAGCAAAAAGCGACGAAGTCACATCTAGCGATTTAATAAATATTTTAAATGGCGACCTTATATATCTGAAACTAAATAATAGTAAGACAACAATAAATTATCTTACAGAATATTGCTTAGTTTTTAAAAAATTGTTTTTTTAATAACTCTACAAATACAGTCTTTAAGAGCACGCAACTCCATACCATTTGAGGTTGCCTATGTCGTATGAGTAACATTTCGAACTTGCCCAATACCTTTCATTAACACCATTGGAGTAACAATGCATCTCTGCTACCAAGTGGTAGCAGTTTATACTGACAAAGGGGCTCATACGAAATCTATTCTTAATTTTTTTTTAACGATCTGATTGGTCCTTTAATTGATGTTTATGAGTTTATAATGAATTTAGTCCTGAAGTTAGATATTGAACAGTTCTACCTGTGGCAGTAAGGCCACAATATTGTACTATATAGTAGCTTTATTGTACCAAATAAAGGTTGACCTAATGAATTATGGGATTATTGAAATGCATTCTAAACTGTGCTGAATTGTAATTCATTTAGTTCTCTCCCCATCCTTTGAAGGTACGTGTTATATGAGTGATATTATAATTTGCAATACATAGTGACTCAAAGCAAAATACATTGTTCAAATTCCAAAAATATTATTTATTATAATATAAAATTTGGCCTTTGCGTTTTCCACTTCAATTTTCTCAAACGAAAAATTCACGGGCATAACAAAACGTATTTTCAAGTAACAAATTGTGTTGCAAAACGAAATTAGATCACGTTCGCCATCCTCAAATCATTACTGATACAGCTCAAACGCTATTATTAATAATTTTTTTTATTATTTGTTGTAAGAGCAGGGCAGGCATTCAGGTGGCCAGGATTGATTGCGTAGCGCTATGTAGATTTCAGGCGACCATTCAAGCTTCTAGAATACTGGAAGCCTTTGCGGTCAGGAAAGCTGTTGAGATTGTACTAATAATGTAGGAAACGACATCAGAAGATATCAATATTTATGTCGATAGCCAGGCAGCAATTAACATAGATATAGTGGCTGCCGGAAAGTGGCTGCATAAAAAAGTTGAAAAAATTCATAAATCGCAAAAAACGATACACAATGAAATTTTCGAAAGAGCAGACAGGCGCAAAAGGTTGAGAGAGAGTCCTAGAGGCATGTCGGATCGCCAAGATCATGTGCAAGGGATCGGAAGGAAAATACGCACGCTTTCTATTCACACGGTCTCGAAAAGACTGCAGGACGCTTGTTGGCCTAGTCATAGGTCACAATTTACCGGGATCATATGCGACACGTATGGGCACTATTAACGATGACACATGTAGAAAGTGTAGGGAAGTAGGCTTGAGAGAGACGCTTGAGCACCTCCTCTGCTTCTATCCGGCCTTATCTAGAACTCGGCTTAAATATCTAGGAGCTTCGCAGTTCAAGGAAGTGGATGAAGTTTCAAAATTACATATCAAGTCTTAAATTTACATATCAATTCGCAAAAAGCGTTGAAGCGCAAAAATCTGTTAAAGGAATATTCACAAACAAAAATAAATTTTGTAGGATTGCCAACAATTTAATATAAAATACTTGTATTTAATTTTTAAGATACAAGACCTAATAGGATACTAAATTAAGTCAGTTACAGTAGGTTTAAAATTGCAATTATTTTTGAGGAGGGTTGCCACCTGTTTGAAGTTTTAAATTTTTTTTTACATTGATAAATTCAAAAAAGAGAGTCTAGTAAACTTTTTCGGCTATATTTTGAAGTAGGGTTGCCACTATAAATTGATACAATTAATATCTTCTCGGTAAGTTTATCAAATAAATGAATTATAGTAAAATTATTTCTTTCGGAGACATTTTAGGTAAACCATTCAAAATATTTCAAAGTATATGTTTTTTTAGGCATCTTTAGAATCTCTTTCGTATGATGATTTTATATGAAAAAATTGCTAAGTACTTTTCGATAATAAAGGATAATGCTGAGTTCCTTAAAGTCTAACTTAAGCATCAAAATATTTGAATTTAATGTACTACTTTAGTCTAACCAAACCTAGATAGGATGCCTGTTTTAATAACGTATGTATTTTGAAGCATCGATCTCTACAATGGACAATCTTAAACTGAAAAGCAATTATGGTTAATTACTGTCGAGCCTACTAGGCATATTCGTAGTCAATACTACTATACCACTCTGATCAATATTGCAGCTATTGCCTACCAGAGTTATTTTTCATTTTTTTTTTAATACTTGCACTTTTACATAGTTGCAGAACAATCATTAAAAAGCTTGTTTAAAAAGCTAAAAATCAAAACTCAAGACTGGTTCGAGTGACTTTAAAATTTAATTTTTAGTTGAACCAGTCACCAAGCAACCAAGTTCAGCGGTAGTACACTGAACAGACTTTTCTCTCCAGCCGGTGCTTTTCAACTTTTTGCACTACACTTGCAATCGGAGATACACATACAAGCACACAAACATGCAAACGTGTGCAATAAGTTGCCACAAATTCGTATGAAAGATATCACTACTAGCATAAGTACTTAAGTGGGTCACATTCTTCGGAGAAATATGAGGAAAATTCTTGGAAAAAACAGCGAGACAATGCCGCTTATAGAAAAAAGAAAGTCAGCTACATACCTATATATCGTACATATATACACTATATATAATATATATATATATGTAGAATACACTATATACATATGTTTACTTGTATGCACTTGTAGTGTTGTATTTATTGTCACTCGTGTTCTACTAAACTTTGGCACTTGAGCTAACTTCGTCGACTCGTTTTACATAGTTACATATGTTGCCATGTTTCTATGTATGTATGTGTGTGTGTTTGTATGTTTATGTTCAGAATTCCCATGTACATTTTTAAACTCCTCAGTTTTCAAAGTAATTTATGTGTGTGTGTGCTGGTATTTATATCTGTGTTGTTTCTATGTTTATATCTGTCTATATATGTGGTGGTGTATAGGTGGCCCACTGCGCCTTGAATTAAAAGTTTATTCTAGTTGTCATAGCAAATTTCTTTCACAGCAACACAACGGCGCACATATGCACTTGCGCGAGTATATTAACTCTCCAGAGATTATCTAAGTACATGCATGTAATTATGTATGTGTGTGTACTTGCAACTTTTTCCGTTAACACTTTTGCTTCGTATTTCAAAGTACTTTACTGGTGTATATATGTGTGAGCGTTGAATTTTAAAGTGTGCTGCGTTATTGTTTGTTGTTTACCGAGTTTAACACTAAGCTGCGGAACGGTTTTTTTTTTAAAGCCCCGCTGCTCACTTGCTGCTACTATTGAATATGTTGGGAAATTTATGAGTGACGATATTGTAAATTCAAATATGATGCGCATATTATTTCTGTAGAATGCTGTTTGAAATCTCATTTGGTATCAAACAACTCGGCCAGATGATAACTTATACTGTTCATATCAAAACAACCTAGATCACCTATGGCCATATAATGTATAAGTGATTTGTAAGAACTGTCAAAAGTCATTCCCATGATCCGGCCTTCAATTAGCATCTGACTAAACTCTAAAGTTGCAATAATAAGATCCAATCATATTTTCTGAAGGTGTTCAGTAGAAATAATGTGTAATGCCGCTTTGTAGATTTGTACAGCATATTGTAATTCCAAAGAGCAGCTTATTTCCAGCTAATATCTCTGTGGTCAATTCGCGAGCTTAAAATCAAAGCTCACATATTAAAGCAACAACAAAGTTATTCGGTTGAATTCAATATAACTATACTTATAATAGTAAGTGGTTACCATATTTAAGCTAACCATTAAATCGCCATGTGATTATACCAGTTCATCGTCTTATATCTGTTGTTTGTTCGATCCATGCATTGGTAGAAATAGTTAATAATAAAAATTCTAAGTTTCAAAACTTTAACATATTTCCCATATTTAAGGGCTTTAAAAATATCCCTCCTCTTTAAAGTTTTAAGGAGTTGATTTTGATTAAACTTTATGCCAATAATACCGCCCCTTCGTTGTAAGCGCATTGCTTTCTTTATTTTCTATTGTTAAATGTCAACAGCTGCGTCGCTGTAATCCAATGTATTTACGATATCAAAAGCGGACAGCACAGCAAGAAGAAGAAGAAGCGCATATAACAAATAAAATAATAAGTGCAACAAAAGAAGTTCACAGTAAGGAGAAATCAAAATATATTGTTTTCATAGATACGCTATGCGCTTCGGAGTGAAGTACTAGGGTGTGTACACTTTGCGGTATATTTTTATACCCTAAAGTATTTTTATACCAGGGTACATTAAGTTTTTCACGAAGTTTGTAACAACCAGAAGGAAACGTCCTAATATATATATAATATATATAAATGATCGGCATGATAAGCTGAGTTCATTTAGCCATTTCCGTCTGTCTGTCGGTATGTCTGTATATACGCGAACTACTCCCCCAGTTTTTGAGATATCGATCTTAAATTTTGTATACGTTCTTTCTACCCCAAAAAGCTGCTCATTTTGGGAGGCATCGATATCAGACTACTATAGCATATAGCTGTCATACACACTCATCGATTTAATCATTGTATGGAAAACTTTTCAATTTGACAAAATAGTTGCACGAAATTTAACATAGTTTATTGCCCAAATCACTAGTAAAATCTGTGAAAAATTTTTTCAAATCGGAATACTATATCATATAGCTGTCACTACTCAGCGATCTAAATCAAGTCCTTGTATGGAATCTTTTGTATTTGTGAAGGGTATTATAAATTCGCTGCAACCGAAGTTAACGTTTTTTCTTGTTTTTCAAAAATTTTCAACACCCCCAATAATATATATACATCTGGTATGTGGAAAAACTCGTCAACGCTTACAACGCGAATCAATATGGAAGAGGTGTAGAAGTGTGTGTGTGTTGTGCAGAAGTCTGAGCTCATTCAACCATTATTTATACATATGTGTAGTAGCTATATTAACAATGGTCAGCGATTACTTGTGTTTGTAAAAATATGTATTCAATTACACTAAAGGTATTACTAGAAGCAAATTACTTACCTAAAGACTGACAAGTTGTAAATATAGTTTTGATGTTTCACCAATTTAATGCTTAACATAATCAAAGATTACGGTTGCATTTCTAAATTAACAAGAAATTATAATGGATAATCATGCCTTAATCTTACGAAGTTCACCTTAAACCACAAACTGTATTTCGACTTTAAAATATAATAATAATATGTTCAGCTATATCTTATTTGCCCATAAAGATTTTTTTGTGTTCAGAAATCATGTAGAAATTTAGAAATACGCGCTCAACAAAATTTCTCATAGAATGGTTTCAAGATTTTGGTGATTCGAAATTTTTTGTGACTGTTCTCCGTTTTGAAATTAAAATTTTCCGCCATCCTTGCATCGCCAGTTACCACACCGTAAATTCGATTGCAGCGCTTCAGCAATAGCTGTCAAATAACCGCTAACACGTCAGCACAACAAAGCTGAGTGGGTCAGTCAGCTTAAGCGAGATATTGAGCAAATGCAGCTGCTCGCATTATTTTCCGTTTGATTGACAATTGTGTAAATATACGAGTAGATACTCAGTTTTTATTTTCGAGTATATGCCAACGTATATTTTATACATCCATATACAGTATAATCGTTATAAATCGGAAAATTCATAGCTTTAAAGAAATTTTACTACTCTACGAAAATTCTCACTTATAATTAAAAAATATATATATATAGTACATATACGAGGCTGGGCCAAAAAAATTTTTTAATTTTTTTTTCTTAGTTACCATAAAAATCTCATCCGAAATGATGAAAAAAAATAATTATGGTAAAGTTTGAGCTCTTAACATTAATATTAGAGGTGCCTAATTGATATTTTCGATTTCTCATATAAATAACACAGGAAATTTCGTTTTTGTTTCTTTGGATTTTTATTGTACACAAACAAATAATTGTTAAGCGAGAATCAACACATGTTCTTATAGGAAATTTACCGATCTACAAAAAAGGTCTGAAACTATTTTTGGTTGTGTCAACTCATTTAAAGTTATTCGTAGTTAATGTCCATCAGAAAATTATAAGAAAACAGAAATTCATAAAATAATGCCTCTAAATCATAAAATATTTTTTTTAACACTGAGCAGTTTGTCACGATGTTTGTAACATCGAACAGAAAACGTCGGAAACCCTATAAAATATATATATACATGATCAGCGTGACGAGCTGAGCCGATTTTGCCATGGCCGTCTACCCATCTGTAGATACGCACACTAGTCCTTCAGTTTTTAAGACATTCATCTGAAATTTTGTGAACGTTTCTGCCGAATAATCCGAATAAAGTGCTTGATATGGGTTATAGGCCCAGACAACGGTGCAATCTCTGAAGAAATTATTTAGATCGAATCACTAAAGCATATAGCTGCCATACAATTTGGCCGATCAAAGTTCTTGTGAAGAATCTTAAATCCATAACGTAGATTTAAAATATCTTTAATAAATTTTAATGCTATTTGGCTTAAATACGAAGCTTAAGCGGAAAAATATACGAAAACCTTAATTGATTTAGTTTTTGCACCACACCATGTCAAAGGAAACAATTTTGAGGACAATCCTTTTTGATGCTATCTTCTATTATTATTATTGTACCTATACAGAATAGCCCTGTTAACCAAGCGCTTAAGCAAATGGTGCGTAAAATTAGCTGCAATATCGTTAAAGTAACAATGTAAAACTTTAAAATGTTGCAATCGCAGCGATAACATAGTTGTTATAAAAAAAAAAATATTCAAACAAAATATCAAATAAAAATGTTGAGCTTAAAAAGCTTCGCTTATCGCAAATGCAATGCAGCTGAAATCAAAAAATGCAAAACTACCAGCAAACTTCTGCAATTTACATGCCTTGCTTCCAAAAGTTCGAACAGAACTTCATTTAAATTTCAGTGCGAACAGCAGAAGATGCTGAAAATACATGCACAGTTATAAGAAAGTTACAAAATTCACGCAAATTAAACCGTTAAAAAACATCAGAAAAGAAGCGCTGCCACACCCCCAACACTTTCTGCCCACACCGCCCACTTTACACTCTAAAAATGAACTGCCAAGTTTAGAATACCATTTGTTGGCCAACAACAATAGAGAATAGAACAGAAGAAGCAGAAGCAGAAGCAGACGAAGCCATGTTGCACGCTGTGTTGCACTTTGCGACACACTGGCAAACCCCAATTTGCAAATTGCAAGCAGCAAACACATTATCAACACACAGAGAAAGTACCGTTAAAGTAGCGACATTAGCAGTAATAGTGTAGGAAGAACAAAAACAACAATCACAAATACAACAATAGCAATAAAACACCTTATTTCCTTTCTGGCAACCTGCAACGCGGTAAGTGCGCACGACAGCTTGCACACCGCTTTGCACTGCCCTCGGCCAATGCACCGAAGTGTCAAGCAACAGCTTGTGTCGCCCACCTGTCTCACTGGCTGAGGCTGCTACCACAACAGAGTAGAGCGAAACAAAGTTGTTTAAAGAGCGGCAGTAATTGAAAGTCTCAAGCAGGGTTGCAAGGCACACTGTGCGCTCTTGATTTTTACAGTTAATTCCTGAAGTGCACCATTGATGCCAATCACAGCTCAGCAGGAGTTCGTGATCAGCGTGCGTACACAGACTCTGGCTATATGTTGCAAGTTTGCTTGAGCTCATTTTCGACTGTGCGGATAGTTAAACTTTTCAGCTGATATTTTCCACTCACTTTCAGTGCTTCATTGTTGTTGTCTCTTTGACTCACTTGCGACACAATTAAGGTGCGTACATTAAAATGGCTTTGTTGTGCGATACAAACGGCAATGTGGCAGATGGCTGCTGGAGCGCTGCTAGAAAATGTTGCTGCAATATTACTATTCGCCTTAAAAATGATGTTATTGGAAATATCAGAACGAAGCAATCTGGCTTAGATAGAAATCACAATGTTGCCATCGGTACTGAAAGGAGCTTCTAAGACATCAAAACATGTTGACCATATCGGGATTACCCAAAAATACATAATCTCGAAACGCACCTAGACGGCTGTCAATTGTGTGGGGATCGCTTGCTTGATTATAACTTGCACGAAAGTGCATTATCCTCCAATAGTAATATAAGGTATTCCAGGGAGAGAACAAATACGCGCAACTTACCAGTAACGGCGGCACAGCTTATCCAAAGAACGCTGAACTAAACCTGTTACCGGACAACATTCCGTATTACAATGCTTTTCTCCACTATTAAGTCAAAACGACCTATAGTATATAATGATGTCAAAAACGAGATCTACACACGATCATCAGTTCCTGAACAAAAATTTAAATATGTACGTTACAACAAATCTCAAACCCAATAAATAACTTGCTATTAGAGCTGCATATTCGGGTATGCTCGAAGATCTGTTTGTATAACCAAAAAACATATTTCTTTCGAAAATAAAATTAGACCGCAATCTTCTCAGAAAAAAAAAAATAATAATAATTTACTGATTTTTTCGCCATTATTTATTATAAATTCTTAAACTTAAAAACTATTAACTACATTAAATTTTAAGTTGACTTTATAAATATACTTATTTTAATTGGGAATAATTCATATTCATACAGGTACAGTATCAGTATCAGAATTGCGCCTAAGTCCATGCATCCTTTGTCATCGTCAATAGCAAAGCATCAAGTGTGTTAGTTAAACATAAAAGTCTAAGCAAGAAACTCATTCGAACCAGACTTCCGCCGCAGCCAAGCAAAGAAAAACAAAATCAACGGCATAAGAACATATGCAAAACACAATTCTCGGCTATCGCTGTAAGGTAGTCGACTGAGTGAAGCACAATTTATACTTCTGCGTATTTTTGCTTTTACGGCTATGAAAAAGAAAGACTTCATAATTGAAGTAAAAACTTTTTCTAGCTTTTATTTATAAGCACCTTGTTGTAGTGCTAAATGATAAATAGAACAATAAGAAGCTAAAAATTCGATGAATTTGTGTATATTTATTGGATATATTGTAGATAAAAGATATCTAAGAAGAGCCTTGATATGAAAATTTATAAACTCTTTATGGCTTTAAATAGTTATCCAGATTTTCGTAAGAAATAATTGTGAAAAAAGAAGCAGACGTAAATAAGCTTTTGATTTTTAATTTAAGCCGTGCTTAAATCACTTTACTTATCACATATGTTTTAAATGTGATTTTTGGATCTATTGCGATCTTTTTTTAACGCCAAAGCAAGCTACTCTACAACTGCTAATAGAAAATTTTCCACTCTACAAAAAAGGTCTTGACGATTTCTTTAAAAGTTATACGTAGTAAAAATGATGCAACAAATACTGTATTCATATAGTACACCATGTCGTATGAGCAACACAGAATGTATAAATCATTTGTGTAATTGCTCTGGTGATTTGATGCATAACTTTAAAAAAATATTAAGACCCTTTCTGTAGAGCGGAAAATTTTGTACTTTAATATTGTGTATTCAAGACTGTAGCCTTACTTGTTTAATGGAAAATATCACAAAATTCTTTTATATACACGTGAAAAAATATATGATTTAGGTACGATTTGATTTATGACCTTCCATAAGACGTCAAAATATTTTAAGATCATCACAAATTTACCAAATTGTATTTTTTCGATAGCAGATGCCTAGCTGTCAATATTAGGGAGAACGAAGATGACCATACGTAGAATATATTAACGCCAGTTCAAGCTTTAACTAGTTACTATATTATTAATGAAGTTTCAGTGTAACATATGTGCTCGCTTCCAAATTTCTAGTATTAAATATATAAATATAAAAATGTTATACCTACAAAATATAATTGAACACTCTTAAAATAAACTTGTATCCAGCTGTGACTTCCATCCCTAATGAAACTGGTTCAGCTGTTAGTTAATTTGCGCATTTTTATATTCTTTAGGTGAGAGCGTCTCCCACGCTTATCTTATTTTCTCTCTCCCTCTCCATTTCATTAACTATAACACACATGCAGCTTGTTTAGTGCTCTGGTTCAAATAAATTATTTATTTGCGTCTTAAATGCGCTTAAATTTATATGATTATTTATAACAGCATATGTGTTTCCGTATTTATTTATGTGTGCCGAAAGTACCTTAGGGATTTTCATTGTATAAAAATAAATGCGGAGCCGTTGCATATTAAATAAGTTCCATTAAAAGGCAATCAAATAGTCACATATAACCAAGTAATACATTTTTGCTTTGGCTATAGTGCATAATTGAAGGGCAGTGGTGTATGCGATAGGTTGGTAAGTCATTTAAAAGGGTTAAAAACCCCTATGTCAGATAATTTCCAATGCATAAGTACTTAGTGATTCTCAAAGTAATTATATATATGCTATGAAAGATTTCTGAATGAGGTCTTACGCTATTTAACACTTTTTCTTTATAAAAAAACAAAGTCCCGCAATCGTCAATGTTACTGTTATGTATCTGTATCTGTATGTTATCTTCCTGATAACCCTTGTTCTTTGTTAGTTTTTGCTCGATATATCTAATCCACTCATATTGATGTACATATGTAATGAAGTGTATATACATATATTTCCTTCAGAGTAATATCCAGTATTAGTAAATTCAGGAATCAGACCTAGTGACTGATCATAATAAACAAAGGAACATTGATTGCTTTTTCTAAAAAGTAATTTATTCTTTTACTAATACTCATACCTCCGTTAAAAATATAATTTTGTAGAGACGGTTTTAAGGGCTTACTACCGAGAAACAACTTACTAAAGTCATACCTGCTCCTAAGTCACTACCTTTATTTAACTCGCTAGCTCCCTAACTTTTCAGGGTAAAGTTAAGATCCCTAAAAGAAAAACTTGCAAAAACAGAATAAAATAAAAAATATACACGAACGATCGAAAGGTACTCAATACAAAGTTTTGAGAACACAATATGTTGCCCCAGCAATCTCAATGCATGTTTTGGTTACAATAACACTGCCTGAAATTATATATACCGGCAGCATACAGGAAAGGGAGAATCAGAAGAGACATGAGAAGAGAACAACAACAAAATTAGAACGAGATATTAAAAATCCGGTGAATGATATTCACAAGACCAGTAAAAGCAATATTCGCAACTAGGCCGCAGAATAACAGAAATCTTAATTTAAATCAATACAAAAATGATTATATCAATAATTCTGCCCAATAATATAACTGAATAAAAAATATATTTGTATTACATTTAAGAAGTTTAAAAATATAATAATTATTAACGTTAATAATTACTATCGAAAATAATTAAAAATTTGTTCTACTAACCCTTGAGTTTTAGCGGCCGCTAAATGAGTCACATGAAGCAAAAATATTATATATATATCATAAGAATTGAAACGAAAGAAAATACATATTTTATTTATGTTGAATAACAGTAAACGTTTTTTGAACAATTTTTTTGTGGATAAGATCTTCACATTATGAAAATATTATCGGATTAAAATAATATAATTTTTCGATATAGTGTCGTACATACCATATCCTGGATAATCAGATATAAACGAGAGAGAGAGATTTTTAATTTTTCACATAATAATTACCTGTAAATATAAAAGGAAGAATATAGAGTTAGTAAATATTGTTCACAAGATTGTGGAGGGTATATAAATGTATGTATATATAAAATAGTAATTAATTCAAAAATAAGTACATTTTCAGTGACTATGTATGATATGATGTTTATGTATCGGAATGTCCATATAACGGTCACTTTTTAAAAACGAACAACAACACTAAATTATGCGGTATATTATTGATGTAGCTCTGAAGTTAATAATTTTTTCAGACGTTTAGACCATAGATCAAAATCAAGTTTTATTTTAAATATCACTTAATATTCATTATACACTAAGTTGTACGATTTTCTTCACCGATAATGATTAATTTTATAGTAAATCCTAAATACTTAATATTTTTGAGCAAAAAAATAAAAATCATAAATAAAGATTATTTACTAAATTAAATCTGAACTAAATTCTTTATTTAATAAAACATTTTATGATTTTTATTTTTTGCTCATATTATTAAAAATAATCAAAATTAATCGTTGTTGGTGAAAAAGTTATGAAAATCCGAAATTAACCAATAAATGTTTAGTTTGTCGAAAAAGGACCAACATGACATTATTTGTTTTTTGTATGACGATTTTTATTTATTTATTCATTGATACCAGGATACAAAGTACATATTACACACAAAGTATGCACCTATGTTGCATGTTGTTGGTGTTACAAAACACCTGTACATACTTGTAGGCCTTGTTATTTTAATTAAGTACTAATCTAATAATAACAATGTCATTTATAATGAAAAACAAAAGAAAACATAGTATTTTTAAATATCAATGTCTAATCCACTCAGTTATTTTCTTTTTGCTTGCTTTATTTACGGTCCCTGGTTTAGACTCTTTTGAATGACTTGCTCTATATTCAACATAAGTATTTGATATGTTAAAAAATTGTGTGCACATCAGCGATAAGATTAAAAAAAAATCTAGTGGCGTCAAATTACATATTATATCAAAGGCATTAGCTTATTTTACTTAAGTTTTGTTTAAAATTAACGTTGATAGTTTCTATGAACATTAGTGTAAAATACCTCTTTTGACATGTCAGCTGTTTCGAAAATTTCGATTTTTTTTTTAATTTTAACAAGGAACTAATCTTTTATGAGCAACTTTTTTAGTTGGCGATAATAAAACAATACTCAGAAATATGAATGAATTCCTACAAATTTTATAACTCAAAATCTCAGAACCAGAGACTACCCCCATATAAAATTATTTGTGTCTATCCGATTATTCAAACGGATTACCCTTTCCAGATTTAAGAAGATCCTATTGATATGGGAATTGTCTTTTATCGAAACTTACAATATTTACAACCGAGTGGGCAGTCCTCGTTTAGCTATGTTCAAGTGAAATAGATCCGACTGTCTTGAAAATATTCAAAGCTACTCTTACTATTAATCACTGCAGTGCAGATTTTATATCCGAATACACGATTTTTCGGTATGGTTAAAAATCCGGATGAAATTCTCAGTCCTACTTGAGTCTGTTTGTGCGACCGTTAATGAGGCATAGGTTGAGCGGGAGACTTATTTTAAGTGCCTCACTCATAAAACTTGATGCCAGTTTAATAGGGTACGAGGCTAATCTCATTCTGTAGCGGATTGCAGTGTTTTTGATTTCATCTTTTATTTCAGGTATTTTTTGAAACGAACTAACCTTCAACAGTTTGTTTTAAAATATATATTTGTTAAACTAATACCATATTCTAAAACTTTCTGAACAAAAAGTTATAGTATATTATATTATACTTGGTCAATAAGATAAAGTTGATACTAAATGGTAAAATAGTTTTACTATATACATATGTGTGTATGAAAAATAATCATATTACTCAAATAATGGTTTCATAGACAAGTATCGAACTTTATTATGTTGAAGTTTTCATTATACTTAAGATAATCAATATACCATAATTCTTGGCATTCTGTTTGGCGTCGGTCGTAGTCGAATACCATAGGTTCGTGTTTGCTACGAAGAGGATTATCGTTGATCTAAAACCCATACATATGTAAGTATAGTTAGTCTTGTATTATGCGTTATATATGAAAATCCAACGTTAAAAACAAAACAATTAATTTATGATATCTTACAGCGAATTTTTATTCTCCTCTATATGTACAAAAAACAAAAATTAACACATTATTCTTTTAGAACAGGCACACAGCAGCAGCATTGATTGAAATTTATTCCATTATATTCATGAATAATACACAAATTACATTCTTCTCAAAATATAGTAGCCCACTAAGACGCCAAGGCTGAATAGGATTATTCTATCCATGGTTCTAATGTAAAGTGAGAGTATCAAGTGTAGTTTCGGATAAAATTTAGAGATCCTCTTGAAAAAACTTCAACAGATTTTCACAAAAACTATTAAAACGCTTAAGGTTTTGACATTTAATTTGATTATTCAATTTATTTACAAAGCAAAGCCTACATTAATTTGTTTTTCGAGTGAAGTAGTCCTTTCCTTTTTTCTGTGGAAACTTAAGTCAATCTATATCTGACCAAATACTACCATCTCAGCAGTATACTCTGAAACTATATACTAATACAACAACAAAAAAAAACAAATTGTAGATTTGAAAACTTTTAGTTCAGCATTTATTATTCATCCTTGATGACTCGAAGCATTGCACTTGCCATCCCACATATTATTACCACAAACTCCATTATTTGCTAATTACTTAAATAACATTTTCTTATCGCATTGTTGTTGTATTTGTAATTGAATACATATTTGAATTTAGCTTCACATGGAAATTACAATTTCGGTACAATAAAATAGCCAATAGCAACACCAAAAATAAATATTATCAGCCGATCTGCAAGCATTCTGTTTCCTTCCAGACGATTTCCTTGTAGAATATTACTGGCAAAAAAAATATATTAGATATTATTTGCTTTTGTTTTGAAAATGTTCTGATGTTAAACTTGAACTGAACGGAAAATACGAAGGCTACGTGAAGTGAAAAAGGTTGTTATATATTTTTTCGTAAACTTGTGCTAGCCAAAAACAAAGTACAGGGTTATTAGCTTTTTAGTTGGAAGTCATTTCAAAACGTGGCAAGAGGTTTTCTTAATGGGTTCAAACACCTTTAAAACTTAATTCAGTGCATGTGTAAAGAGTCGTTTGCTGAGAGCGAATAAAGCATCAGGTGAGCTAAGATAGCCCACAGATACATTAAGAGAGTGCATAATACTCCAATAAAAAAACAGACTGGTCACACAAAAGAGCGAACTGTTTTCAGAACTCTTTGTATTTGCCATTTGTAAATCTTACTTAGCTTGAAACTTTGTAGTGCTCAATGTGCTGATGATGTAACGTCAAAATGCTTCTGCAATATTTAAGATCTCGAATCTATAATATTATTTCAAAATATGCAGTTTTATAAGTTCTTTTTCTGTCTGTTTCTGCCTCTTTCGGGAACAAAACTTAACCATACTTCAACGAAAAGCACCTCGTATGGAACTCATATAGATTAACGACGAATTCGAAAATAATTGTAGGGATGTTTTACTAGTTAAAACTTCTAGATGCTTACACCAATATGACTCCAGCCAAAGTGCCCAAACAAAAAGTGATCAACGGTTCGGTCATTACAAAGAGCCTTATTTATCAATCGACGTGACTTGCTTGAATATTTTTGCTAAAAAATTGTTTTAATTATTTCTTTAGTACAAATTGATTTAGTTTTATGTTTTGATTAGAGTTCAATTCTGAAAGAAAAACACACATGAGAGACAATAGTAAAAAATCAATCAAAGAAAAAGGTATAAGAATATAAACACTTACAATAAAAAATCTAGCAGCACTATTTAAATGAGTTGTCCATTTAAATAAATAGTATACATAATTTAATTTTAAACAATTTTCTGCTTATCGTTTCCTCGGCGAAATAATATACCCAACAAATAAGCCAAATGTGAAGATGCAGAGTTTTCTTTGCATCATGCTTTGCATTTTGCCGACAGAATTTTGATTCTTTGAAATTTTATTTAATTTTCAAAGCGAAATGTCAAAAAATAGAATATGTCAATACGAATTAGAATGAAAACAAGATCAAATACTTCATAGCCATGATTATTACCAGAGAATGTAAAATAATGTAAAAATGTTATTACAGTCAACTACAACAACAGCTCTTTGAGTAATAAAAATAAATACTAATTATTAGAATTTTTTAAATATATAGTAAAATATTTGCTTAAAAGTATACTCACACATGTCAACTTAATTTCCTTCACATACTGTGGCGAAAAAATAGCCGCATAGGAACCCTAAACCAAATATCACAATTAGACTAACCATCTCTGCTTGAACTGCCGGCTATTGATTTTGTGAGTATTTGTGCACTTTTTATTAGATTCTCAATTCAATTTGTAAAATATTGGCTATTCATTAAATTAACTGATACAAAATTCAATGATTTTATGGACAATATTTGAATTATACCCGAGTTATGCTCCAATGTTCATTTTCGTCCATAACCAACCAGAATTTTGGTTTGCACACTGAGCTTATGAGTAAATAGAGTCCTTCCTTTTCGATGATCATATTTTTTATACCCTGAACACGTTATATAAAATTTGCCACGATGTTTGTTACATTGAGAAACGACGAAAACCCTATAAAAAGTATATATAAATGATCAGCATTATGAGCTGAGTCGATTTAGCCATGTCCGTCTGTCTGTATATACGCGAGCTAGTCCTTCAGATATCGATGTGAAATTGTTCACACGTTCTTTCCTTGCCAAGATGCTGCTCATTTGTTGGAACCGCCGATATCGGACAAATATAGCATATAGCTGCCATACAAACTGAGAAATCAAGCTCTTGTTAGAAATCTTTTTTAATGAAAATTTGACAGAAGGACAATGTTTTTTTTGGGAGTGAGTCCATGAATGGAATGGAAGTTAAAAAAATGTATTTGGAGAATATATACACCTGCTATATTTATATTTCGCGTCAATTCCCATTGGTAAGTTAACAGCTGATTCGGAAACGCGAAACAGGAAGCTGAAATTTATGGCATTACACTTTCCACATATAAGTAAATATAAGAATCCTTAGGTTAGGTTATGTTCGATAGCTGATCCAATGATCGGTTGTATACTATTATATGCTGTCCTTTGTGAAACCATAATAACCATGTCGACAAAGCTCCTTGCGGCCAATATAAATTTGCTTAGGCGTTGAATTTCGAATCCCACCAGGTCAGTGGGATATCTGAATCCAGAAGTAAGTGTTTGTAATACCCAAAAGGAAACGCCGGAGATACTTCAAAGTATATACAATATATTATTGAGCAGCGTGACGAGCTGAGTTAATCTAACCAAATCCATATCTATGTCTGTCTGTATATACGCAAACTAGTCTCTTAGTTTTCGAAATATCGATCGGCACGTCTTTTTCTCACCAAGCAACTGCTCATTTGTCGGTACCGCCGATATCGGATGACTATATAATATAGCTGCCATACAAACTGACCGATCAAACTCAAGTCCTTGAAAGCAAAACTTTTTTATTTAACGAGACGATGTAGCCACCGCTACAATCTCCGAACATATTGTTTAGATTGGATTACTATAGCAAATAGCTGCCATACAAGTACAAACTGAACGCTCAAAATCAAATTAAATATCTTTTTATACCACGTTATGCTATAAAAAATGCCCCTGTGAAAGATAATATAGCTTCGGTGCAGCCGAAATTGCGTTTTTTTCAGTTTGGCTGGTTTGTCGTATTTGCTGTTATCAAGCATCCATCATTGTTTAAGTCTTCATACGCACACAAGGGAAGAAACTTCAACGACGATTAAGTTTAAAAAAATTTATCATTTTTATACTCTCGCAACATGTTTTAACAGGGTATAATAGCTTTGTTCACATAACAATGGTTTATATCAACTAGAACTAAAAGAATTAGATATATAGTTATATCTATATGGTAAATATATAAACGAGCAGGATAACTAGACGTATTGAAATTCGGGTGACTGGACGAATTGAACATTTTGTGTGCTCTTGAAATATGAATAAACAAATGATGAAGAATTTGATGGTTAATATATCCATCGCCAAAAAACGTGCGAGATGCGTGCCTACAGACTAGCGCATCCCCTTACACGAACAACACAACGATAATTTATTGTTGTAAAATCCTGAAATAGTAAGAAATGTGCCACATGCAGGGTCCTCTAAAACAAAGAAGTATTATGCATTTCCAAAGTCCTTCGTGCCCAAAATTATCAACAATTTGAACAATCCAAAGAGTAGTATTAGTTTCTTATAGCGATTCAATTCTGTAAAGAATACACACAACTCAATAAAAGGTCATCAAAGAAGAAAAAATGTAATTATTTCAACTCACAAATTCAACATTTTGCTTCAATTTATTTTCAAGTTTGTCCACATTTTATGTTACCTTTAATTTTAATTATTTTTTGTTTACTTTTCTTTAATTTTCGGTAATATAATATAACCAACAAGCACTCCAAAGGTGAAGATGCACAATCTTCCTTGCATTTTGCGGACGGAAATGCCACTGAGAATTTCAGCCATCAATTTTCTTTCTGTCATGATTCAATTCATAAAATCATGCTTTCAGTTTTGGGTTGAAAAATTCATGCCAACTCTGATCCAATTATGTAAGGTTGAAGTCGATAGTCCAAAAATAACAATCTGTCGAAATGTTCTGTTTTGTTTTTATGATTCATAAACAAAATTTTCATAAATTAAAGCCAATGAGAATATGGATATAATATATAGGAGGGATAACTGAATGCGTATAGAGTGTAAAATTGTATTAGAAAATGTGAATGAATAACAATCAAATTTGGTATTTTATTATAGTTCATAGAGTCACTTAGTTTTATAGCTATGTTTTGTTTCATATCCGAGATATTGGTATTAGAATGAACATAGTTAACTCAAATAAGATACATACGGGTACGTACATATGTTATATAATCTCAACCTAAAAGGCTAAATTTAATATATTGGGTATATGAGTGTCGGCCAGTGAAACGGAAATCATTATATTAGGGATAAGGGATTTAGATCACGGTCTTGACCGATTTCACACTCAACACAAAACTACATTATAACATATTTATAAAAACTTTGAAATATCTCATATATTGAGAAAAATAAACGGCTTTAAATCAGTTGAAAAGTTGAACATAGTTTTATCGAGTGTATTAAGGCTAACATAATATTTGGACTATTTGAGTTAAGTTGTGGCATTACTCTAGTACATACACACAGTGACCGACATATGCGGTATAAAGTCTGTCAGCTGGGATAATTCGTTGACAAATTTTACATATTTTTTGCATTAAACTATAATATATCCTATATTAAATGTTGACTTAATCGGGCTAAGATCTTACAATTTTACTGACATAAACGGTATGAAAGCAACCGGAAATCCTGCGTGTATGGGGACCAGGGGTAGTATTGATCCACTTTTATACATTTTAGGCATTAGAACCAATTGTTTTTATATAGAGATGGGTTTTCATCTGAAGACGGGCAGTGCCACTCCCATTGTCCAAGATCTATACTGGCTCCTATAAAGCCATTTTGTATAATTTCGGGTGCAGAAGCTTTTTTTTTTATAAAATTATTGCATTTTTATTAGTTGTGAATATAACTGTTATATGGGGAGTGGGAGGGGTTATAATTCGTTTTTATCCATTTTCACAGTGTTGGAGAAAATGCAGAAAACAATTGTCCTGAAAAATTCTGGGGAACTTAGCTAATGTAGTTGGGAGATATGATCATTTAACTTATCAGCGGACGGCACCACGTTGAGAAATATTATTGACATTCGAATTATATTTATAGTTACTTAGCTTAGTCTATTTGAGACACTTTTCCATTGTTTTAATGCATTTTAAGTATCGGGGCTCTCGATCTAGAGAGAGTTTCACTTGTTATGGAGCAGATTTTAGAGGATACCAGATTCAAACATGATCGAACCAAAGGTTAAAGGTTTCTCTTGGAGACTTCAATAATTTTATTCTATATGTATTGCTATTCTAAAGGGTACATATGTATTATATATAGTCAATAAATATACCATTCGTCGTTGTTAACTCTGCGAGGTTAAATATAATAAAAATAATAGGTTTCGTGCACACACAGTCACATAAATCAAACACATTATGCACTGGCCGAGGCTTAACTCGATGTCGTGACCTCAGCCGTTTGCCGTTATATGCTTAAATAAATAACAATGTGATTTAGGCTGTCAAATAAACACATATACATACATATGTATATACATAAATTAAAACCAATGAGATATGTATATACATGTATATCATATATATACATATGTCTGTATATACGTAACTATGTATGTGTGGGAGCAAATAGTATATTTGTTTGTTTATTCCACCAATTAAGCAGACATTCAGGGCTTATGTCGAAGGAAATCATGCAAGAAGGAAATTATAATTAATCAACACATATGAAGTTATGTTGAACGCCCGCGATGCCAGTAGGTGCATTAAGTAGAATAGCTTCTAGTAATAGGTATATACAGACCTATATAAATTGACGTTAAAGACTTGTTTGGGTCAGCGACAAATTCCGTTAAATAAGCAAATTCTTGAGATGAAAAGAATGTATGCAAACTTTTCGATCGATAGCTCAAAAACTGGGAGGGAGTGACTCAGCTCGTGTCATTCGTATATTTATATACTATTATGCAAACTTAATATAATATATCCTATGCGGATTTCATCCCATACCCGTAGACTGCTTTAGCTTTATATTATTAATGAACATCTTCCGCAATATCTTTGTCCTAGGAACGAAACTGCAAGATTGTTTAATACAAATTAAAGTCAATCCGATAACGATTTCAAAGAGAGAGAGAGTGAATTCTTTTAGAAAATGACAACTTTGCACAAAATACTCTGAAGTATTCAAGCACACAAGATTGCTAATGAGACAAGCAGAATTGTTGCCATTGCTCTTACATCATATTATCTTTACAATCTGACCTTGCGCAATCTCTTCTGATTTTGGTGATGATAGTGACCCAACATTCTCTACAGAAATTTCCACCACAAAAAGCATTACTGCTGAACATAAAACTGAACAAAATATAATCAAGGATCTTTACCTTTTTACAGAGAATATTTAGTAAATGTATTAATTTGTTGACATATCTCTTCACCTTTGCGGCGGAAGTAGGCGGAAATTAAAAGCATACCGAAACTATTTATACATTATTCAAACTTAAAAAAATCTCTACTCCAGTTAAAATAAGCCTTTACCTTTTAGTGGCCTACAGTGACAGCACGTCAAGGCAAAAAGTTGTTACAGACACTTGAGCTCTTTACAAACATACATATCAGTTTATATCGTGATTAATTAGCACAATTTATTAAGGTGTTAATACATACTTCAACACTGGCATCAAAGTAGCCGAAGGCGTGCTGTAAGGAAATTAAGTAAATTTTTTCGGTGTAAATCTTCTTCGATTTTATCTTATCGTGCATTCATTGCATCGAAGTTTGTAAGTTAATAATGATATGTGCATTAGGGCCAGTTTTCAAAAATTATATAAAATATGTAACTCTTTATCAGTCTTATCGTCTTTAATGATAGTAATTACACCAGATTAAAGATGTGACATGAGGAACAAATTTTTTTAATTGCTTTGAGTAGCTTTGCAAGAAATATAAACTTTATCTGTGTGATAAGTTATTTAGGCATCTCGAGCCGAGATAATATTATCTTTATTATATACAGCATTGAGCAGTCATACAAACTGATCGATAAAACTCAAGTGCTTGTATAGAAAACTGTTTAATTTGACAAGGTATCTTCACGAAATTTGGTACAGATTATTAACAAAAGCATTGCTATAATCTCCGAACAAATTGTTTAGATCGGAAAACTATAGCATATAGCTGCCATATAAACTGTGCGATCAAAAACAGAGTAAATATCTTTTTATACTTTTTAGGTGCTAAAAAAAGCATCTGTGAAGGGTATTATAGTTTTGGCGGAGCCGAGGTTAACATTTTTTCCTGTGTTAAAACAAAAAAGTTAATTTAGTGAAAAATTTCGAACCTAAAATGTTCACTGAAGGTGATGTGAAATGTCATCATTTTTCTCGAAGCAGTGAAAATACATGAATTTAGACTATTGCTATTTAAGTGTCAATGTATTTAACATAGTGACAACTGCGCATTATTATAAAAATGAAATATGATTGGCACATGAAGATATATTTTGACCGTAGCGTCATCTACAGGAAAAAATTCTGATATGAGCAATTTCAGTGATTTTTATGAGACCAAAATTTTTACTAAACCGAATGGTAAATATGCTTGTTAGATATATTTCTATCGGGCCGCTACCATGGAAATTGTTGAGAATTATTTCAGTTATAATATAAATACATGTTTCCAATATAATATTAGTTAAAGGATTACAATAATAAGATATTCCAAATATGAATTAAATTGGATCAGTGTAATGATGTTAAGCAATATTTAGACGCCATCGCTACCCAGCGTTACTTGTGATAAAACTGCGAATCAAATATGAACCCAATGAACATATATATAAATATATATATATATGTATATGTTTTTGGCTAGTAAAAATTTGATTTGGTTGGTTAACAAGACTTTCTTTATCATAATTCTGGCTCTACTAATTAAACAAAAATAATTAAAATAATTCCATGAAGTCTCTTAACATGTCCTACAGGGTTGCTCTTATCTGATCCCATAACCGTAATTTTTTTTTTTCAAATACAATACATTGGCACCCTTTCACTTTCATTCATAATTCTTACTTTTTAAATTTCTTCGAAAAAGAAGAGAAAAACTCTTGACCCTTTTTCTCCCATTAAACACCTCATCAAAAAATTTAACAGAGGCAACTTTGAAGTGCCACTGGCAAACTTTCTTCACTCATTCGTGCATGCACTTATTCATTTAGGTTTGCATGTATGTATGTATGTACTTTCATAAGTAATTCTTCACTCACTTCATTTTTGCTTTCACATTCCATCACCTTTTAAAAAATTCCGGCGCTTAAACCTTCTTTCCGGCGCACATTTTTCTCAGACATTCACTGCTGCCGAGGCACTCGAGCATTTAAATGCGCTGCTGCGACTATAAATTATGCCAGTCCTTGCGAGTCGCTGTGAACCAGTAAGTTTGTATATGTGTGCGAATGTATATGTGTGCCGTAGTCTTCATACTTATTAGCAAAGTTGCAAGTTCGGTTGCTGGTATTTCTGAACAATTTACACACAAACTCACAAATACAAATATATCTATAGACATCGTGGAAATATATGTATTTCGCCAAGTATTCTGCAAATCTACTTTAATTCCCACAAATATTTATATGGCAGACGATGAAGATGTTTCAATACCACAACAAATAACCGCTTCACAGTTTAACTCACACACACATATATACATATTGTATAGATATATTCTCACGTACACTTTAGTATAAAAAGCTAGCTGCCAAGTGCTGGCCTACCCCTGAGTTTGCCCATAAGTCATATTCATAAAATTTTTGCTCCATTAAGCTGAGCCCTCGGTTCGCTTCGATGATTTGCACATTTCACACATCCGAAGACGCAGAGGTTTTCGCACTTAAACGAGTGTAGGCATTTCTAAATAGTAGACACTTTTATGTACCATATATGTACATAGGCAAAAAGAACCATGAATCGGGCCAAAAAAAAAATGTAAGAAAGCAATGAGACCCAATACGACTTAATTGTTAAAAAAAAAATTCACAAAAATTTTAGTGGAGTGCTACCGGAAAAAAAAATGTTTTATGTCAAATTAACAACAAAAATCTCACAAAGATTTCAGCGGATCTCCGAGATGAAGAAAATCTAATCGAAGTCTTTATATCTAGTTATGCATTAATAAGTACATAGGGAGAGAGATAGAGAAGAGAGTAAGTATTAAGTGTTCTCTCTGTTAGATACGAGTATGTTGAGGGTTTTTTATCAGCTTAAAGGAATGTACTCGATATTAAATATATCTTTGATAAGGACTCGCTCTTTTCTTTAGAATATGAAATAATTTTGAATATATACCATTGTTGATTCAAGGGGTCTGCGTGATTTCCTTTTGATTTTCTTATTTTGCTTGCATTTGGTTTAAGTTTGGGCTTAAGATAATGGTTTTGCTTTTTATTTTGGCTTTAATCTCTGTTTCGATTTTTGCCCTTGGTCTTGGACCTAGATTTGGACTTGGTCTTGGCCTTGGTCTTGGTCTTGGTCGTGGTCTTGGTCTTGGTCTTGGT
Organism: Bactrocera oleae; assembly: GCF_042242935.1. NCBI lineage: Eukaryota > Metazoa > Arthropoda > Insecta > Diptera > Tephritidae > Bactrocera > Bactrocera oleae. The sequence goes on along the minus strand of NC_091538.1, from coordinate 52,930,558 downwards.
CTTGGTCGTGGTCTTGGTCTTGGCCTTGGTCTTGATCGTGGTTTTGGTCTTGGTCTTGGTCTTGGTCTTGGTCTTTGTCGTGGTCTTGGTCTTGGTCTTGGTCGTGGTCTTGGTCTTGATCGTGGTTTAGGTCTTGGTCTTGGTCTTGGTCTTGGTCGTGGTCTTGGTCTTGGTCTTGGTCTTGGTCTTGGTCTTGGTCTTGGTCTTGGTCTTGGTCTTGGTTTTTGTCGTGGTCTTGGTCTTGGTCGTGGTCTTGGTCTTGGTCTTGGTCTTGGTCTTGGTCTTGGTCTTGGTCTTGGTCTTGGTCTTGGTCTTGGTCTTTGTCTTGGTCGTGGTCTTGGTCTTGATCGTGGTTTTGGTCTTGGTCTTGGTCTTGGTCGTGGTCTTGGTCGTGGTCTTGGTCTTGGTCTTGGTCTTTGTCGTGGTCTTGGTCTTGGTCGTGGTCTTGGTCTTGGTCTTGGTCTTGGTCTTGGTCTTGGTCTTGGTCTTGGTCTTCGTTTTGGTCTTGGTCGTGGTCTTGGTCTTGGTCTTGATCGTGGTCTTGGTCTTGGTCTTGGTCTTGGTCTTGGTCTTGGTCTTGGTCTTGGTTTTTCCGCTTTTCAACGATTTTGAACTTCGACATTTTTTTTTCTTTTAGTTTCGCATCGCAATTTCGCGCGATTTTTACACTTTTGCGATTTTCTTGGGAACACCCAACACGTGTGCCTCGAGTAACATTTTTGTTGTCACATTCACTTATTTACCTTAAAAAACCGTTGTAAAATACAAATTACCTTGACCATAATAAATGCGAAACCCCTCCAATCCTTAACATCCTTGAACATGCACGACCACCAAACACAAAGCGGAAGAGCTCTAATCCTTTACAATATGTCGCTTGTAACATTTAGTGGTGCAACACAGAAGTGACGCTCATTGTTTTGAAACAGTGTGTGTGTGTCCGTTTGCTTCCACAGTTGCATTGATGTGCGCCATCTTGTAATAAACTCGTACAAAATTGTGTCCGTTGCAAATGCGCAGCCAAAAAGGGTAAAGACGCGAAGAAAAATAAAATTGCACATGGCGAACGCAAAGACAGCGCCATCAGAAATACACAAGATGGACAAGTGGCATGCAAGATTGTGGACGGTGACATGACGCTTCCTGGCGACGTCATTGCTGCCAGTCATGCCACAAATGCATGCAACAAAACAGTTAAATGGATCCATAGATTCAATTCGCCTTGACTTGACTTAGTGGTTAGGTGGCTTCGACTGAGGGTGTATGGGTAACCGAAAATTTTAGCGAGACTTAGTGAAGACGACACAAAACGCTTGTGTCGCAGACCAATTTGCCTGCTGTCGCGCTGGCGTGACAAAGGGCTACTTACGAGCGTGTAACCGCAAACAAGTGAAAATGCTTCTTGGGCGCGTATATATGTACGAGTATGCTTGCTAAAGAAATCTGTAGTTTCCTATTTGTACTTGTTTGAGCTTGCATTCTATGAAGTGCACCGATCTCCCACGCTCGCCTTGCGCACAGCTTTTCTGTGCTGCTTCCTAAATAATGAGTTCTTGGAAATAATATTTTAAATTGTTTCCACGTTTCGTTGTCTGTATGTTGGTATATTTCTTGGTTTTGTTCGCAATTGCAAACCGTTATGTAATTGCGCGCACGTACGTAATTGCAGTACGACAAAACGGAAAGTGTAAACGAAACCGAAATTGCGAATATTGTTGGAAGTGCGACGGCAATTACATGAGTCAGGATGTGATTTCACAAACAGCAGAGGGGCTCGAAACAAACGAAAGAATTTACAACGACTGCACACATACAGTTTGTGGTTGGAGAATTCTTGCTTCACCGTTAAAGGCAATTCGCTACCACCGTGGAAGAACTTTGACCGGGTTTATCTTTAAGCTACTTGTATTAAGTATCTAAATCTATAGTATTCACCTGTAGATGTTATTGATGTGTATACCGTTCTATCCACAACAAGCAATAACCCTTGACGATACTGAAGAGCCTTTAATTACTGAAAATGTACTGACGTAAGTAGTCTAATTTTTATAAAGATAAGGCCAGCAAGGTGTGAGATAATGTATATCGAAGCTTTAGAGCTATATATTTGGTGTGAACGACCTTTGCTTCTAACAAAACGGCGCTACATGTCACTTGTACGTATACGAAGATAAACCCAAGATGATTGATGGCGCGTTACTACTGACCTACGGCTGCAAAATGTGACCGAAAACTAGCTCTCCTGGCTGCAATTTAGTTATCAGCAAAGACGTTCACTTGCACGAAATCATCTTTGAAACATAATGGCAAAGCTTTCTCTTTGTTCAGAATTGGAGTGTTTATACCTCTATTATCTCGTCAGTTTTCACTTGCCCTGTAGATACTGACTCATTTAAATACATAAGGTTTTACTTTTTACCTTACACTGATATACCATATATGAATTGAGTGTACATAAAAATACGTATTTATAAGTTAGGGTTCAAAACCTAGAGCTTAATGTATCTCCTTGCTCTTTCATAAAGAAGTCATAGTATTTAAGAACTACGAACGCCACCGCCTGTTTTAAATAGAGTTTTCTTTGCAACAATTGGAACCTGGTTTTTCAATCATTCATTTCGAAACTAGCCTCTATAAGCACTGACCGAAAACTGGGTTGGGTAACAGTTGCTAAAACCCTCGATAGAAATTAACTAACATCAATTAAATCCTACAGGTCTGATTGAGCGACTGAAAACTAACAGGAAAATGGGAAAGATCCCCCAGATGATATATTCCTGTTATACAAGTATATGTCCTAATAATTGTCTCTGCTTATGCAGATAGTCGGGTATATAATACATAACAGGAACGGAACCGAATTTTTATCCGACCAAGTATTGTCAACTCGGCAGCAATCCTCCAAAATACTTCAGTGCTATTTATAGCGGCACTATAACAGAAAGAACACTAACAACCAGATGTGTCACAGCGTTAGTCGGCTATGCTTAAGCTCAACGTAGCTCAGCCGTTTTTAAGCTGGACTGGCAATGTGTACGAAAACAAGAAAACAACTTCGCTAGTACCGAAGTTAGAAAACCTTTCACATATAAAGAAATTTCCATACAAGTACATGATGTTGATCGCTCAGTTTGTATGGCAGCTATATGCTATGGTGGTCCGATATAGACGCTTCCGACACTTGAGCAGCTACTTGGAGAGAAAAGAACGGCTGCAAAAAGTGACGTTTTAAAAAATGAGATATTCATATACATATATACACATACGGGCAGACAGACATGGTTGAATCAACCCAGCTTGTCACGCTGATCATATATGTATATATATATAGTAAATAAATTATATATATATATATACTATATATATATTTTATAAGGTCTTAATATACTTTGTTCAAGGAATACAAATTATTGGCACCAAATCGAAAATGAATATTTTTGAATTAAAAATAATTGTTTTGAGTTGAGATTCAAGCCTTGTAGACGCGCACAAAGTCGATTAGAAGGACCTTGAAATATGTCTTTACAAGTCAATTATTAATTACTCGTGAAGTGCTTTAGTTTTCTTCTAATTTAATGTATTGTATTTATATACGAGTATATATATATATATTTATATGTATATATGTATGAAAATAAATTTAGTTAGAAACCGATTTTTAAAAATCTACCTTTTATTTTTGTCGAAGAAAAATTTAATCCGAAAATATTGTCTCAAACTCATTCACTTTAAGCACTCAAAGTAAGCACTACACGCGTGTTTAACATTGAACACATACACACCCACTTACACACAACACACACGCACTCGCACACTTTGTATGAGTAACGGTTCACCCACTGCGTTGACGCTCGAAAAGTTCATTACATTTTGACAGCAAATTGTGTGGCATTTAAACTTTTCCAATGAGTGCTCGCCCGCTGACAATGAAGCAGTGAAACAGAAACAACAATAACAACAACAAGTCTGTTGTGGTAAATAGAGCAAAATGAATACAATAACAAAGTACGAACACAACATTAATGACAAAAAAGTGGCAATAATAGTCTGTAGACGTGGCAGAAGCCAGACAGATATGCAGCAAACGCATGCACACACGTTCAGATAGATGGCAATCATACGCACACACACATAATGATTATGCCCGTAAATCGCAGGCAACATTAGCGCGGCAGCCAGGAAAGCAATTTGGCGCTGCGGGATACACATACAAGCACAAACACACACACACACAGAAACGCCAAATATCTATGAATGCGGCATTAATTTTGGACTAAGCAGCAACAACAATAATAAGTACGCTGTTATATCACAGCGGCATGTTCAGATATTTTACTCAAACTGCATGGCACATTTGCCACACATACATGCAAACTTGGACACACACATACACACACAGCCGCTCTCAAACTTGAATAAATGAGCGTTGAACGTGCCATGACTGCGGGGCTCTGTCATATTCATTGCTGTCAGCGCCTGCAGTGGCACTTAGCTTTTGGCAAGCAGCAGGCAGCATAACAAAAACAACAACAACACGAACAACGACAAAACTGTAGTGAAACCAAATCACAGCAAAACGGCAAGTTGCAGTGAGCCACTAAATCTGTGTTGGCCTCCACGTTGACTGCCAAATGAATGCGAGCATAAGCATAAGCGCGCCACTCAACTCAACTCGAGTCCACTCGGCATATTGTGGACCCAACTATTATATTTTTAGCAAAGTGTGTACATGAGCGCTGATATGTCGCCTACATTCCACATTGTTGCATGATCGCCTCCGCTCAACCAACCCGCAGGACATTCAGTGCTAACTAAACTTGGAGGTCCTTCCCGGACTCAGGACTCACACAATTTCATGTTGTTTAATGGCAAATAAAGATTTCATGTTTTACTTATGCGCTTATGCCCGCATAGCTAAGCTGCCAGTGCCACGTTTGAATACACTTATCCACATGCGTTTAGCTGAGTGTGTGTGTTGTGTGTGGTGTGTGCGTGTGGCGTTAGCAACTCTTACCGCCATGTCATAAAGCCACTCGCCTAGGGATCCAGCTGGCAGGACACTCTCTACTGCCCATTGGACGTAATGAAAAGTCTAAATTATTGCAGTGTCTAAATGCAGCGGGAAGCTCGAGACACATATGTACATACATAACTGTAAGTACTGTTATGCAATGTTACTAGTGGACATGCATGTATGTGTGCGTGTGTTTGTAGGTTCATAACTTACCCGCTTTTAGAGTTGGTACATGATTTGAACAGTTGAGTGGCTGCTTGGGCACTGACACTCTCTTTAGTTTGGTAAAGTTATCACTTACAGAATTGTGTGGATGTGTACGTGTGCGGATGAGATTCACTGCATCTAAATTTTTAATTGAGAGTTTAACAATAAATATGGTATTTATGAAGAACTTGGTGAGAGAATTTAATGTCATAAATAATTTGCCAAAAGTTTTGTATATGAGGTCAGCAAGTCCTTAGCTGGTTGGTTACTTGAAAGCTCACAAAATACGACTAAAAGCGGGAAATTTGTATTAAAGAAAGGAATACCGCTCAACTACTTACTGAAGTTTTATATCTTGAACAGGGCGTACGACGTTTCAAACCCTATAATATATATCGTATATATAATATATGATCAGCGTGATGAGCTGAGTCCCTGAGTTTATGAGATATCGCTCTGCAATTTCGCACATGTATTCTTCTCCCTTAGAAGCTGTTCATTTGTCGGAAGTGCAGATATCAGACCACTATAGCATATACGAGTATCTGTCATACAAGCGAAACGTTTAGAATCAAGTCTTTGTATGGAAATCTTTTTAGTTCACGAGATTTCTTCACGAAATTTGGAAGGAATTTTTGCCTAAGACAATAATATAATCTCTGATTAAATTGTTCAGATCGGATCACTGTAACATGTATCTGTCATATAAACTGAACAATCAGAATCATGTTCTTGTAAGGAACCTTTTAAATTTGTGAAGGTTATTATAGCTTCGGTGCAACCGAAGTTCAGGTTTTTTTTTGTATTTTTTTTCTTTTAACCCATATATGATTCTTGCCTTAATATAAGTATATCATTTGTAATTCACAAAATAAATCGCTTTATATTTCAGAAGCTGTGGAAATTGTTACGATATTTCTTTAAATCTAAGAACAGCTTGAAACGAACAATGATTTCGTTTTATTAACTATTTGTATGTAATTTAATGAAACGTGTTTTTCCATCTACCGGTTCTGATATTTATTAACCGAATAAATCAACTGATTAAGAATGACTCAATCCATCTTCTATCGACCTTCGAAGGCAAATATTTTCATTTTGGAGGTTTACTTCAAAAAACAAGGAAACTACTTTTTTACATATAACTAAATCAATAAAATGATGTGATCGAACACCCAGTAAAAAAAATGTTATTTTTGCTATAGGGTGCTGTTATACAATATTTGGCCTTAGTGACCTACTAAAATGTCTATACAAAGCAAAAGCATAAGTTTATGGGCAATCAATAAAGTAATCAAAATAGGTTATAATGCTCACAACTAAAGCGTATATATAAGATCACTTAATTAATATCGATAAATAAATTTTTTTTTGACAAAAGTACGGCTTGAACAAGCAGTTCTGAGTTTTGCGGATTATATTACAAAGAGTGTAAAAAACGTAGAACCAGAACCAGAACCAGAACCAGAGAACGTAAAGCAACGAGAAGTGCAGATTTGACAGCGAACATTTGTTAAATTTCAACCGGGGAATTCAACACAAGACATGTGAATTCACCTGAGATTCTCTTAATCATGCACAATCGGGGAATATTGAAGAAAAATTATGCTGATATGCATACCCAACCAGGGAATATTTATATGTCATATGAAATATAATATCTTAAATATATTAGAAAATGGTGAATTCCCTGCCGTCCAATTCCCTACTCGATGTTTTTCTGTTCTGTTAGCCATCCAATCGAACATCATACAAAATTCGATTTGCACCTTATCCTTTTCTGCCAGTCTCTTGATAGAGTATGTGAGAAAGGCAGACAGTGCTTATTGTGCACTTTAAGAAACTCGCTATCTTTTATGTCACTGTGCTCGCCTCTCTCACATACTCTATCAAGAGAAGACAAGATAGCGAGTTTCTTAAAGCTCGAAGCTGGCAAAATGACTCAGGTATACAGCACATACTGCTAAAACACATAACGGTAAATGACGCTTTCAGAAAAATTCACTGCAGATTAAAAACGTACGAACAGAGAAATTAAGAACAAATTTTTGTTCCTTGTTATAATTTTTTTTTATAATTTCTAGTTCTAATGATTTCATTGGGATTTCAACGTAGAAATAAATATTAATTTTTGAATCTCAATCTTCTGGTGAGAAGATGGAATTATTGTCGCTACCAACCGTAAGAAGTTGTTAAATTTCATTTCCTTTAATTTTATTTCATCACATGTTATTATTGATAAAATTAAGTGGAATAAATCTGCTTGGAAAAGTGTTTTTAGGCTTGATATTCTAAATTCTTTCCTAATAAGCAAATATGATATGCTTTGACGGTTCTTCATGCTACGTCGAATTTAAATAAAATTTTGCAAATGTTACATTAAATTTGAGTCAATAACAGTAAACCGCACACACCGCACTCCTTTTAGTAAAATCGTATCAACTAAATATAAACACTTCCCCAACGAAACACACACTCGTGTGTGTACACAAAATAAGACAATAAGTTATGTAACAACTTTGATTCGAGCTCTATTAGCACCTTTGTTACTTTGCCAATGAGTATATCAAATACTTCCACTTTCAGCCGCACAGAAAATACAGCAACTTTATTTCATCTGCAGTGTAAATATTGCAAACACCGTTACCCTCACTCACCGCTTTGCTTGTCTTTTCTGCCACTTTTACTCTTTCGTGTTACTTTTAAACTTTTACTCAGCCAAACGCCGGATGCTTTGCGTGAAAACTCTTCGACCAAAAGACGATGGAGATTTCCGGAACAACTAAAAGCAGTCGCACGCCAGCAAGTACAGTCTTCAGCAAATGATACACTAGTAAACACATAGACATGAACACACGTGTGTTTATATATTTAGAAATTTTCTGTCGATTTTAGAATTTATGTGAAAGCTAGTCAATTTATTTGCCCCGATTGAGTTGTTTGGCATTTGCTAAGCATAAAGTGCACACACACATACACACACACATATATATATATATATGTACATGCAACACACGCGCTTCGTTTTCGGTTCATTTAAAATCGCTCAAATTGCAAGTTTGTTTGTATGTTTGTCGTATTTGCCTCCGGTGTTTGGTTTATTATTTTTTGTAGTTTTTTATTATATTAGCTCCTGCAATTGCTCACCTTCAGCCGTTTTGCAAGCTTACATTTACTTATTTATACACGTTTATTGTGCCACATACATTGTAAGCCGAATAATTCAGCTAGAAAATTAAATAAAAAATTTATTTTAAAAAAATACCTGCGCTTCAAGCTGAAAGCATTTGAACGAAAGTATTGAATTTCAAGCAAATAAATTTTATTTTAAGCAAATTATAATGCTAATTATTTATATCGGTGCGAGTGCTTTTGTATAAACTAGTGGCAAAAGTAAAAAGCGCTGCTAAATATATTTCTCTCCTTTTCTGCATTATATTTTACTTTACTCACTTTATTTTTAACAACTTCTGCTAAAAGTGAACATCATATGAATTAAAAATATGTTTGTCATGTAGCCTCGATCAATATCTTTACATCCATACCTTATTTATGCATTTATATGGCGTGTGAAAGTTAGAAAAGGGATAAATCTTGTACATAAAACACTTCAGGTGTAGTTGTCAATTTAAAGGCAGAGCAAGAAGAAATCCAGCCGAGAAATTGTGCAAACTGTTCACTTTGCAAACAAGATGCAGAATTTAGAAGGTGTAGCGAGTTTTACAGCGATAATTAGTTAAGTAGTTTTTAATTTAGTCTTGAATATTATGGCACTTCTTAAATATAAATTCGTTTGGAAAAGAGCTTTTATGGCGGGGGATTCAAGTAGAGGTACATTTTTCAATAGCCGTTTTTTGGCAGATCAGGTGCAGGTCGTGGCAAGTTCTCATGTTATTTTCGTGGAAAGACGCATGCCTGAATAACATTTACAATTGCCAATTTTATTACGAAAATCACCGTTCTGTAAAAAATGTTTTAAAAACATTGTGTGTTGAGGCCCATTTCTGGCTCAATGGGTATGTAAACAACCAAAATTTACGCATTTGGGGCGAACTATGATGGACCATCTGAGACGTAGCCACGGTCAACATTTGAAGGAGATAATCTTCAAAAAATAAATGCCACAAAATTTTCTTTCGAATGATAATAAACATTCCCTATTAGATTTGAATTTTCGGCGGTTTTCTCTGTTTTTCTTTAAAAAAGTCAAATTTTTTTTTTACCATTAAAGTATTGATAAATAATGCAGTCGACTTCGGAAAGATGATTCTTATTAGTGCTTTTGTCAAATTAACCTCAAAATTGGACGCGCTCATAAGAGGAAAAGTTTATGTGCTCAATGCATTTATTATGCTGTGAAAGTAATCATAATCCAGCATTAGGGAACAATTTGCTGGATCTGGGTGAATCCTAATGATAGATAGTTCTGTAAGTTTTACGCTTGATACGGAGCTATATTATCAATGATATCTCAAATTAATCAAATGAAAGCAGAAAACATTTTTTTTCAATCTTCAGCCTAAGACCCGCATTCCACCAAACCCATCGTACTAATCAGTTAGAGTGAGGCTTTACTCCTAAAACAATTAAGTATAACTAGCAATTACTTAGTTATAAGTATCAAAAAACAGATTGATATAAATTAAATATGGAAGTTTGTATCTACAGTTTCAGAACAGGCGAGGCTTTATTATATGATCGTTGCGTAAATTACTACGAAGTTGTATAATAAAGTGCAGCTGGAAGTATGTTTTTCAATAAATTTGAGCTTTCATAAGTTGTATGTTCCCCGCTGGCAGATGTCAAGAACGAAAGTTCGAACAGTATTATTTCTCTCTCAAAAGTTGTAATGAAGAGAGGTGAAAGAACTGGGACAATTTCTCTCGGACACTGAGTTCTCAGGGAGCCCGGTGCTCTGCAACAATATTTTGCATATATTTTTCGCAAACAATTTACTACAATCATCCTCGGGCCCCTTCTCCCTCGCTACAGTTCTGCTCACAACAATAACTTTGGTATATTTAACTCAATAATTGTGTTCAGGAATTATCTGTATAGAGTTTTCATTGTTAACCAAAAATATTAGCGAGTTCCTTAAAGAGACGATAGTCCGCCAATAAAGCATATTTTTCCACCTTAAACATGGTATATTGGGTTTGCCACGGAGTTTTGAAAATTCGGAAGGAAGCGTGAGGGAATATGTTAAATGTATATGTATAAATCTGTATATACGTGAACTAGTCCCTAAGTTTTTGAGATTTCTCACATGTCTTTTTTTCCTCAAGAAGCTGCTCATTTTTCAGAACCTCAGCTTATATCTGCTGTACAAACTGAACGATCAAACTCAAGTCAACGTATGGAAAACTTTTTTTTCGACAATATACATGACATTTGACATGGATTATTGTCAAAAGCAACAGTACAATCTCACTAAAAATTGTTCAGATGGGACCACTATAGCTCATACAAACTGATGTCGACGTCAAGTTCTTGTAGTGTCGCATTATATGGATTCTGTTATTTCTCAATTAAAACATCTACAGTTGAGGTCTTCTCTAACACTCATATCACTGTTATTCCCTTTCCAAAGCATTCGCTCACCATATTGTAGTCCAAGTGCCCTGAAAACCATACTTGATGAAATTTTTATAGCGTATTTATTAATCAAGTCTCTCTCTTCTAAATTTGTATCGAGCTTGCTTCCATTCATTTCACTTCTAAATAATTTGCAGTGTTGCCATATCAATAAAGTTTTAATATTATTTAGTTGCGCATAATCCTACAAAGTTAATCATGACTAAACGACGACGCTACAAATTTTTATCATTCTCATGAGTATTTTCTCTCGCCTTAACTTTACTTGCAAATATATAAAATCTGCAAGTAACATTTATTTAATGTGGCAACTAAAGGCTTAGTGCATAGTTTTCGTAATAAAAATTTACACAAAAGTGCGCAGTATTTTTTTTGCAGCGATTTTATTATATTATCCTTAAACAAATCGCCTTTCTTTCAACGCATAAATTCTATCGCTCACTAGCGCTTTCTCCCTCTATTCTTTATTCACTCACTCTCTCTTTCACTCGCTTTCACATTCGCTGGTGGCTTACCTTGGTATTTGCAGTGCGATTTCATCCAGACTGTCGGACGGGCTCATCGGTGTCTTTTCGAAGAGGCGTGACGGCGCCAGCGTGAGATGTCCTGTGGAATCGCTGACGCAGCGAAACACCTTGGCGCCGCGACGTTGGCGTTGCTGCTGGCGCTGACGTTCGACGCGCTTTTTACGTTTGCTCTCCTCGGCGCGCTGGAGATTATGCAAGCGGAAGAAGAACATTGACATTCTATACGCACACAGTTGTGGAGAGCATTAGGGTGTGTTTCACATATTTATTATTATTTATTTGTTGTCATTGTTATTGCGTGTATGTTGTTGGTGTTTTAAGGTGTATAAATGTATGTGTATGTGTGTGTGAATTGTTGTTGTGTTGCATGTTTAGTTAGTGATAAGTGGCAATTTTTCCAATGTGTTTGTTGTTATTTTATATGCGTTTGCAGCGTTAGGTTTTTTCATGGCGTGTTGCATTCGTTTAAACGCGTTTTTTATTGTTGTTGTGTGGTGTGTAAGGCAATGCCATGTGTTTGGTTGCGTTGATTGGTTATTTATTTATTTAGCATTTTTTTTTATTTTTTCAACAATAAGCGCATTTAATTTGATGATGGCACGTATTTTTGTATGTGTTGTTTTTGTTTTTTTGTTGTTTTTTTTTTTTTTTGGTTTTTCAATTTGTTGTGGCATAAAAGCGATTGATTTTAAAAGCGGATGAATTGTTGCATTTTTTTACAAATTTCAATTGGGTTTTTTTTTGTGGATTTTTTATAGAATTTTTTTTTGGTTCAAGCAATTTGCACAGCAAAACATATGTGTATGCACATGAAAATAAAATTATTTGATGAATTATGTCACGTAATTAGTTGGAAATATTTTACAATAGTGCAATGGACGCATAAATTTGATTAGTCAACTTTTGGGAGTTTGCGATTGATTTGATTGCGTTGCATATTCGCTGGCGCAACATTTTGAACACATTTCTCGTAATTTAGTAATTATAAATAACATTTAAATTGAATTTTTTAGATGAGTGAGTTGGTAATGCTTACGTTTTATTTAATTTGCATGCACATATAGAGTTAATAACGGTAAAAATATATTTCTGAAAACTAGTAAATCGAAAATAAGTTTTTTTTGTTACATAATACCTATTTGCCAGTTTCCAGTTCAATTAATTTCTCCAAAACTTTAAATTCAATGGAGCGAAAATTGGTGCTGATATGAAAAGGTTTTAAAATGTCCCCGCTACTAGAAAATTATAGAATTTAAATTATTCTCTAAACTAAACGCTTGATTTCTACGAATAGTTAAAAAAAAGTATCCAAGCGGAAAACCACTGTCCGGATAAGCCAGATAACGCATAGTTTCAAAAACCTATTTTTACCAGATACTAAACTTATTCGCGGACTGTCCGTACGTACGGATAATGAGTGCGGATAAACGAATACGCAAAAAACTAATATTCAAAATAATATTCAAATATTTTCTAGATAAAACTCTTGATTTCTGCTATACTATTAGCTAAATTGTCATATACACATTGGATGAGTTCAAAAAAAAAATTATCCGAATAAAAAACCATTATTCGTACAAGCTGTTTATATCTACAAGTATATTCGGAGGTCAAAATAAAAATTTTATATTTATACATATCCAATGTAAATCTATAGGAAAAAAAGTAAATCCGGCCGTATTACACGGCACTTCAGAATAAGTTTATAAGAATTTGATATAAGGATAGCGGAAATAATTTGGTGTGAGCATTAGTTACGTACGGTATATAAAGGTAAGTAATGCTATAGATAGGTTCCAAGGAGTTTAAGATATTAATACTAATACTCAGTTGATAACTATGATATTCTGTTAAATGTTGAAGAACATATATAAAATGCGAGTAAAATCGGATTTTGTGAATTCAAATAACAGCATAGTTCCAAAAAAACATATATATCCGGATATCCGAATTATCCGGATATCCGAATTATCCGAAAATTATCCGGATGAACGGATAATGCATGCGGATAGACGATACTATTTTGGAATCAACAAAAAATAATTTTTTTTAATGAAGTAAATAAAGCTGTTTAAGGAAAATACTCAGTGATACTTTTGTTTCGAAAAATGCTCGTTTTTGATACATTTTAAAGAATTTGTATAAAATCGCATATTGTGTATTCGGATAACGGCATAGTTCTAAAAACGCATATTAACTGAATATCCGAAAATTATCCGAACGAATGGATAATATGTGCGCATACAAAGAAACGATATAAGTATAACTATTTGACCCCTTAATCCATTGGTGAATGTGTAGAGTTTGCCTCTAAATCTGTCGAAGCGTTAGTCCAATAATATCTGGAAACCATTTTAATGTATATCGAATATGAAAATATTTTGAATCACCACATAAATTGGAAATGCCCAAGTAATAAATATTGGTTCTCAAAAATTTATAATTGATTACTCAAAAATTGACCGTTTGGTATGGATTGTGGTATAGCGGCATCATCGGCATTTTTTGAAATGAAGTAGGAAACGATGTCTATTTTCAACAAGATGGTGCGTCGCCTCATGTTTTACGTCTCGTTGATTATGAGTACTAGTCAAATGGCTGCCAAGATCATACGATTTAACGCCTCTAGATTATTTTCTCGGGGGGGGGGGGTATGTTAAATCCAAAAGCGTAAGCCAATCAATCACCAATGCGAAAACAACATTTAGCGCACTATAGCCGAAATTCTTGTCGAAATTCCAACGAGTGGAGATATACAAGCGGAGCCATGGTGGTAACTTGGCCCACATTTTGTTGAAATCATTAATGGAACATTTTTACCAAATTTGAGTATTTTATTTCATTTTAACATCACGTCGTTCTTGTTGGTAGACAAATTATATTGTATTATCTGCCATCCATATTAACCATACTCGTATTATGCACTTGAATGAATATAGTTTCTAAATAAGATTTTTTAAATAATCACAAAAATCTACATCTATATACATTTTTTTCGACAACAATCCCAATCATTTTATAAAAGCTAAAACTTAAAGTATACAACAAAAATATTTTTTTTTCATATCGTTTCTAATGATAATGGCATAACGGTTTATATATATTTTAGTGTTGCGATCTTCAGCTCCTTATTCTTAATATTTACAGCATTATACAGAAAAATTCAAAAATCTCCAGATTGTAAATTCTCTCTGCTCAAAAGTCGGCGAACTAAGTCCAATTGAGTCTCTTCAGACCCAAGCCCTGACTATTTTAATTAATTTAACCCCATCTAGGCTTACCAATAATATAATATGTATGAAATGTATCCCACAAAACTATTGTTGCTGTGCTACATTGCATTTACTTGTTTGCCACCAAATGTTGCAAATTAGAATCATGCTCGCATCGAAATTTGATTAATTAAAATGCAGCATTGACATGACAGCGATGAGCAACAAAGTAGCGAAAAACAACACGCTCTTAGCTATGCTGAACTATTACGTGTGAAATCACGAAATGCATTGCTGTACGTGCATGCGCCTACAATAAACGAAGGCCATGTAGGAAAATCGAATAAATTATGAAATGTTGGAGAAAACGCATATTTTTATTAAAAAAAAAATATAGACTTGTATTTACTCAATAATATTATTATGCAGTGGTTATAAAATTTCCGTGTGTGTATTTTTATTAAAAATTGCTGAGAATAATTTTATCAATATTAAATGTGTTTTAGGAAATATTTGTGAGATATTATCACTAATTTTATAATGAATCACAGTTTCTCTAACAATCGTTTCAAAGAGCTGCTAAGTCCGTTGTTGACTAGAGTTCCTTTGGGAAGAAAATATAAATCAAAAAGTTCTGCTATTTAGTATATCTTGCTGAGCACTTAAAACATTCCAACCAGGAACAGTACAGAGTTGCATATGTGAGTCGGGGATTAGTTTGTGTGATTGCAACATTATAGTGCCGAATATTGATTAAAAAATGACCGCCAAACTAACAACTGTTGAGTAATGGATTTTTGAAATTGAAAGAAATCTTAATTAATTGGACAATTTAGCATTTTAAAACGCACGTAATAGATCCTATAGACCATAAGCAATAGAAGATAGTTTATTGATGACAAAAGAAAAATGACGGCAAAAACTGTGAAAAAAGTGCAAAGGTGAAAAACTATTTTAAAATCAATCAACTTAAAAACAAATATAAATTCATAGGTATGTGTGGTTCAATGCCTTAGTGCTGATAGATTTAATGTGTTATGGGTTTGAGTCCTAGCTAAAAGTAAATTTAAATAAAAACTCTTTTCTGATTGCTGCAACCTCACGCAGCAAGCTTCAAATATGTAGATATTTTTCTAAAATGGAAATGGGTATATACAATTTGTGCACCAATTGCAAACGACTAACAACCTCATTTATAAAATGTAGCAAAGGCGCACACCAAAAATTTTAGTTAATACGCAGTAAACAGGTTTTTTGTCTACCCGTTGTCACATTTTTATTATGTATTTAAAGATTATTATGGAAATAATTTCCAAACGAACGAAATAAATATTACCATAATACAGTTTTAAAATATTTTCAATTAAACCTTTTTCAAAAGAAATAAAGAAAGATTACCATAGTACAGTTCTAAAATATTTTTAATTAAATCTTTTATAAATAATAGTTTTAGTTTTGTTTTGATCCACAAGTCCTTCAACAGCAGCAATTATCCAACTACACATCAACAAATACAGGCTAGCTATAAAAATATATAATACGAAAACACTTTCTTCGTCTGATAACATAAACTATAATTATCGATATAAATGTTGAATAATTTATACATTAATTCAGAGCTTACGTTATACAGCTAACTGAAATTAGTACAAATTCATATACCACGTTATAAATAATGCATTCATCAACAAAAGTACGCATACAACATATGTTGTTTTTTGCACACGTGTTAATTTACTTAGCCAGGGAGTACAACATGACCTATAAGCAACATGCGTGGATGGGTCATTATTTAACAGTTTTATACTTATAACTATTTATACGTACACTCGTGCGTATTGTACGCATTCTGTTGACGTAAGCTGGCTAATAAAAATATGAAATTAACTTACAGTCATAACATTCGTTTTTATTCATTTAAGGGGAAGAGGAAATCGAAATACAAGAAAAAAGGTTAACACCGTCAGAAATAAAAAAGTTGTCTACAAAGACTTGAGTTCAACCGTTCAGTTTGTATAGCAGTTATATGCTATAGTTGTCTGAAAATTTTCTTCAGATATTTTAGCGTTGTCTTTTAAAATAATATATGCCTAATTTCTTGAAGATATCTCGTCAAATGAAAAAGCTTTCCATACAAGCACTTCATTCCAATAGTTCAGTTTGTATCGTAGCTATAAACTATAGTGTTCCAATATCGGCGGTTCCGACAAGGGAGCAGCTTCTTGGTGAGAAAAGAACGTCTACAAAATTTCAGAGCGATGTCTCAAAAACTGAGCTATACTCGCATATATACAGACAGACAGACGGCTAAATCGACTCAGCTCGTCACACTGTTGCATCCGAAGTTTGTATGGCAGCAATATGTTATACTTGTAGTAGTGCAATATTGACAGTTCTGGGTGTTACAAACTTCGTGGCAAACTTAATATACCCAATTCCGTGTATAAAAAACTTCGTTAAGATAATTTATAACGAGATCTTATAAGAAGTGCGTTTTTATGAGAAACATTTTTGGCTAGTCTGCAACCTCTTTTAGGTTAGTTGGCGATATTAGTCCACAGAAAAAGTTCAAATAAACTTAAACTTTAAAAACACCTATATAAAATAAATGTTAATTCTCCTTCAATAGTTAGCAATATAAGGTATATGTTAAACAAGCTATATAAGTCTTCCCTCGGATTAGTTACATTATTTATAACTCAAGAACGTTTAAACCAATTTTGATGGTTTCTGAAGTTTCTTCATCATCGCCTCGAATAATAGTATAACTGGTAAAATATCGGAAAATTTAACTAAATAATATATGTAAAAGTTATCCAATTACTCGTTTTTTAAACGAAAACAAGAATTTTTAAATGTATTGGTCACAATGTTTCTTTGTACGGCGATAAGAAGCTCGACGGCAACAAAAGAATAGCCTATATATTTTGAGATGAGTATCGAACACGTACAGTTCCAAGATAGCAAAAACGCAAGTAAAGACGTACTCTGTATTTGTGGCAATCTGCCGCTAAAACCTGTAAAGCTAGTTATCCGCAGTTATAAATGTTTTGCTCAAGATCATAAAACCGGGAAAAAATTAAGTAATTTCTAAGGAAGCAAAGTTCAAATTTTGTGCAGTCGAAGAAATAAAGCGCGGACTGAATTCATACTATGTCCCGTGTAAGCTACAGTTGGTAACATTAATAAAAATCAAGCTTAGGAAAAGTTTCATCATACTTCTCAAAATTTTTTAGAAACTCTTATATTATTATTCCACCAGGATATTGTTGTAATCCGTGCATATATGTAGGTACAATAGTGTTGTAGATTGAAAGACAAAATGTTACCATTTGTACTATGTTATAGAGACTAGTGCCCTAAAAGTTGAAGAGTGTCAATTTAAATACTGTTAGAGACCTTGGCACATTTCATGGCGGGAAACCTTAAGTTATAACAAAACTAGAATGCACTAATGGCTTAGCAATAATACATCTGTTGCATTATTGTCAAAGAAAGCTTTTAAGAGAAATACAAAAACCACAAACTGTACGAAAAGATTCAGTTTTTTTAAGCAGAAAATAATGAGAAACCTAACAGAGGTTATATCTAGCCACTTCAACAGTATTTTCTGAAAAAATTTCTAAGTTTTTGTGTCTTTTTGGACATATGAACACATTTCTTTGGCATACGCCTTTAAATATTTATCGCAATACTCGCAGCCTGCCCTCCTGCAAACATACTTATTTAGCATGAACTCGGTCTATTAGAGCCGACGCATAAAATTATATTTTATGTACATAGCGTATGTGTTTACCTAAGCGCATGTATTTGCATACATTTATTTGTACTTACAACATAACGGTACAACAAACAGTACAACACAATTGAATTAACTGCTGGGCAAAGTTGAAAATCAGTAATGCGGAAATGTTTCGATGTTTCCTGGCGGAAAGCTGGCAAGACAAGACGTAGCGGTGTTGCCCATATGGTAAGCAGCAATCAAAAGAAATAAAAAACCAAGTAAATAAAAACAAAACAACGTTATGTATGAATGTGTTATGCTGTGCTATGTAATGTTATGTTATGTAATGTTATACTATGTTATGCTATGTTATGTTATATTATTTTATGATATGTTATGTTATGTTATGTTATGTTGTGTTATGTTATGTTATGTTGTGTTATGTTATGTAAAGATATATTATGTTATGTTATGCTATGTTGTGATATGTTATGTTCTGTTTTGTTACGTTATAATGTGTAATGTATGTTGTATATATGTATGCTATGTTGTGTTAGGTTATGCTATGCTACATCGTACTATACCATATCGTGACATGGTATTAAGAACTACGTTATGTCATTGTATGCTATGTCATGCTATGCTATGCTATATGATGTCGCTATGTTTTATAAGCGTACACAAATGCGCATAATAAACAGTTAGATAGCTGTAAGGTAACGGAGCAACACGCACAAATGAGCTGTGACAGGGGTGTAGAGAGATTAAAAAAGTTGGAAAGAGAAAAATTCCTTCAAATATTGTCGTACGTATGTATGTATGCGCCTACCATAGCTCATCAATTGGCCGATTTGTGCGCTGAGGACGGTTGCGAGCACATAATAAATGCTGTTTGCACATTTTTTCACACACACACACACACATATGGTACTTGGAATTTATTCATAAGCATGTTTTTGATTGGAAAAAATGTTATTTGCTAAGCATTCGAAGCGTGTGCATTTCTCGATGTGTATGGGAGCATATGCCGATTTGTATTGCTAATATTTGCATGTGTGCATGTGTGCCTGTAGTGGTGAATAAACATGTAGTAAGTGTTGTTGCTACGGCAGCAATGCGCAACAGTTCAATCACAAGCGCTGCGCTGGCAATTCATGGAATACTTGTAACTTTATATTTATGCAGTTGTGTCTGTTTGCTTGAAATTACAAGCATTTGCCAATGCCACTTATGTAATGGTATGCACAACTACACAAAATCGCACCCACTCATGTAAATCACATACATACACTCACGTTTTCACTGAGGAGCTCTTAACAGCTGCTGAAAAGAAATTTCCACTTATCGGAAATGCTTGAAATGCCTCGTTTATGGCGAAGCAGTGCGAAAAACACACGCTCCGTCTTTGAAAGATTTCCGACAATTGAATTGTGGAGTGCAATAACGTTGTCTGGAAAGCCGATATACTTGTAGTTGCGGATTGAAAGCGCGTTGTTGCTCGGCTCATCAGCGGAAGTGTGTGGAGCGCAAACTCACTTGAATTACAGTCAATTTATTATGGAGAGAATTTATGTTTTTAAAGATATTGTGTACTTTCGTGGAAGCGCGGAAATGGCAAAAGCTCACCAATTATTGTGTAACATAGGTAAGTAAATTACTATAACTCAAGAAGGTCGTGAGTTCAATTCGAATTATTTCAATATTAACTACGGACCCTAGAAGAGAAGGATAAGCTTTCTTTAAACTATTACCAGAAAACACCTTGATTAGGTTTGGAGGTTGATTATCGTTGTGGTTTTGAGCATTATGTACTTGTATACGCTGTTTAGAGAAAACGTTAGCTAACCAGCTAACGGTAAGTCCAGGAAGGAAACGATGAGGTCTGTGATTGCTATTAGATGACTAAGCTTGAGTTGAAGAGTGAAGAATTATTTATTTTCATATGGAGAGTCCTTCATACAGACCATGCGTTAGGGTCAAGACTCGATAAGTAGGTGTTTAATATGCTACCATATCTAAAATATATACAAGTATTATATTCTCGCTTAAAAGAGGTAAGCCCTCAAAAGTTCCACACCTTATTTACAATAGTTCAATGTTCTAACGGAAAATTTTTACTATAAAAGTACTCACTTGTATATCTATGTAAAATAAGTGGAAGACATATAAAAATATCGTTCTAACATAATCTATCTTTCTTCTTAGACCGTATAAGTATATATCCCATATACATATATTGTAAAGACATACAATTATATATATATAAATTGGGCTGAAAAAAAATTAAATTATATTAACAAATTACTCATATTTCCAAGTAATAAAATAATCTCATTTGAAAAATTTTTGGGACAACCCGAATTTAAGGAATATCACGGATTTATCCAAGCTTTGATTGAAGATTGGTGTGAGAATTTCTCTCCGGCGCTCTCATACTCTTCACGCTGACAGACCAGATAACGTTTTTCAATCAGATATTAATCACATGGGTGTCAGTACTGTGCTCGCAACTGGTTCATTTCAAACTGAACCATTTTAAAGTTTATGCTAAAAACTCGTATCTGCAGCATCTAGCGATGTGGCACAACTGATGAGCTAAGGCTTCCGCCTGTTACGCCTTTACTTTTGAATACGAAGTACTTTTGAAGCATTCATACACATAAAGTTTCAAAATATAAAGTAGCAGCTGGAAGGGTCGTCGTCTTCCACCCTTTCATCCTCGCAGGCAGACAAAAATACTAAGTTTATGTCAAGCCGTGCTACCACAAAGGGAGTCTGAAAGAACGACGGAGCATAGTTCTCTTCGTAGAATATAATGAAAAAAAACTAACTAATTTCAAGGCTCTCTATAAAAAAAAGAAGTCTAAGCTATTAGTTACCAATCGTAAGCCTGCAATAAGCTAGTTTTACGAGAAAGTTCAGAATTTATTTCCAAAAGTCTTTGGTCATTCCAAACTTTCAAGCGCAACTATAAAAGAGTTTCTTAGAATAAAAAAAATATTTGCACCTAGAAATAATTCTAAAGTCTTAGATTCTGTTAGTAATATTGGAAAATTCCACTAACAACGTGCATAGGTTTAGGTTTAGTCAGCCTAACCCCCATAGTTGCATTTCTCTTTTCATACATTCACTCATATTCACTGCCTTTGGTCCAAGCTGGAGGAAACTATTTGTTTTAGGAAAAGCTTACTTAACCACAGCAATAAGAGAAGCAATAACAACAACAGCAATAATTAATTAAGCAGAAGTGAGGATAGTGTGATTCTATAACCAGCGGTACTTATTAGCTTCTTAACCGTAAAGAATTGGCTTCATGAGATTAACTCCTACAATATAAAAGGCCATATACTATTCGTAATTAAGATAACTAAATTTTTATATAGCCTGAATAAAGCATATAAGGCTTGCCACGAAAATTGTAACACCCATATGAAAACATTGGAGATTCTTTATAATACATATATACTTGTATATGAATGATAAGCCTGAGGAGTAACGTCGATTTTGCCATGTCCATCTGTCTGTCTCAATATACTGTCTGTCTGTACATACTTGCATATACGCTAACTAGTCCATAAATGTTTGAGATATCAATCTGAAATTTTGCGGACGTTCTTTTCTCTCTAAGAAGCCGCTCATTTGTTGGTACCGTCGGTATCGGACCACTAGAGCATATAGCTGCCATACAAACTGAACGGCATGAAGCAAGTACTTGTATAGAAAAGTTTTTCATTTGACGAGTTATCTTCACGAAATTCAATAAGAATCATTAACCAAGGTAATTCTAAACTCTCAACAAATTGTTCAGATAGGACCACTATAGCACATAGCTGTTATACAAGCCGATCGATCGCAATCAAGTTCTTGTAGGGAAAACTTTTTCATTTGACAAAATGAAGTTGAAGTTTCTTTAAACCCTTTCATGATATAATAAATGCACCTATGGCAGACATTAAAGCTACGATGCTGCCGAAATTAACGTTTTTTCTTGGTTTGGTTTAAATTCACGACGAAATCTGCGCTTTGTTAGCAAAAACCATGCGAAAACTCCACACACAACGCTTTAGGAAGATTGTTCAGAAGTGTAAGGTATAGAAATTCTAAAGCGAATATCGATTAACGGTAGCTGTCGATTGTGTATGGGTTAAAATAATCATAATTCCATCAGCCTAATTTGAGCTTGCCCACACGGCCTAAAATTATTCAAAACGCATTAAGTATTGGGAACTCATAGCTTCTTAAATCAAATAAAAGCTAAACAATACTTGAGGGAATAATATTGGTTTTATTTATTTTTTTTTGGAAAACTGATTATAAAACTAACAATCACAAATACACATATACACAAATACACGTAAGCACTTTTATTTCCACCACCAGTGCAGCAAAAATTTCTCAGTAGCTGCCAAATACTCGTGGGAACAATATACTAGATTCGAACATTTTAATTTGAAAGCAAGCACAAAAATTAATACAAATGCACATATATACATCCATATACACCTATCTCTATAATATTCTACTAACAACAACACACAAGCAAGCGCCCTTCGCCTGCACCAAAGGAGCAATTTTGCCAAGCGCAACAACATTTCGATTGATTTGATTGAATTATAGTGCTGCATTGTGCTGTGACGCCTCCAGTGAGCTGATCAGCTAGCATGGTAAGGAAAAAAGAAAATATTTCATTAGATTTCATTTCGTGCGATTTCACAGCAAAGCGCTGAGCAAACGCTCCAAAAGTTAGCTTTGTTCTTGGCCAAAGCAAATACAATGAAATGGCTACTATTTAATGTGTGTGTAATTGTGTGTAGCAGCAGCAAATGAAAAGGTTAAGGTTCAAAAATATGAAATAAAGTTTTTTTAAGAATTTGTGGTAATACAATTTGGGCATTATGCTATCTAGGCGCTGAAATCCTTTTTTCCGCAAGCTACGCCCACAAAATTTAAAAGCAAAAAAATACGATAAGTACAAATAGAGCGATTGCGGCGCAAGCAAATAACGATACGCACGATACAATGACGCAAACGTACCGTTAAACGGCAGCCGTTGTGCTGGCAGAGCATTAACCGTTAAACCATAAAATCAGAAAAAAGGCGGATGCCTAAGCTAGTCTAGCGTGCGTAGGCAACGCAACAACGCGCAGCATAATGATTGCTGAACCATAAAAAAATAAAAGTAAAAAAAAACGAAAAATAACAACAACAACAAGCACGAAACATTTTATTGTGTTGTTCTACACGCAATTTCAACATTTTGCCAGGCGATTGCGCGCGCTTTCCTCACACACGGCAGCCAACCCGTTTGATTTTAGGCACACAAACACATATACACACATGTATGTATGGTACACAAACATACATTCACGAAGCAGCAAATACGCAACGCGCGCGTCTGGCTTCATGGCAAGCGCTTTGCACGCGCTCATTGTTCGCAGCGCAAGTGCGAAATTGCCGAAATAACAACACAAATTCCTAAATAAACACTTTTAGTAAAACAACAACAACAACACTACAAATCGTAAAGGCAACAACATCAAATGGGGAATAAAAATAATGGCCAACAATCAACACATGAGTATATGGTCAATTGCCAGCAGACTGCCAGCCAGCCAACCAATCAACCAGACGTGGGTTGCTTAGCAGTCAAAAACGACAGCGCGAAAAGAACAAAAACAACCAAAAATCCGACACAAATTTTAATAGCACATCTGAGGGTACGCCGTCATGGGGTTGCGGCGCTAACAACTAATCTGCGAGTTTGTGTGCGCATTGACAAGTTCATTATCAGTCCAGCCAATGGATGGGTAATCGAGGTAGAATGTGAGGGTAAGGGTGTAGGTGGAGAGGTAAGTGTCGGCGCATTGCTGCTTTACGTTGAAAGCATAAATGTTGTTGCTACATATACAAGTGAAAGGCAATGGAAGCATTTTACTTGTGGTGCGACACTGCGTATGAGCTACTTTTATAGAAATGAAATGCATGTAGGCATATTTGTGTGAGTATGTGTGCGTTCTGCAATCACGCTAATATATATGTATAAATATATGTTTTATTTACTCTAAGATATGATCTAAGTGTGTGTGTGAATCGAGTATTTGTAAGTTTATTACGCACTGGGTACGCATTGGGGTCGTTAAAAGACACATACGTACATATGTATATATATTTATATATGTATGGGATAATATTAATATAAATTGTATAATATACACATATACGTAAGCGCATTTTATGTTTCTCATCAAATAAAATAAAATAGCAATTTTATTTGAGGATAAAATATATATCTATATATACACACATATGTATATTTATATAAAATATACGAGAAATATACTCGTATGCACTTCCAGCAATTTGTGAAAAATATTGATTGCTTTTTATCGATCTAAAAGCCAGCATATTTATTTATATTTATTTTTATTAATGGTTCAGTGTCTCAAATGCTGGTGATGCGTGTTTGAGGTATAATTTATTCATATCAGTGCATTAAATGGAATCTCGCATCTTTTCTATTACATTTAGTTAATTGTTTCGAATGTGGTTTGTAATTATGAACGTTCGTTAAAATATTTATTTATTTTCTTGTTTCGTACGTTGAAAACAGATTTTATGCTTTGGAAATATTTTTAAATCAGATAAATTTTTAATATGCAAATATTATTTTACTAGCAACTAAAGATTCTACAAGATATATTCATGGTCACTAGACTAACAAGTAATTGATATAATCTTTTAAATAAATATGGTAATAATTTTTTTATGCATTATCCGATTAGCATACTAGTTTCTATTTAAACCTGGATCTTTTTACACCATAAAAATATATATTTACAAGTACATACATATATAAATATTTATGTGGCAACACTCTTGCAAAATATAGATTCATAATATTAAAATATTTGAAAAAATAGCGAATAAAAAAATTTGGTGCAAATACTTTTTTTCAAATAGGTGGCAAGGCCTCTTAGTAATATTTTCGACTGTAACTCCAATCAAATCCCTGACTTGGATATCCATATTCCAATACTTTCTGACTGAATAATACTTTTACTCAAGCACATATTCAAAACCGATGGCATCATTTCTCAAAAATGTTTACAACTAAATGTTTGTAAACAAATGTAAATGCATTTTTTTATTTCCTTATTGTAGAAGTTTTTAGATTTATATTAAAAATTGCTTGAATTAAAAAATTTAGACGAGGTGGCAATTTCCAACACTACTTTCTTTCAAACAATCATTAGTTATCCCGGATAATCAACAAATAATCACATTAGTTCGATCGTTAAAATGGCGAATTATGCTTTTAGCTTCCGCGCTCTTAACTACCAACATAACTTCTTCTAATATTTTCACAGCCCTTTATTTTGGTTCACGTAATCAAGTTCAATTTCTTAATACCTAAGACGATGAGAATCCGTAATCGTGGTTTGAAAAGCTAATGTCCATGTGTGTATTTTTCAGTAATAAGAATTTGTTTCACTCTAATATGTGGCACTTTCTCAGGGGATTTTTTTATTATTACTTTAATGCAAAGAGAACCTCAGCCAAAAGTCATCGCATTTTGATAGAACTTTATGGTGAGCATGCTCTAACTGGGCGAACATGCCAAAAGTGGTTTGCACGCTTTGAAAATGGTGATTTTGGTTTAGACGACGAAAGAGGCTCTGGTTTGCCAAAAAAGTTTGAAGATGTGGAACAGGAAGCCTTCCTCGATGTGAAGATTGCTGCCAAATACAAGAAGGGCTCGGAAAATCTTTGGCAGTCACTCAAACAGCCATTTCAAAACAATCAAAAGCAGCCGGATGCATTCACAAACAAGGAAATTAGGTGTCATATGAATTGAAGCCAAGGGACATTGATTGCTTGAACTCTATAAAAATTATTCGTTTCTGCATCGAATTGTGACTGATGATGATTAACCGATCCCCTGCGACAACGCTTAACGAAAGGCATCATACGTAAAAACTGGCCAACTAGCCAAATCAACGACAGAATCGAATATCCACGTAGCCAAGGTAATGCTCTGCATTTGATGGGATCAGAGGCGCGAGCTGTATTATGAGCTTCTAACACCATTAATGGGGGACTCTACCGGCAACAACTCATCTAATTGAAGTAAGTGATTGCCAAAAAAATGCCCAGATTTTCCATCATGACAAAGCTTGACTTCAGGTTGCAAGACCGATATCGGCCTTATGGGCCATACCTTGCTTTTTCTGACTACCATTTTCGTTCGGTGAAGAACGTCCTCACTAGAACAGTCACCATATTTGACTAGTCACATAATTGACGTCTGGATGCCATTTTAGTAAAATTTAGTAGTAATCAAGAAAAATCAGTGCGTTTATCTGTTTTTCTATTAGTTTTGAAGGAAAGTTTTCGGATTAAACTCCTTGCCTAACAATCAACATTCAACTATTGCATTAAATTTAAATGCTCCATTGACACTTATTTCACTATATTAAATAGAATATTATGCAGATCTGTTTCAAACAAAACTTCCTAAAAAAATACGCAAAAAGTTAGCAAAGAATTTGTGAAATCCATCAATACCCCTAAAGACTATGCAGCCATCTTTGAAGTCACCATTGCTTTTCACCTACTCACCTTTTAAAAGCAGTCAATTGGACAAAAGTTGGCGAACAAAAGTGTTAAAAAGTTATAAATACGAAAATACTTATTGCTTAGTACAAGTCAAAGCTCTTGATATTAAAAGAAGATTAAAGATTTTTTCATATATTGGTGTGGAATCAAATACGTTAGAATATGAGCCGATGAAAACTGTAAAATAGACGAAGTAGGTAGTAAAATAACTAATCTTGTATGTGTGTATCTGATTTATTTGTGTTTGACGTTTGGAAAAAGTTTGCCTGGTTTGAAATTCAATAAGCACTTAAATTGTTTTCCAATGTTATTGAATCGAGTTGCTCTAAGAGACCTGTTAGAAAATTTTCAACATTATTGCATCCTTTTTGTTAAAATACAAGGTATTGGCCAAAGAATATGATGACAGAGCATTAAAAAAAAAAAAATACAAACTTGAAGAAAGAGATGTTATAAATCTGAGATGTTATAAATCTGTGACATAAAGTATTGGCAACCATTCCCAAGGCTCAACTTCTAGGCATGCCATGGGAATGGTTGCCAATACTTTATGTTAAGTTAATTGAGCTCTTAACTTTGGTTATTGTACTATATTATACTATCAAAAATATCGCTTGTTCATTAACTTAAATTTACGAGAAACATTTTTAAAAACATGACAACACCACTCACACATGAGGAGGTAAACCGTAGCATTACGTCTTTGAGAAGTGCTCATACATAAAACCTGATCTTACTATTTCTGAAAGTCTTACTAAGGTTAAAGGTTCATGTTATTCCACAGGAAACTTCGATATCAGAGTACATTAAGCTTCATGCTTTGCTTCGATTTGTATTCTAACTATAGCGAGCGGCACGAAGAGAGACTATTTTTGAATTAATCTTTATCTTTTTTTAAAGCCTATTATGAATTATAAGACCAATAAATAGCCCGAAGATTACTTTACTTTTAAATGTTTTTGAAGTTAAAATCTGAAATTGGGACTGCCGATCTAACCACCTAACACCGAAGGATACGGTTAGAATTTACTTAATGGTATTTGTGCTCTTTAGTCCCGTTCCATTGAATTTGTTGCTGTAATGAAGGCACATCACACAATACTCGAACGACTAGTTACGGATCTTTTGGAAAAAGCACACAGGGAGAATAAATTTGGATAAATTTCAATTAAAACAATTCAAGGTTATAATAAATATATGAACATATAAATATCAATCTTGGAGTACGACAATGAAACTCAGATAATAAAAAAAATGTCAATAAAATAGGTGTGGACTTCTACAAAGCATTTCTCAGCCAATGGCTTCAGATATCCAAATCTTAAAAATACGAATGCTTATTGATATGATGATATTGGCAATCGTAGGAGTTCTTGATGGATTTTTTCCTATAGACATTTATGCGGCAAAGCTTAAAATGTTGCAGGACCGAGCTGGTCAAAGTTGTATGGAAGAACGTGAGGTGGAGTCTTCCAGGCACTTTCTCCTCCATTGTTTAGCCTTTGCAATATTGAGGTTGAAACATTTTTTCGGTAAAATAGAAGACATAGTCAAAACTGACAATAGTCGCCCTAACTAATTTGTGATAGGCTCAAAGCGCTTTGCCGATATGTGAGTGTCTTATAATCAATTATATAGGAGTTTTAGGTAACACAACGGAGCGGCTTTCATATCAGTCCAAGTGAGATTCCTATTAAAATCGGCCTGTTAATCTAACCTAACCAAATATAATTTTGGCTTCAAAACTTAAAATCACATTACGTACTTGAAAATTTCCTCTCTGCTTTAGCTAAATGTGTTTATTTCGGTAAGCAAATTTAAATGTGAGATTATGTGCATACTTAATATCCGTTAATGTAATAATATTACTCTTTTCGTACTTTACTTCCACCTTATATAGTCCTACATAATTGCTTGATTAAAATAACTTTCTTTTCTGCGCTCTTTTAATTTTTTTTTTTTGTAATGTTATTGCCGCAAAATAAATGAAAACCGCAAAATGTCTATGTCGGCATGCTTGCTACAGGTATAATGAGATTCTTAACGTGACTACAGTTGTATTGGCCTACACACAGCAACCGCACACACACATACATAAGTACTTAGTATATAAGAGAAGACTTTTGAACTTCCGGGCGAGCTATACGATGCTATGCCACCGTTGCTTATGTGCATATCACGTTGTTATTGTTTTTATAATTTATTCTGCTTTCTTTTTAGTTGCAGCAATTTGTTTTTCACAGAAAGAAAATCCTTACATTCTCACTCACACAGCCAACGAGCTGAGGTGAGCAAATAGAAAAATACGAAAAAAAGCTGCAAGTGAAAGCAACATCACAAGTGTAACGGTAACAACAGATGTGAATGCGGTAGAGGCGACCGTTAAGGTGCAAGTCCAAAGAAAGGTCGGTGCGGCGTGGCAAGTGCGAAGAGCAAGCGGGCAGAGTTCAGAGTATTTTACGCTAAAATATAAACAATTTATAAGCGGCAGCTGCCTGCAGTGGACACAAACACGCTACTAAGTACCGAGTACCGTTACGGGCAAGCATGCCGCCATTGTATAGCATATTATATTTGCCTGCGCTATACATGAGTGCGAACACAAATATACACACACAAAATTTTTTGTATGTGTGTGTGTGTTTGTGAGTGCCCAGGCAGGCTGAAAGGCTTGTAAGCATTTATTTACTTAATTTTCTGACCCACTTTGCGCTCAACGCTTTATGCATTTCGTATGCCGTTGCCGCTGCAGGCGAAAATGTTGAACACTTCAGTGTTTTCGCACTGTTGCTGTGCATAAACAAAAACTGATTTTCAAAAGATTTTGGTGCAAGTTTCAATACACACTTAAATACATACATATGTACAATATATACAAGTTTATAATACAGTGTAGAGCTTTGCCTGAAGCCCACTTTGACTTTGTGTTATACAAATAAAAACAAAATATAAATTACAGGAAAAATAAAGGATGCAGAAGAAAGCTATAAAGAAAACGCGTTGCCGAAGTGAAAATTAACTGGATGCGTCATAAACATTGATTTCAAGCAGCGGGTTAAATACTGGGAAACACCCAGTTATAATAAGAAATTAAAATTTTTTTATCAACTTTCGACAAGAACATACTTGAAACAGGTGGCAACCCTGCTAAAACCCTATGAATTTAATATTTTTTAACTCTCTTGCGTTTGATACTCATTTTGCAATAATTCATGTTGGTATGATAAAATACAAAAAATGTATATGATTTTTAACCCTGCTTTAAAATATCTTTTGCTGAAGTATTTCTTATTCTGGCCTAGTTTAGTAATTACTATACAGTATGTCACTTGGTTTATCAATTTAATTGCTAACAAATTTTTAACCTATGGCAACCCTGTTCAAAATTAACTTTTCAAAAAAGTTTTTTTTAATTCAGGTCATTTTGATACCCATATCACAAGTTTTTTTTTGGTTTAGCAGTTCTATTGAGTGCAGAAGAAATAGGGTTGCCATGCGAAAAGATATCTCTTGCAAAATGTTTTCTTAAATCTTTTTTAATTAGATAGCCATTTTTATATATTTGTTAGGTTTATTTAATTTTAAATAGTGATAATGTTGGTTAAAAAACATCAATGACAGAATTTTCTCTTAATTACGTTTTGTTTGATACCCAAAATGCTGTATTTTATTTATATTATAAACGTAATTTTAAAAAAAAATTTCAATGCCGGCCCAAAATATTATATCTCTGATTGCAGTATTCCTTTTAATATTTCTTTGGTTTCATATCCCTATTGCATTACGAGTATGTTATTTAATTTGTAACATTGAGTATAACTTTAAAAATTTTGAGTATAATGGTAAAAATATCGTTAAATAGTTTTCTAGCTAGTTTTATAGCCTGTCTTGCAATATATAATACATATATGTAGTTTATTAATTATGTATGGAAACCCTGCTCAAAATTAGCTCTGTCAGAATTTATGCTTAAATTGCTTTACTTTGATAACCAGTAGCCGTAATTCATTAAATTTATAAAGTTCTTTGATTACGTTTTTTATAGAGATTGCCTACTCCTCAAAAATGTCGCGGCCCGGAGTCTGTTTTACTTCAGTTTCATTTCATACCTCTATTGCCATATTTTTATAGTACATATGTATTATGTCAATATATTTACATTCAACACAAAAATTTAAAAGGCTGGTAGCCTTAACCAAATCTGTTTGGTGTCAATATTTTTTCAATCTCTTTATTTTGATGCCCATATTGCAATATGCTATATGGTTTAAAACTCTAATTGTGCACACAATTTTTGACATATGGCAACCCTGCTAAAAATAGCACTTTATCTTTTCTTTCTTATTTTTGCTTATATTGATAAATAGTTTTGTATTATTAATGAAACGTATCAATTTAATTAAATGCAAAATATTAAACGGATGGCAACTTTGTTCAAAAATATTTCTAGAATAAATATATTTCAAATGAGTTCAGTTTAATAACCATTTTGCAATAATTTAATTTTTTAGCTACATAAATTAGTACAAAAATTTAAAAGTCTGGCAACTTTACTAAAAAAATTTAGTGAAAAGCGTTTTTATACCTACTTTGTTCGGTAGCTAACTATTTTGAAATATATTATTAATTACATTGAATAAATATTTTTAACAGGTGGCAACTTTTTCAAAAACATATAAGCTGCACCTTTTTAAATCTTATTTACATCTATACCTATACAGCGCTTTGCATAATAACTTTATCTTTTAAAAATTTTAAACACGTGACAACCCAAATTTTGTTTCTCTTCAAACTACTCGATTATAATACCGAACAGTCAAACAAAAAATATGCAAACACCGTTTTATGTTTAAAAAAAAAATTTTGAAGAAATCTTATAAGCTCTCATGAGAGAAGCAAGGCATCCACGCAACACATGACTCCCACAAAACGAAAAGAACAAATTACCAAAAAAAAAAAAAAAACAGTATTATGCAAGAATGAAAGGAAGCAATCCGTGTCACTTCAAAAGCAAACAATCCAATTAAGTAAATATGCCGAGTGTTTGTGTACTTAATGAAGATGTTTGACTCATTTTTTGTCTTTACTTTCATTTCACTTTCGCTGCTGTTTCTTACTACCGCTTTGCTTTGAGTAGTATAAAGTAACTCTGTGCTTATGGTGACAGTTGAGCAAAAAGCCAATGACTTTGCAAAAATGTCGGTGTGGATAAAGATACACATCCACGATAAAGTATTAGGGTGGTTCTTATATAAATGTAGTTTTGTCTTCATGAAAATTACTCAAAACTCGTTGCCTTTGTCGACCATTAGCTTCCCTAAATGAAATTTCCACCATCCTAATGTTTGCTTAAATAATTGATAGTGAAACGAAGTTAGACTTTCCTGAAACCAAAACGAGTACTGAGCTATGAGAACTAGCTCAAAGGAGAGTGTTAATTTAAAAGTGGCCTTACAACTAGAAACAATCAGTTCCACCATATTATTTATACTCACACGTACTTCTCAAATATTGAAAGACATTTGATTGCAATTTCTAAGTCCCGTAAAAGTATGTGCCACCCTAATACTTATGTAAAAATGTGCCTGTATTAAATGGTTTTCAGTTCAAATGCTTTTTGTGATTTTTCTGTTTAATTAAATGCATGATTTAACATTTTCAACATTTCGCCATATTAAGGGATTCGATGTAAGTGGCTATGCCAGTATATACTATATATTTACATTTGTATATATGGATATATAATATTTTATACTTACATATTTTTTCGCCTGGGTTTGCATTTAAAAAATACCATTTTTCATTTTTTTTATTTCTGTTGTATTATCATTGGACAAGTTAATTTAATCAATTGACATATCAATTGACAGCCACGTGAACTAATGAACTTTCAAGAGCTTTATTTTGTTTTGATTTTTGTAATTAATTTGACACATACCTGATTGACTGATGAAAAATGGAAATCATAGTTAAACTTATCTAGCAGCTAATTATTTTCCTGAGAAATAAGTTGGTTGCATATACGCTTGCCTTTCAAGTATAGTTAGAACTGTCATTTTAGAGCTTTACTGTGGAAGCTTTTTCTTGTGGAACAAACCCCTATACGACAATCTCAATCTCAGGACTTTATATAATAATACTAGTTACTGTAGTACTACATTGCTCGGAAAAATGTCAAACTCTGCGGTTTATGTGTCTAACTTTCGAAAGCGTTCAGCGAACCGTTGGAGAAAGTATGGTCAATGACTTCGAATAAATGCTAGTGTAAAAAACACCATGTCAACCCTTTTTTTACCTTCTGCTCAAATATAAACGAGACTGGCTCAAACAACAAAAACGGTTAATTATTCTTCAATATTTATTTTATCCCCTTCAAAATAGTCACCATTAGAGGCGATACACATATGCCACCTTTTTTTCCAATCTTCCTAACACTTCTGGTAGGCCGCTTTAGGTATGGCTTTCAGTTCCTTTTTCGAATTCTCTTTTATGACTTCAATCGACTGAAAATGCTTTCCACGAAGCGGCAATTTGAGTTTAGGTTTTTGGTCAAATAATCGCGTACAAGAAGAGACGTATGAGCTGGATTTTGGAACAAGTCGAGCAGACACACGTCTCATGCCCAAAACATCGTGAATAATGCTATGAGCAGATCCATTTGATATGTTGAGCTCACTAGCTATCTCTCTTTCAGTCTCACGACGATTTTCCAACACAATTTTCTTTAATTTTTCGACGTTTTCTTCGTTTATTGACGTTGCTGGACGACGATCATGGGGCAAGTTCTCCAACGATGTACGGCCGTCCTTGAACGACTTATACCAATCAAAAATACGTGCACGTGATAGGCAAGACTCCCCATATGCCTTCTGCAACATTTTCATTGCGTCCGTCGCACTTATTCCATAATTTTCATAGTAAAATTCGAAAAACACACTCGAGGTTGACTTGTTTATAGTGCCGTAAAAAAAAAACTATGGGATAGACTGCGCTCAAATTTGACATGTAAACATATAACAGTCCTGCCAACCTAAGCAACAAAAAAGTATGGCCATATGTCATGTCCTTGTCGAGTTATGGATAAAGTCTCGTTTTGCGTTGAGCAGAAGGTATAATAGTTGGGTACTTAAACGTCCACATTGTCAAGGCAGGTGTCTGACTTCTTTTCCCTTAAAGCTTCTAATAAAGAGTGTTATATATATCAGTCTAATTTGATGTCGGATAAAAAAATATTACACCAATTGTAATCATCTCTCGTTAGACAATCCTTGTGCGTTTTGTATACAATATGTATATCTGACTTCGAACTGTCTTTCCTAAAATAAATGTCTGCTAGTTAGATTGAAATGAGTGCATAATACTCTATGGTAGTTTAGAAACTGACAAGAAATATCTATGAGTGAAAGTGTCTATCTATATTTATTCATCTCCAGTATTATATTATATTTTTAGTCAATCTTTCGAACTTATTTATGGAACTTTGACTCTAGTTCTGTATGGTAGTCATTAAAAAATATTATTTAAAAGGTGTGTCGACTTATTAGTCGTATCAAGATCACTAAAAAGCAACAATTTTTGTAGTCTTAACCTATAGATATTGTGTTGCTGAATTAGTTGCTAACTTCGTCTTTTATATAAACCAGTTTTAACTTTATTTTAATCTGTTGAGGAATAGACTCGATTTATGATACAAAACTTATTGTCTGAAATTTAGTAATTTTGTGATTTTCTTCTGGAAAGCAGTATCAGCTTTCGAGCTCATTAAATAGTTAGTGTCACGATTTACTAGAGGTTATATTCGACAGACTTAAGCAAAAAAATGAGAAGTTCTTAGAAAAACAGTGGTCTACTTGTTGCCATGCGTAGTTTTGATTTATTTACGAGCAGTTATTTCTCAGTCGAGAAACATATGAGTACATCAACAATATAGAGAGCTCAAAAAATTTGACTTCTTATTTGCGGTATTTCCATAGTAACGCTCCAAACGGACAAGTAAACGACAGGCAATAATTCCACAATAACTTGTTTTGCTGTTTCTTAAGAGATGTGCTATCTAAAAAGACTGCTGAACTCGTAAGCAAACGAAGGCTTGAATATGGAATCGAGCAAAAGTTTTTGGAATTTATTGACTTAAATAATTTACAATTTGGAATGAGTGGTATGAAATTCGAAAACATGGATTGAGAAGAATGAAGATAGAGATATTATCGCTTTCTCTCTTCTCCGAAGCAGGAAAATGCCTGAGAAACTTTTGCGAAATCGCAGCTATGCCTCAGTAATAACAAAAGAATTCCGGTAAATACAACAAAAACAATAAAAATAATCTATTTTTATCCGCAAGCCACAGTATATGCATCTTTTCAGGTCAAAGCAAAAAAGTTAGCTCAAATTATATGCGAGCAGCTAATTGGCGGTTGCCCTCAATCTTCATGTGCATGTGTGTGAAACTTGCCACTACTTCGCCCAAATAAGGTAGTTGGTAGATAATGTGGTTATTTTTAGCGGAAACTTTCTTTGTAAATCGATGCCACACCGAATTTACGACAAAAACTCTGCGAATAACGGTATTAATGAAAGCGGAGCAGCACAAATTGAACTTGGAAGATTTATACATAGCCAAATTCAGCTGAAAGAAAGTTAAGTGTTTCACCACTAAGTAATAAATTATGCGATACTCTTTGTTGTTGTTGCTATTGTTGTTGTCACAACTGCTTAGAATTTTTTGGTAATTGCAGCTGATGGTTAAGGCGCTGACAGATTGAATTTTTTGGCATTGTGGGAGAATCAGCGGCAGAGTACATATATGATATACACAACTAAATGGAAAAAGCAACAACAACAAAACATGAACAACAACCGCTATATTTATACAAGAACTTTCTCAATAAAGACAAAAGTTCTGCAGAAGTTATTTGCTGATTCACGTCAAAGTCAATTACAGCGCAGCTAACTTCCTTACACACCCATACACACACACACACACTCACACACCAGCAAGCTAGTTATCAATTTGCACTAAATTTGGTTGTACATATGATTTGTGTCGGGTAAACAGGTGAGTGGAGTTTGCTGGCGTTGTAAAGTGGAAAAGTTTTCTTTTCGGCGCCTTTTGTGTGATCTCTCTGTTCTCGCTACAGGGTTTCTGCGGTGTGCGTGTGTTTGAATGAGTCTTCTTTTATTCCGGTTTTTTTTTTTTGTTTTCCGCGCCACGCTGCTGATTTATTGTTAGTGTTGCTTTTGTTTTCAATAATAGCGCTTTTTCTGCTTTCCGTCGTGGGTTCCCAGGCTTCACAACCTAAACTGTGGCGGTTGTGGCTGTTTCAGAAACCATATAAAGACTTTTGCTGTGCGGTAATCAAAGTGAAAGTGCTATGCACCGTTTATGGTTTGTTTACGAGATTCAGGCGAAGTTGCTATAATTTGAAAATTTAATATTTTAAAAGTGTGCAGTAGGAAGCGCTAACATAACCGAGTTCAGAGAAAGTTTTCTCGATAAAATGAGCGTCAAACCGGTGTGAAGCATGTCAAAACTTGATAAGTGCGAATTCGAAAGTGATCGAGTTGAACGAAGATCTAAGAGTTACTGTGTTATTGTTGTTGTAATTTTAAGAAGATAGTTTGTGTGAACTGCTTATGATTTCCAGTCCATTTCCATTACATAAATATATTGTGGGAGAAAACCTGCAACCTTTCATTTGCTTTGATCCAGTGCTAGTGATTGGATAGGCTGACTAAAAAGTAAGGTTAGGTTAAATTAAATAGACGGTAATTTCTTTTCTAGACTCCTTTTTAAAAACTTTTTTCAAATTTTAAGTTTTCTAAGAATTTTCTTAACATTTCCATGACCAAATCTTCTTTACCATATGCCCTTAACAGGGTATAGGTATTAAGTTTGCCATAATGTTTGCAACATCCAGAAGGGATCAGAGTGACAAATTGTGTCGATTTAGCCGTGTAAGTCTATCTGTATATAAGCGAACTAGTTCCTCAGTTTATGAGATATCGATTTGAAATTTTGCACTACGAAAAAGCATATAGCTGCCATACAAGCCGAATGATCGGAATCAAGTGCTTGTATGGAAAACTTTTACAGTTGACGAGACATCTTCACGAAGTTTAGCATGTATTATTACCTAAGGTAAAAGCAATCTCCGAAAAAATAGTTCAGAAATAAAGTGCGATATTTTGTATTTGTGAAGAGTAATGTAGCTTTGGTAAAATGGAAGCTAACGTTTTTTCATCTTTCTGGTTATAAACATTTACTACACGAGCGAAATGTCAGAAACTGTTTCAATTATTGGCGGCTATATCTACATCCACGAAGTGGTTTAAATTTGCAAATCATGCTTTGCTGCGTTGACTTTGATCTTACTAGTCACAAACAGCTCATCAAACTAACACTTCTAAAACACTTTTCCGGAGGCAATCAGGGTCTATAAAGCCCGCTTTATTTAAGTTCTAATAATATTAATTATTAAAGTATATTTTCAGTTAATGCTTATAACCAAGTGACTAAAACAAGTTGGCAGAAAATTAATTTTTGTTCTCAAAAAGACTTTTTCAGAAGACTATCAGAAGACTGCTAACAATGTTTCTTTAAGAGGTTGGGTTAAATATTACTTATAAAATTAAACTTAAAGGCTTAAGAGTTCACTTTTACATAGTTGACTTTTTGTTTTGATAATAATTACTTTTTTGTATATTTTTTCTTAAGCTTTAAAAAGCGAGAGATTTTCACAATCTTGTCGATGTAATGCCTATTCTTTTTCCTTACCTGGTCTAATAGCTATACAATTTTACGTTGCTTTGTTGCGCGCCGACATGTAGGCAACATTAAATGCGGAAATTTAAGAAATTAATGATTCAAAAATCATAAAATAATTTAAGAGTTATTAAGCAATTACTTTTATTTGTCAATGAAATGGCTGATGGTGTATGTCATGTTACTTTATAAAATTACATATATTTTATTTTTCTTGCTTGCATATACGAGTATTTCGCTTAGGCTTATTATGAAAAAAAATTGTAAAATTCAAATTTATATCTAAAATCACATACTCATGAAAAAGCAGCTCAACAAACGTATGCTCCAGAGTAGTTGGTTAAAAAACAATTTAAAATAATTTGAATTTTTGAATTATCGAATTATCGACGAAACATCATCATGTCATTAGAAATTGTATCTTCGATGCCTTAAATTTTTGTGTACTTTTATACTCAAAATAAGTTGAGTGCTTGTCCAATATTCTCACTTCATTAGCACCGCTTCAGATAGCATAGCTCTCAGTTATATTCTTATTGATTATCTAGCGGATATTAGTGGAAAGTAAATTTAAAAAATTGCTTTATCAAAACAAAAAGACATTGAACGATTATAAGTTTGTAACAAAGTATGAAACGTTTATTTTGTGACAATGTTACTATACTTATTTACCTAGCTCTGTTTGCAGGTTTGGTTGGTAAACATAAAAACAAATGCATGAAAATCTGTGTGAGCTTTGAACGAGTCCATTACAGCCAGATTTGTTATGCATAATTTTTCTGTAGATTGAATGTTGTCCAACTTAATTGAATTACAAAGCAAAATGTGAAATTTACGTCAATTTTATTGATTGCTAAAAAGGTTATTAATACAATAAGTTGAGATTTAAGAATAAAATTTTAATAAATATATCAATTAATTATCCCTAAAGGAAATATAAAATCCAAAAAATGTTTAAGGTTTCAACGAAAAATTATTAGAAGTGCGAGTTGGAACTTGATTCCGATCTTTCAGTTTGTATGGCAGCTATATAAGAAAAGAAATTGCGGAAAATTTCAGAACGGTCTCTGAAAAACTGAAGGACATATATACAGACAGCCGGACATGGCTAAATCGACTCAGCTGGACACGCTATACATTTAAATATATATTTTATTGGATCATCGACGTTTACGTCTATATGTTACAAACATCGTAGCAAACATAATATACCGTGTTCAGGGTATAAATATCAAAAACATATCCAACAAAACATTGAATTAAAAAATCATTGAAAATAACACATATCTCTAAAACACTTACTTACTACAAATTTGATACTGAATTTCTTTTCGCTAGTTACTTTCCAAAAAAATTTCAGTTAAAATCCAATAAATTTTCTTTTTTGGTAAACATTTTGCTATACTATTTCAAGTCCTTCATATTAGTAGTTTTTTTTAATTTAAAAATTTCGAACAGATGGCAACCATTTTCAAAAATATTAAGAACTGTAGGGTTTCTCAAATCTATTATTCTTGATCCAAGCTTTTTAAAGTACAGATTTTAAGCAAATATAATAAAATCCAGTAATGTGGCAAGCCTTTTCGAACATTAATATTTTCAACTATCGTTTTTTATACTTTATATTAATTTCAAAAAATTTCACAGTAATTCATGCTTATTCACGTATTTAATATTCAATTGTTTAGCAATTAAAATTTAAAAAAAATATCTAATAAGGTGGCAACATAAATTTTTTCAATATTTAGTATTTTTAAACCTTTGCAGTTCGATACTCATACATGTTATTTATCTTAACATATTTATTGAATTACAATATTGCAAAAGGTGGCAACACTTCTTAAACAAATCAAAAGTGAACAATTTTAGGATTTCAAACATTCAAGTTTAATGACTCTATTTTGAAATCTTAAATTGGTAAGTTCAAATTTTGTGTACTAAAATTTTTCAAAGAGATGGCAACCTTCTATTTAATTTAATTTATCAACTAACATAACACACAAAAATTATCTTTAAGTTTCTTAGCTTCATTACTTTTACATCCACATTTTAGTGGCCTTATTGACTACAAATTCGGAAATAAGTGGCAACATTTGACTATTTCTTTAAAATTTGTAATAACACAAACAATATACAACGAATTATTCAAGTGAATTTACATTTACATTCGAATACATGTGTACTCAAATATGTATAAAGTATATACCTCACTAATATTTTTCATTTCGAAACATTTTTTGTGTGTGAAAAAATCAAAATGTAATCTGATTTTTGTGTTTAGATTAGCAGCATTAATTCAATTATGTAACAAAATTGATATTGGAAAATGCAGACTTCAACACGCTTGTGCAAATTTCGTAAGTTAAAACAACAACAACACATAAATATAATATTAAACCATATACATATGTACTACAATGTTAACAGTTATGTACGCTTATTTCTATGCGGATAGTTAAGCAATTTTATGTGGCCATTTAGGGTAAGTGATATAACAACGATATAATATTAAATGTTAAAAGCTTTGCAGCTGACCGATGAAGCAAAAAGTTGTGAAAAAGATTTCATAACAAAATGTGAGGTTAAAACCGATTGACCATTATGCGAGGCATAAAGGTGAAAAGTGAAATTGTGGATTAGAATTGATAAAGTCAGCTTTTAAAAATCTGTTATGAGTATCTGTTGTGTAAGTGTTTGTGCAGTTTAGAAAATAATTGAGAAAAGTATTATTTTTAAAAATGTTAATCTTTGGTAAAGTAATAATCTACGAAAATGAATTTAAGATTTCTGATGCGACTAATTGTGCTTGAAGCTCTTAATATTTATAAATTTTTTGAACATTTTTTATTTTTAGAATTTAAAGAACAAATTTCGATGTTGACATATTTCGAAAAGCAGATGGAACTTTTATTTAACTAAGCTTTATTGACTTGTAATACCTAGTGTTAAAGTAACTCTGAAAAGCTCTCCTTAAATCAATAACTTGTTTTGGTGTAGAATACTCAAGGCATTCAATGGCTATTTTCATGTACTTTTTATTTGAAATTACCATAAATGAATGCAGCTCTTTTAGTTCGTATAGTGTGCAGAAAATGCCAAATGAGGTTTGATATAAAAAAAATCTGCCTACATTTAGGAAGAATGCCCTTTTCTTAAAGCAATATATATCTTAATTTTTTGTAAAAAAATTTATAAATTATATTTTTATACATGTAGCCGACTACAAGCTCTGAAGACGAGATAAAAATACTAAACTCTTTCACATATAATACTAAGCTAAATTTATTTATATACTTCTTATGAATGCTAAATCTACATGTGCTAAAAATTTAACCCAGCCATAGCTTGTATTATATATTTCTTTGCTAGAATTTTAGACTTTTTGTGGACATAAAATTGTTTTTGGGTCAGAGGGTAGGACATTTTTGAATTAATGTTGTCTACTTTTAGGCTATATGCTTGTTTTTCAGTAACGTAGGCGCAATTTAATGGAAACTCTATGCATTTATATATCTAATATGACTCTTACTAACGCAACTTAAAAAAATAGAAAATTTTTACAGAAACGTTGCCTACATTTAGGCTCTATGCAAGGTGGTCGCATTGAAATGGAAAAATACATGCATTTAGATAGCTAATGTGACTTTTATTAACGTTAATAAATTATAGAGCTGTCTTAACTTAAAAAAAGTTTTAGAAAATTTCTTGAAGTACCGTTGGAGTACATACCGCTTATATATATACATGAAAATTACGTCTGTACTGACACTTATACAAAAATCTATTTATATCACGAAGTAAAATATTAAAAAACTGAAAAATACTATTAAATTTACAAATAAATTGCCTACATTTAGGCGTGAACTTATAGTACTAGTGAAAATGCAGTCATGCATGTGAAATAGAAATGTAATTTATATTGAAAATTTGCTTTTAAGTTAAAATATAGCATACAAATATTAACAAAAACAACAACAACAAATATGTAATGTTAACAGAAACATGAAAAACTAAATACTTAAAGCTAATAAGTGCGTTACGTATACGCCATGTGGTCCAGCATGCTGCATAATTTTCACTGTGAGCACATAAAGTGGGGAGAGTGGGCGCGATTAAAGTGCAATGGTTCAAATTTAGAAATATAGGTAATGTTCTATGAAGAGCAACTAAATTGAAAATGTAAAAGCAAACAATAAAAAAAAAAAAACAGCAAAGTAATAGCAATAACAACTTACAACGACAAACCACTCGGCTACCTTTGTTGTTGTCTTTTTCGTTGCATTCACACGCTGATGGGCGGCAGTTAGACGCTTACCAAATATGCTAATCGGCATTGCACAGCATAAAGTAGACACACATATACACGCACAAACGGCTATTATGTACATTGAGACATATATAACGGCATACTTATGCGGTTAACGGTAACGGTGTGTGTGTGCGAGTGTGGCAGAGAGGATATGTGTAGACGCTACAGAGCATTCACTTGCTGCTAAGCGCTAGACGCTGGTTTTTTGAAAGATTTTTTAATTAAACATTTTTTTAATAAATTAAAAATTATTGAATTTTGCAAATTATTATTTTTTACATTTTTTTATTTACCTGTTTATATTTAAATTTCTAATATTTAATAAAAATTTTATTTTTAAATTTTTTTCAGTATTTATTATTGTGTAGCAGGAACATTAATCG
The DNA here is from genome assembly GCF_042242935.1 of Bactrocera oleae. Classification (NCBI taxonomy): domain Eukaryota; kingdom Metazoa; phylum Arthropoda; class Insecta; order Diptera; family Tephritidae; genus Bactrocera; species Bactrocera oleae. Next base: position 52,888,209 of record NC_091538.1, on the reverse strand, counting down.
TAATTTTTTGCTAATAGTAGGCTTGGTTGTGTGATTTAGGAGTTGCATTATAAGCTACTTTGACAGCGTGCAACATAAAACAGCTACAACAAACTGCTAGTGCAAACTGAGTAAGTATTGTAGGTTTTTTTCGTAAACATATATTTTACATAGTTTTTATTTTAAATTATTAAAATTAGCTTCAAAATAATATTTTGAATTTTTATTTTGAATTTTTGTATATCTTTTTTATACTTAATTTTTAATTTTTTCAAAAATTACTTTTTAATAATTTTCTAATATTTTCAATAATTTTTTTAATTTTCTCAATAGTTTTTTAATTTTATTAATCGCTTCATTTAGTTTTAGTTAATTAAAATCCTTTTTAGCTTTTATTTTAAATTTTTTGCGCTGATTTATAACATTTTTCTTATAAAATAAATTTTTGTTAGCATACTTTCAGGCACGTAGACATTTCCACACATTTAAACACTGAATTGCTATTTCTAAGCACACATATTCGCCAACACTTACACATAGATAGCATAAAATCGGTTAAACTACACCACTACATACATAAAACGCAACTACATACACCAACACATGTATGTGTGTATTTACGTGCTGTGTGTTGGCTTGTTGCAGCTACGCTTGCTCCCAAAAGCTCGCAAATCCATTCATAAACTTGCGAAACAAAACAATATTTGCTGCTTCTAGTTTAATTTAGCTAGCAGCATGAAATTTTATTATTGCCACCATTGCGCCGCGCCGCCCGCTGGCCATTTGGTATTACCTGAAGCGTTTTACACTTAGCACTTTCACACAAATTGAATTAATTACGATTTTTGTGTTTATTTAAGTATGCACTTAAAATCCCGGTATTTACCGTTGTTTTGTTTTCGATTCTGTTGTTACACACACACGCACGCAATTTATTTTATATTATAATGCCAGCTTACAGCAGGCGATTCGGTTGGTTTGTTGTTGTTGTAGCGTATTTTTCCTCGTTTTGTATTTATTGCATGAAATTATCAAAACAAATTGTGCTTAATTGATTTACACTAACAAATTTGTGTTGGATTTTTAGCTTTCACGCCAATTGCACTAAAATTTTTTTGTTTCTTTTTGCGCTTTCGGCAAAAATTTATATTTATTTAATTTAAAATTTGTTTAATTGCATTATTATTTTTTTTTTTTTTTTTATTTATGCATAATTACTGTTTTAACATTTTTTGAGTGCCCACAAAACTTTGGCTCGGCGCTTTAATTGACTTCTGAGTTCATTAGCTGATTATTGGTTAGTTTGTTGCTTATTATTAAATATTTGCATATGAAATAACGGTAAATATTTTTGTGGCTTACTTTTTTTATTTTTAGGTTTATGTAATTTTTTTCACACTTTCTGTTGATATAATATGTGATTTATTGCTATTACTATTATATAGTTATTATTTTTAAGCTTAATTTTCATTAACTTTTTGCACTGATTTTCACCGCAAAACGTTTTATTTAATTACTTTTCTAAATTTCACATATATTTACTGTGTACTTTTTTATGTTTTCTATTTTTTGTTGTTTTAGTTATTTATTTATTTTTTTTTGTTTTGGTTTTTGTATACATATATACTCTTTGACTTAACAGTTAATTAAAGCTTTTACCATTTTCCTCATTTTTTATGTACACTTATTATTATTTACTAACAGCTAACTGTACAGTTATTTATATGCAGCTAAGCTAACGTTACTTTTACTAATGCACTTACTATATATGTATATTATAATTAAGTATATTTTGTGTTAACAGTAAACAACAGTTGATTGGTATAAATTTAGTCAGTCAATTTGTTTGCGAATTTTGAAATTAAAGCAATGTGCTTCTATTGGATATTTTGAAATATTATACATATTGACTGCTTCAGCCTATAAAAATCTGGAAAAATTACAAGGTTTTAAGTGATGGCGATTTTTATTAACTACACCTCGGAAATATACAAAAAAAAAGTTAAAGAATAAGCAAATTTCGTTTTTGTAAAGTTTTTAATTATAAATATTTAATTTAAACCACTTATTATTTATATTTTTAATATTATAATTTTATATAATTTTTTACAAATTAATTAGTTTTATAAAATCAACTTTTCACAATTTTTTTTTATTTATAAAATTTTATATTGTTTATAAAATCAACGTTTTATACAAATTATTAGTTATTATTTGTTTTAAATTAATTTCTTATCAACTTTTCCTAAACTTTATAATTTTATATAATTTTTTAGGCTTTATATACATTAGAAAGAAAAGGTTAATCACGTTTTTGTGTGCTTTTCGATGTTCGACTTTTGAAAGAAATGGATCAAAGAATATGTATTGAATTTTACATTAAAAATGTAATAAAGTGCTCCAAGACACTTGAAATATTGACTGTGACATTCGGTGAGTCCACTTTACCCCAAAAAACTGTTTATAACTGGTACAAGCGCTTTACAGAAGGCCGAGAAGATGTTGATGACGGTGAGCATACCGGAGGTGCGACCACATCAACAAGCGAAGAAAACATCGAAACAGTGAAAAAAATTATTCATGAAAATCGTGGAATCGCTTAGAGAAGTTGCAGAGGATGTTGGCATATCAATCGGCCAAATTTTTAGCAAAAGTAATGTCGCATTAGTATTGCTCAGGAGTGATTGTTTTGCCAAAAACAAAACCATAATCATGCCTCGACCACCTTATTCACCAGATTCCCTGCCCTTTGCGACTTTTTCCTATTCCCAAAACTGAAGAAACCAATGAAAGGATTGGAAAAAGCGTTGGCACAAGTGTATTATATCCGAGGGATATTACCTTGAATGGGGCGAAATATATACTGAGAGTAAATAAGTACTTTTCGAAAAACTCAAAATTTACCTTTTCCTTTGAACACACATAAGCGATAAGAAATTAACCTGTAAGGTATTTTATAGCTTTGGAGCAGCCGAAATTAACAACTTTTCTTGTTTCTTCCAGAAGCAAAATATTTTTTTTCAAAATTTGTCGTAAATAAGATGAAAAGTTTGCTCTAGAAGAAACTATTGAGGGGCTCCGCGGATTCACTCTTTATATTATAGGCTTCTAGATTTATATTTGAGCAAATTTTATTATTAGATTTAATTTAACACTTTAAATGGATGCACTTTCATCAACTTGGTAAGAATTGCTGTGATCAAAGTCAGAATAAACTTGTGTTTGAAGTTTAGTACCCGTATTATGTAAGGCGACAACCGCTGGAATATTAGCCGTTAGGCAACCGTTTACCAATTTTTTTATTATGCAAGGCAAGCGACTGCTGATACAATTAGTTTATTAAAGTATTTTATTATATTTTCCTTAAATAATTTCTACTGATTATCAAAAAGATTAATTTAGTAATATTGTATTATTAAATGATACCGGTAGATGTAAAATATTATCATATATTGCTGCCAATATGTTGGAATTCTTTAGAAAAAATAATAATTTTTATTGTTTAATATGTTGAAATATAAATTATTAGCATAAGCATGTCTTTAAAGAAGTCCTTAGTGACTTGCGAGAATCGCAATGATTTTTTACAATTGCTTTTTTCTTTTATAATATATTTATTTAGTAATTTTTTATTTATTTACTTTAATAATTTTTAATACTTTCATTTTATTTTAATTTATTTCATGATTAATTAAATATTTGTAGTAATTTATTGCTTCTAACTTCAAAATGTAATTTTCACTTTGCAGTTCATATATAGGGAAAAGAATTCCAGAAAATGATTTACATTTTTTATAATTTTTCGTTTGTTCGGAAAAACATAAATCAAATATTTTACATAGCTGGATTGAGCAGCTTATCAAATTAATCCATTACTTTAAATATTTATTTAAAAATTTTAAAATAGTATTCACTGACTTAATATAATTTTATATCTTAATTTATTTTATTTTATGTATTTATAGTTAAATGCTTTATATTTTTATGAAAAAATAAATATATATTTTTTTTAGCGCACTTAAGTATTATTTTCATACTATATTTAATTATTAAAGTACCTCACGCAGAAAATATTTTTTAGTTCCTTGCATAAAAAGGGTATGCCATCAAAATGTTGCCACTCAAATAAAATCTTACTGTTTTTTGTTCCTTTTTGCACTCTGCACGCATATGGATATGCACATATTAAACAAATATATTTTATATACTCGCGTGTCGTGTTTATTTTTTCCTGCAATAAAAATTTCAAATATTTTAAATTGCAAACAAGCTTGTGAAATAGCTGCAACTCGGTACCACGGAAAGCGAATCATAGTTGTTTTTGCGCATAACACATTGTGCAACTGTTTTTTATCCACAATTTCACTTAGCTTTATAATTCATTCACAATAATGATGTAACAAAATATTATACATCGTATTAAGCACGCGTGGAGCGATAAAAAACATAAGTCTGTTTACTATATAATTATGATTTTTCAACTTTTGCAATAGCACTTGAAACTCGATTCATTTTCATTTTCATTCTACATTTTGTCCTGCTCAAATCTAGTACATGAAAAAACCACTCCAATTATGCTAATTAATCCTTCTCATATGTTTATTGCATTGCATTTTTATGCTGGTGCCTTTCCTTCATTTCCTTTGCTTGCTTTTAACTTCGCCGCAGTGTTGCATTCTGCTAGTTGAGGTGCAACAGACCGGGTCATTTGTCTCTACCACACTATGTTGTCACACAACAATGTTTGAGCTCAAGCTGCAGAATTTCCCTTTCAAATTTTAATTGCAACAAATTAGAAAATTTCAGCTATTTGCCACAGCTTAACAATATGTCAACTGTATGACCTAGAAATCTAGTCAGGCTTGTCCTGTGTTTAACCTTAATAAATATATATATGGTTGCAAAAGTGAAAAGTGAAAATATATAATATTATTGAGCGGATTCCATCTAATCTGTATTTTCTCTTGTATTAAGTTTCTTGGCCTTATTGCAATGCAAAACTATACGGTGCGTATACGTAACCTCCTGAATGCACTGATAACTACTGTACTGCGAGAAGAAATTATAATGTGAAAATTGAATATAATATCAAATAGTAAGTACAACGAAAGTACATAACTATGCCATTACAACTTATAACCTTAATATTTGCTGCTAGAAAAATAACTTACAACAACTACGGTATGCTCACACAATAGCATGCTAAATTGGCAAAGCCCTCAGGATCTACCGCCGTCAAGGTCTAAAAAGAATTTCCAAACGAATTAAATCTAAAATGACGCCTGAAGGAGCAAAACAAAAACCAGCTGAGAGAATAGACGACAAATTGAAGACGCGAACTCGCTTACGGTCGACAATAAAAGCGCGACGCCTACGGAACCCTATGTGAGTGTCGATTAATGCTCACTTGAAAGCATATACATATATATACCAAATATAATATAAATATCATATTGTATACGAAAGTATATACTTGCATGTCGCTTAGAGAGTGCAACTATAATGAAAGAGAGGAATAAATGAGTGCAATATGAATTACTGTAAAAGAGGTCACAACCTTTAAAAGAATTAGCGAACAAACGGGCACTTAACAAGTGCCATGAAAGCAACAACTAAAAAATAAGGAAAATTAGTAGTTGTTGGAAATTTGTATAGAAAATTGTTTAAGGAATATTTCAATGAGAAAATAAAAACAGTTTTTCAACGAGATTAAAGTGAGTTTAGTGAATTAAGGATCATTATAAATCGAGGACTTAAAGAAATGTGGCCAAACTGACACTGTAGCTGAGTTTAGACTCAACAAGTACTAAAAAAAATAGTTAAAATTAGGATACGAGTACACTTGTCGAATTTATTCAGAATTTTGACTGTTAGTGCTTTACGGGTACTTCAAGATAAATGAAGATATTTCTATAACTATTTTCAAATAACCAAGTCTAATAGTGAATTTCTCACTTAAGTTCTAAGAGCATTACGCAGTTAAGGAATAGTTTAAGATCGCCTCAGATCATATTTTCAACACTTTGGAAAACTCATGTAATTTAGTATGTTCTGGAAAGCAATTTACGAGATTTCGTTGACTAAAATTAGTCACTAAAGTAAGGAACATAGAGTCAGAAAATGTGTGACTTATTTCTGTAATCGATGAATGAAATCGGGCGTTGAACGTGAGAGATATTTCTGGACTCAGAGCAGTTCTAGCTCTGATTCGAAACCGATTAGACTTATAATAGTTTAAAAATTCAAAAAAAAATTAGTATAGGTATTCTAGAGATTTCTTTATCACCAGACTCTGCTGGCTGAGATTAAATACTTAGGGCGAACTTTGGATGCATTTTCTCAACTAAATACAAAGTTACAAACTACTTGCAGAATTTGCAAAAAGTTTTGGAGAACATTAGGAATGATTGAGAAGTAAGAAATTTGAAAAGACTGAGGAGTTAGAGCGCTTTTAATAGACCGATGAAGTCGTTTTTTACTTCGTTACTTTATTGTAACCTAAATGCAAAAAAAGGCGAAAAACGCCTACTGTTTTAGAGATGTTTTCACTATAATTTCGAGAAGCTTTTCTAGAAAGCCTGACAAAGTCTGGTTTCATGATCTACATGACACAACTAAAAAATATTGCTATACTTCTATAATCTGTTTTCAAAATTTTCATCGTAGGGTTCAACGAACGAATCACATGGTGGCCCTGATGAAGTATATTTGACTAATATTATTTTTTCTCATCTGTGTATTAGTATTCAAATGAAAAGGGATGTAATTATCAGTCAGTTATCGGAATTATTACCGTCAAATTATGTTGCACATAACCTAAATGTCTAAGGTAGTTCGTTGGCCTAAAATTCAGAAACGTTTTGGTGTGTAATTATCATTGCAGAACCGCTTGAAGATAAACATTGTCGTACTTATGACGTCTGAGGATTATATCATCACAAAACTTTAATATTTTTACTTTTCTAATGGTAATTTTTAGCTGCAGCTTGACTTGCTATGTGTCTTATACGGGGGTAGATTAAAAGTACTGAACCAAAACTGACAACAAACGTTAACTATAATTTACATAAAGGTAAGCTAGTGCACTTGAAAAGTCCTGCCCAGTTGTGTCAACCACTTAACCTTCAGTTTACGGTAAGCTAGCTTAGAATGTTCCCTACAGTGTACATAAGTCAAAAAGACAATATAAAGAAGCCTCTTCCATTTCGAAGTGGGCACAAAGAAATTGATGTACTATTCTCTAGCATTTAATTGTGACACTTTGAAGCTCGTAAAATGCAGTCAAATGAGCGGCAAGTAGACATTGTGTCTGACTATGTCGAAAGCAATGCATGCCTCCCTTCCCCTCTTCCTTTCCCTCGGCAAGCAATTGTTTGCGCCCAGCTACTTGAAACTCTTATTTAATTAACACGAGATTAAAATATAATTAGCGCCTCAGCTATGGCCGTGAGCGAAAACGAGCAGGCAAGGCAAACGTTCACTAATGACGATGGCATGCCACTTGCGGACTGGTGCCATTAACTGACAAGTACATTCACCGAATTTCCATTGACTGAATATCTGTGTTCGCTACAAAGTACTTAAGTAAATACAAATAAATACTTTAAATCGGTTAAAGCGGACAGAACAACGCAGAGCACAAAGTACAGAGATTTAGTTAGTGGCGTGAGAGAGAGTAGTAGGTTGCACTAGAGCTGTGAGAGCGGAAGGCATGTGAGAGTGGCAGGCGGCAGTAGTTGATATCAATTTTGTTGGAATTAATTGCGATTGTGTTCGGTGCCTGCACATTTCGCATTTCGTACTTAAATTGATTGGTTTACCGCAATGAATTAATTTTAAATTAAAGTTTTGTTTGCACGCGTTTTTTTTTTTTTGTAAGCTATTTTTAATGCACGACAACTTTTTGTTTACATTTTTTTTTCCTTACTTTTAATATTTAATTTATTTTCGCCACGATAAAATGTTTTTTAATGCGGTAGTTGTTTTTGTGGTGGCTGGTTATGGGTCAGCCCTTAAGGACAATGCGCTCGGCACAATGCGCACGATGACATAACAGTAAGCAAAAATAATATAATATTTGAATTAAATATATGTATGTAGGGCAACAAGTGGGGTCAACGCTGACCACAAAAAATTTACAGCAGTGAGAACCAGAATAAAGATACGAGTTTGTAACTGTGCGTGTGCGAAAGGTTGTAAATTTATTTACTCAATAATTTTTCATATAAAAACATTATCACTGACATATCTATCCGCGGTATTGCCATTAATTCTTTTTATTAATTTTTATATCAATCTGACACATTGAATTGATTGTATAAAACAGTCAAATGTTGAGCAAGCAAAATGCATAACAGACAACCGACCGGCCTGCTGGAGTATTGAGAGTACGATATATGTTCTTTATTTAAAAAGAAATAAAACTTGAATACTTTCACATTGGAGAAAAAAATACTTCAACTGCTTCGTTACTAAAATATTACTTTTTACAGTTGTTCAAGGTATAAAAATGTAATATGGTGGCCAAAACTGATTTATATATTCTGTGTTGCTCATACGACATGGTGTACTTTGTGAATACAGTAGTTTTGATGAATAACTTTAGTTGCGTATAAGTTTTAAAGGAATCTTTTGAAAAAAAAAAACAATTTTAAAACTTTTTTTGTAGAACGGAAAGTTTTTATTACAATGCAATTTTTTAATTAGTAGTTTTATTTGTTTTGGAATTAAAATTAAAGAGTTGGATCTTTTTTGAAAGACAAAAACTGAAAGTTTAGCGGAAGTTTGGAAATGAAAAAATCAACTTAGGAAATAACTGACACCCTAATGTATACATATGAGTTCTAGAATAGTTAACGCTATCAATATGAAAAAAAAATATATATATATATATTTGTATTGTGATATATAATAATTTCTAAGCATTAATATAAGCCTTGAAAAAGGTTTGCATGAGAATCTATAAATATCCATCGTGTCAGTTCCTACCAAAACCAGTTCAAAAAGCAAAAATGTACCACCACAACCCTCAACGTCATTCACACCGTTTTGCAGATTAACCAAATTGGCAACACGAAAAATCAATAAATATTAAATATACATGTGACAATGCAGTGACGCGGCTACAAATACAAACAACAGTGCACAAAAAAAAAATACAACAACAGACTTCCACAATAATATGCAAAAGTCAAATGCATGTGGTACATATAGAGCTGAATGTGTGTGCATGTGTGCTTGACAGCTGCACATATGTATCGGAGACTCGATAAAAAAGGTCTATATTTGGTACTCCAGGAGCCACATATTTAATTTTTTTTTTTTTTAAGTTTTGTTATGTTATGTAATCTAGTTTTTTTGTTATGTTATGTAATCAAATTTTTTTGTTATGTTATGTTATCTAACTCTTTTGTTACGCTATGTTATGTAACATGTTACGTTATCTAATATTTTTGTTATGTTATGTAATCTAATTTTTATGTTATGTTATGTAATATGTTATGCTATCTAATTTTTTTTTTAAGTTTTGTTATGTTATGTAATCTAATTTTTATGTTATGTTATGTAATATGTTATGCTATCTAATTTTTTTGTAAGTTTTGTTATGTTATGTAATCTAATTTTTATGTTATGTTATGTTATGGAATATGTTATGTTGTCTAATTTTTTTGTTATGTTAAGTAATGTAATCTAATTTTTTTGTTGGATGTTACGTAATGTTATAGTATGTTATGTAATGAGCATATACAAAAGTAATCACAGAAGGGTATACACTATTTATAATAAATAACAAAGCCCCGCACTTTGTATCTAACACTACTCTTTAAACTTATTTTTCAAAAGAATTTCAATTCTGAACCACACTAAAGTAAGCGCCACATAATAAACACATTGAGTAAATTGCATAAAAACTACAGACACACACATTCACCTGTCACTTTGAGTCACTCAGTTTATGCAAAGGTTGGCAACTTAATGTAGTCACAATGCAGACACTATCCAGTCACTGTTAAAGCAAACATACATATGGTACTTATATATATACTATATTCATATATATATATATATTGTGTGTGTGTGTTTTAGTGCAAGTGTGAGATTTTATGTTGGCAATAACACGGTAGTGAAGCCAGCGGAAAGTGCTGCTGTCATGAAAGCCAGAAGACAGTCAATCACAATGCACATGTAGTTGAGCAACGCGACAGTGTGAAAATTGCCAGGGGAACGAGGTTCAAATGTTTGTACACAAATGAAGCAATAACGGTGTGACAGCGCGAAAGAAGCTGCAGAAGTAGACATAAAATTGCTCACCTGCCAACGAAGACGAGAATGACGTGCAACTGCTGCACTAAGTGCCCGAGTCAACGCAGTAGTGCCGTGTAGCTGCTTGGCTAACGAATGCTGGTTGACAGTTGCAAAGTACACATATTTACATACCATATATATATATATATATATTATGTTTGTATATATATATACATATATATATATATATATATGCAACTTTCAATTTGGCATTTGCATTATTAGAAAATAAAAAGCGGTGCTGCAGGAAAATTACAACAAAAATGCACAGAAGTTAAGCATCGTGGGAATGATAGAAAGCTGCGTTGTTGTTGTTGTTGTGGCGAAAGTTGCAATCGATGCTGCTGAAACAATGGCACTGCTTGGCTGTGTTATGAAAAAATATAGAAATAAACTTTTCCAACTTTGGTTGTTGCAAAACGCTGACAAATTTCAAGCTTCCTTATATAGACAATCAACAACTTCCGTTTCCCTCCACAATGAACTGAATATACTATTCACCGCGCGCATAAAGGCAACTACCATATGTCAAATTGTTTGTATTTGTTGCAATGTCCTGTTTTGTTTTCGTTGTTTTAGTTTTCGTTGTGTGTTATTGTTTCGTATTATTTGCCCCAACTTTGAGCTCAGCGGTTTAAGTTTTGTCCCCCGCTGGTCGTTTCGTATTTATTATCCCCAGCTGACGATTGCGCAGGTTTGTTTGTTTTCTGCTATAGCATAAGTATTTTATTAATATTTTATGTTGTATGGTGTTGTTTAAGTTATCTTACGTTATATTATGTGAAGTTATGTTACGTTATGTTAAGTTATGTTATGTAATGTTATGTAGGTTATGTTATGCTACGAGATGGTGTGTTATGTTCTGTGAAGTTTGCTTATGTTATGTTAAGTTATCTTATGTTATTCTACGTTTTGTTATGTTAAATTATGTTATGTTCTTTTAAGTTATGTTATAATGTGCTATGTTACTATGCTACGACATAACATGTAATATAAAGTTTAAATTTTGTTCCGCTATACTATATATTATGAGTCTCAGAAGATTTACATATAATTACACAGAAAGCCTTCTTTTTCATAAAATTCTAAACAAAGTTTAAAATAAAAAAAATATATATGTTCATGCATAAAATAATAACTGTTATCAGTTGAAAAGTTTTGGTTAGGTATAGCTTATAGGACCTAATTGAAATTTAAAGTACAGCTCTGTACTAAATCGGCGTCAAATAGTTTCCAAGCTTGCAATACTGCATAGATAACCTTTAAAAAACCATATATCACAGGCATATATCTTTCGATATATAATAATTATTTCAAACACCTCAACACTGGCCTTACAGAATATCTTGATTGTCTATTTTCAAGTTCCAATGTTAACAGATTTTTTGTTTTCCGTCCTGATTTTCTATTTTTCCCGAATACCTCTGAAATCTCTGCACATCAAGTTCTTACAAGTCCTACGAATTATCGAAAACAATTTCAAAAATATATGTTTCGGTAATTGGTAAGCCTCACGTTGGCTATGACAAACCTTTATAACTGAAGTAAGTTCAAAATGGATGGCCTTGGCATTACAGTTATAGTTAGTCTACTTTCCATAGAAAAAAATAAATTGAAAAATTGGTCCCTTAACTGCCGACACACTGTCCCTGCGTTCCACTGTTTTGTCTTGCACTCCCACACACATAACGTGATTTAATTTAATATGCACCAGGAGCTTTTCAAAATGTTTCTATTGTTCTGATTTCTATGTCAATCCTCTTTGCATTTTCTATTCTATTATTCTTACCATTTGTTGCATTTTTCTCTTTGCTTTAAGCAAAATCGTTTGCATTTATGTTTCTTAGCTAACTGTTGGCAATCAGCGGGAAAATTGCTTGTGATCTGCTTTTGTGGCAGTTTTCAAATGAGATAATTTTGAATGTCAAATTGCTTTGAAATCTTTTCAAGAAATTTCATGCGGGAAAAAGTTAAAACTAAGTGCAAGCGGAACTGAATATTTATATCATAGAGATTATTAAACAGTACAAGATGTCGGGGGAAGAGAAAGGGTAACTGAAGTGCGTTTACTCTATATTTAGCACACAGGCGCAGATTATGGTTTTACTTTTTGACTAATCGGTTCAATTTCTTCTTAAAGCCATAGTTACAATTTGAATTTCAAACGTAAAATTTTCTAAAAAATTCTCGCACCAGATCCCTTCAAAGCCAATGAACCAGTTATGTCTTCTTACATTTTTACAGGAAAAGTACCATACCGCTGAAGTAACTTTTTTGAGAACTAAAATTATATGCTAGTGATAATATTCAAGCTTGTATTGCCTTCTCAAGGTTTGTTTAACCATTACAACAACAGAAAAGAAATATAAGATGAGCTCAGATAATTGGGAGCGACCTCAATGGAACATTGTTCATGAAAAGTCATATTATATGTGAAGTCGCTTGTCTACGCTGATCATTCCGAGACGATTGACGTATTGACAGAGAATGCTTGGCGTGTCATTGCTCACATACGATCCCGACTGCTACAGAAAGTGGTCGAAAATTGGGTCTCTTGACTGGAACTACTTTTTTTACACATGATGGCAAACCCCTATCTTTATAATAAAGAAAATTTCTTAGCCATAACAATAAGTTATATGCATTTTATTTCTTCATGAAAATCACATGCCTAAAACCCTAAGATTTATACCACTTGTTCGAATTATTTGTATAGCCTGCGTAATATAAATTTAAAACAGCCCTGCTCAATAGTGGGCTCAGTTCTATATAAAAATGGGTTTTAAATATATAAAGGCTATAGTTTTGATTAAAAACCAAAATGTATTAACAGAACTTTTCAATTAAAAAATTTTAGATTTTCCAAAAATATATTCAAAAACCAATTGTTGTACACTAATAACTAAAAGCTTTTAAATCGGTAAGGATATACATATGTATTCATGTGTATTCTTTATTTAGATATACAAAATTTTGCTTCATGCACAAAAAGCCCAGCTAAGTCGAACAAAAACAACTCTCACAGATTTGAAACTAAATATAACCGACTTCCGGCGCAATTGCCACAACTTTGTAGAGAAAAATGTTTATGAATTTGCTGCTACAAGTTATAAAAAATTGAATGTCAACGACAGAAGCCATATGCCAACTGCATTGAAACAATGTCATAAATCACTTAGCAAACACTTGAACGCTTTATGCAGCTATGTGCGTCCCCCATTCGTATGTATGTATATGTGTGTTTCAAATTTTACCACCGGCGGCCAAAGGCAGAGCACAAAAGCCAAAAAAGCAACAACAACAGCAGCAAAGGCAAATGGTGGGAGTAGGAGGCAAACTAGGTCACAAGCGGTCCGTTATACTACGCCGTTATAATATATATAAAAGTGTATGTATGCGGTAGTGTACACACATATGGACTGGAGAAATGCCAATTTGTCGGTTTATTTAATTTGCGTTGCATGCAGCAAGTGTTGCGCTTGTGTCGCCACAAAAGGCAGTGAAAATAAAAATGTATGAATAAATAAACTAAAGTGAGAAATGTTGCAATAATACGAGTGTCACAAAACTTGAAACTTGTTGCTCAGCCTGCATAGCAATAAATAAAAAAAATAAATATTTAAATTTTTTATTCCGGTTTCAGGAATGTTTTTGCAGAAGAGCAGCCACCATATGCCACAGAGGGGAGGGGGGCGTATGTGTGTTTCAGGAATTCTATTGAGACTCTCGTTGCTTTCTCCTAGAAAGGCTCTACGTCTGCTTCCTTATTAATATTGCTACAGCTAGAAAGCTTTAAAGTTTAACTACAGTCAAGCTCAAGTTTCATCTTACTTACGGATTAAATATATCAAAAAATAAAATAATGTACTCGGCTGCGTATTGCACCAATCTAACATTTTTCAAGAGATTATGTCATATTAGTATTATGTGTTTAATAAAATAATTTCTCAGCAGCAATCAAGGAAAGATTTGTACTCTTGTTTATAACCATAACAACCGAGTGCAGAGCCCCATTAGCCCACCACGATTAATATTTCTATATTTGAGCTTCGACACCAATTTCTTATACGTCAAATAAAGGTTTTAAGGCACTCTAAATTATTACAAATTTATATGAAAAACTTATTCATACAAAAACCGCGGTTCCAACTTTTACGCTGGTTAACGATCTTTTAAAATATTTGCTTTTCCATAGGCAGAAAATAGAAGTCTCGACCAATGCAAGTAGTCTCATACTCAACGTACGATACTTGGAGTCTACAAACGCAGGTCTGCAATGGAAAGTTCTGGTAGAACGCATTATTAAAACCAATAAAGTCGATAAACTTTCCGGTCTCTATACACACTCTCCGACTCCGGCATCGAGTCGTGTCTCCTTCAAATTACTTCAGGGACACTGCTACAACAACAAAGAACTACAATAAAACTTTACTATACCTTTACGTGGTATATATTAGTATAGGTATCATAGAGATTTCAGAAAACATCTACTATTTAATAATAGCTGCAGACATGGATAGAGATTGACTATGAAAGAGACATAAAATGGTCGATATCTGATCAAACATGAGCCGGACTAGTCCATTGAACTTACGCGCGCAAGCTCAAGTGATAAAAAAATGTTGAAAATCGTCGTCTTGTCAACAGAAAGATATCAGGAGATCTCTACATCTCTTACAGATCGACTCAACCGGTTTTTTTGGCTATCATTTTAGGTAGAAAGCGCATCAATGCTAAACTTGTATCATACGACCAGAATATTTTGCAAAAGCAACGTCGATTGCAAAAAACATAATTCAAACAAGTAAGGAAGGGCTAAGTTCGGATGAAACCGAACATTTTATACTCTCGCAAAGTCAAATGGCATACTCGTTTGAGATTTCTTTGTGGATTGACTGATATTTTCGGTAGAAGGTCAACTATAGGCACTGGGGTCCACATATTTAGTACTGAGGGGTTGAACAGTTTTGGTTCGATTTAGACAATTTTTGGCCGCAAGGTGGCATACTTTAATTGCATTATTCACGCAAAGTTTTACGCCGATATAATCATTGTTGCTTGATTTGCATAGTGGAAAGTGAAAGAATCAAGTGGTATTTAAAATGGTGTCATATGGAAAATAGGCGTGGTTGTAATCCGATTTCGCCCATTTTCGCACTATGACATAGAAACATGAAAAGAACGTTACGCACCGAATTTGGTTGAAATCGGTTAAGCAGATCTCAAGATATGGGTTTTCACCTAAAAGTGGGCTGTGCCACGCCCACTGTCTAATTTTGAACGCGGTTCCTATAAAATCATCTTATACCATCTCAGAGATAAAATTTAATGTCTCTGGCGTGTTTAGTGCTTGATTTATCGCGCTTTTAGTAGTTTTTAACAGTACCGTTATATGGGGAGTGGGCGGAGTTGCCACCCGATTTCAACTATTTTCACACCGTCAATAGAAGTGCTAAAAACATTTGCTTCCAGTAAATTTTGTTATTATAGCATAAGCGGTTTAGGAGATATGCACATTAAACCTATTAGAGGCGGGACCACGCCCACTTTTTAAAAAAAAATTTTAACTGTAGATGCCCCTCCTTAATGTGATCCTGTGTACCAAATAACAGTCTTGTATCTTATTGCGGAGCTTAGTTATGGCAAGTTATTTGTTTTTGATTAATGGCGTTTTGTGGGCGTGGCAGTGGTCCGATTACGCCCATCTGCAATACCAACCGTCTCACGGTACCATGAAACATGTCTACCAAGTTTCATAAAGATATCTCAATTTTTACTCAAGTTAGAGCTTGCACGGACGGACGGACAGACGGACGGACGGACAGACAGTCACCCGGATTTCAACTCGTCTCTTCATCCTGATCATTTATATATATATAACCCTATATCTAACTCGATTAATTTTAGGTGATACAAACAACCGTTAGGTGAACAAAACTATTATACTCTGTAGCAACAGGTTGCGAGAGTATAAAAATAGCTGCGGACGGTAATGACGACGAGACGGGGGTTTATGAACAAGACTTCGAAACTGTCCTCCAAAAATGAGCCGAAGCCTAAAAAATCACCCAAAAATCGGTCGAAAACCAAGTTGATGCTATGATTGATTGGCGTGGTGTAGTTCACCATGAATTCGTTTCACAGTGTCAAACGGTCAATAAGGTATACCATTTGATCGCTTTGAGGTGTCTACGTGAAGCAATTCATTGTAGAAGACGGGATCTGAGGCAAGAAAATTTATGGATTTTTTACAACGACAATACGCCGTTACATTCGGGCATGAGTGTGACAGACTTTTCGGCCAATCGCGAAACGAGTGTCATCGTTCAGCCAACGTATTCGACATAAAATCCATATCGGGGAACGCGCCTTGAGTCCATTGAAGCCATTAAAAGTCATTCGGTGGCGGTATTGAAGGCCATCTCAGCCGAGGTTTATAACAAGCAAATGAAAAATTGGATTAAGACTTGATATGTTTATATTGGCTCAACAGCATATAGTAAATGTTGCTACTAAAATACCTCGAAATGTTTCTTTGGTCAGTCCGGGTAAAATTTGATCAGATGGTACAACAGTTCCACATATGGTATATTAAGTAGGTTTTAGAGAGAAATAAATTGATTTTAATTTTTTTTTTTTTTTTGTTTTAAAGCAGACAAATATGGGTATTAAATCAAAGTGTTTTAAGTTGGTTGGTTGGTATTTAAAAGACAGTTCAAATATTAAAAAAGTGGCAACCTGTTTGAAATTTTTTTCACTTTTCAATAGATAAAAATATTAAAATTTTGAAAAATAATGTAAAGTAAGTAAATAATAAAATCGGATCCGAGCCGATCAAAACGGGAGTTTCAAGAAAACTTCTTCATATTTCATATTTGGCAACCGCTGATTATGTTTTCTGCTCTAACATGCACAATTTTCGCTTTAATTTAATTTTGCATTCAAATTTTCAAAATAACTGTATTTTAAAATAAACGATCACACTCTTACTGATAAATGCGCTTATCACGTAAATTAAATTAAAAATTACTCATGAAACAGCAGACGCTTACAACTTGCACCAGCGTTATTAAATACATATCATTAATATTATATCTTTGAGTTGAACGCACCCACGCATACATTTGCTGGCGTTTTTATCTTCCTGTCATTTCTGACAGTTGAATGTTTTCCATTTACTCACAATATCACAACATATTTGTCTGCACGATTGCACATTCGCTTTCAATTTGCCACAGAATTGCTGAATGCCAATGCAAATAAATCCATAATTCAATATTATTGTTTACCAATTATTTATTGTTATTACCAGCTTGCCAATAGAGTAGCTGCACTACAACAACAATTGGAAATGTTGCATGCATCGCAAATGACAGGAAAGGCTTGCATGTGTGTATATTTAAGTAGGTGTTGGTGTGTGCGATGGCAGCATTATATTTCTGCATTTTCCACACTTCAGCACAATTTAATTGATGACTATTTTGAGGCTTCCTTTCAATTAAGTGCTGCTTAAAAGTAATATTGTATTACTGTGCTATAAATAAATACACTAGTGGAAGATATCGCATGTGTTTGTGTGTGTGTCTTTGTTTCTTGAAAATTCAAACGAATCATTTGCTCAAATGAAAAGTTGTATTGCATGCATGGTACAATCATACACCAACATTTGATAGGCATTCGCCTGTGAAGAAGTGGCTCTATAAGAAGCTGAGATTTTTGTGATTATACATATACTACTTTTCGCACAATTTGCTTTCAATAAATTATGCCATTATTTTTAAAGGCTTGATAGTATAAAATATTGCGCAATCTTGAGAGTCCATCTAACCATCCAGATAATTTTCTTTAGCGTTTATATCTATTCTATTCAGTTACAAAAACATGCGCTAGCATGACATCAGCAAAGAGGAGGCGGCTCAGTGTTACGTTCCTTCCGAAGTCTGAGTAGAAGGTCCGGATCGAATCTCAAGAGGAAGGTTGTAGGAGGAGTCTTAGTACTTAGTATTTCTCGGCAATACAACGGACAATCGTGTACAGCGGTGCAGGTGGGATTATTCGTGGCCTGACGACTAATTAACCTTACAGTTATTGTAAAGATATGTTAGTGGACACTGCCCTGCATTCTATGTACCTAGATATTATGGAAGCGTTCAAAAATGTTTTGCCGGAAGTCATAACAGCTCTGAATGGTGCAGTCCTCTCTGCAAAAGAGTGATCGTGACGGAGTAGGGTAATGCACGGGCTCGACGAAATGTAAGTAGTGGCACTTCGTAAGGTTGAGTTCTTTCTATTCTTCTAAGGATTTTGGTCGTCAACGACCGGCTGAAAAAACTTGAGGTTCGCATCTGTTGGGTGCTTTTGCCTATGCAAACGATGTAGCACTCATGATTAAGGGAAAGTTCCTGAGTACCGTATACGAGTTAGCGCAGAAGTACCTCAGCGTCTTAACAAATTGGCCAGCTAGAAGTGGTCTCGTCATTAACTCAAATAAAACTGATATGCATCTATTTACTAAAAGAAATAAGATCCCGAAGGCACCACTGCCGTGGATAGGAAATAATAATATAAAATAAAACGCTTTAATGGAAGCCTAATATCGAGGAGATAGCAAGGCTTGAATTGACTTGTGGGGTTGCATTGGAGCCATTGGAAAAAGGTGAGGTCACTTGGCTCTATGACACTATGTTTAACATTGTTATATTCCATGGATTCTTTGTGAGGTGGAAGACTTTAGAAATGGCCAAAATTACAAAAGAGCTCGAGACGTTCAACGAGCGTCGATATTCAGCTTTTGTAGTACACTAAGGTCAACACTAACTATCAATCTGCATATAGTGACATGTGTCTCAATATTCGGAAATCTTTGCACGCTATGACTTCATAGAAAATCTTTTGAATCATGGAGTCGCCAAACCAAACTATATCTGTCTACATACCTGTGAGAGAGCTAAGGGAGAGCCGCTGGAGGAGGTTGGAGGCGGGGTATATTGTCAGAAACTCTCTATCAACTTCAGTTGCAGACTTTCTGACTACTACAGCGTTTTTCAATCCGAGATTGCTGCCATTAAGGTAGCTGTAGTTTTACTGTGATCCACTCTGATAGTAGGACAGCGCTACTAACCGTGCGTTCAAGACTGGTTAAGGAATGTCTAACCTTATTAGCAATATAAGACAAGTATTGGTCACAGACCACAGCGAAATCGCTGATTTGCACTAAGCAAGCACAAATTCTATTGTATAAGTCTCTTTTCAAAACTTCTGAGACCCGGTTCTATCAAATACAATTTTAGAATTACAATCCACTAAAATGTATAACAAGCATAAGTAAACTTTTGTAGCCACCCTATAATTTCACTATTTTATTTTTACCTACCAGAGAGAGAACAAATTGACGATTTTTCTCAAAAACAATGCATACATATGTACACACATACAAACTCAAGAGAACATAAGTGCTATTAGTCATATCGTGCACTTACGCACGTTTTAACCCTAACAATATAGTGACAGTAAAATTCAGCATGACGAGCTACATTGCTACAACTTAAGTGCCACTGAAAGCGTGCAATTGCATAAAATCAAAATAATTGCCAAATATTATGCAAAGGTCAATTATCGACCAAAATATTGCTTGAGATTTCAAATCATAAAAAATTTATTTTGTATACTCTTGCAACATGTTGCTACAGAGTATAATAGTTTTGTTCACCTAACGGTGGTTTGTATCACCTAACCTAACCTAATTAATCGAGATAAATACGGAGTTATCTATATACGGATGACGAGACGAGTTGAATTACGAGTGACTGTCTGTCTGTCTTTCCGTCATTGCTAGCGATAACTTGCGTAAAAATTGAGAGTTTCATATCTGTGAGTTAGAGTAATCGGAATATTGCCACGCCCATAACTCAGCTCCACAATACGATTCACGACTGTTATTTAGTACAACGATTTGCATTACAACTTTCCTTATAACATAATTTTAAATCCCATCTGATTCTTTCACTTTGCAGTATACAAATCAAGCACCAATGAATTGATTGGATTTGAATTGAATTGATCTTCTCTTGTAAGCTATGGTTTACCCGATCCGAAACAATGGAATTAATACCTCAAAATACACCAAAATCTCTATAGCCGCATATAAGCACCTTGGGTTACCACCAGCTATGGTCCAACATTCTTCCTTACTAAGGGTAATTCGTTTCCGGTGCGCTTTCCATATATCCTCCAGAGTTCTTCCTAACTTAGGATTAACCCATTTAAGCATGGTTACATCCACCTAGAATTTTAAAACAGCTTGTTTTTAGCAAGATGTCACAGTTCCCGCCTCCAGTTTTCAAGCGCCTGGTACAGAGATTATGCGATATATTATTAAGTAATATCTACAATTGAAGTTCACACCAAATATTCTCACTACTTTTCTCCACACCATTCTTCAAGGCGCCGAGCTCCAACACAGCTCTCTTTGCTAATCAAACACCAACCTTATTAGTAAATATATATATAATAATTGTAATACTGTTAAACTTATATTTATTATGTAAAGTGGTATTGTTGTTTTTGTTGTTCAAATATGTTTGCAATGCAAATTAATTGTATCCTAATTGACTTTCACTACTTGAACGGGACTAATTTGTAACTTTATTTCATAGCAAAGCTTGAAACTCAGGCGTCCACCAGGCAAGCGAGCAGCTGTTGCTTGGAAGCTCGCCCACCCACACACACACAGCCATAAGCATAGACACCCGCACACACACACACACCCACACAATGCAAAGTTGCTGTGCTTCCGTGCGGAATAATTTCCATCGTCAGCGCGCCAACTGTTGCTTCAACTTTCAATCATAGGTCAGCAGATTATATATACTTGTATGTATACATGCACCTTTGTATGTGTATGATTACATGTTTATATATATTTGCGCGTATTTCATTAATTAAGTTGTTCGCTGTACACTTCAATGAGTTGCGCCATCATGTTCTGCCTCCTTTTTTTTGCTCCATATTTTTCTTTCGCCGGCCAGCACCAAGCGAATTGTGCGCTTACACGCGACGCTGCGTCCATTTTTCATGCCTTCACATTGTTATTGTTATTGTTGTAGTTGCTTATATACAGACATATGCATACATAAAAGTTTAATTGCAGCCAGTTGCAAGTCAAATGCGCTGAGTATTTAATTGAAAAGCGCTGAGAATGAATGGGGGAGCTGGCGGGAGAGACTAACGGCGCTTGTAAATGTTATAGAAAATGCACGAAGAGTTGAGTACTTGGAAAATAGTATGCAATTTTGGAAAATTTAAAATTTATAGCCACACTGTAGCATTTTGTAGACTTTGACACGATGCAGCAGGCTTTAACGAGGCATATACATATGTGTGTAGGGTATAAAAATCATGCAAAAAAAAATTGTTTGAAAGCAAACAGAGAAATATGATGAAATAGACCACCCGAAAAAGTAAAACAAAAATCACAAAAAACTGCAAAGAAATCATAAAAGCTGAAGTGCAACGAAAAGTGAAGAAAAAAGTGACGAAAAATATGTACAGCAGTGGCATACTAATAGTTACAGTTAAGAGTATGAAAAAAAAAAATTAACAAAAGTGGTAGCATTGTTTCACTAGCCCTTTGACCTTTCAATCAATCCCGTTAAACTCAATTTACGAGAGAAGCATGAAAGTTAAACTAGCAAAGAGAGAAAAAGATAGCAAATGAAATAGATAGAGAGCGAACAAGAAAGAGAAAGCGAAAGCAAAGTACAGTATGCGCAAAAACTGCAACGAAGAATAAAAATGCACAAAAAAAAGAAGAAGTAACAACAAGTGCGATAAAGTGTGGGCGCCAAATTTATGACTTTTTCCTTCAGCAGCTGTGTACATGCTGAAGGCTGACAAGGCAAAGCCACACGAACAATATGCACAAAAAGTATGTGTATGCAAAATTTTACGGTTTCAAAGCAGGCATAAAACAAAGGGGAAATGCACGAAATGATGGACAAGCGGCAAATGGCCAATTTTCAATGTTATAAAGAGCCATTGAATTATGAACGAAAAAAAGGTTAAAGGTTTATTGGCTAATAAAGGCTCGATAAAAGTTAGTAGTAGTTGGAAAGTATTGATAGGAAAGCGAGCAAACTTTACAGCAATTTAGCAGCATAATTGGTAGTGCGTTAAAAAGCATTACAGTTTAAGGGGGTAATAAAGTTACCAACAGAAGCTTCGAGTTTTGATGCCATAGAGTGTAGTATCAAAGAAAATCAATTATACATTTCAGTTAGTAGTTTACGATGTGTTAAAGAGATATAGTTTTATAATGAGATACCATTTTATAGCACGTTTTTTAACCATTTTATTGAGAGAACTAAAACGTTGCCTACCTTTAAGCGTGAGTTAGCAAAGACACGTACCATATATATTAGGTTACTAATGACTGATTTGAAGCAAAGTTTAATGTAATAATAAGACACGCTTTCAATGTAAGTAACCCATGCCTGAAAGTGTCTAAGTAATATAATATAATTTAATAATTTTATCTTTGAATTAATTTTTCCATCTTTTCGGAGTGTAAATTTCGGGTGCAGCCCACTCCGGCTGGTTCATCTGCTTCACAATTACCAGGAATATCAGTATGTTCTAGAAACCGTTGCAGGTTTATCGTGAAATATATTGTTGGATTCTCCAAGAGATTAAGACATTCTTTATAGTGAATTAAAATGGTGGATCTACCACGAGATCAAGGTATTCTTTCACTACCTTTGATGAAAGCCTAAGATACTTTAATGATTTCAAAGTCGCTTGGCTATCTGTACATAAAAATATATTCCTTGTTATGAGCGTGAGCACACTCCTTGTCAGAACAATAATACTTTCTTTAATTGCTATGATGCTCGCTTGTAAGATACTGCCGTGAGTTGCCAAACGATAGGCAATAATGGTGTCTAATTTTATTGAAAAAACACCACCTCGCACTCGACTATCTAGTTTGGACACATCCATATAGATGCTTATTCCTGCGTTTATGACCATCTCGCCCCATTTTCTTTCTGCTCTAAAAACTAAGACAATATTGCGGAATACATTTAAGTTTCATTCTAAAGGATTTCGAAAGTCCTTGATATTAAGTAGAAACGGAGACTTAGTTAATATATGTTAAGTATCTTCGAATGTCTTTTATTACAGGCGACTAATAGGGCGACTTGGTTGCTGTACTACTTTTACATATACCATATCATGTCAACTTATGAAATATTGGATGTATTTTTTACTTATATATATTCAGCAGATTACCAATTTGTTTTTGAAGTTTAAAAAAAAAAATATTTTATAACTGTTTTAAAATGTTCAACCCAAAATAAAATGTTAAAATTCTATGAGAAGTCTAAATCAGATTTTAAAATTCTAGCAAGCTTGTAATGAGTCTCATTTCATCATTCTAAAGTCTATTTTGAACCCAAAAAAAATATTCGAAACGCATAAAAAAAAGTCGAATTTTATTTTCAACTCTTCGCCAAACTCTAAATACATTGAAAAATATATTATTTTTTTTTTTTAAGGAAGAAACTACTACTACACACTTCCAAACTGCAATGAACGCGCGCTTATTCCAGTACACCTGCAGTGCGCGACATTTAAGCTCTCCTGTTGCATGTCGAATGCATGCGCACACATTAATTTGCATTTTTTTCCATTTTAAACGCGGCTCTGCAATCAGCAGACACACACTTGTAATTTATGCAGCAGCAAGACAATTAAATTTTCGCACAATGCGGCAACAACACCTCCAAACGCACGTTGCCACAGATCCACTTTCAGTCTTGCAACTTTCCTGTGGCGTTCGTTTTACCACTCACCTCCCGCCAGGTGGTGTAAGTAATTGCTCTACCGTACAAAAAACAAAAAAAAAAAAACATAAATGAAAAAGAAAATCGTAAAACATTCGCAGCACTAAAAATTGCCACCGATTGCAGCAATTTATTGCACGCTTCGAGTGCGACGCAGCAGCGAAAGGCGTTTAATTTGCAGTGACACTCTCACCTGCTGCTCCTTGCGGCAATATGTTACTGCTATGAATTGAATACGGTTACTCTACACACACACATAACGGTATTAATTGCACTTTTGCAGCCGCCAATGCCAAGCGAAAGCTTCAACGCTACTGCACAGCGGCATTTTTAATATCTGTACACTGGAGGCCAATGACGTGAGCGGAGGGCAGCGCAGCGCAGCATTTAGTCGTTAATATTTTGCATGGAAATTAAATTAATATATACGCCAATTTGGCTAAGAGTATGTAGTATGCGACTGTGATGCACCTACACACACACATATATATATATACATATATACTTCTACGCACAAACCCACGCTCAACACTCATTTGTTAAACCTCTCCAGTTCGTCCGCAGCTTAGCTGCCGTTTCATGTCACAATTTCGTTTCCACTCGAACTTCCGCTGGCCACTTCCGTTTCCTTAAACGCCTTCAAATTGACGCTACCCTACTGCACTGCCCTCTCTCTAACCGGCGCTTTAGCCTTCAACAGTTTCAACTCATAAATGTTGCAATGAAACATGGTACGTATATATACATATATGTACTTATGTACAATATTTCCCTATTTGCTCATAAACTAATACGAGCTCTGCCAGCATTCGAAATAATATTCAAACGATGCATAAAACCAAAGCGAAGTGAATTGAGAGCAAGCAATTGCCGCAACTGTGGGGCAATTGAGCGCATACATATATAAGCGATATAAGAGTGCTTTTTTAGACGTGTGGTTTATAATAAGACAACGCTTTTTTCGAAGTTGGTCTTTTTGACAACTGTCACTTGATTAATATTCTGTTTGGTTTGTCATTTCATAATACAGAATATACTAACTGCGCAACAACACTCGCAAATCGCGCAAATTCATTACTAAAATATAGATTCCCGACATAACCGGCCAGCGGAGTCGGTAATACGGGCAACCATTCATCGGTTTCGCCGCACATCTACTCTACAGGATAATGCGCATCTTCAGAGATAGAGATGTATAGTGCCCACCGAAGACGCTATTTGTGCTGTGAAGCAGAGTATCGAAGAATATCCGAATATGTCCATCTGCCATAGCTCGCAACAACTGGAACTGTACCCGTCCACTTTATGGAAGATTTTGGGTTTACGGGTGCACAAAATCCAACTCGTACAAGAATTGCAGCCCACACAAACCGATCCCAATTTTCACAAGAACTCCTTCTTCACTTTTTGTTAAATGGGTACGTTAACAAAAAAAATTGTCATTGGGTTACGTGAAGTCGAGCCAGTCGCGGTCACCTACCCGAAATCAAAGCATAATGGCAAACTCATATCTCTATAATAAAGGTAAATTCATGAACATAACATTAAATTATATGCGTTTTGTTTCTTCTTAAAAATCATATATCTAAAAAAAAACACCCTTTATATGTATGTTTGTGCCATTTACACTTCCACGTTTGTATATTATTTCATTTTTTCCTATTCATTAATTATTTATTTTCTTTGTATATAACCGTCTATTTTTTTACGCTCTCTTTTCTCTCCTTTGCTATTTTGTTTCGCATTTTAATGCTCGTTTACAATTTGCTTTGTCGCCTTTTATTAAAAATTCAAAGCGCATTGTTGCCATTATTGCCGCCAGCTTCAATGGCATTCCGCACACTTTTATTTTATCGACAATCCCATGGTTGCATTTTGTGCATACGGTGAATTTTTTAGTCACCAATACCGTTAATGCTAGCGCATATATGTACACTCGTACTTAAGCTGGTGCAGCATGCATTTAGTTCGTGATAGCTTAAGTGGCGTTCGGAGTGTTAATGCAGCGAGACACTTTCGCATTCGTTTAAACTCAGACGGGCAACAAGAAAAAATGGAAGGCGTAACTGTAAGTAATTAATTAGGTTTCAGTTCTATATATTTATTAATTGTTAGATTGATTCTAGTTTGTGCCAACAACTTTCTAAAAAAAAATTTAAAAATTTAAACCTTAATCCATTAGTTGACCCCAAAAATATCGTGCAAGTAGATGGGCGATTGAGTAGTTCAGCTACAGTATTTAAAGGAGCCACATGTCCGCTTTTCTCCAACCAATATAGCTGTAAACTTCCTCTACTTATACAATAAATCGTCTTAATTACTCGAGTTACGTGCAAATTGACTATGCTTTTGTATAAAATTATGGATACTTAAGCTCAACAACTTTTCAAGTGCCTTACCAAGAAAGTAGGTGTATTAAATTAGAACGGCCCTGATTTGTTTGCGGTCATTAATCAGTCCAGAACTTGCGTATTAAACAAAAAGATACAATCTTTTCATATTTCACCTGATCATAGCTCTTAAAAAACTATAGAAAAGGAGTACACCCTTTAGAAAAAGGCTACACAAGCCTATAGAAAACAACACACCTCGGGCCGACTAGTGATCTCAAAAATCAACTAGTTATGTTTACTTCTTTTTAAGTTACAAAATTTTTATGTAGATACAAAAATTTTATCAACTTTCAAAATTCGGAGAGAAATCATGAATCACTTCAAGCATATAACAACTTTAATTGCACTTTAAGTCTGCAAAAACTCTACACATGGCTAGAAGCTTGAAATGAAGAATGAATAGCTTAAAGATCTATTTATAAAATGTGTCACGAACTCAAAAAGCAATCTCCTCTAAATAGCTTTAACGAAAACTTCCTTTAACTCTAAGTAATTTTGTATTAATTATACCGTTATTTAGACCTGAGTGATCCAATCAAACGTTACTCAATTTAGTAACGCAAATAAATGGCAAAGAAGTATTTTTGAAATAAAAGTTTCTCAGATAAGTCCATAAACTAAATATTGCTGGAGATACCCTAAGTGGAATATAGAAATTGGTGAGTTAGTTTTATATATCTGCAAACTCTGTTCCTAAATCAATAAAGATTTGGCAAAATCAAAAATTTGTATTGAGATTTGAAAAGCCAAACAAGAGCCGACAATGTTTTCATCACTCCCACCTACTTTTCATTAATTATAGACAAATTCTAAACGTAATGACAAATATAAAAGTGTACACCAAACAATGTGCCGTTGATCAGCGTGACCGGCAGCATAGCTCTACTCTCCGACGAGATAACTCCGGTCGGATAGTTAACATTTAGTTTTAGCGTTATTTTTGTCAATTGCGATTACAGATTCCACATGAATCCACCCACACCCCCCAAAGACGCAAATCACATTTACAAACGCTTCATTTAATTAATAGTGCAAGACGGGCTCAAAACACTAACTTCAAACAAGCAAGTACTTGAATAATTGCCCAGTTAGCTCTCTCTAAAGATGGAAGTTTAACAACACGAAAACAACATGTTTCGCATAAAACTGAGTATACCACATTACTCTAAAGATGATCTAAGACTAAGCACTAAAAAATTATCGGGAAAAAAGCTTGACATTTTTGGTCATAAGACATACTTGTAAACCCGACCGCAGGACGATGAGTCGCAACAAATTATTAGAATACATACTAATAAGGCCTAATCTAAAGAACGAAGAGATACTAGTATGTGCAAGGGAGTAGGTATCAAGAACAATTCACACAAAAATAGCAACGTATATTAACTATATCGGCTACAGCAAAGCTATAATACTATACACAGGTGCATTTCTTATTGCTTAATAGGGTATAAAAAGATCTTTATCTTTATTTTGATCGATAAGTTTGTATGGCAGTTATATGCTATAGTGATCCGATCTGCCTTGGGCAATAGTCTGTGCCAAATTTCGTGCAAATATCTCATCAAATAACAAAGTTTTTCATACAAGCACCTAAGTGTGATCGGTCTGTTTATATGGCAGCTATATCTTATCTTGATCCGATTGATGTCTTGGATAGAAGGTGAAATCTGCACAATTTCTGATCGATATCTCAAAAACTGAGAGAGTAGTTCGCGTATATATAGATGGACAGACACAATTATAAACAATGTTTAGGCTCCTGAAAGCGAGTAGTAGGCTTATTAAAAATGAGTTTGCGCTGTTATCTCCTTGAGATAGATCGCCAGAGTGATTTGTTAATATTCGAGTTGTACCTATAAATACTCAAATCTCTGTCGCTTCTCTCAGTAATGAACCCTACTCTCTTCCTACTATAATTATTTATTTATTTAACAACAAAACACTTCCACTTAATGCAGTTAGGCTCCAATTCCGCGAAACACTCAACTATAATATAATATATGCATATGCAATAGATATAGGTGGGTACTACAAGTATATAGGTACAAGTATAGTCGTTATATTAAGCTGTTGTGTGCGCGTATTTATTTTTGTCAATATGTCAATATGAGCACACGAAGAATTATGAGCTATAACTTGTCTGCGATTACGCGCGTATAAATATACATGTGCTCAAACAATAAAGGACATAAATGGTAAAGCAAATAAATCAAATTGCTGCACAAGCAATTTTATGCGATTTCATGTCGGACGGAGAGCGGAAGAGACAAAAGCTTATCTTGGAACAAAGTACCGCTATACAAACAGAAATAGAAAGTGCTTAGGAAAAAGTTAGTTATGTTATAGCTTTTGATACATTAGACATAAGCATGTGTGTGTGTGAGTGTGTTTGTATGGGTTTAGGTATACTCGTAGTATTATATATGCGTGTAGGTATGTGTGAAACCCAATGAAGGCAATCTGTGGCGACATTGAAGTCAAGCACATTTGTTTTTTGAATAATTCAATAAACACAAATCACAAAGGCATAAAACACTACAAACAAATTCGAGACACAGTTGAATGTATGTAAATATATACTTTCACATATGTATATATATACATATATACATTAGAAATAAGCCTTTTTCAAATCTCGTATGTGCACTTTCGGTGAAAAGACGGAAACGGAAATTCATAAATTCCATTGGCTTAGCCGTGTCAGCGGCTTAATCCGACTTGCACAAACACATATGCTCATACATATACAAACATATATATTTACACACATATATGCAGATATAAGCCCAAATGCTTGTATAAGCCTAAATAAATCAGGCACAAAATCTATTCCGGCGCTACAACAAATTCCATACCAAAATACAATGCAGCAGTGCACAACGATAGATACGAATCAATATTTTATGATGGCAGGATCTGCCTAATTGAGACAGCCAAGACAGCAGGATAGTGAGTAATCAGAGTGAAAGTGAGTAATTATATTTAAACCGCCTTATCGCTTCAATAGCTATACATAACAGGTAGAGAGATAAAATTCGGTTATTTATGAAGCTATGGTTGAGCAATGGAGAGAATGTGATGAATTTTGTCTGACAGCTGTTATTATAAAGAAAATAAATAACATTAGATTTGTAAGAGCTCTTTAAAAAGTGCAAACACAATGCATTTAAATTTCACAAAAAAAACTTTTTTAAAGGGTTGCCACCTGTTACAAAAATGTTATTGAAATAGTTTTTCAAATTAAACAAATTATTACAATATAATTTTATAAGTGAATAAATTCAGTTAAAAATATTTTTGGAAGGGTTGCCACTTGGTATTTTTTTTAAACTCCAAAACATCAAGTATTTCTCAAATGCATTTCATTTAGCAGCGATATTTCAATATTCATATCTAATCAAAAATATTTCCTACAAATATAAATCAATAATATTTAAACAAGTGGCAACACTAATTTTAAAAATTTCATTGTAAATCAACATAAACCTTATTAACGCAATTAAAAGTAACTTAACGATAACTTCGATGGCACCGAAGACCCTTCACATATACATAGCTAAATCGACTCAGCTCGTCATTTTGATCATTGCCATTTGTATTATTTATAGGATCGCCGACGTTTCCTTATGAGTGTTACAAACTTCGTTTCAAACTTAATATGCCCTGTTTACGGTATAAAAGTAAAAATACTTTCAAGTCGAAAAATATGGTTTCGATCCTTTTAATTTGATAACTATGTAATAACAATTAATTGATCTTTATTTAATTGAATTGCGTGTAACTGTAGGAGCTTTCTTTAAAATGTTTTTGTTAATTAAAATTTCCAAACAGATGGCAACCCTGTAAAAAATACGATAATAACCACGCCCACTCACCATATAACGGTTATGTTGAAAATTACTAAATGCGCCATAAACATTAAGTTTCACAACCAAGATGGTGGAGAAGAACTTTACGAGATCATTTGAAAAAATTGAATAATTGGCATGGCACCGCCTACCTCTAAGTGAAATTATATATCTCAGGAACTATTCGACCAACATCAAATTTAGTGTGTGAGGTTGCCCAAACGTACCAATTAGCACTGTTAAAATGGGCGAAATCGGATGAGAACAACGTCTCATTCCCATATGACAAACTATTAAACTCCATCTGATTATTTCACTTTCCAGTATACAAATCAAACATCAGTAAAGTTACAAGAGTATGTTCGGTTAGAACTTAGCCTTCCCTTGTTTAATTTACTACACCATTTACATACCTTATTTATCATATATTTTTTTTGTTTACAGTTGGCAACGCTATTTAAAACATACTATCAACCAAAAAATCTCCTAAACATTTTTAATTTAAAATTTAAGTTTTGGAGTATTTTATCTTACAAACCATTTTGTTAGAAAACTTTAAAACATGTGGCAACCCTTTACAACACAATATTTTTAACGTTAGTATTTTTTTTTACTTTTTTTATTGTATTACCCAACATATTTATCACAAAACTTTTTTGAACTTAAAAATTTCAAGCAAGTGGCAGCTCTCTCTAAAAATTAGCTTCAACTATATTTCAAAAATTTCAAACTTGTATTATTATATGGTAAACTTCATGTTGTTGTATTCCTTGTCTCATAAGGCTATTTCGCTAAAATTTTTCAAAAGGTGGCATTCTTAACCAAAATATTTTTCACGCTATAGAAAGATGTCTTAAAATCTTTAGTGTTACCAATATAATAGTGCAAAATTGTTTAGCTTTTATATTTTTTGTTTACTTAAAATTTAAAAAAAGATTCACAATAACCGAGTATTACATACACTAATCTAAACATGTGCAATCGGTTTAGCGTGCCCTGTGGTGGGGTTAGGTATGTATGCTATCGGCGCAACTTAAGCTCTTTTGAACTTAAAAATTTCTCTCTCTAAATTACTAACACATTCTCATTATAAATTCTTGCTTCTTTATAATAAAATTCGTATTTTTTTCACTTTTAAAAATTATAAACAGGTGGCATTCTTTGAAAAATATTTTTAGTTAGAGGTTAGATATCTTAAAATCTATAATATCATCCATACTATTATACGAAGCTCATTAGTTTTTAAATTTTTTTACCTAAAATTTGCAAACACATGGCAACCTCATAACTTTTTTGCCTCCAAATATCGGAATATTATATACACCAAACTAAAAAGGTTAGCGAAATCGTCTTAGCTAGCACTATAGTTTGGTATTGTAAACTGCTAGCGTGACGAAATTTTGTCGCGTAACCAAATTTCATTGCAGAAGATTGATTTTTGCAATAGCAGTTTCAGTTCAAAAACAAAAGAGCAGTTACAAATTATTCAAACTTTCGCCAGCGACTAAGGCCTCGTAGCATAAGATTCCATTCGAACGTATTGAGAATTCAAAGCAGCTATATTTACATACACACACACAACTAAGCAAATGCACGCACTTACAAATATGCATCTTAATGTCACGCAGAATATATTTATAATTATTTGCATATTCAGCGCTGCGCAAAGTTCATTTTCAATTTAAGTGCAGCAATAAGCGAACGACTGGCGGAAGTACATAGTTTGTTGTTGGCGCAATAATGCAGAGAAATTATTGCCGCGAATGATCCACAAATATCACACACACACACATACACAAACATGTGAAGCTAAATACCTGCCAAAGTTGAGGCGAACAGAAGCAGGCGAATTAGCATAGCAAAGCACACCGACCGACAATGAGGCAAGCGAAATGCAAATAAATACAGTTACTTGAGTGTGTGTGTGTGAACAAAGCAAAGCAGCGCAGAGCAAAGCGAACGCCAGGATTCACGTAAATAAATGAACTTTTCCGTTTGCATTTTCCTTTTTCATGCTTTCTTCCTTTTGCCGCGCTTCTTCGACGCGCGTATCGGAATTTATAATTTGTTTGGCAGCGCCAGTAGCAAGTGTTGCGATTTGTCAGCAAGCCTCTGTGTATGTGTGTGTTAAATATTTTTTATTGCAATGTGCCAAAAGTCCTTTGCACCGTCTCATAAATTATGAACGATTGCCAAAGCTGGAGTAGCTGCATGCAAATGTTTTTTGTGTATGCAAAAAAAAATGTAAATTTATTTCATTTACATATATGTACATATGTAGCATAATGTATATTCGCATTCGTTTTGCATTTCATTTCACTTTGATGTTTCAAATGCGAATTCTTGATATTTTTTGCATGAATTGAAAATGTACAAAATACAGGTTGTGCAAGAACTAAAGCCGCTCTACCTTCCCAAGCGACATCGCTTCGCGCTATGGGCTCTTGAAAAGTTCCAAAAAATCCGATGTTTTCGAGCCAAATTTTGTTCAGCGATGAGACCCATTTCTGGCTCAATGGGTATCTAAACAAACAAAATTGCCGCATTTGGGACGAAGAGCAACCTGAAGAGATTCAAGAGCTGCAAATTCATTCAAAAAAAGTTTGGTTAAAGCTCGTGATCTCTGGTTTCAATTAACCGGCGCCACTTCCCATACATCGCATCAACCACTGGATTTATTGAGAGAATACTTTCACGTTTTGGGCCGGTCGATTGGCCACTACGATCGTGTGATATCACACCGTTAGACCTTTTTAGAATATGGTAAAGTCTAAACTCTATTTTTACAATTCCGCTTCGATTCTGGCATTGGAGCAAAATATCACGCGTGTAGATTTAAACCTTTTGATTAACAAATATTAAGGGATTTCCCATCTTATAAACAAATCTTAGATGCTGAGCTGAATAACAATATAATTAAAACCGCTTAAAGGAGACTTCTACTCTTTTACATATAGAAATATAGGCCGATACAAGGACAGAAATAGAAAGAAAGAGAGAGAGAGACACAGATGGATATAGCAAACGAGATAGTGATAGTGAGAGAGATAGAGATAAGGATTCAGATAAAGACAGAGATAGAGATAGAGAAAGATACAAAAGTAGAAATTGAGACAGAGAAATGGATAAAGCCAAAGATAGAGAGATAAATAGAGCCAAAGGTAGAGAAAGCGATAGAGATAGAAATTAAGAAATAATCACAGACAGAGATAGAATAGAGCGAATAATATGAATGAAAATGAAGACAGGAATGGAAATATAAATGTAAAAAAAAAAAATGAAGATTTAGATAGAAAGAGATATTAGAGAAACAAATATAAAAACAAATCGTTATATGAACCAGGTTTCCCTAACATATTGACGAAAAATTATTTACCAAAATTCCCAAGTGTATATCGTACACCACTTCTGTAAAACATTGTTGCAATCAAAACTTATAAATCAACAAATTACTTTAACTTTCTAATACAATTAGCATATAAACTCATTAGTTAGTTGTGTACAACAAGCAACTGAATTACTCAACTCTCATTTAAATGTCTAATCTGTTACAATAATACCTATGTAAGTGGAGACAAAGCAATTTCATAAGCCAATGAATCTTATTACATAATTCTTTAGGTTTCCGATTATTGACAACTCAATTAATATATGGTTAAAATGCAATAACAATCAACAATATCAAATATATTTGTATATATTTTAGAAAACAACAACTGTGGCCACAAACATAACTGAGGCAGAATTACTCAAACACCGAACAAAGTCAACAGCTCAACATCAAATGTCAAAACCAGACGCAAAATGTGTAAAATCACTAATTAATATGTATAACTGTACAATAACATGCATATGTCTGTGAATTTGTTAGTTACGATTTTGTTTATTATATAATTTGGTAACGTGATTTATTTAGCAGTAAAATGGACAGAATTACTTTCCGAGTTCAATACACTGAATTTAAATTGGTTGATTTGAATTGATTGACTTGAATCAATGTAGTAAGAATTTAATTAAATTGAAGTAAAATAAATAAAAGAAAGTAATTAAATTAAAAGTTAGGTTAAAATAAAGTAAACCAAAGAAATAGTTCAATTAAATAAATTAAATTAAGCAAGTAAGGAAGAGCTGAGTTCCGGTGTAACCACACTTTTTATACTCTTGCAACTTGCATGGATCAAAGCCGGGAAAAAACTTGAGGTGCGGCAAAACTTTATATAAAAAAAATATTGCGTAAGAATTCAACATTCATTATTTGACAAAATTTTGAACATATTACAATAAAATTTGGTATTTTATTAAGTTATGTTACGGAAAAAAAATAAATTTAATATATTGAGATGAAGTGGAAAGCGTCAACCAGAGGATGGGAATTCATTATATTGTGTTATGAGGTCTATAGCAAGGTTTACACCAAATCCTTACAGATTTAGCGTTTAGCTATTAATACAATTTTCAAGAAAACTTTTCCACTTAATTCCTTTAAAGTATCACACATTTTGACTAACCTAAACGGCTTATAGTCAGCTGGAAAGTTGAAAATCACGATATAGGGTATATTAGGAGCAGAGATAGGTCTAAACTTGTTGCATTAACCTTTGACATTGCGCACTCGAGAAAATCTCTTTGGCATTACTTTATATTGCTAATGGAAAAAATGAGAAAGAATGAGCTTCATTCGGTACCTCACATTCCGCCAATACATATAAGAAGTAAAATCAACCGAACTTTTCAAAACTCTGATATAAGGGGCAAGTTTTGTCTAGTTTAGGCACACAGATGCACCGTTATTAGAAAAACACGCTCACTCAATTTGATTAAAATTGCTTGCATATTGGATGGTATATGCGGTATAGAGTCAGCCGAAAGGACGAAAAGCTCTCTGTTAGTTACCAATTTTTGATATACAAGCAAATTATTATCAGGAAAGCGGTTGCGCCGAATTTCAACACGTCTCATCATTCTCATCATTCTGATCATTAATATATAACCCTATATCTATCTCGAATACTTGTAGGTGATTCAAACAACCGTTAGGTGAAGATACTATTATACTCTGTAGCAACAGGTTGGGAGAATATAATAAATTAGATGAAATTAAATTTTACAAATTTAACTAAATAAATTTAATTTAATTTAATAAATTAAACTAAATAATGTGAATTCATATTCAATTAAATAAATCTAAATTAAATTAAATAAAATGAAATAAAATATGTTAAATTAACCCTTATTAATTAAGTTATATTAATTATATTCGCTAAATTAAATAAAATTATAATAATTAATTTAAATTAATGTAAGACTTAAATTTATCTTAAGTAATGTTAAGTTAACTAAAGTACATACATTAAATAAATTAAAAGAAATTAAATTCAATTAACAAATTATAAAAAGTTAAGTCATATTGAATTGCATAAATTAGAGTAAATTAAATTAAAATATATTAAATCAAATAAAATAAAGTTAAATCAAATTATATTAAATTAATAAATAAATAA
This sequence comes from Bactrocera oleae, assembly GCF_042242935.1. Lineage (NCBI taxonomy): Eukaryota > Metazoa > Arthropoda > Insecta > Diptera > Tephritidae > Bactrocera > Bactrocera oleae. The sequence continues at coordinate 52,852,339 of NC_091538.1, read as the reverse complement.
GAAAACTAAATTAAATTTAACGAAATTAAAATAAATTTACATAAAATGAAATCATCAACTCTCCTTAATTGCTAAATATGATACTTAATATAATTAATAATTTGTTTTAATTGCATAATTTAATGTTACTTTTATTCAATTAATTAAAATAATTAATGAATGAGATCTTGAACATTTTAGATATATTCCAGTAAGCTTAAAACATTAAATCTAACTTCATTATATCAAGTAATTGACTACAGTAACCGTAATTATATAGTAATTGCTAAGATGATTAATTTTACACTTAAGGAAATAAAACTTAATTATCTGTAATTAAATTTATAGTAACAAAAAAATGTAATTGCAATGACTTAAAGTAGACTGATAGCGGGAAATTTTATTATTTTAGTCAATTAACTTATTTTTACACATTAATTAATGCATATTTTAAACGTTAAAAAATAAATTCATAATTAATGAAATTACAATGTATTGCATTTTATTGTATTTAAACGTATTGTTATCATGATAAATAGAAAAATTTATTTATTATCAATTAATTAACTTAATGCATTGTATATGAATTGCTAGTGTCAAGAGAATTACCACTTAATTAACCCAAATAAAATTTACTGGTCTTTAATTCATAGATTTTTATTGAATTCAATTTAAGAAATTTATTTAATGTTTTTAGCAGTTTCAATCTTTATTAACTAAGTGTAACTAAATTAGGCCTAATATAATTAATCAAATTGAAATAAATTAAAAGTAATCGGAAATTCATTTTAAAAGAAATAGTTCGCTGATTTCCATTTATTAGAGTGCAAATAAATTAAATAAATTGCATTTCAATTCATTAATTGACTTCAATTTAGCTTAAATTGAAGACAATTGACAGTAAATACAAGTGAGAAAATATATTTATTCCCTTAATTTTTTTTTTTATATTTTTTATATAAAAAAAAATTTTCTTTTCAAAATCCGCTTAATTAAAACTAATTGTCCACTATTTACTTGCATTACAGAATGATATTTTAGCAAAGCGACTTCATAACGGCATTAGTGCGCCCACATACCGCATAACCGCTGCCGCTAATTCAACCATTCAATATCATTTCGTTATGTTTGCTCACAAATTGACATTTTCGTTTATATTTAATTTAATTATATTTCATTAGGGAATATTTCATTCAATCCATTGCAATATTTATATATATATACAATCTGTTTTATAAGCTAAATGGATTTGAATTCATGTCCGCTCATGCCTGTAATTATTATTTTGAGCTTATGCGCTGATTGACGCTACGCTGAGCTCAGCTTTCGCGCTGGCTAGACAATTATTAGCAATTATGCCGATTATAGTTGGCTATGAATCACACGCCAGTTGCATTAAATTGGCAGATTAACACAAAGCAATGGAGCAAATATGTAAATGGGAACTACATGTGAGTGTATGTTTGAGAGTGTTTGAGTACATGAAATATTAGGTGATTAGAAAACAAATGGTGTCCTTGACATGGCAGAGGAAGAGTTGACATGATAATGTGCGTATGTGTGGGTATATAAGTGTGTTGCTTAAACACTGGTTTCAGCTTATTAAATACTTAAACATTTGAAAAGCCTGTTTTTAACAACATTCGCGATTAATACTGAATCTTATCTGCATTAGGAACATAGGTTACGTATACGCTGTGGTGGTACAATATTAATCTTATATTTATATTTAACTAATAGTTTTCTATAGCACAAATTGAAAAACAAAACTGTTCACATTACCGGAAATTATTATTTGGATAAGGCAGCATATTTTAAAGAACCGAAATTTTAAAATGTAGTATATTTAAAAAAAATTTTTTTTTAGAAATTATTTGGAAAGTTTTTTTGCGTTTACTTTTTGAAAATTCTTCCACTGTTATTTTATGATATATATACATTATACATACTTTTTTTAATTTGCAACTTTTTTAGTGAACATTTTTAAACAAGCTTACGATACAACGACTTGAGTTGGATCGGTAAGTTTGTATGGTAGCTATATGCTACAGAGATCCGATATCGGCAGTGCCGGCAAGTGAGCAACTTCGTGACGAGGAAAGGACGTTTGCAAAATTTCAGATCGATATCTCAAAAACTGAGAACTAGTTCGCGTATTTACAGGCAGATGGACAGAAGGATGGACATAGCTAAATCGACTCAGCTCAACATGCCGATCATTTATATATATATTTTATAAGGTTTCCGACTTTTCCTTTAGATTTCTACAAACTTCGCGACAAACTGACCCTGTTCAGGGTATACAAATATGAAAATCTTATGTGACTCCCCAGTATTGCTTTAATATGCCTATATAAAAAATTATGTCGTATTTAAATAAAGCACTTGACTAGCTTCTTCGCACATGACAAGTTAAACAGACTCGGATGGAGCAAAATCTACTTATAGTTAATGAATACGTAAACAAACAGCAAACCGATATGCCTCAAATCTATCATTTATCATCATTTACGCTGCAGAATTCTTCAAGCTATAAAGGCAAGCGACCATTACTAGTCGCACATGAAATCCCTTTCAACTTCACCACATATATGTGTATCTATGCATGTGTGTATATCAGTTTATAGCCACAACAACATCTACATACGCTTCATCCTTTGAGCTAATTATCTTGTAAATGCATTGAGACATTTCTCCACATTCCACCCACACACACGCACTCTCCTCTCTACACATGCTCTCTTCAACATACGAGTGTACTCGTTCCACACTCCGATGAACAAATAAACATTTGTTTGTGCCAGATATGTGTGTATCAATATTGGCGTGTATGGAGTTTATTCTGATGACATAACGAATGACAGCTGCTGCTGATAGCTGACAGTCTTCAAATGACGCATATAATTGCGTTTGACGCCAGAGACAATTCACTTGTGTCGGCCAAAGGCGTTGACGAAGGCAAAGCACAAATTGATGACGTTGGCTAATGAATGCATAGCAATGTGTGTATGTAGATGTGTTTGTATGTGTAATTTATGTTTGCAAGTGCAGTTGTGCGACACGATCATTAAAAGCACTGAGCGAGCGAACAATTTTGGATGTAAAACTTGTTTTTTATTTTAAATTGGCTTGTGATTAATGTGGAAGATTAATGATTTACAACCGCAAGCGAGAAACTGAGGATAAAGACATTAATTTATTATAGAGCCATTAAGTAAATCCATTTGATTATTAAGCGATGTTTTGAACAAAATCAGTTAAACAAGTCACTTATGTACAGTGAGTCAAAAGAAATGCATTAAGCACTTTTAAGTGGATAAAAGTGAATCAATTATTGTAGTGGAATTTAATTTTTGTTGAAATATTTGATGCGAAATCTTATTTCTAGACACACGAGAAAAAATCTGCTCTCAACTGACCACTAAGTTGAAACTAAAGGCTGTGGTTGCTAAAAGAGACATTGGAAATTGCTGACAGAGGGATATCAATGGAGATCAATGCTCCATAACAAAAAAAACTTCAAAATGTCGTTAGTAAAGTTCATAAATCAGACCAGGTTTAAACTTGTTTTGGCAGAATAAGAAAAATAACTCCAAAACCACTTCAATAACTCAGGCCATGAGTATAGAAAGTTCCAATATATATTGAAATATTGATATTAGCATTGCAGCTTCTTCTAGTTAAAAGTAGTAAAGTCTACTTTTGAAGAATACATATCTAATAGTCCTATGTCACCCAAAATATATATATATATATATATAAATAGCTGCTATGCAAACTGAACGATCGAAATCAAGTGCTTGTATGGAAAAAAAATTAAAAATTTATCACGCAATATTATTCAAAACAAAAGGTATAAGCTCCGAAGAAATTGTTCAGTTGAGATCACTATAGTATATAGCTGTCATACAAACTGATTGATCAAAATCAAGTCCTTGTATGGAAAACTCTTCTACTTGACGCTATATCTTCACTAAATTTGGCATGGATTATTTCCAAAGGAAACGCTATAATCAACGGACATATTGTTTGAATCAGTTACATATATAATAGTTATAGAAAATGCACCTTCGGTGTAGCCAAAGTTAACGTTTTTTTCTTATTTTTGGTTGCCTTGATGCTTCAAAAGGCAGCAAATCAAATAATTGATATTACATTTCCACCAACCAGTTGAAGCTTTTTCATTTTCACTTTTAATACATTCACATTAAAGACAATAAAAATTTATCACCAAACGAAGATCAAAAAATTGACTTTGAACACGAAAAGGGTTCCATATTTAGACACTAACCGGAAGTGTGCACCGTCTTAGTAAAATAAAAAAACCTACTATAAACTTACTCCTCATTTAATTTCCTTTTTATTTTTTCCTTCACTAGCTCAACCTAGAAGCACTTAATTACAGTCATGCGCGCAAATATTAGTTTATTCACTGAATCTGGTGTTTACACACGCGGCTAAAGCTAACTTGTTTACATGTGGATTAAATGCAGTTAATACGCGGCTTAGCAACATTAGCAGCGACGGTAGAAGAAGAAGAAAAAAACGAAGAAGGATAAAATATGTAAAGGGAGCAGCACGCCGAACACAACTCACTTAGAAGTATCTAACAAATGCAACTTAATCCCTGTAATTGACTACAAAAGGCGAAAGCAGAAAGCGCAACAAGCATTTTGGTGTTGTTGCCAGTTCAGCAACAACCTGTTGTTGCAAATAAATAAATAAAAGAATAACTAAAGATAAAATTTCGAAGCGGGCAAGCATTCAAAAAGCGCAAACTCACATCGTTAAACAATGGAACTTGCTCTAAGTTCGCCCCACTGAAATACCACAAATTTGGGGAGAGAGGGGAACGGCGGTGTGGTGTATGTTTACAAAACGTATTAGAACGTTAAGCTGAGATGTCTAATAATACAAAATGGCATCATAAATACCTCAAAAGCCGGGGTTAAGCGCACAAATAAGCTGCTTATTTAAGCATTTGAAGCATTTATATATGTATGTGTGTGTATTCATATGCGGCAGAGTGCAAACGTGTTAGACGCTGTATACCTTGTCTTCTGGATTTTCATTGTATTAAGTCCTTATTAAGACCATGCAGATTAGCTAATAATGCGAGGAGTTGGTAAGTAAAGCGTTTAGCTTGTAAACATAGTATTAAGGAAGCATTAATGTACCCGTATATACATATGCATAGAAATACATATATATACACACATATATACAAAATATGTACTATACATATATATTTGCGTATTAATTTACATACAAAAATATATACAATAGCAAAACTGAAACAAATCATACAAGCACTCCTTAGCATTTTATAGGTTACTCATACGCCCTGTCGCATGCATTAGTAGTTGTCGTTGAAAGCAAGGTTAGCACACATTTTGGAACATATGTAGCCATTTATTCAAAGCAACAGCTTTTTATTTCACACAAATAGTCAGAGTGGTAGCTATACGGCGTTTGGTTTGAAGGATGGTGGTTCGGTGCTGGTATATTAAACCAACTTCTCAGCTAGACAATATCAATAAATTATTGCACTTTAAGAGAAATAAGTTCATGAAAAAGACGTATACTTACAAGGCTCTGAACTTCAGCTTATGAACGATAATTTTGTGAGAGCTGCTGAATTACCCATATAATGTTATTACCAATATATAGCAAGCTCTGTTAAAATCATTCCTAAATATTTAGCTTTAAGGTCCAATAAAGTCTTTACCATTTTCCGCTAGAAATAACGACTGCAGTTGGTCTGAAACTCAAAAAGATTCCACGAAACATCTTCAACGTCTTAACTTAAAAGACATTTGGAAGGTCGCAGATGCCAAATTCAATTATCCGAGTTCAACAACAAGTTGTCGGACTTACCTTGACCCTTTACACGGATAGTTCAAACCTCCTAATAAAAGTTCTATAAAACAAGTTTTCAGCATTCAGCGGTAAAATAGTCTAAATTAAAAAGAATATCCGAATATATTAATTATAACGTTAAATCGATATCTGTAAAGCTCGATATAAACCTTTTTTCTAAAGCCAAAGGCAGCGACCAGTTGCAACGGCACAGACGTCGATATATTCGAGCTTTCCAATGAAGTCACTACTTTCAGATCGCCTTAGAAATAAAGTTCATTTGCTAAGGTTTTCTATTTGTGAACTGCCGGTGATGGGGTCGTCCAATAAAAAGCCTACTTAGAAAATGAAATACTATATTGGAAAAGAATTGGTTTCACCTCGAACCTTTCTTTTTGTTTCGAATTTGATATAAATCTCCTAAGGACAGAACTGAAAAAGGGCTTTCAAGACCAAAATTATTATCGAGGTACTACAGTGAAGAAGTTGAAAGAGTTAGCTACCATACAGGTGACCGTAGATCTACTGTTACGGAGAGCAGCCTGCTTCAGAGTGGTTAATATCCACTTGGGTAGGAGCGCAGCGATATTGGCTTGAGTTCGTTGATTGTGCGCTCAAGACTCCTAATTTATAGCATCGCTTTATTTTATGATTAGACTGGTTTGGGCGCCAGGCCTGGCCACAGCGGTATTGTAGGAAACCGTAAGGCAGATAAGCTTGCTAGGACAGTACTGCAATCGCAATAACTGCAGAATGGCAACAGCTCCTGTTCACTACTGGACTGTTGGGCCTCAGACTAGCTCAGCAAGCGTTGATCAGCTTCCAACAGCTGTGCAGTCTCAAGGATCTCTCAGCAAGAGCCACCATTCAATGGTTGTATTAGTTCTAACTGGACACTGTCCAATTGGGATGCAGTTAGATTGAATATCTTACCGGATACCACCTGTATCGGCTGTATGGATAACTTTGACACTTCCTCCTCAAATGTCCCGCTTTTGCCAGACCCACAACAACATATTTGTGTACACTTTTGATACCACATATACAGTTACATATAAAAAAATGTGCATACGAGGTGTGTTCAAAGGTGTACATTCAATTATTGATATTTTGTTTTTGTTATAATCGGACGCATATGCTTATCATGATATGATCATATGTGGATCATTAGGAGCCAATGTTGATTACTAGTTTGTTTTTGACTACAGAAAAGGTTAGTCACGTTTTTGTGTGCTTTTCGATGTTTGAATTTTGAAAAAAATGGAGCAAAAAAATATGTATTAAATTTTGCGTTAAAAATGGAATAAAGTGCTCCGAGGCACTTGAATTATTGACTATGACATTCGGTGAGTCCACTTTACCTCAAAAAAGTGTTTATACAAGCAATTCAGAAGGGCTTCGAGGATTGGGAAAATCGTTGGCACAAGGGTATTATATCCGAGGGGAATTACTTTAAAGGCAACCAAATATATATTGATGAACAAATAAGTACATTTCAAAAAAATTCAAAATTCATCTTTTACTTTGAACACTCCTCGTATGTGTGAGTGTCAACTCGTGAATAATTAATATTTTGCTCTAAAGCTTTGGGATTTTGGGACGCACGCACGGGAAATACACAACGAATTTAGCGCTTGTAAAATTTTACACGCATGCTAAATGCGTTTGCAGTCGACGATGGCAGACGACAATGACAGGCGCGTGGCAGAGGTGTCAGCACTTACAGAAGGGGTGTAGGAGGAGGGGCGCAAAGCTTTTTAGAGAAAAAAAACAAAACAAACGAAGCGCGGATTGCGTTGTCGGTGCATATATAAATTTTTTGATGCTAAGCGCTATGTTAAAGGTGCGGTGAAGCGGCGGACTGGGGCATACCTGCAACATAACGGTGTAATGAAAATAAGTGAAGCGGAAAAAAGCGCCCGAAAAGCTGTGGTACGGGGAGAAATAAAACCTTTACAAAAATTTACATATGTATGTTTGTGTGTGAATTTCTTTGTATGTACGCATGTGTGCATGTGTGTGTGATTTAATCGCGCGTGTGAGTTCGCTAAGCTTTTCGCTTGACCTGCTTTAGTTTCTCGCCAAAACAGCAAATGAGTCTAACAACAACACTTTTCACTTGCCAAAAACAACTACAACAATAACCATAGCAATATTTTTGGAGTGTTTTTTAAATTTTGGATTTACCGCTATTTCCGGCAAACTATATTAAAATGCACAATACATTAAATTTTCCTAAACCCATTTAATTATATATTCAAGGAATATTAAGTAAGCCGGCAACGCGAAGTGGGGCTGCAAGTGTATAAGCTTATAATTTAAGCGATCCAAATATGAGTAATGCGAGCACCGGCGTCACAGCAACTCAACAAGCCAGCGCCAGGTACACGAGCACACATTCTCACACACGCGCTTCCATGGATAAACAGCTGTTGGTCCTGTGCCAGCAAATGGCTGGCTTAACGGTACATGCTTAACTTTGTATTCATTGCAATGATGTTCGCATTGTTGTTGTGTTTGTTATTGTTGCTGTTATGTAAATAGTTTGCCATCAAAATAAACTAATGATATGCACCGGCAGCGTTGGTGTTTAAATGGAGCGCAACGGGATAATCAAATGTTGTGCAATGAGTGAACCGTTACACCATGCCACTGGGATTGATTCATATACATATACAGAAATTTGCACTCTCACTGCTTACGTGCCATTACACTCAACTTCGTCGCAGGAACTGCCACATTAAACTAATTTCCTTTTCAATGCTTTCGAGCGTCGATAATTCTAATTCCCACAGATTCGACTTCAAGCGATTGAGCGATTATTGTTTGTTTGTAAGTACGTATGCACCGCAAATGCCCAATATCGGAAATAAAAACATTTAAAGTACCATAGCAAGAAAGCATAAGCGGATGGATAGATTCTCAGCAAGGACAATTTTCGTAGCTAAAAGTGTTGAGTTCGCGTCTACTACAACGTTGGGCATGGGTTCGAATCTGACGGACGGATCAAAAATTGCTAGCGAAGTAAGCGCCGCGATCTATTGCGCGCAGCTAGATCTCAGGTGAACTTTCAAGCTGCTGAGATAGCTAATAACATAGAAAACGACATAAAAAAATAAAAATATATACTTCGAAAACCCAGCGGTTATTAAAGCAATAATCTCACAACGCATTTCATCAGAGATGGTCCTTAGAAGGCAGTAGATATAGTGGCTGTCGGAAAGTGAATGCATAAATATTGGCTTCCAGGCCGCAAGAGCGTTCCGGGAAATGAAAGAACTGATGTGATTACCAAAACTACCTTCCACTTGATCAGTTCAGAAAATACGCAAGCCACTAAAAACGATACAGAATGAAATTTCCAGAAGGGCTGACAGCTGAATCAGCTTAGATCATGAGCAAGGTAGCGGAAGAAGAACGCACAAGCTTTCTACTTCCGCTACACGGTCTCGAAAAGACTGCAGAACGGTTGTTGGCCTAGTCACGGTCACAACTTACTGCGAGCCGTATGAGCATTATTAACGCTAACACAGGTAGAAAAGTCAGTGAAAAAGGCATGAGAGAGACGTTGGCACAACTCTTCTTGGCTTTTATATCTAGGAGCTTCACAGTTCAAGGGACTGCATAAAATATCAGAATCAGATATCAAGTCTCTATTAAACTTTGCAAAAAGCGTTGACGTTCTGTACGATGTAAACTTCAACTCATATTAAACTGAACATCAATCTGCCATTAAAAATTATCTGCATATCTATATATGGCGTGATAGACAGCCCAATCTAACCTAAACCCAACCTAACCTAACCCATAAAAAAAATTTGTTTCCCCAACAAATTTATCCGCGCAATTAAAACGCATGTTCGTTAATGACTGTTTTATATTTCAAATACACCACATATTAGACTAAACACCAAGTTCTTCAAACCCTCATTGAGAACATTTTACAGTTTTTCATAAAATTAAAATTGTATGCACCAATTAGTCATCCTTTGAGAACATTTGTAAGGTATTCACAAACTCACAACTTTAAACTCGGATTTTTAAGGAACTTTCGAAAAAAGTAATGATTACAGGTAGTAAAAGTATTCCAACTCAAACTTTCAATTCAGTTTCATGTGATAAGTTTTTTTGGCACCTTTCCATTTTCGGTTTCACAAGATTGTTTCGACTGGCTTAAAAGCTACCACTGCTTCTAATTCCACTGCCTGGCTTATTGCAACAACATTTATATTTTCTCATTGTCGTTGTTGTTTTGTGGAAATGAGTATTTTAACGATTGTTCTGCTTCTACTTCTGCTTTTCTGTAATTAAATAGCAGAGTTTTTTGTTATTCTTGCGCTGAAAGTATTACTTCTACTAAATATTTGTTGTATTATAACGGTTATGAAGTAATTGAAATCGATTTACTCACAAAATGCATACAATGTGGTAACCGAGTAGAAGAAACTGAAGTTGATTGAAATGAAGCACAAAGTTATAGATATAACGGAAAAGTTTATACGATTGAGTAGTTAAGAGAAATAGCAGAGAAAACCCATATCGAATATAAGAGTGAAGGCATTGGTGAGGCAATAAATTGTTCAGACAAAATATAAGCTGATTGCGACAGGCGTAGCCGAAGGACGAATGCACGCTGGCCATCGATGAGTGGAAAGATGATGATGAGTGAGCTGTTTGAGCTTAATCAACTCAATTGCGCCGCCACATGTCTAAAGTGAATCGAAATGAAGGTGATGGCTGTTGCTTCAAAGAAAATGCAAAAGCAGCAACAACAACAGCAAAAAAATCGAAACAATTAGAAAATCAAATCACTGCACGAGCAGCAACAGCTTGCAACTTAATTACAAAAGCGAGTCACAGGTGTGTAATGGAGAATAGTGGGTGTTGTAGCTTTGTGGCAAGCAAATATGTACAAATGAGTGGTTTTAAGAAAGCAAGTAACAATAGCAGGAAATTGAAATTCCGGTGTGTGTAACGGTGGTATTTATTTTTGTATAGGGCCATGCATTTTACTAAACCGGTTGGCCGGAGAGTCTGTCATGACACAAACCATTCGATAAAGCTAATTGAAATATTTCAAAGTCTAATATCAGATAGCTCCCTCAAAAGAAGCAGAAATATATGCTATTGAGCATATTTATAGTAACTTAAACCTGATTTTTACGCTCTCAAAAAAAATATTGAATTTTGGTATTCGCGCGCAAAATTCTTAATGAATTCGCCATTTAATTAGGTATAATATTTAAAAAGCTCGAAATTGCTTATTCCAGTCGTAATTTTCTGAAATAGGTAGTGTCGCCTTCAATTCGCTAAAATTTGGAGAGTGGCGTATCGAACAAATAACTGGTATAAAACTAATAGACTGGTATAACCAAATTAGGTTAGTATAGAGGGAGCTTTTATAACTTGAATAAGCTACCCGCATACATTTGCGTACTAAATTCAACTGGATAACTGTGTTCTTGTTTTTAAATATAAATATCTTGAGAATTGAGCCAAAGTCGTGCATTCCATCTTGTTTGTATACCCAAATATATAGATCATGAGAAAAGCTTTTCAGAACAAAAATTTACTTTGACAAATTAGTTGAGTTACTGGCTGGCCGCAACACATAGACCTTCTGGTCTCTTGTATTGCCAGATGGGATTTTAGTTTAATTCAGCTGAAGTACCTATTCGTCAACGCTTTTTGCGGATTTTAATAGAGACTTGACACTCAATTTTGATACTTCATCTGATCCTTGTAACTACGAAATAGTTCTAGATATGTAAGAACAGTACTAGATAAGGCCGAACATAGCAGAGAAAGTGTTCCAGTGTCGGGCTCTTGTCTACTGCCCAGCACTTTCCACTTGTCATATTTACTTATGCCCTTCCGGTTCGCATGTGATACCACAAAGTTATGATATTTCACTAGGCCATCAACCATCTTTCTGTCTTTTCGCACTTTTAGCAATCTCATCAGCTATTTCATTTCCCGGAATGCCCCTGTAACCTGGAACGTAGTACTTTTTACATATGCCGCGACCACATCTACTGCTTCTCTGCTTCTAAGGTAAGAGACTGTGCGTAATAAGACATTGTATTATTGTTTCAAATGTCGCTCGGCTTTCAACGTATGTATTGATGTGGTTTCCAGCATTGTAAGCTACCTCAGTAGCTTTCCTTACCACAAAGACTGCTGCTTTGAAGATACTGCAGTATCCCGAAAACTTGAAGTGTCGTTAATAGCAAAAACTGAAAAGGAATAGTAACAGAAGCAGAAATAGGAATCGGAAACCGCAAACCGCAAAGAACTAAAATCAATGTGTAGTCCAAATTGAAACTTATCTTCAATGAAACTCGAAACGAAGTATAAGCTGACATAGAAACGAAAGTCCATCAACTGAAAAAGTTTACCTTTGGCAACCATTTAGTTTGCGAAAAGTAAGTCATTTACGTCTAATTATATTAATAAAAGTCCAACTTTTAATAAAAGGTAATTTTAAATTCAAGTTCAAAGCAGTAACTGAAACAGAAAACAGGATACAGTCGATTATAGATTAAAGCACAGTAAAAAGAGTCACAAAAAACAAAACCCTAAAGTGACGTTCGTGCTATATGTATGTATACTTGTAAGTAAAAACAGAAATATCAACAGAATTAGAAACAGAAATCAACATCAAAATTGAAACAGAAACCAAAATCTATATTAAAAGTCAAACTAAAGCTGGCGATTAAACTATTTAAAATGTCAGCGCAAACTTTAAGCTTTGGGAAAAAACATACATTGTGTACACACACACATGCCCGACTATATAAGAGTTTAAAAGCCTTTTCATAAAAAGTGAGTGTCCATTAAGTAACTTCTGTGTATTGGGTTTTCCCATTGAAAATTCATGACCAACGTTTGCATACATACAATAAATATATATATATCTGTATATACATATATACATAAATACATTTATATATAGGTACCACATACACACATACCTATGTAAGTGTAATGGACGGAGAAATTCACTTTGTCATGAATTGCATCGATTTTAAATACTGATAAACAAAATTCCAGAAAATATATTGTTTTTAAATGCAAATTGTAGAAAAGTCATGTCATCAATTGTACTTTACTATTAAATTTATATGCCGGTGCTGTTGAACAATAAATATGCCAACAAATAAATAATTAAAAAACAGAAATGAATAAAATTGCATTAAATTTGCAAATCGTTTACCATAAACACACTGACATTGTAGCGAGATAATGAAAGAAAGTGGAAAAGTTAAATTCTAATATATTGATATTAGAATTAAAAATGTTTATTGTTGTTGCAACAATGTCAGCAAGGTCAAATTGGCAAACCTTTTATTGTGGTTAACTAACTGGCTGTCTGATGGCATATGTCAGATGTATGGGTCTGCGCACAAGCTGTGCTGAAGAAGTTTATGTTTTCTGAAGACAATCTGCTCTTGGTTCTAACCCTATTTTACCGTCAGCGATTATAAAGACGAATATATAATAGACATACCATTATTTTCAAAGCCAAAAACTTACACTGCGACAGACATAATGTACCCATCGACTTGATCCGACTTTGAATGTCTGAGCAAAGTGAGTTCAACAGACTTTTTTCTGATTAGGATTCATAACGAATTGGATGCAATTACTGATACAAGTTCTAACAGTACACAAACCATCTGATCAACTTTGACTTCACCAAGAAATAAACTATATTTTCACGTATTTTGTTACTAATCTTTATCTTCCAAATAGGCCACTTTCCAGCCAATACAAGTCTGCTAATGTAACGAATGTTTCAATTTACAAAAGAGAAAATAGTCACAGGGAACCAAAACTGGCCTATGCGGTGGATAAGCGATGGCTCTCGTTTCGTCTTTGACCAAAAAGAGATACACAATCACGCTTTCAGATCTTTTGGTACGAGTCTAGTATTGACACGCTTCATACGCAAAACATTAACAAAAATGGTTGAATCGATTCATAAGAGAGTGGAAATCCTGTGCTATCTCTCTGATGCCAACATGACGATTTTTAAACAATCTTTCTTTAACTTTTTTTTTGTTGTTATCGTCATTTACATATTAACATAGATGGATGGATGACTGGCAGGAGGCATTTTTCGATGACTTCACGAATTTCACTGAATACTTTGTACCACTCAAATATTTGTGTTCGTGATAAAGTAGACTCCCCAATACACTTCTGCAACATTTTCAATGCTTCCGTAGTCGTGATTGCATTGGAAGCACAAAATTTCAGGCAAACTCGTTGTTCATTATTTTCCATGTCAAACACACACGAATTGACATATAGAGATGAAATTTCACACGAACATATAAAAAGGTTGTGAAAAAAAAATCAGTTGGTAAATCTGTAAATTATATAGCTTTTAGTACAAAATAAGCTTCCATTACTCATTAGGTGAGAATCGTTTTCCGACTATCAAACCACTGCAGCTTCCAAGAAATAAACTATATTTTCACGTATTTTGTTACTAATCTTTATTATCGCCTTCCAAATAGGCCACCTACCAGCCAATACAAGTCTGCTAATAGTCCAAGAGTTCGTAGCAATTAAGACAAAGGAGGTGCTTACAATCAGAAATATATTTAAGCGGCTTTGAAGCTAGATATAGTTGAGTCTTGAAGAAGGCAATCCCTTACTTGCTCGACAAGCAGGCAAACATACCGACTATTAAAATTCAAAAGGAATGCCATAAGAAATCTAGTGATAACAGGAGTGATAACAGGTCACTGTCGAATTCGCAGGCATACCCGTATGCTGGGAACACGCTACAATGACCATTGCAGAATCTGTCAGCAGGTAGAAGAAGAAGAGACTGTAGAACATCTTCCATGCGAATGCAAGGCTTTGTATAGGAAAATAATCACAACTATCGGTCGAGGGTTTTCGTGAAGATGTCTCAGATGTACTTCAACAGGAGCACGGAGTAGTTCAGAGAGGATATTATAGAGTGAGGCAATTTTAGTCCAGGTCGTTACACATTGGGCCTCCTAAAGTTGCGTCGTCAGATATCTACCCTAGCTACCTATTTATCTACTTAATAGCAATTTAGTACAACATTGAAGAGAGAAAAATTACATTAGGAACTCATTTTTACAGACAACTGAGAGCATTGTCGCTTAGAAATATATGAACCCAATTAATAATTATATTTATAACGAGTAATAATATCTTTTAGGACTTAGTTATACAAATTGTTTACATAGGTTATTTCTAAAGAGAATCTGCCAAAGGAAAAAATTTTCGAATAAATAAAACAGAATATGTAAGTAGACTTTCCATATACTTGTACAGATTGCCATATCATTCTTCTTGGACCGACCTACGATATGGTATACTTCCCCTTTCCTTGGATTTAGCTAAGTCATGGAACAATAAGACCCACCTGAAGTTATGCAATTTACCCCGGAAGAGTACTCTAATCTCGCAACAAATTCACAAAAGTTAAAAAAAAAGAAATTAAACTATTTATAAAACTTACCTTTTTTGCGACAAATATTTGTAAATGATCTAACATGTAATACTCGTAGCAAGTTGAGACTAACTTAACGGTAATCTCCTTTCCTCACGAACTATAATCACACATAACCGCCGCTACAGTTTAATTTACGCTAGAAACGGTACTTTACTAAAAATCCCCACCTAAGCCCATAACCGCAATCAACATGAAAACAGCGCCGCCAGCATTGCCAACGCCTTGCAAACCTCAAAGCTACATTGCGGTGGTGCAAACAAACAAAACAAACATGACCGCTGACCACCGGCGCCGCTTATGCCCACAGCAATTTCGTTTATCCCACTATCGATTCGGCCAACTTTCCGGTCCCGAGGCACTTGCGACCAACAGCTGTTGTGCCACGAGC
The DNA here is from genome assembly GCF_042242935.1 of Bactrocera oleae. Taxonomy (NCBI): domain Eukaryota; kingdom Metazoa; phylum Arthropoda; class Insecta; order Diptera; family Tephritidae; genus Bactrocera; species Bactrocera oleae. Next base: position 52,836,611 of record NC_091538.1, on the reverse strand, counting down.
CATAAGCGATTAAGCAAAGTTAACTTGTTGCGCGAAAAAGGTGAAGCGAAAGCAAACAAAAAAGGAAATGAACGGAAAAGCGCATAATGGAAAAAGGATAAAATTACTGCAGTTGTTGTTAGGTGGACTTTTGCTAATTTTTTCTACAACGAATTTCAGCTGCAATAACAATTTTCGCTCTGTTGTTGTAGAGAGCAGAAGACCGCCACAGACGCAGAGGCTACCATCTAATGGTGGTATTTGTGTAACTGAAATTAATTTGGCCAATTTCCGTTATGGCATCCGTGTAAGCCTTTTGTTGATTAAAACATCTCAAGGACGACGGACCGAAAAGAGCCGCTGACCTGCGCCGCAACCAAAACTGGCTTAGTGGTGCGGTTTTTGGCGTAGAAAAATTAATGATTCTGTTAAATACAATTACACATATGTATATAGATGTCTTCCTCAACATAAATATTTATGCACTTCCGAACCCAAAAACGCTATGAATCTTTACGCTATGAATCGATCATAATCAGCGACCGACCGCACCTTCGGCTCAGAAAACCTACAGAACTACTACATATGTATACGCGTTTAATGCCTTTCTCCCATCCCTTTTCCGTTTCCGTTCTTCCTCCGTGTACTCTTCGTTTTGTTTGCTATGCTGTTTGTTGTTTTGAAAACAAATTAATTTACTAATAACATTAGGACGATATTAGTGTGCTTAATATCCCTACTTGTATTGTTGTCTTAGTCATATACGGATAAACATATATACCCTCACCAATAAAATAATATCTCAACAATAACAAAAGGTATTGTATAAAATGGTGACGGCGCCAGACACAGTTAACGAACCAGCGATTAAAAGGAATGTGGAAAAAGCAATTAAACAGTTTCTACCACTCTTTGCACAGTGGCTACAAAAAGTATTCGTGTAAGTTAAAAAAAATAATCGAACAGAAAGCGGAAAGAAATTGAGTACAAATTCCAAAAAAAATAAAATATTTAGGAAAAAATATATAAAACTCAAAGCATGTACTGCCCTAAAGCGTTGTATCATATTTCAAGGTCAAAGTCAAAATTATTTGGTCGCTCCCGATATTTTATAAGAAAAAAAAAACAAGAAGAAACGTTCACTTCGGCTGCTATAATACCGTTTACATGAGCATTTTTTAAGACATTGGAGGTTTTTAAAAAATCTTTAATTTAATTTTGATCGGTAAGTTTGTATGGCAGCTATATGCTATAGTTGTTCGATATCAGCAGTCCCGACAAATGAGTAGCTTCTTAGTGACAAAAGGACGTAACCAAAATTTCAGATCGATATAGGCATGACTAAATTGACTCAACTCGTCTTACTGATCATTTAAATGTATATTTTAAAGGTGATAAGGTCTCAAAAGTTTTTCTTCTTACCACTGACTTAGTTATAACAGTGCCTTCATATATGACTCTTTTAAGTCTCCTTACGTTGCATAAAATATAGTCATGAGCTATTATCATTTGTTTAGTGATACTTGATTGAACTGTACACCTAAGTTGACTACATATATCACAAATATAAAGCTCAATGACCTTGCGTACTGACGAAAATGTCTCAGATATTTCAGCAAATCCATTAAGAGCCCTACAAATGCTCTTTAACATCATTCGACTTTTATAACATAAAAATCAATACGTATTTACTTTCACCTCGGTATTAGCAAAGTTGAATCAAATTTATTCAAAGAACTAAGAACTAAATCTCTTGGTTTAGTAAATAGAAAACCTCACTTAAGTTTCTACCATATAATTCATTTGGTGAACTTTATCGAATTATTTATCAGTTTATTTATGTTTCATCGAAAAGGAATTTTGCGTGATTCAATTTTTTTGAACTTGCCAGGGATAGCAGTTCCCTGAAAAAGATCGAACCTCTCACAAGTTTCTATCCTTCGTTTGATGATTATCATCGAATTATTTGTAAAGCTATTTCTAGTATGCTTCATCAAGTGGGAATTTTCCGAGCTTAAATCTTTTAGAAACTTCAAACGTGTTAATGTTGCTTTGTTCAGAAGAGAATTTCAATAAAAAAAGAGGTCGGAACTAGCATAGGGATGTTACTTGTCATACGGAAGTGTCTTTGGCAATAGACTTACAGTAACGAAGAACAGCGCAAAAAATCGTTGAGTAAACGTGAAGTGATAATATCTAATATATTCAGTAATTTCAGCTAAAAAAGCACTACCGGTTTATGACATACCAATATATTAAATCTTCTGGAGGTTTTGTATTAAAATTTCTAAAACATAGTGTCAGAGTTCCACAGCAAAACTGTTCTAAGCTTTATTCGAACGTTTTCTCCAACACTACAATTCCTTTAACCATGCAGGAATGAACGTATGTTTATTTTCTCACAAGCACGCATAGATAAACATAACCGTTACTCCATTTGACTGCTATATGAGTATCGAAATAAGTCTATAAAGAAGGTGAAATATTGTAGAATCGGGTGTGGCCGCAGAGTTTTCCAACAATCATCAATAGTTTTACTTCGTTGTCGTCACCAGCATAAACATCTATAAAAAACTAGCAGTCACATACATATTTACATATATACATACATATATACTTTTTGTCCATCATGTTGACCTACATATGTATATCTGTATACATATATGTATGTATATGTATACTCAATATACAAACACTGGCAACCAATTTGATATTGATCACTTTGTATTACAAGTAGACAATTTGTATGCATACAGTTATAGGTGTGTACATATATATATATATACATGGATAGTATGTATGTCAATGCAACCGTACACTTAACCAATCATCAATAGAAATGGAAACCTATAATTGATGGTTATCTAACAGAAACACCTTAAATTTGTTTAATAGTAAAAATGCCACTGAGATGTGGACATAAACGAGTATTATGTTGATACATACTTATATATAATATTTATATATATGTACAAGACGATAGAAAAAACGTGTGAAAGAAAGGTTATATTTAAATGCGAAAATATTAGAATACATAAAATTTTATTATAATGCCGGAGGCTAGCGAGTAATTTTTGCTTAAAAGGAGCAATAACTTAATGGATATAGTTAGTTAATTTACGAAAGCTTTTAGTGGGGTTTTAACTTGCTGAAAAGAAAAACTAAAGGGTGTGTTTCACTAAATAAAAACAAAAACAACCAAAAATCTTCACCTTGGCTGCAACGAGGCAATACTATTTTGAACAAATATAAAAGTTTTCCATATAAGTATGGCAGCTATATGCTGTAGTGGTATAGTGTAGTTCCGACAAATGAGCAGGTTCTCAGTGAGAAAAAAAAGGTGCAAAATTTCAGATAGATAATTTAAAAACTGAGGGATCGTATATATACAGACAGACGGACATGGCTAAACCAACACAACTTATCATTCTGATCATTTATGTATATACTTTATAAGGTCTCCGACGTTTACTTCTGGGTGTTACAAACTTCGAGGTAAACTTATTATACCCTGTTTAGGGTATAAATAAAGAAATCTTAGTTGAATCAACAAATGAAAAACAGAGTTCCATACATATAGCTTGGTATTGCAGAAACATAGCTACACAATCTTTCGTATTTGAAAAGTTCCTAAGCTTATTGCTTCATACTGCTCGGAATAAAATATTATATGAAAGTCATATATATACATAAATGATGCTCAAAAAGATGATAAAAGTGATGTTTTTTATGATTAATGAAACTTTTTGTTTTGCCATATTGGTGTTTCAAAATAGGGGCAAATTTTGTTTTTGCGGTAAACTCCGAATACCAACGATAGTATAGTTTAAACTATGAAGACTTTAGACATGTGTATATGTATAATAGTGTCTAAACATTCATACTGTATGCTATTCTATACGATACATATCTGAATAAATATTCGTTAAGGATGGTTCGGCTGAAGGCATTAGTTCCTTTTTGGTACATCCATTACCGGATATTACTTAAAACTATTTATTTTGAAATTTGTTACCGTTACAAAATACATATTTTACACTATTCTTCATAACCTACATAACTATTCTCAGACGTCTGTCGGGTCCGCTAGTAAAAATATATAAGTATATAAATTTAATAAAAAAGCAAATTAAAAAATGTTCGAGTTACACGCGATTTTCGACGGCGCTTAGAAAAGGTACTACACTGCTGCAATGTTTACAGCCATCTCCATAGATTAAAACTAAATCACCTACAACACTAAAAAATATTGTCCGCGTAATGATCTACATTCGGAAAAAATTCAAAAACTGACAAAATCGCATTTCAGAAAAAAAGTTGATTTTTGCAAAAAAAAAAATTTTGACGTTTTTGGACTGCCAAAATTCGATTTTTGATCAGATTTCAGAAAAAATATTTAGTGCTCGTATTATTTAGCACCGAGTTATCACTCAAGCAAATTTGAAAAATGTAGTTTTGAAAAAACCCTTTTAAAGATAATATTTTTCATATTATAATAGAACTGAGCGGCTAGACTTTAAAAGGTTGTAACATTACATAAACTATTTGAGATAACGATTTAAATGTTTTTTTTTGTCTGACTGGTTTTTAATGGTGAAACCTATTTAATAATTATTTTAGTCTATTGTAGAGAATTTTTTACACCTTCCGACATTTCAGATTGCATTTAATTACTTTGTTACCACTTTAGTTGACAAATAACTTTTTTACTACTCGAAAAATGGCAAGCAAAACATAAAACCCTAAACAATACTGAAAAACTGAATACAACAAAAAAAGTCGCCTAAACTTTGCAGAGTAAAATCACTTAAAATCGAATACGCTTACGAATGCAAAACAGGAAAAGCAATCAGAACTAACCAACGATGTGTAATCACTTTTAAGACAGGAAAAACCGCAAAAGTTCCGAGCGCACACCGCTCGAGCGTAACCTTCACCAGACATTCGTTTTATAAACTCACACATCAACTACAAACACACACATACACACATATATATAACCTATACACCCAAATAAGCAGCTAAAGCTACTCGATGCTCAACAATAGCAGTGATTCGATGCTAAAAAGCAAGTCAACCGATACGCCGCACAAGTACCTATGAGCTGATATATATACATATGTATATGTTAGTATCTACATACATATACCTATACTCGGCATATATGTTTATGTTTATGTAGCTGTAAAATCGCCGAAATGCTCGCAGACTTGCAGCTTTGGCGCAAAAAAAAAAGTAAAGTGAATGAGAAATGGTCAAAAAGTACTGGATCAATGCTTGCTGCGACAGCTGATGCAGAATGGTGGCACAACAAAAATAACAACAAACAATAGCAGCAAATAAAACAAATCCAATTTCGATGGTCAGTGTTTGTGACAACTTTGTAACGGAGAATATTTTGACAATGCAGCAGCAACGCGGCGTACAACAAACAAACCTGTTACAAAGTGCGCGACAACAACAACTACATAGTATATTGTATGTAGGCAACAAAAGCTGTAGTGCCCACAATAAAACAAATAAAAGACATTCATCAAGTTTATAAAAGCACACCCACACGCACACCATTGCATAGCTGTGTGAGTGCCTTTCCTTTTTGCTATATGTGTGTGTGTGTGCAAAGCCACTCGGCTTTGCGTGTGTTTTTGTGCGGCGCTGTCTCCATTGTGAATAGTTTAAATCGCGTAAAAAATTCGCAACAAAGCAAAACCGTTAAAAGTGGCCACCGGAGTTAACGGTACAAACGAAATAAAAGATTTCGCTTGCGAAATAAAATTCGTTATCGAAACAAATCAGAGCGGCAAAAAATAATATGTAAATAAATAAAGTTTGAAATATAACTGTAGCGAAATCACTGAAAGGCTATTAAAGCGAAATATATTCATAAAATATGGCGCGTTGAGAAAATCGTTGGCGGGAAAACGTAAACAAAGGCGGTGCAACGACATAAAAACAAAGTGATTTTAATGAAAAAATATTGGCAGCCTGCGTACTCATTTTTATTATGTGATGCACTGAATTCACTCAACATAGGTATATGTAAGATTTGTTGCATATAAGAAGAGATATGTGCTGCCATATCGTTTACAAGTTTGAATAAATTCACGCTATGTAGCGCCAATGTCGAAAGAACAGTAAAGAGTATTTATAGTGCGTCTGACTAACGTAAGTGTAGAGAGAAGAAGGACAAAAATGTCGCAATTTAATCTCCCCTCTTTAAGGAGTAGACCCATTTTACGCTCGATCTCTGTCAAATATCTCCGAGTTATCCTAGATAAAAAACCAGCTGAAGAGAACACAATGAGAGCAGGGCTTCCAATGCCCTTCGAATATGGAACTTCTGCAGGTGAGCCATTGCTTAAAAGTGCAGCTTACGACCCCACCCCCATCATACTAACATATGATGCGGTGGTGTAGTGACTGGAATTGTAGAAAAAGTGCCGCATTATACTCCTGGAACAAGTGCAACCTGCTTGTTGAGAATGAGGGACGCAATGAACAATACGTCAACAAAGACGCTGGAAGTTATCCTTAATTTCCGCCCAAAATATATTCAAGTGCAGTATGAAGCACTGCTTACGATCAGCCGGCCAGACCATTGTAGGCAGACTCAGCGTCCTTAGGGCATTGTATCGTACCCTACCTTGTTAATGAACTCGGACTAAATTACGAAAAAATACGAACGAAAAAGGGGTTTTTATTTCCCAGTAGAGAAGAGCGGACTAATGGTTCTGTGATCGACAGTTTCGACGGCTAAATTTACATATTCACTGATGGATTAACGGGGGTGAAATAGAAACATAACGGGTTTCTTATGTGGCAATCCATATGCAGAAAGTAGCTTCAAGCTAAATTACTACAATTAAGTTTTTTCGACCAAAATTGTTGGTCTATCAGAAGGTGCCAAGTGAGTAGATACTCTAACCAACAAGTTCATAAACCTACTAGTGGACAGCCAAGCGGCAATTAAAGCTATCCGTAGCCATATTACTAAGCCTAGCAAGCAAGCAGTCCATAACTAAGTTCTTAGTAGATAACTCGGTTAATATCATCTGGACTCACAGGCATATAGGAATATAAGGTAATGAAAGGCTAGTGCCCCGAATTGGTCCGCTCAGGGGCAGTAACACGATTTCCCTAAGCTGCCCAGACCATTCAGCTTCTTCAAAGATTGTGTGAATTAATCGACCCTAGAGGAACACCTCAGGTCTCGAAACACTGGGCAATACAGGGCATACCACAAAGCTGCTTTGGGGTAATGTTGATGGTGGACAGACCAAAAAGCTTCTACTACTAGGCCAAAGGGAACTTAGCACAGTTGTAGAGGTCATCTCAGGGCACCTAACCTTAAAATCACACCTTCAGAAATATGTAAAAGTGTATTCGGTGGAATGCGGAGCATATTTTAAAGATGATGAGACTCTGGAACAATATCTATGCGAATGCCCAGTCTTCAGCCGGATGAGACGGGATTTATTCCACGGGTTCCAGTGCTCCAACTTAAGAGACATTGGCCAGCTGGGTTGTAAAAAAATTATATCAACAAGTGGTGCTGTAATTGAATTTTATGGCGGCTAATATACTTGTATGGAATCCGATACGGAAAGGGGTCGGTTAAATTCAATTGCCTGGTGTGAAAAAAACTTTTGAACATTTATTATTTAATAAACGTTTGATATTTGTAAAGCATTATATAGCCATTCCTCCAAATAAAGTAAAAAAATGCTAATTTTTGACCTACGTATGAATTTATTTATATTTACTGACTTTTTTGCGCTCATAGTTTGGCTGCGAAGGTGCATTTCGCAATATCTCCACATTTTGTCACACAATGGTGTCAAAAATTATTATCTTGTATGCATATTAAATGCATCATTTTAATTAAAGTCAGCATGAAGGGTACAAGATACAGCATAAAGGAACAATAAACAGCCGCAGTCGAACATAAAAGATACATCGTTGCAACACAGCAATATCTGGCAGTTGTAACTAACTCCATATGTACAGACATATATAATTTATATAATACATTATATATTCACAGTATATACATATAAACATAACCGTAAATATTAACAAGCGAGCTCGTAACTTTTGCTATCAGAAAACTTTTTCCTTGCTGTTGTTACGCATTTTCACGTGAATTATGAATTTATGTGCGAAACGCTTGCATATATAAATACACTAGTATCACCTCCTCCCTACCCCCAAACCCTCCTTTGCCTAGGCTGGCACATTTTTTATCGTCGGCGGTGATGCGTAAATCCTGTTGCATATCCGCCTTTGGTCAAATTTTAATTTCCCTTCGTTGCATGCATACAGTTAACGACACCGTTACATTGTCAGAGATTGCATATCAATATGCACTATATTAAAGTATATAAAGCAAGTAAAGTGAATTTTTTTTTTGACATTAGCACTTCAGTCACAACCAAACCAAGGCAAAAGTTACCGAGACACACTTCAGTCATTAATTTCACACCGTCAGAGTTTTGAAGCCAGAAAACTTCAGTGAAATCTCGACCAAACTATCATCAACATAGATTCAATATAAATTGCTGCTCTTTTTGTAAACAATTTTAGTTTTGCATAAAAAATTTTAACAGTTGGCAGCTTATTTTGAAAATATTTTTAAATATTAGATCTTTTAAACTTTTTGTAATACTTTTCATATTTTTTGTAGTAAGTTTTTCATGAAGTTTGTAACACCCAGAAGGAAAGATCGGAAACCTAAAAGAGTTTATACTTATATAAATGATCGGCATGATCAGCTGAGTCGATTTAGTCATGTCCGTCGGTTTGTATACATGTAATCCTTCAGTTTTTGAGATATCGATCAGAAATTTTGCACATGCTCTATTTTCGCTAATAAGCTGCTCATTTGTCGGCATGGTCGATATCAGAACTAAATTCAAGATAAAAATATTTTTATACCTTTTTATGATATACAAAATGCACCTGTGAATCGAGGAATCCAAAATATTTAGTTCAGTTTCCACCATGGTAGGGGAAGAATAAGAAATCTCAGTAAAAATAAAAAATACAGATTAAACAAATCTTTAAATCGGACAAAAATGACGCCTCCATCTCATATAATACCATTTTAAATTCCATCTGATTCTTTCACTTTCTAGTATACAAATCAAGAATCAATCAATGTATCCGGATAAAACTTTGCACAAATAGTATATAATTTGAGGTGTGCCACCTTGTGACCGAAATTGGTCAAAATCGGGCTACAACTGTGTAATTTTCCAGCTACCGAATATGTGGACCCCAGTTCCTATTGCGAACTTTTTATCGAAAATGTTGGCTAAACTGTGAAATATATTATTGAAATTCGGCAACAAGGCTTTTCCTGATTATATTATGCTTGTATGTCAAAAATGATTTGAGCCGAATCAATACTTTCTTTAGCACACATATACTTGATATAAAGATTTTCGCACTTCCAGCTGACTTTATTCCCTTAATATCAGCCAATATGTGAGTTATCTTAATAAAATTGTGAGTAGGTGTTTTTTAATAATTGTGCATCTGTCTGCCTAAAATGGATAAAATCGCGTGAAAACTTGCCTTAAACCTTATATAAGTGATATTCAATATTTCGAAGCATTCGGCTGACTTTGCTTCATATAACTATAATGGTGATGGTAAGGGAGATACCCTAATGAAACTCAGAGAGTATCTTTATATGGTAATAATATGTCGTACAGCCCAAAATACATAAAATCAAGTCTATACTACCCCCAATATCACATATACGTAATACGTAACGCATGTTGCAAGTGCATAAAATATTCGTTTACCACCGAACTTAGAACTTCCTTACTTGTTATAAATTAATTTTCTTCACTAACAATAAATTTACGGTCTGCCTTTTTCGGCGATCAAATAATTCACTTAGCACAGAGTTAAAAAAAATACATCTAGATATATATGGAAGTATTGTATATATTTGTAACAACAAACGAATATTCGGTGATTTCGAAATGCACCGTCGCCCATCACCACCCGCCACCACAACAGCAGTGGCACCCAAATAATAGTTGATGGTTAGCAGTTGGCATTTATTTCTCCCTCGCAAATGTCACAGCAGCTTTGTAGATGTGGTTTGTGGCTGCCTTAAAGGCAATAAAATTTACACGCTCCACCGCTTTAATACCTTTAATCGCTTCCATTTAACAATCGCGCAATTTTATGCACAGATTTTCAGCAGTTTTCGATTTCCACAACGACAAACGCATCAATGCAATGCAATCATCATAAAATATCTATGTGCCGTTGTAATGGTGCGTGGCGTGTTGGATGTTATTGTCAGCCGTAGTAAGACAGCTATGAAGTCATTGCTGTACGTATTTAGTTGCTGACGTTAACGGCAAACCTTTAAACTACAGTCTGCAAGTGTCTGTGTGTGTGCGTGTGGGTGTTAAGTGCTTGAGCATGTAATGTGGCAGCTATACGCATTTAAGCGTCTCTAATGTGATTTAAACCGTTTTCAATTAGCACTAAGATTGTCAAAAGACAATCGTAAATGTGTGAAATTCCACCGAAGTGCTTATTTGCATAAGGTCTTTGGTGGCAGCACGTCGATTTTACGAAGTAAACAGAAAAATTTCAATTCGCTGTGAACTTGAAATTCAACCTTTTGCAGATGCAGCGCTTTTAAATCATGGTTATGCTTTCAGTTAAGTTGCGTTGTGTTAAGTTAAGTTAAGTGAACTATAGCATAACGCTGATGTTAGAATTTATATGTCGAGTTAAGGGTGGTTAAGTTAAGATCAATAGATATTGTTGCCTTAAGTTACGTTAGTTCACGTTATGCTAAGTTAAGTTTGATATGTAGTATGACTTTAAGTTTACGTTAATTTACATTATGTTTAGATAAGAAATGCTACACTAGGTTATGATAATTCACGTTATGTTAAGTTAAGTTAAGTTAGATACGTACTTTTACATTAAGTTGCGATAATTCACGTAATGTTAAGTTAAGTTAAGTTCGACAGGTACTTTTACATTAAGTTACGTTAATTCAGGTTATGTTAAGTTGAGCTCGATAAGTACTTTTACATTACTTTACGTTGTGTTAAGGTAAATTCGATAAGTAATTTCACATTAAGTTAGGTTAGTTCTCGTTATGCTAAGTTAAGTTCGATAAGTGATCTTACATTAAATTTTATTTACACTATGTTAAGTTAAGTTAAGTTCGATAAGTACTTTATCATTACGTTACATAAGTTAACGATATGTTAAGTTAAGTTCGATAAGAACTTTTACATTACGTTACGTTGCGTTAAGGTAAGTTCGATAAGTAATTTTACATTAAGTTACGCTAATTCACGTTATGTTTAGTTAAGTTAAGTTCGATAAGTAAGGTTAGATGCTAGAGAAGCTTTCATACCGAAGGCAGTTAGACGCAACCCAATATACTCCAAATGGTTTAGGTCTATAGGCTTAACTGGAAAGGGTATCATTACTGAGGTCACATAACTTGTTGAAATTCGCGACTAGCGCTGGCATCCTAAAGGATGACTACTCGTCATGGACTACGTAGCGGCACTCCAATTGGTATCGTTAAGGACCAAAACTAGTTTATCGGTGGCTTATCAGCCTACCAGATTAACCTAACCTTACCTTCACAAAGTTCAATAAAACATTAAAAAAACGTTAACTTCGACAGCACCAAAGGTATAATATTCTTCACAAATAAAAAGTTTTCCATACAAGGTATAGCTACAAGTATAGTGACTCGTTATGAACAAGTCAATTATATTATTCAGAGCACTTACCTACCTACTTATGCATTATTCCGCAAGCACTAATTTAATATACTTTCAATGTACCTTGCCTAAAATACTATATTTAAAATTGTGGCTTTATCGCAGAGTACCAATAACCGCTGTGCATAATTTCTCAGAAATTTCACAACTTGAACTTTGCCTTTTAATTGCGATAAAATTATTTTCCCCAAGTGCATATGCACTTTAACTTGCAACAACACACAACGTGCGTGACATACATATATATGTATACAAGTATAACACTCAAGCATATAATAATGCACTTTGACCGGTCAGGTCTCGGTCAATACTACATATAAGTTCTATATTTTCCAATAAATCAACATATATCCTTCGCAACAACAGCAACAACGACCAGTCAAGGCATAACAATATCCGATGCCGGATGCCCAAGAGCTAGGAAGTATGTCTGCAGATAAAAGAAGGCCAAAGCTGAAACAAAAGCATCTTAATCATGTGGAAGGGGAAAGGCAGTAGGAGAACGTGCAAAGAAGTGGCAACAGTCTGCTCAATTGCTCGGTTCGTTTTCTCCAGTGACCAAAGTGCAAATATTTGCTTTTGCTACGGCACCACAAGCACTTAATTCTATTTGTCACACACAATAAACTCAGCAAAGCCGGAAAACTCTCATTGACACAGCAACATAGACGACTCAGACTTCTTTAAAGTGGTCAAATTGAAACCAAATATTTAAGAAATGTAGAAAAAATGTATGCTTTAAGTACATAAGACACAGCTTTTCCCCACAAGGAAATATCTTAGCGGTCAGTTCGTTAAAAGTTCCAGGCGTAACTGAGTCAAAAAATTCTCCCAAGCTCTCTAAATCTTGGTATTTCGAACATCTCAACTTATCTCGACTTATTTTATATCTGGAATTTTTTATACGAGAAGTTTAGAATACACACCTTATTTTTAGGAAGAAATTTCTCCGATTTCTCCAAATTTAATATGGAGCTTTTAAAAACGGGGGAGGGACATAGGTCTATACTACCATTTACACAAACTCAGACCTCCTAATTTTGATGTCATCAGACTGAAATGAGTAATAGGCCAAGGTCCTTCGAATACATTTTTATGGGTGATTGGCAATATGGAGTGGTGAATGGGGTTGTGGAGACGACTAGAAATAGAGTACAGACCTACGGATTGGATGTATATATGAGTTAAGGCAATATATTTTTATTCCGTGAATAGGTCTTGGTGCGAAATAGAGAAAGATAATAATAATTATTTTATGTATTTGCGACTTTTTGAACTCAGACTGAATGAGGATTTCATAAAATTAAAATCTGTTCAAATAACTTAATACGGAGAAGATTGTTTCGACCATAAAATAATTTCGCGTCTATTTTTTATGAACCTGCTAGAGCCCCATAAAACTTGCGTAACAAGTCTGTCCGTGGATTGAAAACAGATAGCATGTTCTATATATAATAAGTCGATTAGAGTCTAAATTTTGCAGAAGTCCAGAAGTTAGAGCATTCGACTATTTCTACTTAACTTACTAACTTTTTTGCAGCCGGTTAAAGCAAGTGGAAACAAGTAAAACATTACTCGCATATTCAATGAGTGTGTGCATTTCCTAAATCTGGATGACGGTACCGACACTATACGAGTATGTACACATCCTTCCTGCTTGAAGCAGACATGCGAGTGGTCTAAGTATGAACATGAGAAGGAATTGCATTAAGTGATGCAGGCGAAAACAAACAACAAAAGCATATGTGTTGATTTGTCGGCAGCTCATGCGTGTTGTTTTCAGTCTGACTGATGCAGTATGTCGCGTATACAGATGGAATTACTAACGGAAATATTTATAAATATAGGTATATATTTATGAAAAGTTCATCTAAAATATATGTAAGTAAATATGTAAAGATATAAAATTGTAGAAAATAATATCTTCGAAGCACTAAAGTTGTTTATTCTCAACGAGTAAATATGGTAAGCTAATAAGTGCATAAGTACCTCACTATTCGACTTCAACTAGTATATCTTCTTATTTTGAACGACTTTATATCCGGATCTTAGTTCTTATATAACAATCGACTAACATCGGGATCTGAATTTTATGGCCATCGACTATGTTATTCAATTGATACCTCAAAGGTTCCGTATTTTCTAAAAGATAAACCCATTTTGCCACATTTTCGCAGCAGTTCTCTTATCTAATATTATATCTAGGCATGCAAGTTTATCTTTTAGGATCCAACATTCACAGTAGTATCGATTCCACATTTTTCTAAGAATGAAACTAGCCAAGCTTTCATGAAACAGAGTCACCAAGAATTAAAAAACCTACGGACGGTCCAATAGCACTACGGTTAAAAAATATAGTTTTTCAATTCTCAATTTCATGGAAATTTCCTACTCGGGGAGTTTAGGAAAATCGTTCACCTTTAACGAAAAGTTGCATTCCTTTAGTTCCGAATTCTAAGGAAAGTTGATCTTTTGTAGCGCTACCCAGGTTCTAGTCTTTCTAAAGTCGCAAATTGATTTCGATTTGTACAAATAGAAAGAATTTAATCAAATCAATCACATGGCATCTATATCGGATCAATATTTGTGTGCCAATTGATCTTAAATGAGTTAAAACTTCTTAAAAAAATGTAAATAACTCAACAAATGGGCATAGTACAATCCAGCTTTGAAAGTATTCGATGCAGTACCCACCGGTGGAATCAGAGGAAGACCACAACTTCAGATAACATATAGCGATGGATATGACTGCACTTGGCATCATCAACTGGCGCCAAATAGCGAAAAGAAGAAACGACTGATGGGCTCTTGTTAATTTGGCTATAATCGTATAAGTAGTGTATACACCAGTGAAGAAGAAGATATGGAGCAACATGATCGCGGTTCTCTGAGACACAACTCACAATAAGACACTGATTGTTAAAAGGATGAAGCAGGAAGGAGACAACAACAAGGTACTGCGGAAACCGGCTTTGGAGTCTATATGAATTTTTCGTCTAAATTTGGTAATTCGCGATAGTCTATAGAAAAAGTGTTACACAATAGAGAGATAGTTAATATAGAATAATAAAATAACGGAAATAACAAGATTGCCGAATTTAGCAAACTTATGCTTACCAAGGAATTTAGCGAAAGTATTCGGTAAAGTAAAAGAGGAGCACAATTAGAGCTTCTTTACAAATTTCTAGTTATAAATCTCAGTATATTAACATAAAAAGCCTATAGCTCATGAAACCTTAATACAAATTCCTAGTACAAAAACAAAAGCAACAATATTTGACAAGTTCAACAAAACCAAGCCAACAACTGCTTACCGTTGTAGCATGAAAAACCTTTTGCAATGCAACAGTGCTGTAATGATCCTGCAACATTCAAAAGAGATTTGAGGCAACAACAACAAAAACAGCGGTAGTAAGAAAACACTGAAGGTAAGAGAGCCATTATAGCAAGCACAGCGATGTTCAGTGGTAACAACAAAAAAATTTATATACATGCAGAAAGACAGTAGATGCTCCTAGTAGTGCCAACAACAAGCTGCAATTTTCTATTATTGTTGTTGTTCTATTTCGCAATTTTATTTTTGCCTTTTTGTTATCTACTTGTGACACAGGCACGCCGGCTTGTTAAAGAAAATATGTCTTTAATGGCATTTGTTTAGAAGAATGTGTGTGCTTTGCACCTCACACGCACACACACACACTGGCATGCGGTCGTACACTTGCACATAGCTTGCACTGTTCTTCACACCTTAACTAAGCTTAACTGAACTGCAAATCTCAGTAAACAGCAGCACACATAAACACATACAATTGCACACATCTGTGTAATAATAGCACTCTAAGGTCACACGCATACACATCAATCGCACACTACCCTTTTCCCCCTAGCGATGAAGTGCTGCTGCCTCATTCATGTTTATGCACAACGATTGCCTCTGGTATTTGCTCTCTAATGCGCTTCTTCCTTTAACTTCAATATTTATGTTGAGTAGGTATTAAGATATCGAATATTGTTGTTCGGGATTCCGAAACTATTCGGTATAAGGTTAATGGGATTTCGTGATTTTTGCTAAGGTTATTTGCAAAACATTTTTCACACTTCAAAATTAATTATCTTAATTCAATAAAATTTAACGGGTTCGCGAAAATTCGGGTTTGGGTTCTGTGATTTCGGGATTAACTTTGAAATTATTTTGAAAAATGTTTTCGTCTCACAAAGAAAAGTTTCAAATTAACAATATTTAACGAGATTTCGAAAATTTGGAAACACGTTTTAGGATTTCGAAACTATTTTCGAATTTATTTTTAAACATTTTTAGCTCAAAATTAGGCTTTGAAAATTCCTTATTACCATAACCAAGATGCAGGAAATACATATAAGAATTATTCTCATTGAACTCTAATCAATAAATTGAGAACTGGCACCACTCTATAGTTTTTTCATGAGATCTGTGATGTTCCAGACATCGTTAAGGGGCACACCTAGTGTGATAGTTTTAACGAAGACACAGTAACATCTTTGAAGCAAAAAATTAAATAGTTTTTTAGTTACACGGCACCTCTCACGGTGCTAAAACAGAGGTCCGCCACTACTAAAGTTATTCTGCAGATCCTTCACATGGATGTTACCCACAAAAATTCCAATTAGAATATATTGTCCGAAAAATTACCAAGAGTCGCAAATAATATACAAAATGATGAATCCAAAAAAAAAAAAAAAATGCCAATTTGAGCCAAAATGTATGTCCTTTTCGATGAACCTGATTGAACTGAGCGGCTATTCTTTAGAAGACTGCTTCAAAATAATTTCGAAATATGAAAAAATCTATAGTTTTTAATTTCACACTAGTTATGCCTCTTTAAGACATCATTATATAAAAACTCAGGTTGGTATTATCAGGGCTCAAAAGAATTTTTTGTTCGAAAGTAAGGGTATAGCATGAGATATAATTTCAGGATCGTGTGATATATTTATATACAAGTAGATTGGTCTTGATTTCGAGCTTTGTAAATCCGTACGTGATCATAAAGAGTGCTTGAGGAGAAAAAGTTTACATTGCGGAACGAACAAAGAGCACGTAATTCTTAAAACCGCATACTAGACTTAAGCTCACGTTAAAGATATTAATATTTAAATGAGAATAAGTAAATATGATTATTGGTATTTTAAAATCATTATCTTCTTCAAACACAATCACGCAAACTACAACATAAATAATAATAATGCATTATACCTCAATTTGTTGCGAATAGCTACTAAAAATAGATATATTTGATATATTTCTTTTATATCAAGTGTCAAATCGCATGCGAGTAAACTTATTTTTAACAATTGTGATATTCACCCACTTGCAACTCGATTGCTTCTTCAACAAAAATGTATACAAAGTCATTTGCGCTCCAAGGAGAACAAATTTGATAACCACAAGCAACACAACAGACACATATCAACAACCATGTAAACTATAAAAACATATACATATCTATAAATAGAACAAAGTAAAAATCGCAAGTGCAAAATTATTTGCTAGACACTTTGCCGTTGTTATTGCTGCCAGCATTGCTGCTGCTTCTTCTGCTGCATTGCAAATTTTGCACAAAACAGAATGCAATGGTTATTTGTGTGTGTGCGTGGGTGCGTCGTATTTGTGCACACTAGTACACTGTTGTTGTTGTATACCCAAATCTTCGCCAGCAACAATTTCGATTTACGATTAAAATTGTGTGTAGGTTTGTTTGTGTGTGTGTGTGTGTGCAGGTGATAGTGAAAATCAACATTTGATATTCTAGCTTTTGTTGTTGCTCGTGAATAACTTAAGTTGCTGGGCTCTTGGTGTGCTGCATCAAGTGCTAATTAGCTGTTAAAAAATAGGGCAAGTGCCAAAAAGAAAAGCAAATATCACGCAGTTAAAGGCGGCTGGAAGATAAAGAAGCAGAATACACAAACGCTGAGAATGAATAATAAAAAATTTAGCACAAAGCAGTTGAAAGTAGATGAACAAATAAAAAAGTTGGGATGAAAGAAAGTGAAATTAGAAAAAAATTAATTAGAAATTCTTACATTAAGGAGAAAAATAAATGTAAAAGCTCAAAGTAAACTGAAAGCAAATCGCAAGTCGGAGAAAATCTTTTAGCAAGATTGACAGTTTGGAGAAGGCTTGCGAATATTATTAATTTTTTTTCAAACATTTTTAATTTAAGATTATTACCTTTGTTTGTAATCCCGATATTTCGGGATTAATACCGCTAGCATTTCGGGACTTTTCGGGATTTGCTTTAAATTATTATTAACGAGTTAGTTGAACAGAAGTTCAAAAACGCCGCATCAAAACCGTTTGAATTTCGGGATTATTCGGGATTTTTTCCAATTTATTTTTTACGAATTTCGGGATTTTCAATAGAATTTTAAAAACACCGGATGAGTATCGTTGATATTTCGGGATTTTTCAGGATTTATCCTTAAAAATATTAAAAAAATATTATAGAAGCTCAATACAATACAATTGATACAATCGATACCATCAACTCAACTAATCCGAGTACCGTCTGTTAAGTTAGATTCCGCATTACTTTCGCCTCATTTGTTTATTGTTCATTGATACATGTTTCTTAAATTCAAAAAGATTCGTTATTTTGGTTATACTTTTTGAAACTGTGTATACTTTTCAGTGACCTTTTAATAGGTGATTCCTAAATTTTTATAACCCGATTCGAAGCTGTTTGCTTATCCGATAGCTAGATATGTTTTGAGCTGAACACTAAAATGCCTGGTAGAGTTTTTCCATGACTGTTTTTAATATATATACATATGTAGTCTCCGCTCCTTACTCATGAATAAGTCTTTAAATCTTCGTTTGATTGCCAGATTTTTTTTTTAGCTTGAATGTTCCCTTGGCCAGAAACCTACGCCTGCCCAGAGAGCTTAACACTATCTATCTGTAATACATCGGACTGTTCAAGTAAGTGATTCCATATACATCCGTAGTTGATTATAAGTATTTTACAGATTTCTGCTTCTAGTACTTTTGCTTAGAAAATATTATTCGGTTTTGATAGGCTAATTGAAGAGAAGCTTTGAGTTTTTTGGTCAATATTCCCAAACCAACTTCGGAGTATATTTGGGTTCCGTCTGTTTAAATTTATAGAGTGTCATTTAACGTACCTCACACTAACCTTCTCGCAAAGACTACACGTAGTTGGAAACCTCATTAGAGAGCATCTGATGAAATTTATAGATATAATCACACTAACCTAAGCAGACAATTTGGAATCATATTGAATATATTTATAGGAAAATGTACAATGATATTTCGATTTGAAGTAATTATGTATTCTATATACGATTGTATTCACTGGTAATGGTACTTAGATTTGAATACTGCGTATGTGTTAGAAATTATCTCTTGTTAAAATCCAGCGGCTATTTAGGTTACGAAAACAAAGTAGTCGACTGTACACTTAGTTTCAACCAATGAAGTCAAATTAAGGGGAAACATCAGAAGAAAAAACCTTTTTTAAATTTATAGAAAGTAACTTCCGATTCATAGAAAAGCCTTGTATACACTATAATATATATTGGTTTTTATACCCTGAGCAAGGTATATTAAGTATGCCACGAAATTTGTAACACCCAGAAGAAAGTGTGGGAAACCCTATAAAATACGTATATAAATGATCAACGTGATGAGCTGAGCTGATTAAGTCATGTTTGTCTATATATTCGCGAACCAGTCCCTCAGTTTCTGAGATATCGATCTGAAATTTTGTACACGTCATTTGTCACCAAGAAACTGCTCACTTGTCGGACCATGACCGATCATTATTGAATTGATTCAAGTTCTGGTTTGGAAACTTTTTTATTTGCGAAGGGTATTATAGCTTCAGTGCAAACAAAGTTACCTTTTTTTCTTGTTATTACATTCAAAGGCGTGGTAACTTAGTTCGAATTCGAAATTTGAAGATGATGATATTTTGAAAATTATTTACGTACAACGAAGTACCATAAATCCACATTAAAACCGTCAGTTCGAATGATTTATAAACCTTGATATATACGAATATATTTGAATATATTTGAACTTCGAAGTTAACAAAAAACATAAGATTTCTAGTTAATGAATATTGTAAGCGTAATTGCTGTTTAAAGTTTGACAACTTTTAGCTTTAACGGTATTTTCAGTAACACTAGAAGGAAAATCATAGATTAGAAGGAGAAGTGAAATAGAATTCATAATTGCGTTATATTTCGAAAAGTAGTTATTTTTGTATGCGCAATAAGTCAATATTGCACAAGAGAACCATTTAATACTTTGTTGATTTGCTTTATTTATGAGTTTTTTTTATATTTTCAGAATATAATATTTCATCTCAAAATAAATATAATCAAAAAAATTTGGGAGAAAAATTTTCAAATATTTTCGAAATGGCGTTCCAGATAAATATTGCACATTTTCGTAATTTATCAAATCTGCAATATTTTATATATTTTAAATTTCATGAGTAGCTAAGATATTGAAAAATATCAAATTACTAGAAAATAGCAAAAGCGGAATCAAATCGACAGATGAAAATCTAATAACTTTCGCAACTAGCCGAAATGCTCAAGTGGAAAGCTGAAGTTGCCCGGGGTACATATTGAAATATATACACAACCTTGTATACCGCCAACAACAAACTAAATGCAACAAATAAAAAAATGAAAGAGCCGGAAATGTAAGTAATGAACAACAGTTACAAAGAGGCGACCCACCGCGGAGTTGCAGCCATTCGCGTTTGCTTTCGCGTTTGCGTTGCCTTCAAATCAATTTATGGACATTGCAATCAAGCGGAAGGCACCAACCGAAACCAATGAAAGCGAGTGCGGATGCACACATGTACATATACATATGTATGTATATACAGAAGAGCGCTTAAGGAAGTGAAGGCTGCTCTCAGAACTTTCATTTTTATGGTTGAGAGACAACTAAATAAAACAAAACCAAAAAAAAAAAAATCATAAAACACTACGAATATGCGGTATAAGCAATGAAAATTTCATTTTATTGCTACAGCTTAATGGAGATTGGAGCGGGATGATTTTTTACTTGGAAATACTCATACTCGTTTGAAAAGGGAACAATCTGTGAAGTAAACTGAAGGAATAAAAATGAAAAATGCTGCGCAATAACAGTAAATGAATTAAATATTAACGGAAACTATGAGTCATAAAGCATAGTAGCGCACATACGCACTTACACACATGCACTTATATAAGTACATATATACTCTCTGCTAGAGATGATTATGTGCTATTGAGTATAACTTTTTGGCATTATAGCTGACGCACCTACGAATTCATACGCGAAACTAAAGTGGGGCTCATGTAAACACGCTCGCATGCACACATATCTTAATATTCATACAAGTATATATATAATCACACAGGCACATTTATAAATACTCATAACCCATATGGATAATGACTGCTTGAAAGTAAAGTAGCATGTGGAGTATCTGTTAGCAATGTTGGTAAGAATGCATTAAACAACTTTCTGTAAATAGTTAAGTTTGCCGTCGACAAGTTATGACATGAAAAGCGAGTAATGCAGAAGTAATATATACGCTAATGGCTTTTAGATACAAACTATCAAGGGTAAGGTGTAAAAAAAAACTTTTTTGAGCGTCTTTTGTGAAGCTTTACAGAAAAATTTTTTGTTAAAATAAGTACTCATATTCGTATTCAAAAAATACTCATACTGATACGAGACTCATATTTAGTTTATCGTATTCATGAGAAACCTTTATGGACAGTTTTTTGTCATAAACAAATGAATATTTACACTCATATCCATACTTAGACTCATATTTATACTTATAATTATAATATTTATACTCATACCCTTATATATATTCATACTCATAATTGTACTCAAACTGCATATAATATTTTTTACATTTGGATTAATCATAATAAATTTGGTTACTCTTTCGGTTATGTTTATACTCATAAACAAACCATTAACCATAAGAAGTTAATATACTCTAAACAGAGTGCCACGAAGTTTGTAGCCACGAGTTTTGTTACCACAAAGAAATGCCATTGCTTGAAATAAGGTAAACAATGAGTCTTTTTTTTGTGATTTGTTTTATATACTGTTAGAACTTATATGGTAAAAACTCTATTTTTTTTATAAATGTGATATGGCATATTTTTTTAACAATTCCTGTTCCACACACTAAGAATTTGACTGCAGCTGTATTAATGATCAACAAGACGATTTAGCCATGTCCGTCTGTATATTTGCGAACTACAAGTAGTACCCCAGTTTCTAGGATATCGATCTGAAATTTTGCGCACGTTCTTTTCTCCCTAAAATGCAACTCATTTGTGAGAACCGCCGACATCGGACTACTAAATTATATAGCTGCCAAACAAACTAAACTGTCTAAATTAAGTCCATCTAGGGAATACTTTTTTATCTGACGAGGTATCTTCCCGAAATTTGACAAAAAGTTTATAGAACTCTAGTTTTGCGCTGTTTAGTCGAAGAAACAGAAATCACTATCGTCGTCTTCCTTTGAATTCGGCTCCTTCATATTGATATTCATATTCGTACTCTTCCACTTACCCATATTCATATCTTCTCCAGCAGATATGCGTAATTATTTAAATGATAATTTCTTTCTTAAATACTCACATCTCTGCTCATAATTATACTCATACTTATACTCGCATTAGTAATCATACTCATATAACTTAGCTTATTAAAAACTCATGCTTTATTCATACTCCTATTAATCTAAATGTTCTACTCATATTCATACACATGACATACTGTCGTCTTAACAAATTGCAACACTCATATTGACATCCATATTCTTATCTATCCATCCATATATTCAAAAGGAAACTAGCATTTCTAGTAGCAAAACTAACCGCAAAAACGTAGGCATCTCTGTGCCCAACGAGTTTCAAAATATTCATATCAAATATTCATTAGTTAGCGCAGCAGCGGCAAGACATAGTTTCTGCGCCCACAAACAGACTACAGTAATTGTCAGAAACCAGATGTCACCCACTTTGACCAATATTACAAGCTTACACGGATTCTAAGGAAATTTTGTTCAACTCCCAACCAACGCTAGCTACAACGCATCTATCCTCTGACGAGAAACGACTTTATTTACAAACATACAAGTACATACGTATGCTAAAAAGTTCAGTTCATTAAGGAAGAAACTTTCGCCGCCAAACTCTGAACCTCGTGGCTGTCATAACCGATTTTAATATGAAACTGCGGTTATACGAGTATATATATATTAATTTATAAATATTAGATATAGTTGCAATTCATAAATATAGTAAAGTTATACATGCATATACTAATACATATATTTTAATATAACTGTGCTCAAATGTAACTCATTGTTGCAACCCTGCGCTGCTCTTAATAGCAATGTTGTTCAACTTCCTCTGAAGTTGAAAAAGTTGCAAAGCTCTACTCCTTGGAGATTTCTGCAATATTGTCGCCAAATCGTTTACTTAAAGTTGCCAAACTGTTGTTGAAATTGTTTGAGGCGTGTCTGAGCATATTCATTTAGCGTATTTGAGTTCGGTTAATATTCATTTAGTTTTGTCGAAAGTATTCGCAAAAGTGCGCAATGAGTGTGAAGTGAAAAAATTGCGAAAAAAAGTTGGGAAGAGATTAACGAATTATATCATTAAGCACTAGAGTGAAACACGTTAACTTTTTTGGCGAAACGAACGAGCGATTACAATAAATATAATAACAAAGTCGGATCGATATCTTAAAAACCGAGTTACTAGTAAAAAAGCAGAGATCCCTTACTTATCTAGCTAGAGGCTACAAGCCAAAATATAGTAACTTGGATTAAAAAAAATGGCCATAAATATTAACAGAAGAACACGAAGTCGGATCTTCCAAGATATTTAACTTTTATCTCCATCATTTGTAATACTACCTTCTTCAACACAATTTTGGGCATTCGGACCAATATTTTGTGTTCAGCTTGAAATATGTATTCGAACATATCACATTAACTAATAAAACCTCTTCAATGAGTCATATAAAAGTAAAAACGTACTTGACTCGAAACTAAAAGTTCGACTACTATATAAATAAATACTCAGAACATGAGTTCGGTCCGGTCAGTTGCGCGAAATAACATTGGCGAATTCAGCAACAAAGAAAGAACATGCTATTAGTAACATACGTTGTCTTATAATCAACAAGCATCAAACAACTTGTTCGATCAGTTCCAAGTTACTAGCTTAAAGACTGACTCTGTTTGTCCATATATCTAGAAAATTAAAAAACGAGAGCTTCAAGTCGATGAAACGACTTTTCGAAAGATTTCCATTAAAAACTTCGATTTTCAAAAACTGAAGTACTGAATATTTTTCCAGGAAATATTTCGACTATATTTCTGAACCTTTCAAATAGTAGGCATTTTTAGAGTCCTTAATACCATATGTACAATTATATTTACATTTGTATACTATACATGTTGCTACAGAGGTTTGTTCACCTAACGGGTTTTTTAAACAGTTAAAACAATTAGAGATAGATATAAGGTTATATATATCAAAATGTTCAGGATGACGAGACGAGTTTATAGACCTGTGGCTGTCTGTCCGTCCGTCCGTCTGTCCGTGCAAGCTGTAACTTAAGTAAAATTATGTGATTGTGCTGAAACTTGGTACACATATTTCCTGGTACTATAAAAATTTCGGTGTTTAAAATGGGCGTATTCGGATCATTGCCACGCCCACAAAACGTCATTGATCAAAAGCTTATAAAGTGACATAACTAAGCTTCACGTTAAGATACAAAACTGTAATTATGTATAATGAATCGTATTAGGGAGGAGCGTTTGTGATTTGAAAATTGTTAAAAAGTGGGCATGGCCGTGCTCCTAAAAAATTTAATATACATAACTCACAAACCAATAAAGCTATGTAAACAAAACTTGCTCAGAACAAATATTTATGCAACTTCGTCGGACGAAATGAATCTGAGCGAAATAAGTTGATACCCTCGCCCACTCCTCACATAATGGTTATGTCGAAAACTACTTAAAGTTGCCATAACTCACTAAATAAATACGTCAAAAACATAAAATTTCACAACCGAGATTGTGTGAATTGTGGCTTCATAAGAACTGGTACCAAATTTAGACAATGGCGTACCACCGCCCACATATAAGTGAAATCCCACATCTCAGGAAATACTTGACCAATTTCAACGAAACTGGGCGAAATCGAACAACAATTTTGCCCACATTTCACATATAAATATTTTATACCCCATTTGATTCTTGCACTTTACAGAGTAGAACTCGACACCCAATCACTTAATGGAAGTATAACGTTGCACAAATAGTGCTCATAAGGCATGCCATCACACGTCTAAAAATTGTCGAAATTGGACCATAAATTTTCACGCCTCAAATACCGAATATGTGAACCTTTATGGTGCTAGGGTTGACCTTTTACCCGGTAAATCAATGGGTGATGAAAAAATAAACTTTTCTTCAATTGTCTCGAAAAAAAACAGTTTTTGATAGCCGCTAAAAAAGTAGTAGAGTTATAGAAAAGCAAGTATAATAATAACGGTAATTTAGAGAAGCAGGGTTGCATTGCAAGTTACTAGGCATAAAATGAAAAAAAAACTGGCTGGTTTGTCAGCGCAATCTCGTATATTAATTCTCAAAAAGATGCCTACAACAAGCTATTACTCACACATAACGGTATGCAAAAATTCTATTCTATTTAAAAACAAACAATAACAACAACAACAAATACCAGAATAGTTGGTGAAAAACTTTGGTCTTGCCAGTGCAAAGTTTTGCATGTACGAGTGCTCATATGTGTAAACAGCAAATGCAAATAGCTGACAATTGGTGCGTTAAGTGGTGGCATGAATGTACAAGTGACACTTCAGATACCTATACATACACATATACATGTTTAACTATTTATATGCAAGTGCAAAGAAACGCATATGTGAGACAGATACTTGCAACACATGTTCTCGCATACTTACCGCCAACTGGTGGTTAGTTTTTAAGCAAATATTGGTCATATATATTCACTCTTTTTATGTGTGTTGAATACATGGATGTGTATATATATATATATATATATATGTGTGTGTGTGTGTGGCATATCAAAGCAGCGCAACGTTGACCAAACAAACAAACTAGCTAAGTATAGTCGAGCAAACAAGCGCGGATATGCATACATAATCATGTATATGCACAATACATACATACACACATACATACATAATAGCATACTCGTACATATGGTCATATTTGAATGCATATAAATATGAATTTGAGTAGCAAAGTAAGAAAGTACAAAAAGAAATGGCATAAATAAACTTTTCAGACACATTTACTAGCCATGAGTGTCAGTTGGACAACAAATACATATGCATATGAGCCGACACACATACGAAAAATACACACAACCACTTATACAACTGCATAGCATAGCAACTGCATATTTTTCATGCCGCTTGTTTAAACCAACAAACAATAAGTCTTTATTTTCAACGTGCGCCAAAGTTTCTGCATTTTTGTTTGTATTTGTGTCTGTATACATATATACATGTATGGGTTTGTCTGCCTGTTTGATGATTTATACAAATGCAAAAATCTAAAACATTATTCAAGTTGGCGCTTAAGTGTTGTGGCAATACATATCAAGTCATAAAATATGCCTTACTTTTGAGAAATCGATAGATATACTAATACTTAGACAAATATAACGGCACACAATGGTTTTTGTACATGTTTTTGTAGGGATTCTTTAACAAAAAGCAGACAAGTTATACGCAAACATTTGCAAAGACATACAAACGTGCGGCTCTTCAACGTGTTGTTATGCTTCTCTCACCAATATTTATGCGATATTCTTCTGCTTTGAAGCAAAAAACTCTAAAGTATAGAGTTTTGTATGCAATACTTTGGTTTTTTATACCATCTTTACAAATATATAACTTCTGTGGTGTTGTCGTAAAGCATGGCGAAGTCCTTTGAAATTATTGAAAAGTTTGTGGTGAGGAGACCTTTCACTACGTACGTCACATACCTGATTACAGGCATTCTGAAATGAAATGTCAAGTATCTAGAGTGGTATACAATGGATGTTATTACAACAGACGCTAATGCTTCTCGATCAGACTCTCTTAGAAAATATCGCTTTAGATTCTTATCTCCCCAAAAGTACACAAAAAAAAAAAAAAAAAAAAAAAAAAAAAATCAAGAAAAGCGATAACTTCAGCTGCACCGTATAGCTTCGGCTGTCAAATATAAAAGTTTCCATACAAAACTTGATCATCATCGGCCAATTTATACCGCAGCTATATGCCATAGCGCTACAAAATTACTAAGAAACGAAATCAACTAATACATAAGGCTTAGCACAAATACATACATGTTTATTATTTTCACAAATAAAGGGTGTTTTTTTGAGACATGTGATTTTTATGAAGTAATAAAACGCATGTATTGTAATTCAACGTTATGACCAAGATTTCAGCTTTATTATAAAAATACGCGTTTGCCATTATGTCTTGAAAGTGATTTCGGGCAAGTAAACGCAGCTGGCTCAAATAAATTCCAGCCGAAAAGCTCAATTTTCGACCACTTTTTGTAGCAATTGGGGACGTATCTCAACAATAACGTGCCGAATATTCTCAATCCAGGCGTCAGTCGTCTCGGGATTATCTGCGTAAACAAGCGACTTCACATAATCCCACAAAAAAAATAATCTAGCGACGCGAGATAATGCGTTCCCCAAATGTTTCCTTAAATAAATTGATTGTTTCGTTGTTCGTTCTGTTGGAACCAAAGCCGTCCACATCGGCATCCTTCAATTCAGGTACGAAAAAGTCATTAATCATGGTTTTATAGCGTTCTCCAATGACTCTTATATCATCATTGGCTTCATTTTTGAAGAAACAAGGACCAATGAGACCAGAGTAAAAACAAACTATGACTTTTTTAAGGTTATAACGGCGTCTCAACAATCGCTCGTGAATTAGCATCATTCAAAACGCAATAATTTTTTTATTAACGTAATTATGCATTAAAATTAAGCTTGCACGCTCATCATTATTTTGGTAAAAA
The DNA here is from genome assembly GCF_042242935.1 of Bactrocera oleae. Lineage (NCBI taxonomy): Eukaryota > Metazoa > Arthropoda > Insecta > Diptera > Tephritidae > Bactrocera > Bactrocera oleae. The sequence continues at coordinate 52,808,716 of NC_091538.1, read as the reverse complement.
ATTTGATAGATTTGCAAACGTTATTTCGGAGTAAGTTTGTTCATTATGAAACGGCAACCCAAACAGAATAAAGTAACAGCTGTTTGGAAACCCAACTTCGAAAAAAGTGCTGCCTAATTGAAAAACACACGTCTAAAATAACATGCTTTATATATTTTTTTTTTATTTGCTGAACCACAATCACATATGAAATCAAAATATTTTGAATTCATTAATAAGCTAAATTGTTATTTTCCAAAAAAACTTGTTATTGATAATAAATATATGAAATTAAGAACACTACAACGAGTTTAAAAAGTGATGATTGGTTAAAAATGAAAACTAAATAGATGTCCGCTTCAATGCATACGAGGAATTTTCATAAGAATGTCAAACAAAAAATGTTTATCAATAACTCACCGCCAATACAATTTTTTTGTAAATATGTCAAGCATTATAGTTCGTTTTGTTAAAAACAAGCGATAAAGAAATTTAAAGCTTAAAACAGTGCAAAAAAAACTTTAACCAGAAAAATATAAACAAAACTTCAACACATGAAAACACTGCGAGCCGTCAGTGGCTGTCAAAAAGTAAAGATTGCACATGTTTTTAATAACAGAAAAGTAGAAAATATTATATATGTATATATATATACTAGGGTGGGTAACAAAAAATGGTTTTTTTGCTTGGTGCTCCGAAAAATTGGTGGGTACTTCTTCAGTGCCTTCCACTTCTATGAAAACCGTTTTACCGTTATCTATTTTTTTTTTTTTTTTTGCTTATCTCGCTTCCAACGACTTGAAATCAGCCTTCAGCGTAATTTGTTTAAGGAATTTTGTAGGAAATTTGATGCTCTACAAAATGGTTGCTTTCGGTTTTTTCGTCAACTTAACCGTTTAAAAGATATTAAAGGTTGAAGCAAAGTTATTTTTTTCTTTTTAATTTTATAACTCAATGTAAAAATTCATTCTAAATTACAAAGTTCATAGTATTGAAGAAAATCTACTGATCTCAAATACCGAGTATGAGAACCAACCAAACCATTTATTTGCCTTGCCAAAAGTAGCGATCAATTTGTGAGATACATTTAAAAAATTAAGCGGACATCGTTCTGTAACAATAATGTGGTCTGGTCCCAATTATACCTTATCCAATGTTTTGCGATATGCTGGTTAACCTTACATAGAATATCAACCATAACGAAATTTACTGAACGGACCATCTCAGACAAACTGCAGTTCCACTTCCTACGACTTGCAAGAGTATAAAATATTCGGTTGCATCCGAGCTTGGCACAACCTTACTTGTTATACCCTGAACAGAGTATTCGATTTAGCTATGTCCATCTAAAATTTTTTACACGCAATTTTGTCCCCAAGGCACTGTTTATTTGTCGGAACGGCCGTAATCAGACCACTATAGGTTATAGCTGCCAAATAAACTGAACGATCGGAATACAGCACTTGTATGGAAAACTTTTTTTTTATGAGTTATATTCACGAAATTTGACACACCTTATTGTCTAAGGCAACGGTAATGATACAATCTCCGAGAAAATTGTTCAGATCGGATCACTATAGCCATGCAAACTAAACGATCGAAATCCTTATATGGGAATCTTTATATATGACGAGATATATTCCCGAATTTCGGCACAAATTATTTGCTTGGGCAAGGGTACAATCCCAGCAGGAATTTTTTAGATCGGACTAATATAAGATAAAAAAATTTTTTATCCTTACGAAATTTGGCGTGGATTATTGTCCGAGGCTTATATCGTTGCCTTAAACAATTATCTTCGAAAAAATTGTTTAGATTGTGAAATTATAGCATATAGCTGATATACAAACCAATTGATCAAAATAAAATTCCTATAAGGAATATTTTGTATATTTTAAGGGTATCATAGCTTCGGTGCAACCAAAGTTAACGCTTTTTCTTGCACTTCGTTGCTTTTATCCGACTTAATTTAAAACACGTAACAGAAATTGTTGTCGTATGCTTAGAATAATACATTAAGGGGCAATTGTAAATAGGTATTCACTTGAATCGGTTGCGTCATCCGTAGTGTTAAATGTACATGAATTGTTTTTTTCTAACAACCCTTTTTAACAATGGAATCATTAACTCAGTTGAGCAAAGCTCTTTAGTTAGGTGAAAGGTTGACAATAAGCGCGATAATGGAAAAGGTAACAAACAAACTTTCAAATCCATCAGAGACATTAGTTAAGAGCTCGCGAACAACATTACACCCCTAAAAATAAGCTTACGGCTAGGTACATATGTATTTAAACAATATAACAATCCTATTAAACAATAAGCCGCAGGACAGGTACAAACAAAGGTGAAAAAGTATTTCAAAGTCCAATAAATTTCTGCCTGCTCTAAACATATGCTCTACCTAACGCTACTCTACTCCTAACTTCCTACTATAAATATTATATAAGGAAATTTTCGTCTCATCAACTTAACATTATCAGTTACTGACTCTGGAACATCGACGCTTTGAACACACTCCACAATTATGGACTTATCAACGAACAACATTATGAATTTCGGAAATTTGAACAAATTGGCAGAAAGCGCACTTGATTTACGACAATTTGCGACAACCTCAACAGTAAGTGGCGGCCGAAGACCAGTATATGATTTGCTAGAATTAAAAAATCGCCTACAAACACGAAACCAGCGATCATAGGTAGCTGATCTTCAATTAAAACGCCGACGGGAATTTGAAATAAAATTCAATGGTAAAGTGAAAAAACAAATAGTGGACCAAACCATAACACCAGTGCAGCAAGACACATCGCGAAATGAAATAGAAATACCAAAGATACAGACACCACCAGGCAATCTGGATACACTTGTACGACTACTACTAAATATGAATAAAGCGCCGATCTCCACTGATTTTAAATCAATGTTACCCTTTTCCATGAGTATCGACATTACTCCGAACAAACACACTGCAGAAGCAGCTATTAAAGCGAAACCAATCGACAATTTAGATGCAACGAATACTTTAAATACAGGAGACTCTGTCATGCAGACATTAGCCTCCGACATTAACCGACAGCTGAGGCAAATATATCTTCCAATGTTTCTAATATAGAAAAAAATCACGAAAAGTCGCCTGATTTGCAAATAGGCTCATGTGGCACACGCGTATTCAAAGTGGATATAGCTTCCATTAACTGGACGGAAGCGGCAACTGCCACGCGAAAGCTTATGACTTTCTTATTCGATCGCGAAACTACTGCACATACTCACTGGCAAGACCTCGCCCACAATCACGATGAAATGTGCGGACACCGCAAAAGCTATTAAAAGGAGAAGCTTATCCAAAGCGAAGTTAGATAAATTGTTGTAATATCTTAAGAATGTGGGTAGGTTGGATAAATATAAGAATATTAGATTAACAATATATTCAAATGTCGAAAAATATGTATGCTTATATTGCTTTTTATTAGGGAGGATTAATAATTGGTGGTAGAGTCGAACATAAAAATTTTGGGTACAGGTGTTATTGTGTCGATATATTCGAAGAAAGTTCAACCTACAAATATTTAAAAAAGATAAAATAAATATAGTCTTATATCTCAGCATAAATTTTGATGCAATCCATAGTCTAAGAATTTTAAATTTTAAAATAGGCAAAATTGGTGGGCAACCACCTATTATGTTAAGGAGGTCGAAATCGGACTGCAACTCTTGAAAGCCTCATATACCGAATATGAGGATCTCAGTAACTATGTCTCAGTTTATTTCGAAAAGATTGCTTTACTTGTGAGGTGTGTTAAGGAAATGCAGAGAGAGCATATTAATATAATAATATTGTCGAACATGGATAAAATCGGGTCAGTACTGCCAATAGTCTACATATATCTAATAGGTATAAGAAATTCAAACTTCCAATTGGCTTGGGAGTATTAATGTATCAGTGGATCAACATGTATGTAAAAAATCTCTGCAAAGTTAGGTGGACATTTAATATTGGATGTACTATAATTTAAAGCTGAAAATGTATGAAATCGGTCCACGATTAGCCCCAGATCATACCATATACTACATATCGAAATCAAGTGCTTTCAGGAGGTATTTACACAAAATTAGGTAAAGCAATAGCGCAATATCCGAGGAAAGTCTTTTGATCGAGTTACTATACCATATAGCTACCATAGAAACTGATCAAACAAAATCAAGTTCGTGTGAGGAATCTTTTGTATTTGTGAAGGGAGATTTTATCTTCGGTGCAACCAGTCAACTTTTTTCATGTTACAGTCTATAATTGTCAATGTGTGGAATATTTAATTGAATTAAGTGGACATATTTTCTTGCCCACTATCGGGTTTAACGGTAAATATGAATAAAATCGGTTCAGACCTTAACCTAGCTCCGATATACCTAATTTTTAGGTTGTCGGCTATGTTTTATTTATTTTTTTTTTTGTTGAATATGTCGGTTAATATCTGATATATTTCATTGGTATTTATTGAAAAAGTAATCTTGGATGAAAAAACTGAAAAAATGGTAAAAAATTACATTCACATGCTGTAATGATTTTTGGTTTATTTGGCTCTGAACGCAAAATTATATGAATAATTTTTCTTGTTTCTAATGGATCGGCGGGGTACTGTATACGCGTACTACCCCTACACCTACACCTAGATACATGGGGGACTCAAATTAAGGCTTATCGCAGATTTATACAATATATGATGATTGTTTTATTTCATTTGCCTTCCCTTTCATATTTGAGCTGACAAGCAAATGATGTGCAATGATAAAAACAACTGTTTAACGAAAATCACGAATTATGTTTGAAAAGTGAAATGGCGGTCGGCAAAAAAAAGTTATATTCAATCATCTGTGAAATTTGGTGAATCTCTAGGCATTTATATGCCAAATTGAGCGGCAATAAGCGGCGCTTTGTCGGCGCAAAATATTTGCAAACATTATGTATATGAAAATGAGTAGGTAAACATTTATATGTATGTATGCATGCGTGTGTGTAAATTATTGTGTGCCGATGACAAAAATGTTCAATATTTCTAGTGTCTGCCCGAGGATAAGCAAATATTTCATTTGCCACTAAACAATTTGGTGCGCATTTTGCGGCCAAATTAATGGTCAGTTCGATTGGCTATGCTACGCCATGCGGTGCTATACTGAGCTTTGCTGTGCGGTGCTATGCTCTGTTACGCCTATGAACCGCATGTTAATTTGAGCCTAATGCAAGGCAACATATTTGGCCGGCCGAGGCGCACAAGCAAATGCACTTACGTATGACGACTAAGGCATTCGCACTAACACACACACATTCGACAGTGACAGTATGAACGTTCTAGCCGCTGTATCTATATACTTAAGTGTGTTCGTGTGTTCGTGTGTGTGTTTGTATTGATAATAACGCATTTGACTGCACATTAACCACTGGCCACAACAAATATGCAGCAGCAGCAGCGACAGGAGCAAATCACAGTCAGCTTGTAGCCTCGTATACAAGTAAATTAGCGGTTGCAGCTTTGCACGAGCATAAACACACGAACACACACCCACACATGAGCGCACTCACATGCGTGCACAAGCCCTAATTTGATTGTGAGCTACATACTTCGCTCTGATCGCCATTTGCCATACACGCACACATGTGTACATATAATATATACCGAATAATGAAAGCCTTCCATGCGGCAACAACTGTCAGCACGAACTGTCGGCGCTAGCTGTCAGCACGGCAGCATCAATTGGCGTCAACCGAATGACCTCATAAACAAATTTGCAAATTCATCAAGTGTAAATCCCTTGATTATGACAGCATTATCACAGGCGGTGGTAGTGATGAAATGTTGTTGTTGTTATTTTTGTTGTGATTATTACTGCTGCGGCATATCCCCACACTTATATTAAGTTATATGCGGGTTACACTGCCACCGCCCATATGCGCTTTTTCATATGTTTTACTCAACCATACTTGTGTGTGGGTGTGTGCGTGTTGGTGTGCGGGTTCACCTATATATGGTAGAAATATTATATACATAACTGTGTGTACTTGACAGATTTAGACAATTTTACTCAGCATTACAAGCACAAATATGGACGCCAAACGGTCGCAGCGAGAAAATCAATGCCAACGAAATTCAAAATATTGCATATACGCCAAGCTGGCATGGGATTTGTACAAGTTTATGCAGAATGGGCTTGTTGTTATAAAAAAGGTATATATAAATTATAGGTAGCATAGGTAAAAATATATTAAGTTAAATTATTGAAATTAAATTGCATAAAAAAATTGCAACAAAATTAAACAAAGTTAAAAATGCAATAAGTTAAAATAAAGTAAAGTACAATAAAATTGAATAAAATAAAACAAAAAAAAATATATTAAAAAAAATTTTTAAAATATATAAAAGTAAATAAAAATAAAATATAATAAAATAAAAGAAAATTAAAATATAACAACATGAAATTAAAACAAAAATAAAATAAAATAAAATGAAATAAAATAAAATTAAATAACATAAAAAACAATAAAATTAAATTAAATTAATTTAAAATAAATTAAAACTAAAAATGCCATAAATTAAAATAAAATAAAATGAAACAAAATAAAATAAAACTTAATAAAATTAAATTAAATTACAAAGACAGACATAGAAAATTCAATAAAGTTATAAGTTACGATCAAAATAAATTTCTTTTAAGAAAAATCTTACTTTCTTTTTTCACAAAATATCTTCACGACACTTAATATAAATTATTATATAAGTCAACGGTACGATCTCTCAAAAAATTGTTCAGATCAGACCACTATAGCATATTGTTGCCATATAAACTGACCGACCAAATCAAGTTCTTTAAGGATTTTTTTTGTATTTGTGAAGGGTATTATAACTTCGAGGCAATCGAAGTTTAATTTTTTCTCACTTATTATGAATTCAGTGCAGGATTACCATAAAACACTGCTAATAAAAATATTGATTCCCTACATTAAAGACCCAATAAATATAATACTATAAATAAAGTCTATAAATTTTTGGAAAGTTTTGCCCCTTAACTTAAAAAAAAGTATAAAAGTTTTTTTGTTGAAAAAAAAATGTTCGAATATTTAACTGAACAAAATTCTGAAAGAACTTCGTTTCAAAAGCTTCAATAAACACTGTATACTTCATTACTTAGGATTAGCGCTGTCAATCGAATTAATGAAGTAATGAATGAATAGGCCACTTTTATAAATTCTGAGTAACAACCAAAAATTTACAACGCTATTTATGCGAATGTTGTTTTTGTAGACAAATTTTTAGCGTTGCTTGTTCGTTGATTAACGTATAATTAAATTTCCTCGGTATGACATGGATGCAATGGAAGGTTAGCAGACATTTAACACGTGGCAGAATACATATAATATTTTACACTGCTTAGTTAACAAAGCTTTCTAAGCTGAGCACAGGTTGAAGCGTCGTGGAAGAGACCAAAGATATAAATCAATTATTTCTTTCAAAATTTTTTGTTAAATATTAAGCCGCAGATCAATTTCAATTATCATCAGTCTTATCAATATAGAGATAAAGAGAGGGAGAGATAGAGACAGAGCTAGAGGCGAAGAGAAAAATATTCGTCTTATTATAAATTATTCGTGTCCATGTGATAGGTGGAACACATTTTCCAACAAATATATGTGGAAAATACACAAAAAATATGTCTGTGTTGAATCGAAAAATCGATAACTTAAATTTTTAATGACACTACGAAGTTCGTCGCGACAAGCAGGGTAGAATTAAATCCCAAACTTGAGCAGGTGTGCTAAGTAAAAGATAGGTATGTATATACATATGTCACAGTAATTACGAATAATAAAGTAGCATAACTTGCTTCATAACCAACAAAAAAACAGAAACGAAAACCGATAAATCGATAAATAAATTTGAAACTTAAAAGCACTTAAATACGCAGACAGTCACAGAACCAAACAGAGAATTTGGAATACACGGGGAAGCTTACAGCCTTACTAACAAACATACGTACTTGTGCTTATAGTTTCGTGTGTTCACACGGTCAAGGTTAAACAACAACATTGCAGCGCATAAAACCAAAGCATTTATGGATTGAGTTGACTTTTTCAGCGAGCTAATAAGGCTTAACCGTTGTTTAATATAAAGTGTGTGTGTGTGTGCAATATTCCAATTTATTATAATTGTAAAAAAGTTATGGAAGTACAAATTTGAAATACTATTTAATACAATTTTATTTTGTAAGCAAAGAAAATGTTTTATTATTTAAAACCCCAAAAATGGCATTTCTACAAAAAATTTGCCTACATCTAGGCGCATTCATAAATAAATAAATACTAAATAAATAAAATAACGATAAGAAGGAAGCATTCTAAATGATGTCTGCAATTCTGCAAAATGGAAAAAAAACGTTACAAATACAAACAATTCCTTACATGAATTTAATTTTTTTTTGTCAGTCTGTACGCCATATATAATATACCTCCTGCTCAAATATAAACGAGACTGGCTCAATGAAGCGGCAATTTGAGTTTAGGGAAAAGAAAAAAGTCACACGGTGCCATGTCGGGTGAATACGGTGCTTGCGGAACAATATTTACGTTGTTTTTGGTCAAATAATCGCGTACAAGACGAGACGTATGAGCTGGATTTTGGAACAAGTCGAGCAGACACACGTCTCATGCCAAAAACATCGTGAATAATGATATGAGCGGATCCATTTGATATGTTGAGCTCACTAGCTATCTCTCTTTCAGTCACACGACGATTTTCCAACACAATTTTCTTTACTTTTTCGACGTTTTCTTCGTTTATTGACGTTGCTGGACGACGATCATGGGGCAAGTTTTCCAGCGATGTACGGCCGTCCTTGAACGACTTATACCAATCAAAAATACGTGCACGTGATAGCCAAGACTCCCCATATGCCTTCTGCAGCATTTTCATTGCGTCCGTCGCACTTATTCCATTGGAATAACAAAATTTCAAACAAACACTTTTTGCTCAACGTTAATTTCCATAGTAAAATTCGAAAAACACACTCGAGGTTGACTTGTTTATAGTGCCGTAAAAAAAAAACTATGGGAGAGATCGCGCTCAAATTTGACATGTAATCATATAACAGTCCTGCCAACCTAAGCAAAAAAAGTATGGCCATATGTCATGTCCTTGTCGAGCTATGGATAAAGTCTCGTTTATATTTGAGCAGGAGGTAAGTTCGATCTGAACAATTTCTACAATTTATTCGGGAACTGGGAATGAACAAAACTTGGTCAGACAAATTTTAATATCGTCGGCAATTCAAACCTCTATTCGGAACATTGTATCCATTTCTAACAATATAAATTACAAAGACTACATTTTAAATTTTCGATATGTATAAAAAAAAATAACCCAAAGCTTTTGCGAAAAGGTATTTTTTTATTGTCCAAGCTTTTGAATACACGAATTTTTAAATTAAAAAATTCAACCAGAGATCAATTTTTTATGCTTAAAGCTTCTGGAATCTTCCTTGCCTCAAATAAGGTTCGAAAGGATAGAAATGAAATCAAATGAAATTAGAAAATATAATCCGCACATAAATGACTATTAAATAAACGGGTTGCCATACTTCCTTTTTCGTGAACTATGAGAGCTCATAGTCTAAAACTAAAAAGTATTTAATTTCGTACTGGGTAACGATAATTCGGTAACAAATACGCCAAAGTTTTGATTATGCGTGGCGCGTTGGCATATTGTACTATTTCTATATTAATTTTCCGCTCCGCGTATGATATTTTTCGCATTGAAGAAAGCACACTTTGAATATGCGCACCTTTAACGGATTTTAAGTTTACGCTTACTTCTGTATAATCGGTTTACTTATCGAAATTTAATTTACGTTTAAAATCACAGAACTAAAAATTTTTTTAAAAATTTTAGTAAGAAAATTTTGACTTTCGTTTAATTGTTCTTTTATTAAACTTAGAACTTTTAATTTTTGCATTTTTCCAACTACTGGCAATCCTACAACTTGCTCTGAGTCAACTGATTGTCATTTTGGGGATTTTTTTATAGCGTCAGATTATTATATTTTTATGAATTAGAAGAAACGATTACCCACACATTCACATTTAAAAAATAAAACAAAATGATATGAAATGAAAACAGAAAATTTCTATTTCAAATTCCATTATGATCGCTTTCAATAGAATTAGTAATATAAAAACATGCCAAATTCGTGTTTATTTGCCTTATGAAATTTAATTTAGATCATGGAATTATTTGTCAGCTCCCATTGATACTTAGTAAATGCTCGTATACACACATCTCTTTTATACTGTTCTTATGTTTCTTTATTAGCGGCTTTCTTTTCGGTGACCATGAACTTCTGACAACTTTCTTTCTACTTCTCTTGAATTTTTGAGATGCATAATTTAGGTACACATATGTCTCCCTTAATCCGCTACCTAATTTTGTTGCCTCAAGCAGACTTCCAGCTGGTAAATGAAACAGTTTCCTACACCACTTTTCAAGACCAACTAGCTTAACAACTAGCCAATTCTTACTACCACCGATTCTTAAAATTCTAACACAAATTCTAACACACTTTTCGTTATGACTGCTCTCTCTGTCGATTTAAATATTACAAAAAGAAAATAAAAAGAAAAATCGATAAGTTCGTTTAAACCGAAACTATAATACCCTTCACAAATACACCCTAAATGAACCTTGATCTGTCAGTTTGTATGGCAGCTGAATAATACAAATATAGTGACTCGATTTGAAATATTTCTTCGGAAATTGCACCGTTCCCTTCGACAATAACCAATGTCAAATTTAGTGAAGATATCTCGTCAAATGAGATAGCTTTCCATACCAGAACTTGATTCCGATCAATCAGTTTGCATGGCAGTTATATTGTACAATTGTCCGATATCGACGATTCCGATAAATGAGTAGCTTGTTGGGGAAAAAAGAACGTGTGCGAATTTCAGATCGATATCTCGAAAACTGTGAAACTGAACAGACAGACGTAAAATGGACTTCGTGACAAACTCGTTCAGGCTAAAAAAACTATGGCTTCGCTTTAATCATCTTTATAACACGCAGTTTCTAACAATTTTATCAGATTCAATTGCGTCTACAGATGAAATAACTTTTTTCAAATTAAACAGTCCTACGTTAGCTCTCTGTTTATGATCTATTTTTGGTACGAGACGATGTGTATACATTTTGTCATTAGGGTGAGCTACGTTCTACGTCCTCTTTAGAGCATGTAAAGAGAATGTAATAAGGAGTGATACTTTTTCAAGCTGATTTAAAAACTCAATAGAATTTTCTAATTTTTTCACTAATTTTCATTTTTATTTAAATATAATTTAATATTTCTATTAACAAATATCAATAAATTTGTATCTCAGCTACTTTCCACTAAACTTAGCTCGAAAACCTGCTTTACAACATTTCAACTGGTGTTTCCAAGTAATAATCACGCAAAAAATCTTTGAGAACACCCATTTTGTCTTGCACTTCTGTGGCTTCTTTCAATTTCCCCGACCAATCGGATAGCTTTTGCGCCACGGCCTTTCGTTGCTGTTCCGGCGACAAGCCATTTACATAATCATCAATGCGCCGCACACTCTCACGCACCAGCATAGCACGTTTTTGATTCAACGTATCTATGAAAGTTTCAAGTCCAAAAGACATAAAGTCCTGCTCAATCCAACAATCATAAGGATTCAGGGTGGGCTCTAAACGCGCCACAATATCTAGGAAGTCTGTATATAGTAACGACTTGCCGAAGACGTAGAAGAAAAGTGGTGCTTTGTACTCCTTTGATGGCTGCTTCTTCATACTCTTCTCCTTTACGAACTCAACATAGTTTCGTAACATGATTTTCTTGTTCAGCAACATTTCACTGCGAATATTTTGGAATCTATCATCATCGAGTACTCTTTCAACCAACTCCTTACTCTCATTCACTTCATAGTCGAGCAGTTTTAGGTAATCCGCTGTTACAGCTTCGATCAATTGTTCGCGTGCTGTTTGCGCAGCTTCAGAGGGATTTTCAGTAGTGCTAGTTGCGTGGGTGCTGGTGAGCTGTATTGTTGATAGAATTGCAGTTTAATGAATTTTATTTATACTAAAAATATTTATTTTATTTTACTCTTACACCAATCACTAGTAGACACGCTATGAAATATATATTCATAATTTGTTGTGGCATTTTTAGAATTCGCATAGTGTCAGCCCGGAACTGCTGCTTATCTCTACAAACGATGTGCGCACACTAGTGATCTTGTTTCAAGTGTAGTTTCGAAAATATTTTCAGCACACATTGTTGTACATGCATATGAACTTTGTACGCGACCCCAACGAATACACTCTTACAGTAAGAAGCAGCACTCGGTAGACAGCTGATAACGAGCTGTGAGTGCTGAGCGTTTCGATTTTCTTATCAGCTCTCTTACAAGATCAGCCTGTGCTGAGTGGAGTAATCATGTACATGTACATATGTATGTTATTTTTTGTATATACATATATAAAAGTATATTATATTATGTATGACTGCGTGTCTATAAATATTTATAGTATATAAGCTTAGAATTTTGTATTAGCGATGCTGATGCTTGGCAAAAAAATTATGAATTACGTTTAAAAAAATACAATTAATAGAGTTGCCACCATTTTTTAAAATAAACAAGAACAAATTTCGGCTATAATACCCTTCACAGGTGCATTTTTAATAGCTTAAAAGGTTTTACAATTTTTTGTTCTGATTTTGATGGGTCGGTTTATATGGCAGCTTTATGCCATCGTGGTACGATCTGAATAATATATATGGAGATTGTATTAAAGCAATGTCTAGGATAATAATATATTATATGACAAATTTCGTGAAGCTACCTTGTCAAATAAGAAAGTTTTCCATAGAAGGACTTAAGTTCGATCGGTCAGTTTGTATTGTTGTGCGATATCGGCGTTTCTGACAAGTTTTTTGTTGAGAAAAGGACGTCTGCACAATATCAGTACAGGGTATAAATATACATATGTAAATACATGGCTTCTGCAAGAACAGCTAAGAGGCAGGAAAGGTTTCTTCAAAGATTTATCACAAGCAAATCATATTTTCTAAAGTGCAAAGTGAAAAAATTTAAATAATGAAGCCACTTAGTGTTGCGTTAAACTGCAAAATAAATTCAAGAATCTCAAAATACTATACGAGATCATACTTTTGATCGGAAGTTCGGATAAAATAGGCCATTCAGTTTAATTTGACATGTCTTCAGCATATAAATATCACAACACTCAACTCAAAATTGAACTAAGCTAAACTCTTCTAACGATCCACATGCACTGCTGGTCTTATTTCAGATGAAAATTCGAATGCGTTTTAACGAAAATTTTTAATAACAACAATAACAATTCAATATATATTTATTTCTCTTTGGTCTTAGTAACTCAAACATCAGTTAGACCGCGGCTCTTGCAAAAGGTGTGCGTCTGTGCTAACTTTGGAGGAATATGTAAAGAGTTTTACTAGTTTTAACCACAGGATATATATATATATTTATACAAGATAAAAAAAAAATAAAAAACTTGCATATTTGAAATTTTTCACATAAATTTTAAGGTTATGTGAAAAAGATGTTAATAAAAAAGTTGCAGATCTCTTCTTTACGTACAGCTGCCATATAATTTTTATTTGCCATATAAATTTTTTCTATAGAACTTCTAGTTTTCTCAGAAATCATTGAAGCATTGCCCTATTGTGCTTGTAGAGGATCTTGAATAACTGAGAATCTTCAAAGGTTATCCAGAAAACCAGGAAAATTTGTAGCATTCAAAAATTCAACTAAATTAATGTCCAGCTGATAAATTATTGGTATCAGAGACATGAATCCAGAAAACTATATTTAAGCGATTCTTTGCTTTTCTGTTTTCTTTTTATTTTCAATAATCGAATAATTTCCGAACTAGCACGTGCTTGAACTGGGCTACAAAACGTCATCCACATAGCAGAGCGAAAACCTAATTTTTCAAAAATGTGGATGTTTATGGATTTTACATGAATACATTATGTATTATTCGACTTCAAAGTCATTGCGTGTGAACTGAACTCTCAAAATACTTATAATAAATCATTCACAAAAGCCAACTGAAATAATTATATTCTACAGAGCTCGAATAATGTACAATAGTAAAGAAGTTCTCTCCTTCAATTGAAAAATAAAATATTATATATTGATTTTGCTTGCATTTTCAAACTTTTTGTCATAAAATAGGTTGTTTAAAGCAGACACATTAAACAGCTCTCTCAAAACTATAAAACCGCATAAATTTTGCAAAAGTCATTTGTTTCCGTTCCAAAGTTGGGGCATTCTTAATTTTTCTTGACCATATTTTCAGATTTTTTGCCATCGTTTTTTTCTGCTGCTCCGACGTCAAACTCTTCACATAACCTTCAATTCGCTGCACAATCTCTTTGAAGAACTCGTCATATTTTTGATCCACAACTTTTCGAATGTCCTCAAATCCAAATTTGTTTAAATATATGAATAAATCTATGAAATATTTGAATTAACAAACATATTTAAAATCAAAATGCTTTTACAAATTTATTTTATACTCTCGCAACTTGAAAATATCAGAGGCGGGGAAACACTTTTAGGTGTTGCAAACCGTTCTCTTAAAAAATCTTGAGAAACAATTCAACGTAATTAACCCAAATAAAATATACATATGGGAAATGTTTAAACTAAACTAAAGTTAATTTAATATATGGGATCTATGAAGAAAACATCAATCAAAGGATGGTGAATCCCAATTTCATTCTGGACTATTGAAAATCATGATATGCAATATATACACTTAATTTTGCTAGGGTATCATATTTTGACGCGGAATATAAGCGGAAGGTAGAAATTCTTTTTGATCCAATTTTGGCATTAAGACATATCATAACCAGAAATAGATGCTCACTAAACTTCATTAAGAAACCTCAGATATTGACCAATATAAAAAGTATAAAATCAAACAGATGTTAAAAATCTGAATTGCACTGTTTTCATCCATTCCAGGATACACTGTTATTGGAAAGAGTTTCTTTCTGAATTTCATTAAGATTTCTTACATACTAGCCGATAGATGACG
Source organism: Bactrocera oleae (assembly GCF_042242935.1). Lineage (NCBI taxonomy): Eukaryota > Metazoa > Arthropoda > Insecta > Diptera > Tephritidae > Bactrocera > Bactrocera oleae. Next base: position 52,793,591 of record NC_091538.1, on the reverse strand, counting down.
CATAAAGTCGACCGGGAGTTCGAAAATATGTATACTCGTATTACGTATGTGGGGGTTAAGGAAAGTACATATTGACCCAATTTTATCTGTTTTCGGCACAGAGCATGCTGCCATCACAAAAATATTCTTCTCAAATTTCAATACTAGATTGCACAGATTGACCGATATGTTCAGTAAAAAAATATATATATCATAATTAAGGAGAGGTACCCGTGGTTTGAAAATTTGAAAATTGAAAAAATGGGCGTGGCTCCGAGCCCTAAAAAGTTTGATGTATATATCTCCCAAACCAGTAAAGCTACATCAATTTGCACACAACAAATATTTTCAAAACTTCTTACGATAGTGTGAAAATAGGTGAAATCGATTGGTAACCTTTCCCACTACCAACTAAATGCGTCATAGACATTAAATTTTATATCCAGGATGACACAAGAGGGCTTAATAGGAGCCGGTATCAAAATTGGACGGTGGGCGTGGCACCGCACACTTTTTTGTGAAATCACGCACCTCCGGACCTGCTTGACCGATTTCAACCAAATTTATTGCATAACATTCTTCCAATATTATAATGGAATGACAACCACGCCTACTTCCCATATAACACAATTTTAAATTCCATCTGATTCTTTCACACTCCAGTATGGAAATAAAGCACCAATTAACATATCGAGATAAACCTTTAAACGAATAGTCCTTCTAAAGTGTGCCACCTTATGACCAAAAATTGTCCAAATCGCAGCAAAACTGCTCAAGCCCCTAGGTATCGAATATGTGGACCCCAGTGTCTACAATTTACTTTTTACCGAAAAAATATCGGTCAATATATGAGATATATAATTGAAATTCGGAGAAAATGCTTTCCTGATAATAGTATGTCAAAAATCGGTTGAATCGGGTCAATATTTCCTTTATACCACATATATCCAATATGAGTTATCTAAAAATAAGAAAGCGTGTTTTCCTAAAAACAATATATCTTTGTAGCTAAAATAAGTAAAATCCGGTAAAAACTTTCCCTATCCCCTATATTACTAAGCACAGATTTTCAAACGTCCGGTTGGTTTTACTCCATATGTGTTGGTGACGATATCTGAGGTACTTTAAAATGAAGCTCACGGAGCATTCCATTCTGTTAATATAGGATATACTATAGTTCAACGTATAATGTTGGATATACTTTAGTTTAATGCCGAAAATATGATAATAAAATTGCTTGAAAAATTTATCTGAATATACCTCAGCTAGTTGAGTAGCCCATCCCTTTCTCTATTCCCTGTATAATAATTTCCGATTTTCCACCTGACAAAACGTGTGCAACTTTAATAAAATTAAATGAACAAATTTTGTTAAAAATTGTGTGGAAATATAAATAAAATTGGTCTAGACATTGGTTCAAAAGTGATATTCCTGAAATAATGAATTGCGAGCCTCTGCTTGACGTTTTCACATCAACTCATTATATAAAATTGAAGATGATTTTTATACAATTTTAGCTGACGGAAAGTAAAATGCATTAATAAAACTAAGTGAGTCTATGACGTATTATATAACTTAATAATATACAAAATTTGATTGTAATTTATTTACAATTTTATCAAATGCTGAATTTTGAATTGTTTCGCAATATTTTATAACATAAAGATTTCATAACAGCTTAAAATATTTTTCCTAATTTGATGCTTGTAAGTTGCAAGAGTATAAAATGTACGGACACTCAAACTTAGCCTTTCTTTATTTGTTGTTATTTTACATTTAAGCGATTCTTCGCTTTTCTGTTTTTATTTCTCTACCGGTTATCGATTAATTCCCGACCAGCATATTCTTGAACAGTGGTACAAAAGCTCACCTCCGAACGAAAACTCCATTTTTAAAAAATCTGGATCTATATGGATTTTGCGTGGATTTAGCATTTATTATTCAACTTACATTTGTAGTGAATTACAATATTTGAAAAGGTCACTGAGGCTAAATCTATAATTTGAGGTAGAGACATTAATTACGCACACTCAACTGAGAGTTTCTACAGCGCTCGAATAATCTGGTAGAAAAAATATTACGTCCAATTGAATTCATACATTTTATTGTGAATGCAACAGAAAGAAATATTGACATAATTAATTTAAAGCCAACATATTAAAGACCTCCCTCAAAATAATGAAACTGTATACATTTTGCAAAAACAATTTTTTTTAGCTCCAACGTTGGGGCGTTCTTAATTCTTCTTGACCACCTTTTCAGATTTTTTACCTTCGTTTTTCTTTTCTGTTTCGAGGTCAAACACTTTACATAATTATCAATGCGTTGCACAATATCTTTGAAGAATTCTTCATATTTTTTATCCACAACTTTTCGTACGTCCTCAAATCCAAATGTGCTCAGCATGATTTCATCTGAATAATTCGCACGATGAGTCACCGAGGGAATTAAGGGATTCAAGAGCCAATTAACACAATTACTCAGATCCATTTCGTACGTCTCTGATTCTGTGCTGGTTTCATTTTTGTATTTCTCCTCGTTGAGTAGCTTTTGGCAGACTTCCACACTCCTTTCAAACGCATATCTGATTAAATTCTGAGAATCTGCAAAAATAGAGTCCACCAACAGTGTGTGGGAAGCAAACGTTTCCATGTCTATTTCGGTATTTTCGGTGGCATCGGCGTTGATGCAACCGACCTAAGGTGTTTTGGGATAATTTATTGATATTTTACATTAAAAATAATTGCTCTTTTTCTTACACTTATCACTAGCAGAAACGCTGTGTAGTATTTGTGATTAGGGGCTCGAGCCATTTGAGTCGATACAGTCAGAAGGTACTAAGCTTTTCTAACGATGTGCACTTTCTGCTGATCTTCTTTCCAATGCACTTTCGAATGCCTCTATATACAGATTATTTCAATAACAAAAACAATGTTATTGTAGTACGTTTAGCAATATTATCTCGGCTTTAGCAACTTGAACAGAAGTTAGACCGAAGCTTTTATTTGTAGTGTGCGCCTGTTCTAAACTATAAAGAACTTGTTGAGCTGGTGGTTATTATGAGACTTTATGAAATGAGATGTTAGAACTACACTGAGAAACACAGAAAAAAGTTTCTCAAATGTTTCCGTGGTAACTGGGTTAATTTTTGAACCCATCATTCTCAGAATTGAGGATGAATACACTATTAGTCACCATTTTGTGTACTCAGTAGCCAGTTAATGCAAATTTGGCAAGTGACGTCAATACCATTATCAGCTCCATTATAAGATCGGAGTCATGAACCAAATATTTAAAATATATATTTATGTATGTATATATTATATATATATATGGTATATATTAATAGAACGTTTGTATTTCAAAAAGACATTCAGAATCAACACAGCAGTTGGAATTTTATTTTCAGAAAAAAATTAGAGAGAGTCAGATGCACCCATAACGCTTATATAGTTTTAGAAAAATTTTGGAAGACTTGTTAGTTGATTCGTTTTTAATATTTTATAGAATCGCACTTTATATGCTTCAAATTCATTTTTCATATATTATGAATTTCATTACAAACAATTTTTATTAGAGTTGCCACCTTTTTAAAATTTAAATATACATAAATAAAAGGATTCTATAAAATTTTCGAGGCAGAAATTAAAAGGTTAGAAAAAATTAATGGCGAACTGAATCAGAAATATATATGGATAGGGTTGTCGGCACTGAAAAAAGTTATATAAAACAGTAAAATATTGTATAATTTATTTTCGATATATTGCACTACTCTTAAGCTATTTTTAAAATTAGTTGCATATTTACAAAAAAAAAATTTATATAATATTTTTTACTTTTACGTTAAAAACTCATAAAATTTTAGATTTCATATATATTGTAAGGTAGAAATTACAGATCTGAGATTTGATAATATTGAAATAGAAATAAGTCTGAATAAGGTTACCAAAACCCGAAAATAATTGAAGCAGTAAAAACTATACGATATGTTTAAGCTATGTTAAGATAATTAAATTTTGAAACGTATTCCAGCTTATTTTAAAAAGAAGCAAAGATTTCAGAGTATGGTTATGTTAGAATATGTTTCTAATAGACATGAGTTTGTGGTGGGTAAAAGCGTAAAAGCACCTTTTTCAGAATACTATCCAACCGTTTTCTATTTTATGATTGCAGTCAGAATCTGATAAAGACATATAAAGTAGAACCATCGATCTAGTTCACATACTATACAAGAAGGAAAACTATTCGACTCAGATTATTTTCAAATCAGTTACGCACAACTAACAGTTAGGGCTTCAGTGAAAAATGAATTATTTGTACACTTGAATCTACGTATAACAGTATTTCACAAACCATACATAAAACTACAAAATCGAAACATTCTTTGAGTCCATATTTTACTTGGTTCCGACCACCAGCACGACGCGTCATTGTCGGTTCCAATTGTTGCATTGCGTGATCTGTACAATCCTTTAATATCAATTTCTTGCTTTGCGATATTTTGCTGAGCGCATTTTCGTTTTTATTTCCATCGATTAACTTGTGACCTAATTTTTTGGACTATTCTAACTCAAACTCGACTACCTCATAATATCGACCAATCGATTGCGTGCAATCACCATTTGCTGCCTCTCGGTTATTTCGGTAGTGTTATCGGCAAGGATACTAGCGACCTGATGTGTTGAAAGAATTCGAAATTTATACTATTTTTAAGAAAATAATATTCTTAAATTGGGTGCTAACAGCAGGGCTGTGAAATATTTAGCAATAAATTGTGGGTACATTGCCGAATCCGCCAGCTGTTGGTCAGCAAGAACCTCGAAAGTATGACACTTATTCCCGAGGCTCCACAGTTATTCCACATAAATTACAAATACCAAAATTATAGTTTAGCCGGGCTTTGAACTCACGAAAAACAGAGTGAAAAGCAAGTACCAAATGCACTAGAGATAATTATCATGTTGTTTGATTATCTGTTATTTGCTTAGCCACTTAGTCATCTCTTCATTTATTTAACAGAGTTATTTAGGATCAAGGGTCTTCAGCGACACTCGACAAGTACGCGTACTATTAAGTTACTGCGCCTTATTTACTTTATCAACATGATTAGTCACCTTCGCAACCGGCCTGAAATCGGCATTGCACACTAAGCCTTCGACAAATGACGACTAATTACCTTGGCCTACGTAAAGGTCGTATGTCCTGCAGTTATCTGAAAGTTCACTGGTACGATGGGCATGGATGTATTATCAATTAATGGAAGAGGAACTGACATGATGTGAGTTTAAGAAATAAAGAATAATCGGTAGCTTTAAGAACGGTAAGGTTTCTTCAAAAAGAAAGCTCAAAAATCTCACGATTTCTTTGGATTTCAGGACCCAATATTCAGGAGGCAATATTCTGCGGTACCATGCTTTTAATAGGAAGTTCGCAAAAATAAATAATTTAGTTCAACAAACTCATGTTTAGTGTCAGCAAGATTCGCTACAAAAGTATTCCGCTTCAATTGAACTGCACTTTACTGTGAATAGTACAGCGAAAATGAAGGTTCGATTCGCTTAACTTGCTCTTAATTAATAAAATATACTGTCAAAGGTTTGAAAAATGGTTTGCGTTTACAAAATTTTATTTATTTGTATTATATCATGTATTATATTAAAACATTTCACACACTAAACACCACTTTCAAATATATAATATCGCATACAACTTCTAAAAGTCATCTTCCTGTGCCAAAGTTGAAGCCTCACTAATTTTACTTAACCACCCTTTCAGATTTCGTCCAGTCATCTCGCTTTGCTGCTCTGTTGTCAAACTCTTCAGGTGTTCATCAATTTGTCGCAAAATCTCTTCAAGAATTTCTTCATATTTTCGTTTCACAACCTTTTGTATATCCTCAAATCCATATTTACGCAATAACATTTTCTCAACCCGATTACTAGCACTAAGATCTGTGGAAACTAAAAGATCCTCGATATGATTAATACAATGCATCAAAACCGTTTCGCGAGTCTCTGATTCTTCAGATTCCTCAGATTCTATACTCGTTTTGTTCCTGTATATATCTTCGTCGTGCATCTTCTTACAGAATTCCTCACTCTCTTCATAAACATATTTCGTGAATTTATGTCACTCATTGATCATAGAGTCTAACAATAGATTACGGGAAGCAAGTATTTCCACGTCTATTTCCGGTTTTTCAGTGGCATCAGCGTTTACGCAGACGACCTGCGGTGTGTTGGAAAATTGTATTGCTATTTTTAATTATTTTTATTTCTATTTGCTTTACACCGATCACCAGCAGCAATGCAACGAAGTACTTATGGATAGACAATGCAGCCATTATAGTCAGTAACACTGCACCGTACTAATCTCTTCTAACGTTCGACACTCACTGATGACTTTATTCTAAAAGCAACTTCAAATGCCTTTTTATGCAAAGTTTTCAACAACAGCCATAACAACTCAATATATAGTTATAACAATTTGGTCTGAATAACTTAGACAGAGGGTGGGCCGCGTTTATTGTAAGTGGTGTGCGTCTGTGCTAACTTACGCTGAATATATATGTACATATATGTATAGTTTACAAGTTTTTACCGCAGAACAGCTGTTGGTTATTATAATATATTTTAATATGAAAATATTAACTTTATACCAAACTGGGAAATTCGTGAATAATTGGCGAAATTTTTCATGATGTCCTAATTGAATTTTGAACGCTTGATTCACCGAGTTGTAGACGCTAATGTTAATTATGTACGTCCCGTTGAGGTCTTTATTAGTTTCGTTACATGATCAGAGTAACGAGCCGAGATTATCAGATTTAACCATTTACAGATATCCCATATATAGCTAGCTTGATATATTATATAATATATTGCTAAGTGAGGTTTGTATTTTAACAACACATTCAGATTGAAATGCAATAAAAATTATACTATAGGGGCTGACATTTGCATTTAACAGGCAATAATAAAAGCCATATAGATTCGTAACTTAATCTATAGGGTTAGGGCAGAGTGCAAGAACCTGAAGTCAAAACAGCTTGAGACATATTTTTGGGAAATTCAGAGTAGAATCATGTCGAAACATAACAACTGTATTTAAACTTGTGTGAAGCGAGATTTTAGACGAGGAAATCCTTCACAGTAACATTACTTTATTCTGAAGATGAAGAAAGGAAATGGAACATTTGGAACCACTTAAATAAGGATGGATACAAAAATAAGCTTGATTCGACCAATTTCTAAAAAGGATGGTTACTGGTGACGAATGGTGTAGCGCTTACAAAAACGTCAAGCGAAAACGGTCGTGGTCAAATCGTGCAATTGGCTGGCTTGATTGGCCAGGTTTGGTGGTAAAGAAGATTTTGCTACGTATTTGGTAGAATAGGCAGGGAATCATATACTACCAAACTCTTAATTCGGACCTGTACTGTCAAGAATTGGATAGCTGAAGGCAGCAGTCGAACAGATGTGACCAGCTGTGGACGGTAGCAGAGAAATAATTTGACTTGTCTTTCCAAAAAAAAAAAAATATTGCTTTCATCATTACTTTATAGGGATTAACTAAACACCTCTTTCAAAATAATAAGATCGCATGCAACTTCTAAAAAACTTTTCTTATCTTGTTAGAGTTGGGACGCTTTTAATTTTACTTGACCACCCTTTCAGATTTTGTGCCGTCATTCGAGTTTGCTGCTCCGACGTCAACCCCATCACATAATCATCAATTTGTTGCAAAATATCTTTGAAGAAATCTTCATACTTTTGATCTACAATCTGTTTAATATTCTCAAATCCATATTTAAGCAATAGAGTTGCATCGGAATTGCTTCCGTAACGACGCCTTGCAGGATCAAAGTAGTCCACGACGCGATGACGACAATTTTTCAGAACAGTTTCGCGATTCTCCGAATCCACACTCATTGCATTCGTGAACATGACGATGTCGATTAGCTTTTTACATAACTCCTCACTCCGTCCAAAAACATATTCAGTTAATATAAGGGACTTATTAAACATGGCGTCTAACAATATGTTGGAATAATTTACATATTAATACAAGTATTTTTCATTAATAATAATTAATATTTTTCTTAAACCAATCACCAGCAGAAACGCTACAAAATAATTGTAGATAGACGCTCGGACCATTTGATTCGGGATAATTGGCCTGTACTGATCTCTTTTAATGATGTGTACTCACTGCAGTTTTTATTTGAAATGCAATTTCAAATGCGCTTTTATGCAAATTGTTCATGACAACAACAGCTATAGTATATACATATATATAGTATATATATAGTATACATATATATATATATGTATATGAGCTTGGCTTTAGTACTTTAAATAAGAGTTAGGCCGAGCTTCTTACTTGTGGAGTACGTTTTTGCTAACTTACGAGAGGGACAAGAGCTTTAACCGCAGAAAGGCTGTTCAACGACGAAATCGAATACAAGATTAAACACAGATGATGATTTTGAGTTTTCAAAATTTTTGCTCAAGTTGCCTGTTTGGATTTTTAAATATAGAGAAGACGCGTACTTAATGAGCCTGCACTTCGGAAAGATATTATTTAGGCACGTGACCTCCAGGTAGTTATCAATGTATTTAAAAGATCGTAGCCAAGAACTAAGGTTATCATGTTATAGAAAATTCTCCATACCAAGACTTTATTTGATCCGTTAGTTGGTATGGCAGCTATACCATATATGCTATGATTTTCCGATCTAAAGCGTTGCATTTCCTTAAACAGCAATCCTTGCCAAAATTTTATTAAGATATTTCGTCAAATAAAAAAAATTCCCATACAGTAACTCGATTGTGATGCTTCAGTTTATATGGCAGCTATATGCTATAGTGGTCCAGTATCGGCGATTTCGACTAATGGGCAGTTTCTTGTGGAAAAAAGAACCGAAAGCTCAAAAACTATCTGACTATTTTACATATATACAGACAGACAGACGAGCATGGTGAAATCGACTCAGCTGGGCATCCTGATCATTTAAAAATACATATATACTTGTATATTGAAAAGTTTCCGGCATTTTCCTCTGCGTATTACAAACTTCTTTGCAAACATGTAAAAATTCTTCAGCCGAGTTAGTGTTAAAGACTTCTAAGAACCTATTATATAACAGTTTAACGCAAAAACAAAGCATGAAAGGAAGTAAAAGCGTGCTTAAAGTTCTGCCAGAGGTGTGAGAATATACTTATTTCCCCATTTTTCGCTTCTTAAATATAAAATTATTCAGTTACGATAACTTTAATTTAGATAAAATAATATATAGGTTAATATATTTCAAAATTTAACGAAAAATCTCATAAAATCTTTAAAAGTTTCCATTCTCAGCTCCACATCGCTTTCGGCCTTCATTTTAGCCGACCACTCCACCATTTTTTGTACCTCCACCTCGTCAGTCTGACGCTCCTCTGTCGTCAAATGCGCCAAATAAGTGTCGACATCCTCAACAAAATCACTCATAAACTTAATTTGCTTACGCGTAACCCTACGCTGCAAATCGTCCAGCCCATTCCTCTTCAGGGAACGTTCAATCAGGTAATTTTCGGGACTAAACTTACGTCGCGGATTTGTGGTGTCATGCCGCCTAAGAATTGCTTCGAATTCCTGATAAATCAACGACTTTGCAATCAGATAAAACAAACGGTTGGCTATGTTGCTACGCGCTGGCGGCTCCTCTTGCTCTTTGTCGACGACTTGCCGCACGAAATTCTCCATAATGCGACGCTCGGCCTCCATGAGATCACTGTGTATAAGCTGCACCTCGGCATCAGCCAAAACACCCTGCACCAGCGCCTTGCTTTGCACCAATTCATAGTCGGTCAGCTTCAGGTACTCCTCAATCATTGTGGCGAGCAATTGTTCACGGCGATTTTCTAAACCCTCCTCGGCGGTTGAGGCCAACGCCCAATTGACGAGCTGGAAGTGTGCAAGAATTTCTTGTAACTCTTTTTCTGATATAATTTCCTTGTATATACCGGCGCAATGAAAACTATTTATGTCGGCATTTACATACCAGTCCCAGCAGCAATGATATGCCAAGCAGTAGCTTGAGGTGTTGACAAGGCTTGGCCATTTTGTTTTCGTACACCTGCAGCGGTTCTTCTTTGACGTCGTAAAGCGAAATGTGTGTTTACATTCAAGTTTGAATTGACAATGCCCTCAAATAGGAAATGTTGTCTGTCATAGAAGTCACACAACCGAAATGTCGGCCAACGCTAGCGATAACACTCAACTCGTTACATACTCAGTTGCAGCGCTGAGTAGAGCTTTGCATGGGCGCTTATCAAGCTGTCGCTGAGATCGCGGAGGTCGCCTTGATTGTTGATAATGGAACTTAGTAAACAAATCTGCATTTATGTATTTTGTATTGTATATATATACGAGTATATAGCGAATTTATTCGTTATTATTATCAAGTCTCCAGTGTTGAACTTAAGCACTCAAAAGTGTAGAGCGTATTAAACAAATTTTATCACATGCAGTTTGAAATTTTGAATATGCGCGACTGAAGTTTTCTTATAAAAGATAGGCCTCTTAAGTCTTTAAAATCATAAACAATCGCTTCGAAATAGTGACTCTGAGTCAAATCATATGCTTAAGGTAATTTTTTAGGTATGCTGCCGAGTTTACAGCTCTTTGGCGGATAAAAAAAAGGGATTATAGCCCTTTCTTATAAATACAAATATAATCGTGCTCAAAAGCAAGGTCATGAGGAAATTATACAAATTAACATGGAATCACAGCTCGAGATATACCGTAATGATCGAACTTGTACCAAAATTGCAATTTAATCCAATATTTTAGTCTTCGAACAATACTCGTAGGCTAAGAATCATTTAAACTAAGAAACAATATGTTAAAAGATCATCTCGGGAAAAAAACATGCTGAGCAAAATATTTCCTCAGTAAATATATTTTAGAGGTTAAGACACACTCTGCAAATGTACGAAACAAATAGCATAACAGTCTTTCCGAAGAGAGGTATATTTATATAAAACTATAGCATAAAATTAGCTGAGTCCTAATGAAGCGATTACGATATCATATAATATAATTACAGTATATTCCAGGCTAATATTTCAATCGCGTTCCTCTGATAAATGTTATAAGAAGCCGTTGCATATCGTCTAGACATTAAATTATAAAAGAATCAAGGGCAAAAACGATCGAGTAAATATAATGACTAAGAAAGACATCAGTAATGTTTGTATTATGTACATCTAATGTTTTTTCTTGTTTTAAAATTATATAAGAAATCAACATTTAAGTTCCAGACTCTACTTAGTTACTGAAATTAGCAGATATCAACTTTCCATCCATATATTATTTATTTTCATCTGATACAAATAATAGCCAAAAATCAAGTTGTGGCTTTTGCAAGAACACAGATAATACATATTTCAAGTTTAAAACTCAGGTTAGATCTAAAGTGTCAAAGAGCTGTCAGCCTGGCATATATATCTCCAATTCGGATTTTTTTGATAGATTTTCGACTAGATCCGGTATCACATCAGTGGCAAAGTACACCTGTTTCACTAGAATATTTTAGATAAGCTTAAGTCGTAGACACATTGTCTTCTTTTCTATCTATTCATTAGTGCTTTGGTAAAATGCAGCGTCGCATCACTTTTCAGAAGAATAACAGGTAAAAATGTTAATCCGTTTAACAAGTTTATTCCTAGGTTAAGGAACCTCGAAACGTAAATGTAACTGAGTCAGCAGTTTTTTTTCGTTCCATCACGAATTGTTGTGTAGTTTCGGATCATTATTAAAACAAGTGTCGGTATTTCATAAGTCCGAATAGCTCCACCCAAACTGCGTTAAATGATTAATGAGATATTATTTTAAGACATTCACTATCGGTGTAGCTTAATCGTGCTAACTGTTATATTTCGAGAACATTGTCGTAAATAAATAAAAATAAATCGTCGGGTCAGCCGATAGTCTAGTTTCAATGCCAATATTAACCGAAATAGTTCGATATAAATAACTCGTTATTTGATAACTTTGGTTTACAAGAACGAACCGTGAAGTAATTTCGGTCTTAACCGACACGTGGCCGCAACTAAGCACAACAAGTTTTGTTACAGTAATAGCGATTTGTATTACAACATTCAAACGACGTTAATTACCATTATTAACAATGTAGTAACCATAATTATGTGGAAAATAACGCAGAAATGCTCAACAATGCTACAAGCGAATTTCTCTATGTAGATATGTACAAATGGCAAAAGTATGTGCTCGAATAATTTGTGGCAAGAATTTATATAGAACATGTGAAACCAAGGTATCCAAAGAAACCACACAAATACGCTAACAACGAGAATTTAAGTTGAATTCTTCCACAATTAGCGTGTGCAAGTGGAAAATAAATGTTTACATATGACGAGGAAGTGACGACGAACACTCGGCGAGGTATACACAAGTGAGAGAATTAAAAAGCGGTGGCAAGAAGGTAATGCAATGGGTTTTAAGTTTGAAAAGGTGGTGAAAAGGGGAGAAATTAATAGAAAATAGTTTAAGTCAGTTTAAGCAACGGACGATAAGCCCTCACCATATGTTTTTTAACCCTATATTAAAAAGGAAAACATTCGGTGTAATTATTTTTAAATCTTTAGGCACTTCGTATTAGAACAAAATTGTAGGTTTATGACCATTTTTTTCTGGCATAGCCTACTTTAGCTGAAAACGCATCGAACTTAGATTTACAACTGATTGTAGCTATTTTTTCCAGTATACAAGGTGCGTTCCAAACAAGTAAATAGTAAAAAAGTAACAAAGTATACTCCGTTGGCGCCATCTATACGTCGCCTAGTGCGTTAGAATCTGCTATCTTTTATCGACTTCCAGTAAAAATTTCATAACATTTCATCTATTGGAAGTGAAGTTATTGCGTTTTAAGTGTCAGTTTGTTTTTGTCATCGGTGCGAAAATGAGCTTCAGAGCCAAAGAGCCAACATTAAATTTTGTTTTAAAATTGGTAAAACTTTTACCGAAACGTTTCAATTGATGAAACAAGTTTTTGGCGATGATTGCCTATCTCATAGCAGAGTGCACGAGTGGTTTCAACGTTATCAAAGTGGTCGTGAGGACATAAATGAGAAATGAGCCGAAATTCAAAAAATCGCGCCTGGAGAAGTCAAAAGTGAAGACAATGCTGATTTGTTTTTATGAGTACCAAGGGTATTATCCACAAAGAATTTGTTCCACCCTATTATTCTACCTTGGAGTTTTGAAGCGTTTGATGCGCCGTATTCGACGTGTTCGGCCCGAATATCGCGAAGATGGAAGTTGGCGTTTGTTGCACGATAATGCGCCGTCTCATCGATCGACGCTTGTGGCCGATTATTTAACCAAAAATCACATTTTAACAATCAACCACTCCCCGTATTCACCTGATATGGCACCGTGCGACTTCTACCTTTTCGGAAAAATGCATTTGCCAATGAAAGGAAAGGGTTATGCAGACGTGGAGGCTATACAAAAGGCTTGCGCCGGCATACTGGCGGCCATACCGGGCAACGAGCTAAAGCACTCGTTCGACATGCTTTTGGACCGTGCAAAAAGCTGTATTAAAGCAGAAGGAGACTAACTTGATTAAAATTAATTGATTTTGCCGATAAAACCATTTGTTCTGTCTTTTTTTTTAAAGTCCTGTTTACTTTGGAAAGCACCTTGTAGATCTTTGACTTGATGCACTCTTACAAAAGTAATCGAATATAGTATGTAGTTAAATCATATTAAATACGTGGCCCATTGTCAGGCTCATTTCTAGATAAGATTCTGTATCCTAATATATGATATTGACTGGGAATACAAAAAATCGCGAATTATTTACCTGTATGGCCACAATTGCCAGTAACGAGAGCGCTATCTTCTGTTTTAATTATTTTGGATTAAGAACGACGGAAAATTTCCTGTAAATAAATCCTCCCTTCGAAGAATTTCTAACCAGATTTGAAGAAATCTGAATAAAAATATAATTGACTTCAAATACAATACAACTTACCGCGTTGGAAAGTGAAAAGACACAACTCTTTGCGGCATTAAAACTAGAGAGTTTATTTTTGGTTTAAAACTAGAGTGTTTTATTTTGAGTAAAATAGAAGATGGTGCGGTACACTATTTTCAAATAACGAATGATTCAATAGAGTTTGTAACATTTGATAACAGCATTTCGGCAACGGCAAATTTTTGTTTTCTGCTTGTCTTCATCAAAAATGTTTAAATGCTAAAAATTATGCTCCGATCTAAGATAAAGCAAATTTTTGGCATATCACAAGAAGTCGCCCTTAACATTATTTACAGATAGCTTACAAGCCTACTATGTTAGAACTCTTGTTTGATTAATTGACTAAAAATTGTGTGGACCAAGATTTGAATCGAAATGTAAACGGGAACACAACATACCCTTTACTCAGTTTTAGGACAAGATTCAGATGCTAAAGAAGAAATACTACTGGATGAATAAAACATTTTAGAAGGTAAACCTATTCAAAAAAAGATTAATCAATAATACATAAACATACGAGTATACTCTTTAGTGGTCTCTTATTAGCCATTCTCTGCTCGCTATCTTTGCGCGCTGCTCTCTTGTCAAGAAATTTTCTTTAAAAAGTAGCAAAAAAGTTATCGAATTAAATTCTTAAAAGATAATTTGGCGATGACTCAGTTTTTTTTTTACACATTTTAAATTAAATTTCTCACATGTTTTATTGAGTCTCATAACTAAAGACTTGAAATAAGCTATGATTATAATTGTTATTAATAGAAAACGTAAGGTTGCAGGTAAGGTGGCTACTAAAATATTTTTTGTCGTAGAAAAAAGCATATCTCCATTAAAGAGAGAAACGCAACTGAAAGGACATGCGTCAGTGGCCTTATTAGCTCAGAGTTGCAATACAAGTGCTGCCAGTTTGTTTGAGCAACTGGTGAAGCTTGTTCGTTTTACTACTCTCCAACGCCTGGCGAATTAACTATACCGAAGAGACATTTTTATAAAGATTTTGTGAAATTTTCAAAGGAAAATATTCAAAACTCGGCCATTACGTTGTCATTAACTGAAGGCCCACGGAAAAAAGGTGCCTCGGCGCTGACAGCAAAATTCTTAACAGGAGCATCCGAAGTAAAAAGAACAAAATAATTGTTTAAATTAAGACCATAGGCTAGGTAATGGACGAAGTCAAAAACAACAAAGTAAAAATTGTATTTTTGGTGAAATTTGCAAATATTTTAGAAAATTTTTCAATTTTTTAAAATTATTACCCAAGAGGAAGAGTTAACTTCGGTTGCAACGAAAATATGAAATTCGTATAATATCCTTCACAAATACAAAAGATTTTATACAAGAACTTGAATTTGATTGATCAGTTTGTATGGCAACTATATGCTATAGTAGTCCGATCTAAACGATTTCTTCGGAGATTACATCATTGCCTTTGAAAGCAATGCATGCAAAATTTCTTCAAGATATCTCGTGAAATGAAAAAGTTTTTTATACAAGCACTTGATTTGGATCGTACTGTTTTTATGGCAGCTATATGCTGTAGTGATCCGATGCCGACAAATAATCAGCTTCTTGAGGAGAAAAAAAACGTGTGCAAAATTTCAGATCGATATCACAAAAACTGAGAGACTAGTTCACGTATATACAGACAGTCGGACCTTCAGACAGTCACGGACATGGCTAAATCGACTCAGCTCGTCAGGCTGATCATATATATATATATATACTTGATATGATATCCGATGTTTCCTTCTGGGTGTAATATACATATTTCCGAACTTAAAATACCCTGTTTAGGGTATAATGAAGTGGACTTCAACAAATTCCTCCTATGGAGCCTCAACTCTAAATTTAACTGAGCTCTTTCATATATTCGCATATTCGCCGATAGATGCGGTGGAAATTACACTGAAGAGCGAAGGTATACGATACGAGAAAATACAGCAAAAAAAATTTTCGTCAATTACTGGATTAAAGTTGCCACATATCAGTAAAACAACTGCATAGTTTGATTGATCAATGATATCTGAGTGTTTTATTTACAAAAGTTACTGAAGTGCCACCCTAATACATATCTTATACCATATTTGATACACATATAGCACTATATATCAACCTTTGGGCTTACGTCAAGCCCAAACCCTTGATTACTTATTTTGAAAAGGTGTATATATTATATAAATGTAATTGCAACTACTTATTTATGCTACACGCGGTTTACCGCTCATTTTACTGCACATTTATTTTGTAGTTTTATTTTATTTCACTTTTAAGAAAAAAAGTTTTGTGTACTCACTTGATTACTTTTTATTTTATTTGTATTTTATTCAAAAGGCCATACAAGCCAGCAAATTAACAATTTAGCAGTGAACACAATTGTTGAAAGGGACTTAAATTAGAAGCAATATACGCGCTCAAGCGGTTCGAAGGAAAGGTGAAAGGTATGCTGGAAGTATATATGTACATAGAACATATTGTAGTGGTATGTAGTATGTGTCAAGCAGGACATATGTATGTATATTTGTAAACATACGTTTATAAGTATACCATATACATATATATATGTATATATGTATCTGTAAAAGTAACCGCCGACAAGTTGCCATTGAAATTTCATACCAGCTCATCAACCAACTCATTTATTATTAATCAATTCTTATATATTGTATATAAACACACCACAACAGAAGAAGAAGAAGAAGAAAAACAGAGGAAGAGAATATTTTTAATGCGTGAAAATGCACAAATATAACCAAATATATATCTACAGAGTCACAAATATAATGTATTAATACGCCTCACACACATCCGCCCACAAACAAGCAACGTTTTGTTGCCACAAAACACTCTGCCGCTGCGCACCGCAATGCACTGGCGGTTTTGGGGTTATATATAAGTACTACAAAACGTGGAATTTTTATTTGCATACTGAGTAGCACACACGGTGGCGGGTAAAATCAAGCGAACCGCGTTTGGCCTGATTACTTTGTCGTCACCACAATAATTTGCTTTGCGGAGAGCCGAGGATATGCGGGTGTTAAGAATAAACACATATGGTTCATATGTACTACACATATGTATATATTAGTTATATGCATGAATATGTTTTTACCAAACAAATGATAATGAGGGTTTAGAAATATTTGTGGGAGATGGACGGGTAACAAATGATATATTTATGTATATTTATCCAGGAAGGAAGTTCCAAAGAAATGGCATTAAGAATTTGCATAAAATATTATCGAATAGTAACACCACACGCTACTTAAGCGAGTGGAAAAAGAATACTCGTTAAAATAAAGAGAAAACTCGAACAAATATTTCACAATACAGTTATGTTACTTAAGCAACAAGCGATTTCAAAAACAGTTGTGCAAAGTAAAAAATAAAAACCGTAAATTTTTTTAATAATATCCTCCGAAATTTCTTCAAACACCAACAAGGAACAATAGCAGCAAGCAAAGTGGACTATTTGACAACTAAGATATTGCCAGATTTTCTAAATATCTTAAGAGAAATTTTATGTGAGTAGAGCGTTCGTTTGTCACGCGCTTACAAAAAGACAAAATTTAAATTTAATTATAATTAATAATAAAAACCAGTAATGGAATACTAATAACTTACCTACCGCCCTGAGGGCCTCTCACCATATTCTATATAAAGGCGCGAATTTTCAACATTTTGATGACCTTACCGCGAAGCAACTAAAATTTGCTTCTGTGAATACTTGCAAAGAACTTGATTTTGTTACAATGGCAAATTTTTTTCATTGAGGTCGGAAATATCTTGGCAGTATCTAGATCCCGAAACAAATCGGTAACGCAAGCCTTCTAAGTTTTAGGAACGATCCAAAGTTCTTATGTTCTATACGTTGAAAGTCGAAAATGAGATGGGTTAGGAAGAGAGTAGTATGATGTGGTGTAAGGGTTTAGAGGGTTTCTGAAAAAATAATTGAAAGTTCGGCGACTAACAGCAGTTTTCCAAATAGAGACACATTTCTAAAGTAATGAAAAAATCGAATTTATATTGCTTACAGAAAATTTATGATCTACATCTAATGATCGTACGAAATAATATCCTTGCTTCCTTAAAATTATACTAAGAAACAGAGTGTCTTCTGAAATCAAATAAATGTGATGAGGATTTTATCGAACTTAAAGTTTAGACAAAGGCACCCTCTATACGTGAGTATCGAACATGGTAAAGTATTTTTTTTTTTAAGTATGTTTCAACTTTTTACACTAAGAAGCAGGCTAACTTGTGATCCTTAACAAAATTATATGAGCACATGATATTTATACAAGAACTAGGTGCCTCAGAAGGAAAATACGTTCACCGGAAGAAATAGGAGAATAATAATCTTTGTTTGACTAAACACTAAATGAAAAAGTATTTTATTTTTATAATTTCTAAGCAACTCGCATTTTTCGGCAAATCATTACATTTGTTTTTCATACTAATACTGTCTAAGATTTCCCTAAAATATGCGAAGACTTTTTTATTTTGCAAGTCGCTGTCGTTTAAATTGTCAAGTAAACTTTCCGTTTTTCAATTATGCCACACATCAACAAAGGAAATCATAAAAACTACGACAAACTCAAGAGAAAATTTCAATTTTTTTCTAAAAAATTAAAAAATAAATAAACAAAACAAAACTCGCATACAATTTACAAACATACAACTCCAACTCAGCCGTATCTGTCGCAAAACTCAACTCTGTAGTTGTGGCAGCAAGCCAGAGCTTATAGCTGTACGAAACAAATACCTTAGAGTGACGCAAGCTGCTGACTTTTTGCACGTGAGCGAAGGGAAAGGACTTCAAAGATTTACAATTAAGATTTTATGACGAAAACAATGACATGTCAAGATCTTAAATATATTTGACTGTGTCTTAGTTGACGCTGGTGTTCGGTCAAGAAGTGGGCAAATTAAAAATATTGTTTTTGTAATGAAACATCGGAGTAAAAGATGCTTTGATGACAAGAAATATGCAAAATAGCCATAAGGATTGTATAATTGATGTCATTTGAGGTTAGAAGAAGTAGAAACTATCAACTATTTTTATCGGCGACTTTTGGTTAAAAGAAAGCCATGTCTCAGATTGATTTTCTAGGCTGAAAGAGAAGAGAAATTTTTTCACGAATACAAAAATAAATATTAAAATTTTATTTGATATCCAAAAACCTGGTCTAAATGCTGCTTCTCACAGCCGTTTAATGGTGCAAATTTCCCTTTTTATTGTATTAACGTAAGTAATTCCAAAATTGACTAAATCAAGAGCCAGTCAAAAAAACCGATAACGCATATGCTTATCCGAGTCACACACCTAACATAGTAAAGTTGCACTCCTTATATAAAAATTAGGGTCATTAACCTTCCTAATAATTTAGTCCTCAAAACAAGGTAATAATAATATCAGAATATCTTTGAAGGCATGAAAATATTCCAAGAAAGAATTTTAATGAATTTTAGGAGAACCTAAAAAGTTACATTACAACATCAGAATTTCAGAATATTGAACATTAAACCCTCTTTTCAACAACTTTTCCCATCAAACGACGGCCTCTCAGCCACAAATTTCCAACTCTAACCAATTAACCATATGGAATGTAAAATTAATTTCATATAACTATTCGAGTTGTTTAAATGTCCGAGTGCCATCAGGAGATTACGTTGAGACAACAAAATTGTCAAGAATATAATTCAATTACATAATTTACTTGCAGATATATACGTATACATACTTATATTTGATATATTTAGAAAATTGATTGATTTTTACAACACTCTCCTCAAATGTATGTAAGTGAATAATCGATTGAGTACACAAAGCCTTCATTTGTCAAAATTTTAAAATGTCAAGTTTTATCCCTTCTCATGCAAATTGACTTTTTCATTGCTGTTTAGGTTAGAATTTGCATACTTTTAGGAGCACTTTACTTTCATTACTCAAGGGCTTTGCTGTCATTGAAATTTATATTTGCTAAATGGTACGATTATAAAAATCATGAAAATACTTATTTTGTTAAACAATTCATGCGGTGGGTGGAAACATATTTTGACTGAACTCAAGTGCTTTTAAAAATTGTCATATAAAGTCTATTGTGAAATTTTATCAAGCCACACATCAACAATTACACTATTTATTAATGCTTTGAGCACAAAAATGCATCAAATGGAAGTCACAAACGAACAATTGTTCAACGCTTATTATGCGCCAATACAGAAGGGTCGCACTAATTTAAGCCACTCGTGAAGGCTGCCAAGCCACGATTCTTCTGTTGTATAATTGTTTGCTTCTTTGGAGAAAAGACGCCATTAGAATAAGGTTACTGTTTACTTCAACGTTACAAACACCGTATGAATATTTGTATAACATATGTATATAAGGAAATGTGCTATACATTACATTAAGATGAAATATTAAGACAATCCAAAATTAAATACGTACATATAATATTTTAATACATATTAAAAAACAAATATATACTGTTTAAATACACGTATAATCACATGCATGTTTCATATCACGGAAAAGTTAAGAATTCGAAAAATGTAAGCACTCCAATAACAAACTACTTAACTTTTTCGAACCTCTATTAATTAAGTGACCAATATTGTGTGCCTTAAGGTTAAAATTGTATCGACAATTTTTAAACTTTTTTTCCGTAAAGCTGATTGTCGGACATAGCTCATTATTAACTCGCCGAATATTGATTTCTAACCAATCTTATTAAGCATGAATCCCTAACTTGACATAACCGCTCAAAAATTAGTCAAGCGGAGTCAAATCACTAGATCTACATAGCCAATTGAAACCCCGTTTCTTGTGGCAGCTGAAGTTCTTTCCAACAAAGTAATGATCTCATGCACTGCATAAAGTTTAGACGTTTAAAATTGCCGGTAGACCTTATAATTGGAAATAAGGTGGGCCCTAGACAACGTCTACATGCAAATCACACCAGAGGCTAACCTTTTTTTTATTTCCACAACAAATACAAATATTTTGCTGAGGATGATTTAACGGTAAAAATATATTTGTGGACTTGTGAAACAGTACAATATTTAAAAGTGATTTTTCACGAATTTTATACATTGTTCCAATATGGGTCTTTACATGGTTATGGTTGGCAACTAAGTATATGCGGATTTCACTCATAGATGGCTTCAGTTGAATTTTTAGGTTTGCTGGCGTAGTTCAAATGTAAAGCACATTTTGTTATTTGATAGTTGGCAATTCAGCTGTCAATCAGTAAAAAAAAGTTTTGATCGGTTGCGTAGTTTTCTCGTTTGGCGTTCGTTGAAAAATGGAAGATCGAAAGGAACATTTTCGTCAAATTTTGCTTTTTTATTTTCGCAAAAGGAAAAACGCATCGCAAGCTCACAAAAAGTTATGCGGTGTTTATGGCGACGAAGCCATAAATGAACGGCAGTGTCAAAATTGGTTTGCCAAATTTCGTTCTGGTGATTTTTCACTCAAAGATGAAAAACGCTCTGGTCGTCCAGTTGAAGTTGATGACGACCTAATCAAAGCAATAATCGATTCGGATCGTCACAGGACAACACGTGAGATTGTAGAGAAGCTTCAGGTATCACATACATGCATTGAAAATCACTTAAAACAGCTTGGCTATGTGCGAAAATCGATACATGACATTTTTGAAACGAATGATAACGGGCGATGAAAAATGGATTGTTCACAATATCGAGCGGAAAAGATCGTGGAGCAGGCCAGGTGAACCAGCTCAAACAACAGCAAAAGCTGGTATTCATCAAAAGAAGGTTTTGTTATTAGTTTGGTGGGATTATCTACTTTGAACTCTTACCACCCAACCGAACAATCAATTCTGTTGTCTACATTGAACAACTAACGAAATTAAACAATGCAGTTGAAGAAAAGCGGCCCTGATTCAGGTTTTTACTAATAAAAACCAGAAGTTTTATGAACGTGGGATTATGATGCTAAAATGAATGATGCATGAAAAAATTGTCTTTGATTTTTTAAAAAGAATCCGCAATTACTTAGTTGCCAACCCAAACTAACTTTGACAGCTAGTTTGTCAGCAGATTTGACAGTTACGCATGCCTCCATGAAATTAAATTTATTTAAAAGAATGGCTCTAAAATGGCACCCGATATATTTTAGAAACGATTATACGAAAATGCAATTTTTATTCTCAACTTTTCGAATGCCACAAATTTCAAGTTACTCATAACTAACAGTTCATACGAATAAACTATGAATCACTGCTATCTAAAAGTTAGCTTCGATAAAAAATTTGATTTTCTGCCAAACAACTTTTTAATGGAACGTGAGTGATTTGTAGAACTGAGTGAACAGTTATGCAAAACTATTCTCAAACAATAATGTAAAATACTAAAAGTTTGTCTGTAGGTATTACAGGTGTGTAGTCAAAGCTAACTGTATATTATATTATACTTGTATAGAGAAATACGTATGTTTGCTTGCAGTTGGGCATTAGTACATCTATGATTACTTTTGTGGCAATAAACAATTTTAATTTGCTTTCATGCTTGATTGATTTGAAAAGGAAAAAGAAAAATACCTTCACATATGATTATCGCATAATACAAAATGTTTTTCACACACTCGTACATACTATATATATTTATCGTATCTGACTGTAGCTGGTATCAGGCGAAAGAAAAAGTTGCATGTGAACAAATTGTGGAAAGAAACTTTAGAAACCTGTCATTCCATCGAAGTCATACATGCAATGCATTCAGCTTTTGAGCGATTTCGGACATACATATGTATATGCAAGTGCTTAACGAGTTGCTTTTCTTTTGGAGAAAAATCTTTCTAATTAGATCAATAATTGGCAAATGAGGGAAATTCGAAGTGATGAGTAAGTTTGGCATTGAAAATTGAAAAACTGCTAGAAATACATTTATTGGATAGAAAAGCTTATTAAACTCTTAACTACGTTATAAAAAAAATATTTTGCAGCACTCATTGTGACAAAAATGAGTGAAACATAGGGGTTAATCTCAAGGGTTTCGAACGAAAATAAAAAGCTGGGAAATTCAAAATAATTATCTGAAAGTGTAAATATATGTAAAACAAAATTTGGCTTACTACTTAACCCTTTATTAATTAGTTGAAAATAATGACGTGAAAAATGACACAATCAACTTTACCTTAAAGGTCGAAAAGCTTAAATTATGTGTGTTACGGTAAAGAATATTGCTTTGACTCAACATTAATAGGCTTTGAAAAGCAACAAAATTCCTTCAAATTGCAAATATTTAGATGCTATCTGATGATGCCACCGGTTTGAAATTGCTGCACATATATGTATTTTTTTACGGCTTTAGCGTTTAGTTAAAACATGTTGGAATAAATTTGAAAATAATTTCAGTAACGAGTTGCCACATATTTCAAAATTGTAACGTATTTAATAAATATAGTATTACAATAATTAATAAATTTAATATGCCTTGACACAACATTATTAGGTTTGGAAAGTAAGAAATTTCTCCCAAAGTACAAATATTTAAAGCTTTCCTTGGGTTATATAATTTGCAAAAAACATGCATGAAGCAAATAATTCCTGATTCATTTAGCCTAAGCGGCATTAGCAGCAATTTATATAACAAAAAAAAATAACCGAAAAAATTGTATAAAGCTTTCGTTTACATAGCGTGTAACATTTTAATATAATATTTAGATTGTTGCCACCTATTTAAAATTTCAAAAGCAAATATATGTTAATGAAAGACTGCAACAGTAACGCCAAACTAAAGACAACACAGAATTTAAAGTTACAAATATTTAGAAGTGTTGCCACCTGTTCGAAATTTTTACATTAAAAAATTTATATAAGAAAGAAATACTGCAATATAAAGATTTAAAAAAAATGTATTGTTTAAAATCGTTTAAACGGAGTTGCCACTATTTTAAATTTTACTTGGAAGTAATTATTATTTTTTAATTACCATAGATGTGGTATCCAATAAGATATATTATTACATATTTTAATATTTTTTATTAATTTTTCGGCTTTATATGGTAGTTTTACTCAGCAAATATTGAAAGAGTGGTACTTGAGTATTATTTTATTTATAAATCACGTCTAAAGTAAAGTTCTCAATACAGTTCTAAAAATTACTTAGAATATAGCAAATTTCCATAATGGTTTTTCAAATATATGCAGCAAATTTTCCAAAAAAATATTAAAAAATGAAAGCTCATTCGAAATTCTTCTAATGGATGACATACAAACACATACTCGTACATATTTATTAAAAATATGTATGGAAAATAAAGTATTTTCTTTAAAAATATATCTGTTTTCAACCCGCGACTGATTATGAAAATGATTTCGTATATTATATTATACCTACCACTACCCAAAAGCAAAAACTAATACAAATAAAATCTGAACTTGTTTTTAGCTCTAAATAAACTTAAATCTGGTAGAAGTAGTGCGTTGACTTCATTTAAGCTTAAAGTCGTTCACATTTCCCTTACTTCCTCTATATCCAACAGATTCTCTTATTTATTTTGTTTTCTTTCATGCATGTATGTAAAATAAAAAATAAAGAAATTTCTACATACTCGTATATATAAATATATTTCCCCCTGAATTTTTGCATTCACGAATTTCGATAGATATTCAGGAGCATTATCACTCAGCAAAGAGCGACACTCGAGAGATAACCTAATGGAAAAAAAAAATTTCAAATAAAACCCAAATCCACTTTTATATAATACACTTGTACATTTGTGGGTGGGTATATACATAGTAGTGAAGGAGTAGATGGGTAAATATATACTTCATTCAAGGGAGCAGTGCAATGGTCAGTGATGGGTTTCACTCTTCCTAAGTAAATTCGTAAATAATTCATTAGCGCGCTTGGGAAATTAAAGTATTTTTATATTGCATTAATTGTCGTAAATAAATTAGAGCGAATAAAAGTTGAAAACAGGAGAAGGAATAGTTAAAATGAAGGAAATATTATTTGGTGTGTTTATTAGTGCGTATTTTAGTTGCATTTGTAAACAAATGTAGGTAATTTCCCACTTTGTATGGGTTAATGATCTTCAACTAGCTCAGTGCAGCATTTTTCGGGTCTACGAAATTTAGTCAGTCAGTTTATTATAGTCGGTCGGCTGTAGAAGCTCGTTCAAGTATCTAGTAGAAATGTATGGGCCAATTATATTACTAACATATAATATATATACTTGTATAAAGTAGTCGGGGTACAAAACTGTATGTGTTACTGCGGAAGGAAGTACTAAAACTGTGGAGAGGGTATTTTCAGGTCTACCTTCTGAGTCTTGGTTATACGTCGGTAGAAGGTAAGTCATCTCAGAGAGAGATATTCACTTCCTGACCCTTTACTTGTAGTTTGAGTCGAGTGAAAACTTACTAGAAGCTGAAGCAATTTATTTAACATATTCTAAAAACTAAATATTTCTAAAACATATACAGGCATGATCAAGGGAACTCATTGGTAGCCTAAGCTTCGTCATGCAAGCTATGCTTTGAGAGCTACTACTACAAGTACTACTACCAACTCTAAGTACTCATTTAATCATGATTAAGCAATTTTTCAAGATATTAAGAGACAAACTTTCAACTTTTCTTTAAATTTATATTGCGTGCGAAATTTTTGGTTTTTTTTTTAATAAAATATAATATTTTAGAAAATGATTATTTTTCACTTTCTTCACCAGCATTTCTTTTATTTCAATAAATGTATAAAAATCGCACTAAATGATAAATCAATGAAAAAATCTATTTTCAAAGTCTTCAAACAAACTGCTAGCCTATTTAATCTATTTATGACTGATACTTCTAATGTTACAAACCAGAAACATTTTTATAGAGTAAAGAATAAAATTAATTATGCAATGTATTTTTATATAAAATATTATAAAGATCAAATTCCTCTCTTTATAATCACCAATTAGAAATCGTAAGCTAAAAATAATTGCACCAACGTCTCTGCTCTAATCTCTTATATTTATGTATTTAAAATTATGCTAAGAAAAGCCACTTCAGTGGCACGCGCAGCGCCTACCGCCATTAACGGTCTTTTTT